>NC_037333.1:44681324-45306324 GCF_002263795.3 Bos taurus | reverse complement strand
TATCGCACCATCCCCAGAGCTGAACTTCCCATTTCAGGCCATGGAGGGATAGATGCCTCTTGCACAATACCCCATTCTGATAGGGTTCACATAAAATGGTCCTGGGAAGTGATTAGAGATGATGATAGGTAAGTGTGGAAAGGCAGCACTTCTGCAATTTAATTTAAGAATAGGCTCTACTAGTCCCCCAGCTGCCGCTTTCACCGCTGAATCATCCAGAAAATATGATGCTGTCAGAAGAGGGGGAAGATATATAGAATAGTAATATCCCAAACAGGAAAGAAACTGATTTTGATAGCTGATGTAATTTCAGGAGAGATACCCGGAGTCAGAAGGCCGTTCTTGCATGCTGATCTGTGTGGTGGCATTGGGAGGACTTATTTTAACGTCTTCTGCTGCCTCAATTCCCTGGGGTCCCTGGGCTTTGCTCCTCGACTCACACTGCCAACAAAATGGCCTAGATATTGGCCTCTTGGGGACCCGTCCGAGGCCAGCTGCTCATTCCATAGAATTATTCAACAGCTATCAGCAACTTTGGCACACTTCCCTTGGACGAGGCTTTGAATCTGTGACCTCGAGGCAGAGGCATCATAGCCAATTTCAAATCCCTGATGTATCCAAACCAATATCCAGTAAGCTTAAGTCTGACGCCTATTTCTGGTTCATCTTAGAGGAAGGGATTTAGGGAGCAAGCCCTTCCCCCTAACGGTACCTGGGGCTTACCTTTCCTATAGGCAACCTCCGAAATTCCTACCTGGACCTGAAACTCAGATACGGACGGCCCTCGATGTGCAGAGCCTTCCCCTGGGAGAAGGAGCTGAGAGCCAAGCATCGAAGTTTGTTCCAGGCCTTGTTGGAGCTGAGTTTGGTGACAGGTAATTGAGTCCATGCCTTGTCTTTGGACATTGGTTAGAAAGGTCCCTGTTTTTCTGCTTTCCCTCACCTTCTTTAGTGATTTATACCTTGAAGTTATTTTTAACACTAGTGTTCTAGCTTAATTTCAAATTTAAATTCTGCCCTTGTATGTCCACCACTCTCAATATACCTGTGCACATTTGTGACACTAAATAGAAAAACTTAAATTTAGGAATCACTTGAGCAAGTCTTTATGTAAAGCCAAGGCCAAAAGCAAAGAGCCGACAGCCAGACCTGACCCCCAAATGTGGTTGCTCTGGCATACACATTGTTGTCAATTTTTAAAAAATTAGTTACCAGTTTCTAAAAACATACAAAAACACAAATTTCTAGCTTTTGTCAAAATATCCAAAGATCTGGTGATGCTGGGCCTCAATTCCTGAGTGGCAGCAAGCTCAGAGGTGAGTGGTTGGCACAGACAGGTTTTGTCCATCTGCAGCCCCTCCTGCCTCTAGTTGAGCACTTCCTGTCTAACTCTGTCATGGATCTCACCTGCCTGGGCCCTTGGGCACTTGAACTTGAGACCCCCTGACTTGAAGTATTTTCAAGCAGCTTCCAGGAGTCTGTGTGTATTTCTCAAATGTGGCCAGCTTAAGTCCATTGCCATTATGGTTTGCATAGTAATTAAGTACACACTGTTAAACTCTGAGGGATCAGGAAACAGTGTCTGTTGGGAAGAGGAGAGAAGCTGGAGGTGTGCAGCCTGGGGAAGGAAATGATAAGGAGGGTAATGAGAACTATTTTAGCGACTGGTGAGAGCCTGTGGTGTTCCTAGGTGTACGATCAGATCCTTGAGGCAAGGCAATGCAGAAACTGATTTCTGCTTCGCTTAAAAACTTTCTAAAAATGGGAGCGTCCAGTGGAATAGATTCTCTTTGCAGATAGTGACTCACCCTCACCCCATCTTGAAAGAATTCAAACCATAAAAGATATTTCATCTTTGGTTCATTTGATATTTGCTGAGTGACTGCTCAGTTACTTGGCTAGACTGCAGAGTTAAGTAAAATAATTCAAGGTTTCTGCCTGTGAAGGACGGACTTGAAAGCAAAGAAAAATTGTAATGTATTTTTAAAAATAAAAGCTATGGGAGTAATTGGCAACTGCACAAAGGGAGTGGTCAGTTCTACTTAGAAGTCTAGGGTGTTCAGGGTAGGCTTCCTGGAGGAAATGACACTGGGATTGATTTTTTCCCTAATTTTATTTATTAATATTTATTTTTGGCCGTGCTGGGTCTTCGTTGCTGCACAAGCTTTTCTCTAGTTGTGGTGACTGGGGGCTACTCTCTAGATGCAGTGTGCAGGCTTCTCCTTGGCAGTGGCTTCTCTTGTTGCAGAGCATGGGCTCTAGAGCACACAGGCTTCATGGGTGCGACTCCCAGGCTCCAGAGTGCAGGCTCAGTAGTTGTGGTGCATAGGCTTAGTTGCTCCGGGGCTTGTGGAATCTTTCTGGATCAGGGATCAAACCCATGTCTCCTGCATTGTCAGGTGGATTCTTTACTACTGAGCCACCAGGGGAGCCCCTGGATCCAATTTTAACTTAGTACTTTCTAGCTGTGTGATCTTAGGCAAGCCACTTCATTTCTCTGAGCCTTAGTTTCCTCATCTGCAAAATGGGGATGACAAACAGGAGTCTGTCTCCGCTAGTGTTTGCTGGTTTAAATGAATTTATACTTAGAGTATTGGCACTTAGTAAACGCTACGTATACAGCATTTCTTAATCTTGGCACTGCGGATGTTCGGGACTGGATAATTCTTTGTTGTGAAGGGTCCGTCCTGTGCATTATAGGATGATTAGCTGCATTTCTGATCTCTACCCACTAGATATCAGTGGCACTCTGTCTCCTCCCATGCCCCCGCCCCCCCCCTCAAGTGTAACAACCAAAAATGTCCCCAGACATTGCCAAGTGTCCCCCAGGAGGCCAAACTGCCCCCAGTTGAGAGTCATTGCTGCTGTGTACATGTTAATCTGTTATTACCCGGTCTTCATGGGTCTTCTGGAAGATGGTGGAGTTGCCCCCCGAGTTGGGTGCACAGAAGAAGGAGATGCATGTTGGAAGGTGTAGGCTAAATGGCGAAGACAACATCCACCTGAAAACTAGTTTCATGAGATTTTGGATATGTTTAAATATAGTTTTGCTGATTGGGAGCAGGAATGAATCATTTTTCACAAAACATTCTTTTTAAAGCAAATACTCTCAATAAAGAATGTTTTTGTGTTATTTTTACAGCTCAGAAGTTTCGTTTAAAGAATGTGAAATGATTTTATCCTCCGTGGAGGCCTAGAAAGGGAGCTCATTAAAAACCCAAATCATGAGCCCCTGAACCTTGAGACTTGATGGGCTGCGGTGCTGGGGAGCTGCCACGTGGCAGCTCAGAAACGCGTGCAGCTGCCCCATGCCTGGGGGGAGAGGGGGCACAAAGCTGGGTTTGCCGCTTCGAGCCTCACTGCTGGTGCCCAGCCAGCCAGGTGGGTCCTGCTGGTGCCAAGTCTGCTTACATCAACACCAGTGAGCATACCCTGAGGGGCCTCTGCCTCCCCAGGCACGGGGCCACCTGCATCCCGCCTCTCCCTGCCACTTCCTGAGGCGCAGGAGCAAGTGGGACAAGGATGGGGGCAGATAGGGCAGGCAGATCTCCAGAACCAACCTCAGACCCCCGTTCTGTCAGCCCCTGTACGTCTAGCTTACGTTGTCCCGTCTGTGGGAACTGGGAGCCGTCTGCAAAGGTAGGGCCTACACCCCTCCTTAAAATTCATCTCTGCCTGGCACCCTGCCCTTACTTGGGGCAATTATAGTTAACGAGATACTCTGCCTGCCTAATCCTAGAGAGAGACTGGTGTCACACATTGTGCCCAGTTTCTAACAATCCTGAGACAATGAAGAAAATTTGATGTTGTAAGTTGAGGGTAAAAAAAAAAAATAATTAAAGATTATTTGCATATCTTTACTCTGGCCCTATAGGAAGAAAAGTAGTCAGACTGGTGTGACTATGTTTCTCTTCCCACTTCCTCACATACCTTTTCTCCCAAGTTTATCCTGCTGTGGTTGTCTAGCTGGCTTTGGAGTGCTTTGGACAACTCCAGTCAAGAGGACCTATGTTTGTATCATGTCTTTGGCTGTCAGCCTGAGCTGTGTCGTCCTGTTGACAAATAGACTTTTCTAGAATATCCTCATGAGATTGCATTTCTCATATCTGAGATAAGCTACAAGAACAGACTCAAGGATCAGATGTTGACTGCTCAAAATTCTTGATGTAGGAACCAGGCAGGTGCAGTAGCACAGATAAAGGAATGCAACTGTGTGAATAACTTAAGTCACTTGTATCACAACCTTCCATTCATTCATTCCCTAGACAAGTACTGACCAAGTGGCCCTCATGAGCCAGGATAGAACAAAGATGGGGCCATGTTTTGAGTGAGAGTGACTTAGGTTAAATGCAAAGAAAAACAGCAGCTCCCATAGTTCCCACAAATAGAATTAATTGGTGGAATTATTTTTTTCCTGGCGTTAAAAAATACATATGACAGCAACAGACAATGGCCTGCAATTGCTCATTCTTTGTGACAGACTCACCATTTTCTTGGCAGCATTGCCTCACATACACCGCCAACTCCATTGCCAGGCTGCTGTACGTGCACACTTCAGATGTGAGTGTATCCCCCAACACCGACACCATATGATTTTAGATGGGTCATCACTTCAAAGGAGCCATGGGAACAGTTCATGGGGTACAGAGCTGGGAGCTTGTGCTTCCTGACAATCAGTTGGAGTGTCCTCTGCTTTCTGTCCAGGGAGGTCAGGAGTGGTCACCACCTCCTAGCTGTTCCCAAAAGATTGAGCTCTACTTTTCTACTACAGAAGAGAAAATCAAGTATTCACACTATCATTCTTTAAGGACTGTAATTAAAAAAATTTTAATGGTAAAATGCACATAATTTAAAATTCCCCGTCATCACCATTTTTAAGTGTAAGGGCTTCCCTCGTAGCTCAGTTGGTAGAGAATCTGCCTGCAATGCAGGACATCCAGGTTCGATCCATGGGTTGGGAAGATCCCATGGAGAAGGAAATGGCAACCCACTCCAGTATTCTTGCCTGGAGAATGCCATGGACAGAGGAGCCTGGCAGGCTACAGTCCATGGGGTCATAAGAGTTGGACACGACTTAGCAACTAAACAGCCACCACCATCAGTAGTGTTAAGTACGTTCACATTGTTGCATAAAAGATTCTAGAACTTTCTCATCTTGCAAAACTGAAACTGTGTACTCATTTAGAGGGGCTTCCCTAGTAGCTCAGAGTAAAGAATCTGCCTGCAATGCAAGAGACCTGGGTTTGATCCCTGGGTTGGGAAGATTCCCCTGGAGAAGGGAATGGCAACCCACTCCAGTGTTCTTGTCTGGAGAATTCCATGGACAAAGGAGCCTGGTGGGCAACAGTCCATGGGGTCGCAAAGAGTCAGACATGACTGAGCGACGAACACTACTAGTATACTCCTTTAGACCACAGTTCCCCACCCCGCGCCCTGGTGGCCACCGTTCTGCTTTCTTTGCCCATGCATTTGATTCTTCGAGACCACATATGAGTGGAATCATACGGTATTTGTTCTCGTGTGACTGGCTTATCTCACTTAACATAAAATCCTCAAGGTTTGCCCATGCTGTGGCCTCTGTCAGAATAGCCTTCCTGTTTAAGGCTGAATAATATTCTATTGCATGTCTAGATCACATTTTTTTCATTCATTCATCTGTGGATGGACACTTGGGTTGCTTCCCCCAACCCAAAAAAGTGCACTATTTTAAACAGTGCTGCTTTGAATGTAATGTACAAGTATCTCTTGAGGACTTGGCTTTCAATCCTTTAGGCTGTATACTGAGAGGTGGGCTTGCTGGATCATATGATGATTCTACATTTAACCTTTCGAGGAACCATTATCCTGTTTTCCATAAGGGCTGCACCATCTTACAATCCTGTCAACAGTGTACAAGGATTCCAATTTTTCCATGTTCTCACCAACACTTGTGATTCTCTGGGGTTTTGATGGTAGCCATTTTCATAGGTGTGAGGTATAATTTGTAATTTATTTGCTAGGGTAAGTCTAGTTTCATAGGAATGAAGAATGCAATACTCTCATAAAGTGATGGTGTCTATGAAAGAGATCCATGGACAGAAAGGTAACTTATGGACCTAAGAGGCAGAGTCGCCCACGTAAAGCTCATCTCATCTGCCTTGAGACACGTGTCCTTGATCCTCTGTGTGTCTCCATTACTTGCTTGACTGCAAGCTTGTCCAGGGTGATGCGAGAGGTGTAAGTATCCCACTGACACTTCCAATTACTTCGCAGGGTGTGCAATGATGCTGGACATAGGTTAGCTGCTTAGTTATCAGTCCTTCTTCCACATGACCTGATAGAGTGCATTTCTGCACCAGTCCCCACAAAGAACACATCTCAGCCACCTGTGCTCCTCAGCTTGCCTGCCTTGCAAGAAGGCTTCAAGTTCCAACACAAACAGCCTCTTCACATCATCGTTCCTGTCCCCTAAGGCAGTCGGCTCCATCTCCCCCACCCTCCTTGCCATTGTGTAGGTTTTCCCTTATCAGTACCCATCTTACCAAGTTACAATATTGACTTGCCTGTCTAGTTCCACAGCAGCACTCAGATGTCTTCAAATCTAGGCTTTCTTTGAAGACCCTCAGTAAGTATTTGTTGAGTCACTAAACGCACTCCAAATTAATAAGTGATCTCATTGTAAGTACTAAAAACATCTTTTAGGGGTGTGAGAGAACAGGGAGTTGGACTTCCAGGAGATGCAAGTTCAAAGCCAAGCCATTATAGCAATCCAGACTGATGGAGTCTATGGCTTATTTGCCTTTTCTCTACATTTTTCTTATTTCTCTCACACATTTGTAGTCTGCATCCCCCTCAGGAGGTGACATCCTGGCCCTGAAAACACTGCCCTGTTTCCCAGGTCAGACAGAATGCTGTCTTCCAACTCTTGCCTGTCAGCACAAGTAGACCAGTATCCTTCTTAGACTATGCACATGCATTGCAAAAGAATACCCGAAATACAGCCCTCAGGGGTCTTGCCTCCATATATCTGTAACCTTGTTGCTCAGGTAATACAGGTGCCTGGATATGAAACTGCCCGAAGGTTCATGCAGACCCAACTTGGCACCCGTGTACTGAGAACCTCCCAGCATGGCGCTGGGCCCTGGGGTGACTGTAATGAGAAGCGTAGACCCACCCACACACTGCTGTCTGCCAAGTGCCAGGGGGTGTGGAGGTGGGAGTCTTCTTACATGGTGACAGCTGATGTGCTAACCTGATATAAAATGCAGCTATCCCCACTGGTAGTTCCCCCTCTGAAGCAGCACAGGACTTGTTCCTCACCTCCTGGAGTCAGCATGCCTTTGAGTTAAGATGGCAGTGCTCCTGGGGCACCCAGCTGCGATGCATACAGATGTAGCAGCCAACCCTTTCCACCTCCCGGCATTCCTGGGCCACTGCTCTGCATCCTCATTCCCTCGTGTGGTCTGGGAATGCTCCTGTGCTATTCTGTCCTGAAGTCTAGGCTCTGGGGGACATCCGACCAAGACCCCATGTTCAAGACTTCAGGGGGACCATTCTAATTGCTCTGTGCTGTTTTCTGGGGAAGCTCCAATTCTCTGGGAAAATGGCTCTTGTCAGAGCATAGAATCACCTATTAGCTGTTTCTAATGCTAGGCTGGTAGTATTTCAGTGTGCACACCTTTTCATCCTTGAAGAGGTATGCTGGCTACTTCTTTCATTCTCCTCTCACACCTTTCTTGACAAAACGGAACCCTTTGAATTCAGAAACCCTTGGAATGGGGCTCTGGAATCAGGGAAGAGAGATGGTGGGGACTGGCTGGTAAGAGGCTGCCGGGATGGCAGAGCCAGGTGAGGGCTCTGGGTCAGAGAACTGCTCATGGTAGGAAGGAGTGAGGAAGGACACAAGGCCTAGGTGCAGGGGACTCCCCGGCCAGGGAGGGCCAGGTGAGCGGCCAGCACGCCCTCCAGACATACGCCCCGAGGCCAGAACTGGTGACTCCCTTTCTTCTTTTCATGCCAGAATGGGCACCCCTGAGCCCTCGAGAGCTGGTGACTGTGGCTACATAGAGGCTGAGTTCTGCCTCAGGGGGCCTCCTTGGTCCTCAGGGGGAGGCCGGGTCTGAGGCTGGGCTCGCATCCTGGGGCTGACGCCATCTGCATTGTTCCTGCAGGACCACTGCCTGGCGCCTGCCCCAGGCTTCAGAGAGTGGAGTGCAGGAGACACGGTTCCTCCTTCCAATGTGCAGAGGGGTGCTGGCTGCACTGACGGCACTCTAGCTTGTTCCTGAAAGTGTCAGTCAGTCAGTCGTGTCTGACTCTTTGCAACCCCATTGACTGTAGCCCCTCAGACTCCTCTGTCCATGGGGATTCTCCAGGCAGGAATACCGGAGTGGGTTGCCATGCCCTTCTCCAGGGGATCTTCTCGACCCAGGGATCAAACCCGCATCTCCCACCTTGCAGGCAGATTCTTTACTGTCTGAGCTACCAGGGAAGCCCCCCAACTCTTCATATTTTTGCAGTGTTTATCTGGAGACTAAAAAGCAGAGCATGAAAAGAGTAGAAACACAATGGTGTTATTTAGGAATTCCAGGATACTCTGGAATTTAAGAGCTATCTTTGCTGTTTTTCATTAAAGGGCCCCTATCTTATTTTTTTAATTCAAGGAATTATACATTATAGTTTTTAAAAAATACACACAGAGAAAGAGATAAAAAGAAGGAAGGAGTGGGGAGAAGAGGAGGGAGGAAGAGAAATGACATGTATAAAGTCAGAAAATCTACACAGGACAGAAAAGTACAAATAGTTTATTTCGGGGAGAGAAATAAGCCACCTCTTTGAGCCTCAGGAACCCTGTGGGGCTCATCAAATGCAAATGCAAATGAGAGATGTGCTATTAAAAAAAAAAAACTAGTAAAACTTGGTGAAGATCTGTCCTTTTCTGGTTAAATGATATGTTCTCCTTCCATGTTTTTCCCCCCTTTTCAAACTTTTATGGATACATTATAGCTTTCAGAAGGTTGAAATAAAAAATGACTTTCTTAATGTGTCTTTTTCCCCTCAGAAGGAATAAATAAGCCTGCCTTTTTCTCCCAAATTTTCCATCAGATATGGCTTCAGCTCCTTCAGTACGTGGCTACTTTCTCGTTTTCTGCTTTTTGCCTCTTTTAATGACGAGCGCACAAATGGTGACCTTATGGTATTGCTGGAAAAAAGAAAAAAGAGCAAAATAAACAATACTGTGCTCCCGGGAAGAGAGTGAGAGTTAATTAACGGTGGCGGTGGCTTTTGTTTCCTTAGCCTCTCTTGTAGGAAGAAAGAAAAATGGGAAAGTGGCTCCACTTCTATTTTGTTTGTTTGTTTTTCATTACTCCATTAATCTCCATAAACAAGGCATGTTTTTTAGTTACAGATCCACTAGAAAAAATGCATATGCTAAACCAGATGGGTGAAATTAACAGTCTCATTAAATGTATTTTTAGATAGCCGGTTTTACAATATCACCAGTGACATCAGAGCTTTGATTTTGTGCCACATTTGAAATGCAAACTTTAAAAAATGTGCAAAATGAGCAGTTTTCCTTTAGATGTATTATTATTTTATTATTATATCCACAAGAGCAGAAAACTGTCTAGATTCTTTTGTAGAGAAAGCACCGATTGGTAATGTTTGGGGGGAGTTAAGAATTTTAATAGGTAAAAGAAATAATGAAGGCTTTTCCACCTGCCTTCGTTTCAGTCTGCATTTTTTTTTTTCTGTGTGTGCACTTGCTGAGGATTTGAACTTTGTGAAGGTTCTCTCTCCTGATTGTTATTCTCCAGCAATCCGTGCTTCTGGGACAATCCTGCAAATGATTTCTGGGGTTCTGTGCCAGATGTCAGCAGGGCAAGTGTTTCATTTGGAGCTTCATTTAGTTTGGAGTCTCTTCTCTCCTTTGAGTCCCCAAAGCCCATGTCCGTGGGTATTCAGGCAAAACTCATCATCTTAGTTATGTGTTTGGCAAAGCAGGTAAGGCCAGAATGAATCGTTAACAAAATGGTAATATTGCTTTGCTCTGAGTGTGCACAAAGGGGCGTTGGGGATGAGCATGTATTTAAAAGTAAATATAAGAGCAAGTAGGGGTAGGGTTTATTTTGCAACTCCAGCTGAGTGCTGCAGTACACACTGAATCACTGCAGTCGGTTCTCCCCCTGTCTAATGGTTGGACAGGATGGAATTCTCTCAGCTCTGCAGAGGGAAAATTCAAAAGAAGAGCCCCAGACTCCTGGTGGAAAAGGGGGTTATTATTCAGATCCATCCCAACAGATGAGCAGAGGAAAATGTTCAAGGACGTTCACTGGCATGTTGTTGGTTATAGCCAAACCACTGGAAGCAAACCAAGAGGCTAAAAATAGGAAACTGGTTGGAAGAACAGCACTGCTATAGACTGCAATACTATTAAAAGTTTAGGAAGAAGAATAAGCTTCTGACTGCTGTGGACAGGTATTTGTGGTATGCTCTTAATATAAAAAGAAAATTGACAGATAAGCATAGGGAACTTGACTCAATATCTTGTAATAACCTATAATGGAAAAGAATCTGAACAAGAATATGTATGAGTCATTTTGTTCTACAGCTGATACTAACAGAATGTTAAACTAATTTCAATGAAAATATTCATAAGGGAAAAAAGTTGAGAGTTTGAATCTATAGGAGCTTTTCAGAAGGAAAATATGTATGTATATAGGCAGATAGATGTATAATGAATTATCTATGATGAGGAAAAGTCTAGAAGTACATACACCAAACTTTCAATAGTTTTCCTTCACAATTAAAGAACGATTGGGAAAGAGGGGACTTTTTATTTTATATAAACCTACATTGAGTCTTTTTTTTTTTAATAATAAGCAGCTATTTCTTTAGGAATTTAAAAAAAATACAGAAGGATGAGCAAAGTCCACTTGTTCAGTGAGGTGGTTCTTTCAGCACTTACCTCTTGGGATGGAGAGAGTAAAAGCAGATCCAAGGTGCTGCCTCTGAACAAGTTGAAGAGGGTGAGGGTGAGGAGTTTCAGGAGCCAGGAGATAGGACTACCTTAGTGCTGAGTGGAGGTGGAGGGCGGGTACCTTTCCCACAGTTTAGCAAGTGAAGGCACGTGCCTCCCTGACAGGGGCAGCCAACTGCCTATGTGCTCAAAGGGATAGGCACCAGCTCATAATCAATGGCGTGGGTCTCACAGTTTCATCCGTTGGATTCCGCTGGCTTCTGTGATGCCAAGGCAGAGGCATCAACCTCTGCCAATGGCCTGCCCTTCAGTCCAATCTCAAATCCTTCAGCGAGAGGTTTCCCACATTGGAAACTTATCTCTGTTCATGCCTTTTGTGAATTTTTTGTGAAAGTCGCTCAGTCGTGTCTGACTGTTTGCAACCCCATGGACTCTACAGTCCATGGAATTCTCCAGGCCAGAATACTGGAGTGGGTGGCCTTTCCCTTCTCCAGGGGATCTTCCCAACCCAGAGGTCAAACCCAGGTCTCCCGCATTACTTTGGTGGAGTGCTGATAGAATGAGTCTCTCGTTGCCTCCTGGAAGTTGTTAGTCACATTTTAATGTGGGACAGATTGAAGAAGATCAAAGAAAACTGTTGGACATAATTCTCAGGGGAGAAAATTTTCATTTTAAATAAGTTGACTGCATCTCTTTAAATGGAAGTAGTACCTGTGCAATCCTATGTGGCTTTTTGTAACACAGCATCCAGTAGATACACAGAGTAGAACTGTAAACATTCGCTAGCTGATTAATAAATGAGAGATGAATAATGTAGATAGACTTTAAGGGACTGTGACAGATTATAAGGCCTTATAACTTGCCCGTTTGGACTTAGTTTATCAATTTATGGGAGGATTAGGTGAAAGGAAGCGCCATAGCTTAAAGCGATTGTATAGAGAGATCTCTACCCACGGCAGTAAGGTACTTATTAAGATACCTGGTTGCCTATTATCAGGAAGAAGCTGAAGCACAGTGAATAGGAATCTTTTCCTGTGACCTACCAAGCTGGATTCTAGGCTTGGCTCAGCCACTTGCCAGCTTTTGTAACTTTAGACAAGTTAGTTGACTTCTCCAGACTTCAGTCTCCTCATCTGAAAAATGAAGACCCTAATTAAGTACCTACCTCCTAAAATTGTTTGGCTTACATGACATAATTTGCATGAGGGATTCAACCCAGTATTGGGCATTTCATAAGCCTTCAATAAAAGTTGACATTCTTTTTGTTGTATTTAGAAACCCACAAGGAAAACCGGAGGCAAAAGATGATAAGAAGGCATCTCAAAATAAGGTTCTTGTGCTCAACTTTTTACAGCAGCACCTAGGATCTATTTCTGAGATAAAACACACTCTCCTTCAGAGTCTTAGAGGGGAAAAAAAATCTCTCTGGCAGTTTCGGTGGTCCTAACTTGATGTGAGTTACACTGAGTAGATTATTCTCTTGAGGCATTCTCTCAGCTGTAGAAAGCACATCCTCTCCCCCAGGATACTAGGCTGTCATTTAGTGCCAAAGGAAAAGCTATTTACAGAATGACACCCTGGCATCCCCAACGGGTTTGATTTACTTCCCGGGAAGGTGGTATATTTCAAGGCACTGCAGGACCAGAAATATTAATAACTCAGGTGATTTAATTGGCTCTTCCCAATTCTTTTTAAAGCCATGTCGATCCCATGGTAGTTAATTGTGTGTGCTGTGAATTGTGTTATTTACAGTGCCGAGGAACCAAAATGAATCTGTATTAGACATCGGTGGGCGGATATTCGAGAAGGCTGTAAAGAGACTCTCCAGTGTTGATGGCCTTCACCAAATTAGCTCCATCGTCCCCTTTCTGATGGATGCCAGCTGCTGTGGATACCATAAAGCATCCTACTACCTCGCAGTCTTTTATGAAACTGGATTAACTGTACCTCGGGATCAGCTGCAGGTAGAGTATTTCATGCATCTCAGGAATATCCGTCACCTAGATTGTATTTGCAGGGTAAGGCTCTCGTGCCCCAGGTGGAACTGGACATGTTCATGCTCCCTGGAGTCTTTTAAAATCTTTACACTCAAGAAAAACAGCTTAGGACTGTGTTAAATACGGGATCCTCTGCTGGCAGTGAATGAAGAAGTGCACTTTATCCATTTCTGGACACAGCATGGGGATACGATTGATATACTCAGGAATAGTTTGTGCAGGGCTTATCAAAATCCTAGTCCTTCAAGAACAGGTGCCTCTTACCCAATTCTTGTAACTATTCTGGCTGTGGACCCATCATCCCATATGACTTTTTAGCTTAGTGGAATCATTTAGACCTCTAAGCAAAGAATTGTCACATTCAGCCTTCTACCATTAAACAGGAGAAGGAAATGGCAACCCACTCCAGTATTCTTGCCTGGAGAATTCCATGGACAGAGGAGCCTGGAGGGCTACAGTCTATGGGGTGACAAAGAGAGTTGGACACGACTGAGCGAACTGCACACCATTAAAACAAAAGTCATACTAGACTGTTTTGTTTATGGTGTTGAATCCAAATTTCATATGCAACTTGCTTAACATCTGGAATTGCACTTTTATAAGTGCTGCTAAATAATCCCTGATCACAGAGTTTTTGTATTTGCACCCAGGATTGTTTATCCTGGATTTGAAGACACTCAGACTGTTTAGACCCTCCCAGGTGGCTCCACGTTTCTTTCACTTGATTTCTTTATGTGCGTCTCTGGCTGTAGCAGCTCATGACTGATGGCGTGCTTTCCTAAGTCCCTGAGGCAGTTCCCATTGAGTGTATAGAGTAGAAGACTTGAGCCCTGTTTCTGCCACAAAACGACTGGTTGACCAAAGACATATGACTTCAACTTTCTGAGCCTCTATTTCCTTCACTCTGAAATGAGGTGGTTGGACCAGTCGATCTCTAAGGACCCTTCCCAACACTAACATTCTGAGAATGTGAAGTTGGAATGTGGCCCACCATTCAGATCATCGGGCACAGATGATGTAGCTGAAGTGATGTAGCCAGCATCCTCAGAACAGTTGGTGGATACACGAAGAGATGCTGTGAGATAAGTCAGGGGAAGACCCTGTCTTCACTGAGGGAAGAACAAAGGAATTTTCAGCTATTAGACATTAAGGACAGATAATCACGAGAAAGCTCTTGTGACTTTTCTGAAATTTTTCATGTTTTTTGTTTTTTGGCCATGCAGTGTGGCACGCAGGATCTTAGTTCCCCAACCAGGGATAGAGCCCATGCACCCTGCTTTGGGAGTACAGAGTCTTAACTACTGGGCCACCAAGGAAGTCCTATCTGAAGTTTTTCTTAAAAGGCCTATTAACTTCTTTCCAGAATGACTAAGCTCATATTATAGGGGTGGGTCCAGATGACCTTTCTGTGTTAGAATTTTACCACCCTTTTCTGTAATCTTGTGAACACTGTCCGTTTCTTTCTAACAGGGCATGTTGTATAGTTTGGTTGGAGGCCAGGGCAGTGAAAGGCTGTCTTCGATGAATCTTGGGTACAAGCATTACCAGGGTATTGATAACTACCCCCTGGACTGGGAGTTGTCCTATGCCTACTACAGCAATATCGCCACCAAGACACCCCTTGACCAGCACACGCTCCAAGGAGATCAGGTACAAGAGAGGAATGGGTGGGAGTGGTTATGGCCCTGCCTACTAGGGCTTCCTGAACAATTTTACAGAGTGTCTGCCTCTGTGGCTGGTTTATTCACTGGCCTTCAGAGTGCAAGCGTAATCCCATGCAAAGAGAAGCCCTCTCATAATCTCCAATTCATATTTCCTCACTGTGCTCTCAGGCTGAATGCAGCGACCATCCTACATCTGTGCATGAGGAGCTTTTCATGAGTGGGAAGACTGGTAAGGGGAGGGGAGATACAGCCCTGGACAGGCTCTGATTTTGAAAACCATGTATACCAGAAACAGAGACATTTTGTCTTTGTTCCAAAAGCATGTGACTTGGAAGGATCTGGAGATGTCAGGGGAGATTGAGTCAAATTAAGCAGGGGCAGTAAGCCAAGGGCTGCTATCAACACGTCACAAGCAGCAGGGTTGCAGAGTCTACATATAAGAGAGTTCCATCCCTCCCTATGTTCCTGCTGCCCAGCGCCTCGAGAAGCGTCTGCCCATCACATGAGCCACAGGGCTCCAGGTGACTGACAGCAGGCAATCCATCCTGGATTAAGGACTGGATGAGGGGCACTGACTCCAGCCTCTCATTTTGCAGGCTCACCTATCTTTTTGACTCATTAGGCAAAGAAATCAGTGGCTAATATCTGCCTTCAAAACATGATGCGTTACACTGGACCAACTGATGGTTTGTTTCAGGAACTGTGAATAAAAGTCTGGAGGTAAAGGTGATGCGTGCATGCACTGTCTATTCAGTTGTGTCCGATTCTTTGCGACCTTATGGACTATAGCCCGCCAAGCTTCTCTGTCCATGGGATTCTCCAGGCAAGAGTATTGCAGTGGGTTGCCATGCCCTCCTCCAGGGGATCTTCTAGACCCAGGGATCAAACCCATATCTCTTTACATCTCCTGCATTGGCAGACAGGTTCTTTACCACTGGTGCCACCAGGGAAGCCCAAGTAAAGGTGACAGTGTAAGAATAAAAAGAAAGCTGCCTTTAGATGATGTAGATTTGCATCCAGCAGGAGTAGATTGTGACGTGGCTGGCCTCTCGGCTTGTATTTTTCATAGCACTTCAGCTAGTTAAGTTGAGAAATGCAAGTAGACTGTACCAGGGGTTGACAATGTTTTTCTGTATAAGGCCAGATAGTAAATATTTTAAGCTCTGATTTTATAGTCACTGTTTCAGCTACTCAGCTTCTGCCAAAGATAGTATATAAACCACTGGGGTGCCTGGGTTTGTGCAACGAGGGACAGGAAGTTGCTGCATGGTCAGATCTGGCTCTGGTTGAAGCCATAAGCTCTTGATTTTCACCTTATGCTTGGTGAGCCTGGGAGATGGGTCAGGCTCGTGGAATCTTAGACAGAGCAGGCTAACTGGGAACCAGACCACTTACTGTTCCCTGTGCTGCTCCTGCATTACATTTAGAAACCCCCAGTGCAGGAAATGTGTGCTTTGATGATTGGGAATGAATGGTTTCTGGAAAAGAAACCTACAGTGGCCACTGTAGAGTTATGAAATAAATGACTCAGAGATACATGCTGTCAGTGAACATTAAACATGAATCAAGCTATGAAGTACCCAAAGGCTGTCTGTATAGACATTCTAATTCCTTTAGAAGATAATGATTTCTCCTGAATAAACTTGTATTCTCTCCGCATACATAGGCTATGGGCAAAATTTGACCTCAGTTTGACAGGAATTTTTAAGTTTATTCATTTATAAAGTTTTTAAAGAATTATTCTGGAAACACATTCATAAAAAAATCAGACCACCAAATAATATTGTTATTGTTCTGCTAAGCTTGAATGTGTTAATAATGTCCTGTACATATATACTTTTAGGAATTCTAATGCAGCATAAATGAGCAAGGGGAGATGGTATGTTGCTAACAAGCTCCTTTTCTTTTGAAGATTTGGCCCATGAAGTGTTATGATTATGAAAGAAAATGTTTAATTGGTCAGAACCAGAGAAGATGAATAGAGAAGATCCATCTTGCAGCTGGAAAGTCGTGTGATTAAGAATCACAGATACGAATTATACAGTTAGTTGTATCATAGCTCATTTTCTTCAGAGTGTGTAATTAATGGCTTCTTGAGAATTTTAGCAGGTGTCATACATCGATTTAAATATCCTTTTGTTGAGAGATCTATTAATTCACCGGCAGCACATAACAAGGGGCTTCTCAGGTGGCACGGTGGTAAAGGATCCTCCTGCTGATGCAGGAGACACAAGAGACAAGGGTTCAATCCCTGGGTCGGGAAGATCCCCTGGAGAAGGAGATGGCAACCCACTCCAGGATCCTTGCCTGGAAAACTCCGTGGACAGAGGGGCCTGGCAGGCCACAGTCCATGGGGCCACAGAGAGTCAGACATGACCAAGCACACCCACACACAGCACATAAAAAATGAAGAGATCTGGAAAGCCAGACCTCTAATTAACAAACCAAAGACCCATCAGTAACTTCTCTCTGGATTTTTGTTTCATTTTTTATGTAACTTGTGGTTCCCATCACTTCTATGTTAGTAACCTTGCTTCATGTCACTTTTATATGATTTAGAGGGATTCTACTTCAGGTCAAAGAGAAAGAAGATACTAGTTGTTTTTTGGTTTGTTTTTGTGGCTTAATCACAAATGAGTTCCTATCATCCTTTTCGCCCTTCAGAATTTGCTCTTCTGAAAGGTTTGGTCCTCAGTCTTTTGTGTCTACACCTTCTAGAGGGCCAGGGGTCTCACACATCCCTCCCTCCACATACTGACGACACAGAAATCTGACTCTCAGGCTGAGCTCTTTCTTACAAACCCCCATCTGCAAAAATAACATATCACAAAGGCAACACACCCTTTCCTCCTCTCTATTCCCCCAAACTCCTCAACCCATGACACCCCTGTCCATGCCAGGAACTGGGGAGTCATCTTCAATCCCCCCATCATCCTAGCTGGGGTTATAATCCCCCCATCATCCTAGCTGGGGTTATAATCCCCAGCAGGTTTACACGCCAACTTCTCTCTGCTCCCACTCCTATCCAATATACAGCCACCTACAACTGTCCTTTACATCTCTCTGCTGAGTGACTATGATGGCCTCCTCTTATGGACTGAGTATGGCTTGAATTGACCCCTAAGTCCATAGCTTGAAGCCCTCCCCACCAGTACCTCAGAACAGGGCCCTACATTAAGGAGACAGAACCTTTGAAGAGAGGAATACGTTCAACCATGAGGTGACCCTCATCCAGCATGACTGGTATCCTAATAAGAAGAGGAGGTTAAGATGAAACAGAGGGATGACCATGTGACGACACAAGTTAAGGAAAAGGGGCCTCAGAAGGAACTAAACCAGGACTTCACTGGCAGACTCTGAGCTTCCAATGCAGAGGGCACAGGTCTGATCCCTGGTCTGGGAACTAAGATCCCAAATGCCACGTGGCCAAAACAAACAAAAGAACTAAACCTGCCAGCCTCTTGATCTTGGACTGCCAGCCTCCAGAAGCATGAGGAAGTTAATTTCTGTGCTTTAAGCCGTGTCATCTGTGGCTTTTTGTTACGACAGCAGTTCTAGCAAATAAATGTACCCCCTAACTGGCCTTTCTGTCACCAGTTTTATCCCTTTCCATGTTCTTCCCATGGAGGCCAGAGGGGGCCGACAACAGGGGAAGTTCTCAACCTGGCTGCACCTCAAAGTCTCACGGGGGATCAGAGAACACCTCTGTGCTGGCTCCACCCCATAGTCTCATCAAATTGACAGGGTGGGGTCCAGGCGTATAGTTTGGGTATATATGTCTACATGCATGTGTATATTTAAAACTCCTTCAGATGGTAGTAACATGTAGTCAGTGCTGAGAAATACTGATCCGGAAGCACCAAGTCCAGCTCATCACTTGGCATAGGAGTCATTCCTTGATCAGGTTTCTCTCTGCTTCTCCAGTCTCAGCTCTCAGCAGTCCCTGCTTGGCCTGCCCACTCTGGAGATGCCAAGCTTTTGGTCACATCAGGCTGTCCATATCTCCTGACCCTGCTGGGTTTCCTCTGCCTGGCTTGCTTTCTCTATGCCCACCCCTCCTTTTCCCGTCTGCTGACCCTTCTTCCTCCTGGAACAGTGGGCTCAGACATTACCTTCTCCTTGGATGTCCCCTTTGCCATGCACCTGGGCACCCAGGCACATCCATGCCCTCGCTCAATGATGGGTGCTGTGTACAGGATCTGAGGACTTGCTGCACCAGTAGACTGGGAGCCCCCCAAGACAAACACTTTGTCTGTTCACGTTGGTGATCCCAATGCCCAGCACTGTGCTTGAAATTTAGGTGGCACTCCCTGTTGACTGACAGGATAGAATGCAGAGCAACCAGAAATGGACACAAAGTGACCACAGTGTTTTGTTGACTCTCTGAAACTTTTTCATGTGACCAGTGATCATTGTCGACAGCAAGCACCTAGGCACTTGGCTTTCAACTCTGCCTTCCTTGCAGTCAATACCCCTTAACCCTTTTTGGGGAATCTTGGGTACTTGCTTCTGTGTCTACATCTTTACACTTGATATTCTTCCATTCTTACTTTAAAAATCCCTAAATTGTTAAATTTCAACAAAGAAAACTTAGATCCCCACATTGGGAGCCAAACATTGTAGCTGATTTTAAACACCCTAAAATCTGGGTTCCTCACAGTGACTCCTCCAGACCTGAAGGAAGTGGTGGTTTAGGTGTAGACTCAAATTGCCCTGCTGCTGAGTTCCCGGGAGTGCTGGCTGAGCCATTCTATTTCACGACTTCAGAGAACGTAGATGCTCTGGGAAATGGGGGGCCACTAACAGCATTTGCTCCCCAGGTTCAAAGTCCACTAAGTCCTTCACCCTCCTTACCCCTCCCTGCTCTCCGCTCTGTCCTGCCTGTCCTGTGATTGATGGCAGACAGCTGGCATGATGTAGCCTGAAAGTGAGCAAAGAGAAAGGTAGCAAAGCGTATGAAGAGTCTAGGGACAGTGTGGAGACTTCTCTGATGCTGGGTCCAGGGACGTCTGAGGATTGCAGAGTCTCTGGACACCAGACCTCCTCTCATCTGGTCAGCAGGTCTTAACCCTGCAGTATAGGCTATGAACTGCTCATCCTAGAGACCTTGATTTTATAACAGCACAAAAAGAACGCTTCCCCCCTCAGAATCCACAGAAGATCCCAGAACTGGTCAGTCTGGGACTCTGGACTCCTGCCAGCATCTCCCCAGCTCTGCCCCTAACCCTCACCCCCACCGGTCTTTCTCCACACCATAGCTTCATCCAGGACTGGTCACTTTCCCATCTGAAGCATCATTCCTTGTTCTCAAAAGGTTTGATGGATGAACAGTCTGACACTGCTCCCTTTTAGGGATTGTTCCTTCATCACATGTCTTTGTAGATGGTTGACTTTCACAGAGGGCCTGGGTGTGTGGCTCTGACTGGTGCTGGTTGCCACTGTGGGGACCCCAGAGTTGTAAAGATGCAACCACCAGCCTGGGTGTGGCAGGCAATTGTGGTGTAGCTTCAAGGCCAGTTTGTCTGGATTCAGGTCCCAGGTCTGCTGTTCACAGGGTGTGAAATCTTGGATAATTCCACTCGCTTCTCTGTCTCTGCACAGTTTTTCACTAGTAAAGACTGCCATGACACTCTTCACCTCACAGAGTTGATAGCATGAATAAATTAATCCATCTGATGTATGCTGAGTGGAGCCCAACACACAACATGATGCTCTCAGATGTTTCCAGCCCTGACACTTCCTCCTCAGATCTGTCCCTTCCATCTTCAAAAGCATCAAACTCTCAGAAATTCATCCCCACAATGTAAGGCTCTGAGCTGTACAAAACAGCAAACACCAACAGGAGGGCTAATATTCTAAACTGCTGTCAGCCTTTTACAAGTTATAATGAGTTCAGGACCTAAAACATGAGTTACCATTCTGGAGAGCTTCCCATATGCCAGACGCTCTGCTAAGATCTTCACAAACAATCTCTTTCAATCCTCCTGCAACTTTGTGAGGTCCAGGTATTGTTCCCATTTTACAAATGGGGCAACCAAGACTCGGAGAAGCCAAAGAACTTGCCCAAAGTCAAACAACAAGCAAGTGGTAGAGGCTAGATTTGAACCTGAGTGTTTGTAACTCTTTTGCACTATTAAAAATAAGGGCTAGTAGGTAGAGTGCTTTTGATATAGCAGATACCATGCTACACTTCATTTTTATCAATGCAGAAGCTAAGACTCAGATAAATAAAGTCAGTGGCCCAAGGCCTATAGGTAGTTAGTGGCGGGTCAGAATTCATATCCCCTGGGGGTGATGTGAAAGATCTGATGTCACCACCATGACACTATTAGATGGAATTCGTTATGTATAAGGGGAGACGATGAACCAGCCCCCCATCTGCTTTCTCCCAGATGCATAAGTCCTTCGCAGGGTGGTGAGGGTGGGTGAGGACTATCTCACAGCCAGCTGTCCTGGGTCTGATTCATTAGTTTGAAGAACTTAGGTAAGTTGCTTAACCGTTCTGGGCCTCATTTTCCACATATGTGAAATGGGGATATTGATAGGGACTGTCTTATGAGGTTGCAAAGATTCACTGAGTCAATCTGGACCAAGCACTTGGTCCGCACACACAGTCCTTGTTGGTGATTATGGTATGTTATCCCTGCCAGAGAGTGGCAGAAGCACCTAAGAGTATAAATTCTTGCAGCACAGCAACTCTGTCTTCATTGCTATGTCTTTCATTCAAGTATCATGACAAAGTTAAGAAGGAAAAAGCAAAATAAGAAAAAGAAGAAAATCAATCCCAAATCAAATACCCAACTCCCTAGTTGACCAAAAAAATCCTTATAGCTGAGAATTATATTGTTTGAGCTGCCTGAGCTTCTGCCCGATTCCAGGCTCATCGCAGATGACAGAGTATCCCCTGGAGTCTGAGCTGAAGCTCCTACTTATTGGCCTTGCAGTTAGCGAAGAATGAGATAGAGACCAGTGCCCAGACAGGATTCCAGGGCCTTCCCGCTAGAGGGCGACATTGTTGGGGAGCCTATCAGAGCCTGTCTTTGGAGACAGGTCAACCTGGCTTCCAAGGTCTGCTCTACAACATGACCATGAGCTCACAGTTTTACCCTGTGAGCCTCAGTTCTTTGCCTATCAATTGAGGGCAGTGATATTTGGGTCTCAGTCCTGCAATGAGGATTAAGTGAAAAAAATGTTTGTTAAACACCCTGCACATGGTTTCAAGCAAAGGTGGCAGCATCATTATTCTACTTATTGCTATTTTCTGGGTGCTGTGCCAAGGTTAGACATCCAACAGGAATTGATACCTGTTGTGTTCTGAGTCCTAGCTCTGTCTCCAAGTCTGCCCTCTACTGCCGCTAAGAGGGACCTCTGGTTGCGTGTGGCCCCGGTGGATGATGGGGCTGCAGGCTAGAGCTTGTGAATCTGAGTCCTTTCCTCTCTCTCTCTTTTTAATTTTATATTGGAGTATAGTTGATTAACAATGTTGTGATAGTTTCAGGTGAACAGCAAAGGGACTCAGCCATACATAAACATGTACCCATTCCCCTCCAAACTCCCCTCCCATCCAGGCTGCGACATAACACTGAGCAGAGTTCTCTGTGCTATACAGTAGGGCCTTGTTGGTTATCCATTTTAAATACAGCAGTGTGTACACGTCTAAGTCCTTCCTTCGCTGACAAACAGAGGATCAGAAGGGAAATCAGGCTGAGCTTTTTGTTCTCTAAAGCTTCTTTCTCCCAGCCTCATCCAGAACCAATTTTTTCACCATCTGCTTGGGCCTTGAAGCCCTTCCCAGGCCCTCTGGCACTAGATAGAATTCATCATGTATTAAATATAAGGGGAGACTGTGAAACAACAAGACTGTTTTTTGGATAAAGAGCCAAAATTTATACATAAAATGAGCCTTATTTTCTTCAAAGGAGGCAGATACCTGGGAGGCTGTTTGCAAATTTGAAGCATTTTGTGAACTTTCCCCTTGGGTTCCTCCTTGGAACCTCTGGTTCATCCTTGTGCATATACTCAAAAAGTTAATATGCCCTTCTCGTTTGAGAGCAGATTTCATTTTTGGAAATAGCCAAAAGATATTGGAGGCTGAGCCTGCTAAATAAAAAGGGTTAGTCATGCAGGATAATAATAAAGCATAATAATAAGATTATACTTAGAATTTATTGATTTACCTTTTTTGATGCCTTGTATAATCTGGCCCTAAAACTGATGGCACAGAGGGGGACTTCTGAACTAGCTTGAGCAAAGGAAGAGAAAGCAGAGTAAGCTTCAGCTTCCCAAGGCAAATGCTTTGACAGGAACAAAAATGCCCATTTAGATGCAAGGCGTGTGATCGACTCATTTAAAAAGAATGTGATCTTATGGCATTGTGGACACACCTCATATTTCCATTATTTGTGAGTTTTTACTTGAATAATTGCTGGTTTAAGAATAATGGCATGTCTTTTGCATGCCCAAATTATTTGGATATTTTCATTCTCCCTTCTCCCCTTCCTTTCTTCCTCTCACCCTCCCTCCCTTCTTATATTCCTTCCTTCCATTTTAGGCATATGTTGAAACAATTAGACTAAAAGATGATGAAATACTCAAGGTACAAACCAAAGAAGATGGAGATGTCTTTATGTGGCTGAAGCATGAAGCTACTCGAGGCAATGCGGCAGCTCAGGTAACGATGTGGTCCACTGTCTTGGAAACTGTCTCAGCCCTGATGGACCAGGATACGCTGTGATAACAAGATATCCCAATCCTAGTGACTTAACACAGCACCAGTGTATTGCTGTTCACACTACTGGGGATGCTGGCAGGGGCTGTGCTCTCATAGTTCTTTAGGAGCCCAAGCTAACAGAGGTGTCACCAAAATGTGCTTCCAAAGCTCTTGCCTCAGGGCCACCTGTGACATGTCACAGCTGGCTCCTAACACTTCTGCTCAAATGGGGCACTTCTCACATTTCACCGGCCAGAGCAAGTCAGTTGGTCATTCTTTTTAAATAATTTGATTTACGTATTTATTTCTGGTTCTGCCGGGTCTTTGTTGCTGCATGGGCTTTTCTCTAGTTGCCGAGAGTGAGGGCTACTCTCCAGTTGCGGTGTGCGGGCTTCTTGTTGCCATGGCTTCTCTTGTTGCAGAGCTTGGGCTCTAGGGCACGCGGGCTTCAGTAGTTGTGGTGCAGGGGCTTTGTCACTTCATGGCATGTGGGATCTTACTGGATCAGGGGTCGAACCTGTGTCTCCTGCATTGGCAGGCAGATTCTTTACCACTGAGCCACCAGGGAAGCGCAGTTGGTTACTTTTGACATTGAGTGTTGTCAGACCTGCACCCATTGGAGAGAGAGTCACAGGATTTATGATCAGTCCCAAGACTCCATCAGACATTCTAGTGCATCAGATATATAGATATAATGATATAAATCATTTATATAGGGCGGTTCTTCAGGGTCTTTGTTTACCTTTGGCCAATTATCTGGTTTCTTTTTTCATACTTGAACTACCCTAGGACCCTCCCCTCTGTGTGTGACTGTTTCCAAGATGGATTGAGGCCTATGGGGTGGCCTTGGCATCACATGTTATGGGGTGGTGCCTCCTCCTTTTGATCCCCAAGGAGCTTTCTGCACATGTGCAGTGTCTCTCTTACCCTAAGAATGGAAAATATATGACCTAGTGATCCTTTACTCAAACAGGGGTTAGCCCCTCTCTTCCTGCCTTGTCTGTTCTCTTAAGGTGTCCTCAGGAGACAAAGCCTGGCTATTTACCTTGTTTCTGTTGTTAGTTCTGTTTCAGTATGCAGACAGGAGGCTGATTGTAAATATCTAACCAGGAGCCCACCTACCTCCTGTCTCAGGAAATGCAAACAGGAGGCCAGCTGTAAATGCCTAGCCTGGAGCCCATCTATCTCCTGCCTCATAGGGAGATGCCCTGACTGCCACAGATGTGCACAGGCGTGCATGCCTTACACTGGGCCCAGAAGACAGTCAATGACTCCCAAAGGGGAGGGCATTTCAAGAGAGGAGACAGTATGGTTGCTGATCCATCAGCTCTGACCTGGGTATAGTACATTCATTCACATACACACACCCACATCCCACTGATACACATCGTTGTGTTAATAACTTGTATTTAACCCAGTACACCTTTAGGGCTCTGGTCCCCAGTAGAAAGATAGCATGTGTCTACCTAAGTCTTGGTTCTCGATATAAAAACATTTTAAACTAGGTTTGCCTTACCCTCTTTAAAAATCTCGTATGTTAAGTATTAGGGCTTCCCAGGTGGCTCAGTGGGTAAAGAATCCTCCTGTGATGCAGGAGACACAGGTTCACTCCAGGAAGATCACCTGGAGGAGGCATGGCAACCCACTCCAGGATTTTTGCCTGGAGAATCCCATGGACAGAGGAGCTTGGTGGACTACAGTCCATAGGGTCGCAAAGAGTTGGACACAATTGAGCCACTAAGTGCGTGCACACACACACACATACACACACACACATGTTAAGCATTTCACAGGAAAGTCATTGTTTTAAATTGCTACTGTCTTAAAGCAACGGTTGGCCCAGATGCTGTTCTGGGGCCAGCAAGGTGTGACCAAGAACCCGGAAGCGGCTATCGAGTGGTATGCCAAGGGTGCCCTGGAGACTGAGGACCCCGCATTAATATACGACTACGCCATTGTATTATTCAAGGTAAGAATCACTCAATTTGTGCTGAGGTTGCAAAATTCCTATCAGATTTCCTGAGCAGTTTGATGTAGGCATGCAGGCAAACAGGGAGCCTGTAACCCAAGAACCTCGGAATCTGCTTCTGTCAGGCTGGATGGAAAGGCGTATTTGCTGAAAAGGCAGAGTCAGAAGCAGTTCCCTGGTCTTGTTTTTAATCATTAGCCTTAGGTTTGGCACCTGGATTCTCTTTGCTTTTGCAAGCATTGTGGCATTCTGGAGGAGACACCCCATATTTTACGGATTGGTACATGGCTGGCAGCCCCCAAAGGTGCTGCAAGTTCTCTTATCAGGCAGAGCTCTCGTTGAGTTACAGCTGAGATGAAATGCGTCTTTGGCTGGATCCCAACAGTCTCTCTGATCAAAACAAAGATCTTGGTTTTAAGCCAACAGGAGAGCAGGGGAATGGGTGAGAAGACCATTAGCCCAGGAGACAGAAGATGGAATTCAAATCCCTCCTCGGCAACCAGCAGCTACATCCTTGAACTTATCTGACCTCATGGGACACTGGTAATGACCACAGGTTGAGTGAAAGAACCTAAAGAAGGGACTCCAAGAACGGCAAAATGCTTTATGGAGTAACAATAGTTTACTTCGATTGATGCAGTTGCTTATTACCTGATGTATATCAGTCTTCAAGACAACCTTGCAAATGCAGCTACCATGGTATATGATGATCTCTGTTTATGTGTGTGCTAAGAGAAGCTAAGAAAGGATTTGTAACTTACCTAAGGGTTTCCCAGATGGTGCTAGTGGTAAAGAACTGGCCTGCCAATGCAGGAGACTTAAGAGACACGGGTTCAATACCTGGATTGGGAAGATCTCCTGGAGAAGGGCATGGGAACCCACTCCAGTATTCTTGCCTGAGGAGCCCCGTAGACAGAGGAGCCTGGCAGGCTACAGTCCATGGGGTTGCAAAGAGTTGGATACTACTGAAGCAACAGAGCATGCACGTACACGTACAAGATTGTACAGTTGGTACATTTCAGACCTGGGATTGGGATCCATGCAGTCTGGCTTCAAAGTCTGTGCTCTTCACCCCTGAACACAGAGACATCAATTCATCCACCTTGGAAAGATAGAAAGCTGTTGGCTCTACTAAGGAAAACCTTGGTGGCTATGTCCAGGCCCAAAGGAGGCAGCTGCCCACAGACAGCAAGTGTCTTCAAACAAGGACTTGGATGCACATGGCTGGGCTCATCTCCAGAACCACAGTTGTGGTCGCTCACTGATTAACAACCATGACTCCTGCTACATCTCTAGCCCTCCAAGTCTTAAAACCTATTGGTTGTTACGGTTTCCAAGTTTAGAGCCCAGACTTTTTCTTTGTAGTTGTTAAATCAACATAGAAGTGGTTTGACTCTTAGCCATATGCCAATGTATTTGTGTACTTATGTAACACACACCCATTCAGGGCTGACAGAACGCCAGGCTCTGCACTAGATGGAGGGACGTATGGATGCACGAGCCACGTTTCTGACCTCTGGGGCCTCAGACACTCACGCAGAAGACAGAGGACTGAGACAGGTGCAGAGGAGAGGCACTGGTCCGCCGGAGTTGGGGCTGGTCATTGCCCGGAGTGCAAAGGCATGACTCAGGCATTATTTCTGCCTACCAGGAGCTTGAAATCTAGAAGGAGAGCCAAAGATATAAATATATGACATGGGAGGTGACAAAATGTTTCTTCAGGGTCTGATTTCTGAAAACTGAAAGTTTTTTTGATTTTCCTACATTCTAAGTTATCTCTGAGTGGGAGGAAGAAAACCCATTATCAACATCTCGAGAAAGATTTTTACCTCTGGCCAAAGGTGTCTTTAAGTGTTTTCAGTGTTTAAAAAAACCCCATACAAAAAATGAACTTTCCAAACAGGAAGAAGGGCAGTGTGCACTCGGCTTATTGTTTTGTGTGGATATTTGGCGTATTGTATTCAAAAATGGTGCCACAATGATGGCTGTAGTTTTTCCAAGATGGTCGAGTCAATCCCATTTTACATACACCTGAGGATGGAGCTTGGACTTTTACTGCAGCTACTGTCCTCCGTGGATTCATCTAGTGGATAGTCACTGAGCATTTGCTATGCATCAGGACTTTGTATTTTTCTTTTAACAGCTTCCAGTGCTACTCAGACTTGTGCAGAGTATATAGTCTTTGTGCAAGAAATCATCCCACTTCTGATTATGTAATTACACTGGGAAATCCCTGATCTAGAAATGAGAGTATCTTGAGTTCTGTTTGCAGATCTAATGAAGAGGCTTTGGGTTAGTCAGCCCCTGTGGGCCCCAGTTTTATTCCTTCCAAACAAAGAAGCTGGAGAAGATAAACTTTGAGTGTATCCAGGTTCTAACATTCTGTCATCCTGATTGTTCTGATCCTTTCCGCAAAGTACAAAAAGGTTGTCTCATTGCCCCGTCTAGTTACTCCAAATAGCCTTCATGTCCTTTTCTCTTTCCTCTTCCTCTAATTAAACGAAGTAATGGTCCACTTCTGAAAAATAGTTTCATCTTGCATCCTGCTTCAGCTCATCGGTTTTTATTAAATAGGTAAGTCAAAGTCGAGTAGAAACTCAATGTATGTAATTTAACCTTTATTTGGATCCACCATTTTACTTTGGGTCCCGGAACTCTAAGGACAGATTCTGCAGCATATTGTTTTTGTATTCTGTAAGGAGAGTGTGAATCATTTTACTTTTTTAGCATGGAAATGACAATATACAGGAGAAAATACAGCATGGCAGTTGTAAACCTGAACTCTGGAGCCTGGGCTCAAATCCTGCCTTTGTTCCTCATTCCCTGTGTGTCTCTGGGTTGGTTTCTCAGATGGAATGATAGCAGCACCATGGCTAGGGTCGGGAGGATTAGATACGGCAGGAGAGCTCCTGGCCCAGGGTAATTAACGTAGGAATGTTTGCTAGTGCTGTCTTCATTACTAGAGCTGAGCATTTAAATAGAGTTAATAGTTGTAGTCATTGCAAAGCCCTCTGACATTATATCACATGTGACCCTGTCAAGTGCTGAGTCTGAGACCAAGAGGACTCCATGGGTGCAGGGGTCAAAGACAGGCTCTAAGTGAGCTTGGAAGCATGAGGGTTTTCATCCAGCTCTTCTCACCTGCCATCTTCATGGTCAGAGCCATGTCGAGAGAGCCCTCAGCGACTCCTCCTGTCCCACCCTTGGACCCACCATTTTCCCACGTGGTCCCGCAGACACACCAGAGTGGTCCCATGAAGTTCTGCTCTTATAACAAGAACCCCAAAGCCATTTCTCTCGTGATCCACAAACTACGTCTGCTGGAAAAACTTGATTTTGCTGGAGGAAGCTTGTCAGTTGTCAGTGTCTGAAGGAACTGATTCTAAGGGATCCTATCTCTTTCACCACTGACCTTCCAGCTGTTTCTGAAGCCACAGAGGTCCACCATGGGGACTCCCACGTGGAACTGGGATAACTGAGTTGTCCCAGCCTGATAAGTCTTGACTGTCCGACACAGATTAAGTGCTTTATCTGACTCACATGTTAGGTAATCCCCAGAAAAACACAACCAGAATGACCAGACTCATTTAACCTTATTCATGGCTTCTCCCAACTGCACCAGTGGATTGACTAGAGTGTGATTCACTTGATGATCAAATGGGGAATTTTGTATGATGCTAAACAGGAAGGGGGAGGTTTGTTATCACTGTTCTACAAATATACCCAAAATGATGATGATGATGTAATAGCTCTGCATATGGAAATCTTCAAGATTAGGTTTTTCTTTGGGAGGGCCTGGGCTTCTGTTGGATCTCCTGTTGAACACTGGCGGATCAGTGTGATGGTTTTGCCTGCATTCTGTGTTTATTTTTTTTTTGGTGATCATTGCTGTTTATTGTTGTTTAGGGTCAAGGAGTGAAAAAGAACAGACGGCTTGCCTTAGAGCTGATGAAGAAAGCAGCTTCCAAGGTAACACTTGTGCATATTGTCAGAGGGAAGCCTTTGCCTACACACACCCACCCATGCATTCACAAGTCTAGGAGAGTGAATGGCCAGCCTTCCGAGGAAGGTAGAAATGCAGTGGGGAGGGAGGGGTAGCTAGCATTGCAGCGATTAGTCATTTTTGAGCTACAACACATACACAGAAACCTGCACAATGGGGATGGCAAACTTCAAAAGGCGAACTCACTTTCCAGTCAATAGAATTCAGACCGATTTTGTTTGAAGGCTAAAATTATAATCAAGGGCTGCCCTAATAACAAGCAGCAGCAGGGGCTCCTTGAAACTGAATGGATATAAATGCCAATGAATTAGGAAAACCAAAAGCCTGATTCCTCTGAATCTTGAATCCTCTGGATTAACCCTGTCATGTCCAGTGCTCATTTCCTTCTCTGTGCTTTAATAAAAGGACTGTTTATCAAGTTTATTGCTGGGTTTAGAAATTATTTTCTTTCTGTCACTATTTACTCTTCAAAGTAAACTTCAAGCCAGCTAGTTTCAGTATTGCAGTACAAAATGGAGGTTGTAATATTGCTTGTAAGGGGATACACACACACACACACACACACACACACACACACACACACATACAAGCAGGGATGCACAACATATCCCTATGTGCAAACACACCTCTCCCAATGCATGCACACTCACATGCACACTCACATGTGCATGCATACATATTTGTAAATAAATGGATTGGTAGAAGCCACTGAAACTCTAGACAGAGTCCTTTATAGCCCTTCAGGCTCTTGAATGTACCTTCATCCCAAGGCTGCTAATATTTGCCCTAACTACAAAGATTCCTAAAGTAACCATGCCGATTTTCCTTCCTCGCTCGCTTTTCTTAGGAAGCTTAGAGTGTCTATTTTTCCTGTAGACTAGGAAGTTGGAGCTAGGAAGTTGGAGCATGTAGTCAGAGAGTCAAGAGGCTTTTTCTCCACCTGTGTGGTCTCAAGGGGCCATATCATCCAGGAGACAGAGTGGGCTGAAACACACACCAGCTCCCAACCCTGACACAGACTATAGTGCAGAAATAGAAAAGCTGCTTAATGTTGGTCATTGAGGGCATAGTTCTAGAGCACCCTAAAATGGGGCTTCCTGGCAGGTGTGAAATTTGCATCTCTTTAGCATGCTAGTGGTGAATTGTCGTCTAAGGTGCTTTATTCGGAGTGTGCTTTTAGCAGAGCTGAGATGAATATTAGAGGAAATGCAGTTTTATAGCCTGGAGTACTCGCATTCTTAAGAGTGTTACATGATTCTCACTTATTCACTTGGCAGGGAGTTATTAAGCCCTTACTCTTTGTCAGGCACCGTGGTGAAGCACAGAGTTTGATGTCTGGAATTAGCTAAAAGTCACTTGAAGGTAAATCTGCAGATATAGCTGGAAATGTCCGGAATAAGGTGTGCGTATGAAGAAATATAACAAGATTTCTTGTGGGGCTCCTGACCTGGGTCCCAATACAATCTCTAAAGAAAGTTCTGCTAATGTTTTGAGTGATGACAGGTACCTTTGAATAAACCTATGCATATGGAGGTGAGCAGTACAGAAACCATTTTGATGTAAATTCCATAGGCTTATTCCAAAGCTGGTTCTTGCCACTTCATAATATGGCGTGGTCTGTCACTTCACAGAAAGACATTCATCCTGCAACTTCTCAGGAGGCTGCCTTGCATCTGGTACCACCTGAGGCTCAGAAAGAATGTTTCTATGACTGCTCCACAGCACTGATACCGTGCCAAGTGTCAGCTATCTTGAGGGCCTGTGCATCTGATGTAGGATTGGATTCTGTTTCGTGTGTCATCAGCATTCAAGGGATGGCTCTCGTTCATTTCTCAAGTATTTATTGAGCACTTACTGTATGCAAGTACTAACACAGGTGCTTGGAATACAAAAGAAAGATCCTTGGCCTCACAGAGCATCTATTCCAATGGGCTTTGCCAGTTTCTTTCTCTTGGTCTTCCTGGCACCTGGAGTCCAACGTAAAAACTAAAAAGGTTTCGGGAGCCCTCGCAGACGAAAAGGCTGCAGGCTGGGATCTTGGCATCCATAGTTGAGGGACACCTGTTCTTCACGTCTCAAAGGGGAAGGGAAAGAGATTTTGTTCCACACTTGGACTTTTAACCTGTCTCACAGATGCAAGGGCACTCACCGTTTGCCTCTCTAATCCTTTTTTCACCTGCTTGTCCATGGTCTTGTTGATCTGGCAGGAAAGCAAGAATGAGAGACCCGAATGTCCGGGTTTGCACACTTACACCCCTGCAGGGTTCCTAAGCCTTCGACAGCCAGGCTGGAAGCTACTGTATAGAAGCAGGTGGGAGCACCTGGAGAGGGCAGAAGCAGGCCCCTGAGAGCACGAATCAGCAGGAACAAGGAGACTTGAGACTAGACTCACAAGAACCAGCCCTTCTGTGGAACAATCCCAGGTTTAGACACAGTCCTGAAGCTACCCTCCCTTCTCCGTCCCCTCCCCTCTGCCTCAGGCCCAGCTACCTGGGTCTGCTAAGCAGACCCATGGCCCCTGAGCTTTACAAGTGGACTGTTGAAGCTTCTTCCCTCAGGTGATTTGTTGGTGTCCAGTGCAGAGTAATCAACAGACGGCTGTCAGGTCACCTAGAAATCAGCCCAGCCAGGCCAGGTTCCGGCCTCCTGTCGCAGTTGAGTGCTTGTGAATTTCAAGGGCGTTGCTGATACTCAGGGCAGCACAAGGCCTTCTGTAGACAAGGGCATTGCGAAACAGTCCACAGGGGTTGAGTGATGATTCAAGGCCAGCGTCATTGCCAAGGTGGAAGGCAGAAGTCCCAACAGCAGGCTGGTGAAGTCCTCCTGGGAAGACTTTGAGGTGGCCTCATGTTTTCTAGCATTTAGCATTTCTTTAATGCCATCTGGCCCCAAAAAGAGACAGGAAAGTTTTTTCTCAGACTCTGGCAGAATGCTTTCACAGCAACTGATTCTCTTTAGAGAATTTTTCATTAAGAAAAAAAAAGTCATTTCTTTCTTCTTGTTCTAAAATCCAGGGGTTGCATCAGGCAGTCAACGGCCTGGGATGGTATTACCACAAATTCAAGAAAAATTATGCCAAAGCAGCTAAGTACTGGTTAAAAGCAGAAGAAATGGGGAACCCAGATGCCTCATACAACCTTGGAGTCCTGTACTTGGATGGCATTTTCCCAGGAGTTCCTGGTAGGAATCAGGTAAGCCTTGTGACTGGCTGTGCAGCTGGTCAGACACTTGGTCAGGAAGCAGGTGTACTGTGTGCCCAGCCCAGTGCAGACACCACCTGAGACACAGATCATGAGCTCAAGGAACTCAAGGGCCCAGTTAAGAAGACAAGAGAGTGAAGAGCAAAAACCGGCATTAGCCAAATGCCAAGTGCATTCTAATCACTGTGACCCAAGCAGTTCTGGAAAGGGGAAACAGGGAAAGCCAAAGCAGTCAGGAAGTCTTCATGGAGGAGGAGGCTTGTGCTGGGGGGAGGAGAGGGAGATGATGCGAGACGAGAATAAGAGAGATGCTGCAGAGATTGATCACTGATCTTACTGGAAGCAAAGCGGGCTGTGTCCAAAAAGGATTGCCAGGTATGAGATTGGATTGAATAATAATAATGTAAATAGCAATGACAGTCTTCAGTGTTTGCTGAACACTTCCTCTTAAAGTATCAACAATACACTCATTGATACTTTCTGTGTGCCATCCCATGTCATCCTAACTACACTCTTGGAATACAAATGTTACTACATCCATTTAACAGAATAAGCGACCAAGGCTCTGAAAGGTTTCATAACTTACTCAGACGTCAGACACTTAAGTGGAGTCAGGACCTGGTTCCCATGTGAAATGAAAGCCCCTTGTTATTGATAATAATGTTAATGGTGGTAATAACAATCTGAGCACCATTACAGTCAACGAATTAACTGAACACCCACCCTCTGCCAGGCACTCTTCCGGGCAGTGGTGGTTATGGCAGCAGACAGAACAGTCTCTGCTTTGGGGAAGCTTAGAAGCTTATATTCCAGTGGGACAGAAAGATGATAAGCAAAGATAGAGCATGTGGGAAAATGGAGGGAAGTGATATGGGGAGAAATAAAGCCAGATGAGGAGGACCCAGAAGGTAGAGACTGGTGCTAAGTTGCTTCAGTCGTGTCCGACTCTGTGCGACCCCACAGACGGCAGCCCACCAGGCTCCCCCGTCCCTGGGATTCTCCAGGCAAGAACACTGGAGTGGGTTGCCATTTCCTTCTCCAATGCAGGAAAGTGAAAAGTGAAAGTGAAGTCGCTCAGTCGTGTCCGACTCTTCACGACCCCATGGACTGCAGCCTACCAGGCTCCTCCATACATGGGATTTTCCAGGCAAGAGTACTGGAGTGGGGTGCTGTTGCCTTCTCCAAGGTAGAGACTAGGGGATGCTATTTTATAAGTGATATCAGAGAAGGTCTCTCTGATAATGTGACCTTGTACAGACTCCTAAAGGAATCTTGTGAATATCTGGGAGAACATTCCAGAAAGAGGGAAGAACATTCCAGAAAGAGGGATCAGCAGAACAATAGGAAGATGCAACTGGCAGGAGCTGAGAGCAAGAGAGGTGGCAGAAGAGATAAGGTCAAGGAGGCAGGTGCGCAGGCAGCTGCTCTGAGCAAGATGGGATGGCTCTGAACAGGGCTGGGATATGCTGTGTTTGAAAAGGCTTCTCCTGGGTCCTGGCGAAGATGGGCTTGAGGAAGAGATGAGCAAGAGCAGGGGGTTGGTGCAACAAGGACCTACTGTAGAACACATGGAACTCTGCATTCCATGTTGTTATGTGGCAGCTGGGATGGGAGGGAAGTCTGGAGGAGAATGGATACATGCATATGTGCGGCTGAATCCCTTTGCCGTCAACCTGAAACTATCACAACATAGTTAATCGGCTATCCCCCAATACAACATTAAAAGTTGAGAAAAGAAGAAGCAGGGGATTAATGCATTGAATCCAAATGAGAATGGATGGGCAGTATCAGCAAGAGGGCTGAGATGTGACTAGATTCTGGATCTGCTTTGAAGGTCAAGAGGGCAGGATTTGATGGTGATTGGATGTGAGGTGTGAAGCAGGGAGAGGAGTCAGGCTGACTCCAGAGGGTCTGGCATTTATTGAGATGGGAAGAAAGGTAGTATTCAGGCAGATGGGCAAGCTGTAGCAGCAGATTTGGGGGTGGGAAATGAGAGGATTATGTTTTGGTAAAGCATCATACCAAGCCTTGAATATCCATTATCTTATTTAATCTTCATGACAAACTTTCATGGTAGCTACTATCAGACGCCACATGTTTCATTTGTAGAAACTGAGTATTCTCTTAGTTGGAGAGTTAAACTGACATGCTCACAGTCATGCAGCTAGTAAGGAGCAGAGCTGGGATTTGAACCCAGGCCTGTCAGACTCCAAGTTCAGTTCGGTTCAGTCACTCAGTCATGTCTGGCTCTTTGCGACCCCATGGATTGCAACACACCAGGCTTCCCTGTCCATCACCAACTCCTGGAACTTGCTCAAACTCATTCCATCGAGTTGGTGATGCCATCCAGCCATCTCATGGCATCACCAACTCCAAAGCCCTTGCTTAAAAATGGCAGTTAACTGCCTGGGGAAAAATAATGATAATCAGTGGCGCGTCGACCCATTTAAGCACTTGTTTTCTCTTTTCCCTCTATCTCTCTTTGACTACATAGGAGGCTGTGTGTTTTTATGCATTGCAAATGTCTGTTAGCCCTCCCACACATCTGCTAGAATGGATTTTTTAATTGTCATATTCTAATTTTCACCTTCCTACTGGAACTGCAGTTTTTGCATCTGAGTTTGAAAAAAAGGTATTAAGTGAGGTTAGGAAAGCAAATGCCCGAAGTTTCTCCAGGTGTGATTTCTGCTGCGATCTTCTGTCTGGCTGGCAGGGGGTTTATGTAAGGATACCTGATGATAATGACATTCGTAAGGTTATCTTATTTATTGGGTGAACTTAACAGAATAGCTGCAGTCAAGGTTATCATGTCGAGAAGCTTCTGTGATTGGCTGTCTTCCTGGAACTTGACTTGGTTTCTTAAAGATACCAGACGTTATAGGCCTATGATGAAATCACAGGTTACGTACCTCACGACCTTAGCTCTGATGAAACCTGCCCAGGAGGATATCTCACTAATGACACTGACGTTTGCTCATCTCTTTCCAGACATTAGCTGGTGAATATTTCCATAAGGCTGCACAAGGTGGACACATAGAAGGAACTTTGTGGTGTTCTCTGTACTATATCACAGGCAACCTGGAGACGTTCCCGCGAGATCCCGAGAAGGCTGTTGTGTAAGAACCTATCAGATGCTGCTTGTGAAGGGAAAGCTGTATACTGTGTTCACCACTTCTGAGAAAATAGAGTTCTTTTTTCTTTTATTCTTTTTTTTTCACTTTTAAAATGTAATTTTTATTGGTTACATGCACAAAAAAAGAGCCAAATTATTTGAGGAGGCAAAAATTTAAAAAGTAATAATTTGACAAGAAAAATAGGAAATCTTTATCCCCCACCCGCATACCATTTCCTGCTGCCTAGAATAAATCACTTTTCGTGCACTCTTGCCTGGAAAATCCCATGGATGGAGGAGCCTGGTGGGCTGCAGTCCATGGGGTCACTAGGAGTCGGACACGACTGAGCGACTTCACTTTCACTTTTCACTTTCATGCATTGGAGAAGGAAATGGCAACCCACTCCAGTGTTCTTGCCTGGAGAATCCCAGGGACGGGGGAGCCTGGTGGGCTGCCGTCTATGGGGTCGCACAGAGTCGGACACGACTGAAGCGACTTAGCAGCATCAGCAGCATGTTTTATTAATAATTATTTCTCTTTTTATTTGCCTCTATGTCTAAATAACATGCTTAAATCACCATTTCTTATTATACTCACTACAGACTTTGTCTAATGATGTGTCACTGGGAAAAGACAAATATATAAATAGTTCCTTCACTCTGCCGCTTCTGACTGCCCCGCATGTTCACACTTCCTGCCTTCTCCCATCTTCCCCATGAGTACATCATCATTTTGCTTGGATTGGTATCAGGGTTCATATTATTGGATTTGCCAGAAAGTTCTTTTGGCCAACCCAATATTTTTACCATTTAATGCTACTCACAGCTGACCACGTAGTGTGCTATGACTACTCTTTCTTGCATAACTTTTTGTTTTCTATGGAATACTACTACTAATTATTAATTTGCTTAGCTCTCTGTGTACGTATCATTTCCTATGTACTTGATGTTGACATTCTCCTTGAGTTATCTAAATCTCCTCTCAGTATATCTACACCTATCAAGTACTCTGTTCATTTAATCTTCTTGGCAACGTCTCTTCTCTTTGTTCAGGGAGAGCTGTCTTCCTGCTATTGACTTGTTAGAATTCTTGATTCACGCTATCTTTTTCCATATTGGTAGACTCTTTTCATTAAGCACTTTTCACATCTTTGTTTCAAAAAATGACAACACTTAAACATTCATTATAAAGGGCACTGAACTCAAATGCTCCCAAAGTATATCTCTCTTTGCCTTCTTAACATTCAGATCTAACTTGTGGCTCCATAAAAATTCTAACAAGCAAAATATTCCCCAAGTGAGATTTATTGAATTCACATGAAGTAAAAAGAAATTATTTAATTTGCCGCAGTTTGGATATTTTCTCCTCTGTTTCCTTTATAGATGGGCAAAGCACATAGCTGAGAAAAATGGCTACTTGGGCCATGTCATTCGCAAAGGCCTCAATGCCTACCTGGAGGGCTCGTGGTAAGTTCGACTGACTTTCTCAGTCCTTACCTTTCAATCTGTCAGTGTATTCTTAGGAGATGGAATCTTAAAATGCAACTGAAAAAGCAATTTGCAGGGAAATCACAGCCTCCTGGTAATGATATTCAGAGTATCACCGACTGATTGGCTGTTGATTAGAAAACATAGCATTTCCATGTTTAATTATACGCAAAAATTAGTTCTCTAGGGGGAGTGTCCACATTCATCAAGTTGAGAGACACATGAATGCGTTGACTTTTCTTCCCTTCGACTTGTTCTACTTGGTTTCAGAGTCTGGAGACAGCATAGGGGATCCCTGCTGACCCTCTGCCTCTCACTGGCACGTCACAGAAAGTCCAGGATTTCTATCTTGTCCGTGAGAAGGAGTGCAAGCAGTGTGTTTAGGGCTTAGGGTACCTTTCCTAGGATTGCTGGAAGTCACTCAGCAGACCTCAAGTGTCACAGCCAAATAGACTCCCCCTCTCTAAGTATCTTCTGATGGAGTTAGCAAATCTCACCCTGCATGAAATGGGGTAAAACCCCACACATGAGGACCAGTAAATGCCCCATGTCCAGTTACTTGATTTTACAAATATAAGGGCACCCCTCTCCAAGATCTACCTGAGTCCGTCTCTCTGTTCTCTGTTTTCAGGCCTCGCGGTCCATCTTACTTTTCTTTGTGCTACATTTTGTGTGCTTGTTTATTGACTAAATGGCCTGGATATTTCCGTAATAACTAAAAGGGAAATGCAAATCAGCACACATCCCATTGGTCCACCATCTCAAAGATTTTAGAGCAGCCCTATCATTGATTGTGCTCTGATATGAATTTTAATTAAAAATTAAAATATAAGTCCCAAAGAAGGTCATTTCCTTCTTTGGTTCATGGATGCCCAGGTAATCCATAGATAGCATCTCAGTGAATGAGAATCTCAAATTAGAAAATGCAGGGGAAATGGGCCACGTGAAAAAAAGCACTTAATAAAACTGTGTATTAGTATCATCTTGTAAAAGTTTATCATCTGTGGCCTCACTTTGTATAATGAGAAAGGAATTTTTTAAATGAAATGATCTTTTCCCAATTGATACACCTTACTATTTGTGTGCTGTTTATCTTGTTTCCCAAGTAAACTTCAATTTATAAAACGTCCCAGGTTGACCTTCGCTCATTTCTGCTTCTCACCCTCCACATTTCCCATCCTTTGCTCCTGACAACTTCTTAGGGGAAACTAAGCGTTCAAACATCAAAATGTTTCTATGTGGGGTTTTCCCAAAGGAAGAGCACATATGTAAACACCCCCAGCACACACACACACAAACACACACACATACCCCCCAAGATGTCTCACACTTTTTCCCATAAAGAGGGTATCTGCTAATAGCTTAGCTTGCTTGCCGACTTTTGAATTTAACATCACAAAGCACTTCAGGGAGGACATTTAAAAATTTTCTGTGAAGGTCAAGAGGGATTAAGCTGTAGTGGCCTGCTTTCCCTCTTGGAATATTCAGCCGCATTACATGATTGATTTGGGGGCGGTGGGGGGGCGGTGGATTAAGTGTGCTCTCCACGGTGGGTGAGTTTGGGTTCAGTTCAGCGGATTTTCCTGAGTGCACTTAAATGCAGGGTGCCATAGCTGCAGGGGATGTCACAGGTAAGACGGGTAGTCCACCACCTCATCTCTTCCTGGTGCTAAACGGCCTGCATTTTCTCAGGTGGCCCCTATTCTCTCCGACCTCTGGGCCTTTGCACTTGCTGTTCCCTCTGCTCAGAAGTCCTGCCTAACCCCTTGGTCCCTTTGTCCTTGCGTGGGTCATGATGGCTCTTTACTTGTTGATTACCCTGTGATGTGTGTCCCAGTGCTCAGCACCTAATGGCTTCTAGGAAATACTCAAAAACTACTGAGAGAATGATTTAAGGCAAATAGACAGAACAACCATCAGTGAAGAGCCATGAGCGGTATATGAAGAGCATCGGGGATTCAGAGGAAGAAAAGATACAGCCTGGTTAGGGCACTTAGTTCAGCCTTTATAAAGGTGGTAATACTATATGGCCTCGAGGGATGGGTGGAATTTCCACCTAGTCATAGTACTTCTATGGGCTTCCCTGATGGCTCAGATGGTAAAGAATCTGCCTGCAATGCAGGAGACCTGGATTCGATTCCTGGGTTGGGAAGATCCCCTGGAGAAGGGAATGACAACCCACTCCAGTATTCTTGCCTGGAGATTTCTGTGGACAGAGGAGCCTGGTGGATTATAGTCCTTGGGTTCGCAAAGAGTTGGACATGACTGAGTGACTAACACTTTCACAGTAATGAACAGGATCACAAAAAGCAAAGAAACAGGAAAATTCTGGGTGTGTCTAGAAATTTTTAAGCCACTCAGTTTGCCTTGAGGGTAAAATTCATAAAAGGAAGTGGTCTATGACAAGACCAAAGAGGTGCTGTGTTATGGGAGTTTGAATAGCAGTTATATAGGTTTTATTTAGTTTGTCAAGTAGTGGGGAGCCAATAATGGTTTGAGGAGAGGGTAGTGACATGATAGAGGTGGGTTCTGAGATGCTTAACCAAACAGCTGCAAATTATGGGGAAGAGAAGGGAGGACCTGAATAGGGAAGTTAGTTCAGAATCCAGGTTAAAGGATCTGAGCTTTTGAGCTGGAGCTGCAGCCTGGGCCAGGTAAGTTGTTTCCATGTCTTTTATCATTCAATAATTGCTGCCTACCAATAATATGCAATATGTATATAAGTTCCACAGTGAAAGTCAGTCAGTCGTGTCCGACTCTTTGCTACCCCATGGTCTATACAGACCACGGAATTCTCCAGGCCAGAACACTAGGATGGTTCGGTTCAGTTCAGTTAGCCTTTCCCTTATCCAGGGGATCTTCCCAACCCAGGGATCGAACCCAGGTCTCCCACATTGCAGGCAGATTCTTTACCAGCTGAGCCACAAGGGAAGCCCAAGTTCCAAACCATAACAATAAAATGAACACCTGTAACCCTACCAACCTGTTTAAGAAAATAGACCATTGAAACCGCCTGCGTGTTCTTCCCAGATGAAACCCACCCCAGCCCCCAGGATCCAGAACTAACCATTTAGTGAGTCTTTTGTCCTTCTGCCCATTTCTCGCTTTATAGTTTTGCTCTATATGGATATAATCCTGAGCAATAGATTTGACTTGTTTCTGAGCTTCATATCATTAGAGTCATATCATATGTAATTCTTCATAAATAAACATCATGCTTATTTAACTTGATGTTTCTGGGATGCATATCTTTGGATACATGTAGGTCATTCATTTTCACTGCTGTCACATACTGCAGTTTACTTACCAGCTCTAGCATATTTGGGTTCTTTCCCTTAAGAACAATGTAGCCATGCACATTTTTTATGTATATCCTAGTACATGTAGGAAGAATTTCTCCAAAAATACATGCTTTGGAATAGGGTCACAGGCTTGCCATGTGTTCAACTTTACAAGACAACGTCAACTGTTTTCCAAAATATTTTACCCATTTATGCTCCTGTCAACCCCATATAAATTTCTGTTTCTTCATAGCCTTGCCAGTTCTGACGCTGATAGTATTATTAAAGATGTGTCTTCATCTGGACTTGAGACCTTGTCCTACTAACAGGAAGAAACCCCTAGTACCCATTACGGTGGGAGTATCTTTGTCAAAGTATATTTGAGACAAAGAGCTTTTCTCTTTTCCTTCTCTTCGAGCCTCCAAACACCTCCGGGGTTAAATAGGAAATTTATGGCCGTTGGCCTCCCCACACCACAACATGGTGTTTTTTGGGGTCCCATCTATTTTGCTGTAATAGAACTAAATCATCCATCACTGTCCCAAGTTCACCTCTTTTTTCATTTTTTGTGAGTGCATTTATTCTGGGCATTATTTTCAAATCACATGTGTCAGTTTGATGAGCTTGTGCTTTTCTGTGTTGTTCTGAGATTTATATGGGGTAGTTTAAAAGAGGAGCATGATTGAGAACAGGGCATTTTGCTGCTTAGGCAAAATACGGAAGGTAATGCTGTCATGCCCGAGGCCATCCTCGGACACTAGGAGAAGTCAGCTAAGGAGAGGTCACCTGTCATGTTTCATTTCTTTCCTGCATATCCTGCTGCGTGTTTTATCTGTGAGCTGTGTGTTTTATTGTCGTTTGTCTTAACTATACCCCCCAAACACTTAACCCTGGAGGTTAGCCAGATTCTAGTAAGCTTGAGGCAAGACAAGCAGGCATGCAAGATTCCTGTTTAAAGAAGTGCGTCTTTTTGCCTTGGAGCAGGGTCCTAAGTTCCACTGAGACCCCAGGATTTTTTTTTTTTCATATATATATGTATTTCCAGTTTGGACTGCTTCAGGCATTGGCAGAAAAGAATCCAGAGAAAATAATTGGATTGTTTGAGAAACTGCTCAGAGAAACTCAAATTCACAGTTCTCAGCAAGCAGCCAAAGGATTGATTATTAAGATGTATCATTATAAAAGTTCTATAAATGGATGTGCCGAGTCTGAAGTGGGAGGGTAGCAAATGTGCCCCTACACTCGCTCTTTAATCCACTTCTCTCTGCACCCCCACCCCAGTCCCCATCAGAATGACTGCCTGGGCGACTAGTTCACTTTAGCACATTGGAAATAAAGCTGGACACCCTGGTCAGCTTCCTAAACCTTGAGGAAGTTCACGGAAGGATGGTACAGATTTCCGGCTTGTCTCTGGGCCCCCTACACAGAGAAAATACTGAGTAAATGTTTATCCTGTGAATAGATGGATAGAAATGTCTGTAATTAATACTTTCAGGCAATCTCAGTTGAGACACAAGTAAGAGCAAAGTGCTGGGAGGCTGAATGTAGGTAGGGTTTCGGCAGAGGTGTCCTGTCTCTGAAGTCTTCGTAAGTTGAGAGAATCTGGTCTTCAGTGTCTGACGCTTGCCTAGAGTTCACTCTTGAATATATGAAAATGGATGATGGTGGTTTTGGATTCCATGGCTTCTGTAAAATGGAAGACAGAGGTGGATTTCTGTTCAGTGCTTTTTCTTTCTTTTTTTTTTTTCTGCCACTGGGCGTTTGGGATCTTCGTCCCCTGACCCGAGACTGAACCTGTGCCCCCTACAGTGGAAACGCAGAGTCTTAACCACTGGATCTCCAGGAAGTCAAAGTTTTTAGACTTCTTTTTGATGATTTCAGTGCTTCCTCAAAGGAAACTCTTGAGAATTCTGTGAAATTTCCTCCTGGCTTCTACTGACACAATAATTGGTCAATGGAAGGTTGTTATCGTCATTTAGCTGATAAAGTCATGTCTGACTTTTGGCAACCCCATGGATTGTAGCCCACCAGGTTCCTCTGTTCATGGGATTTCTCAGGCAAGAATACTGGAGTGGGTTGCCATTTCCTTCTCCAGGGGATCTTCCAGACCCAGGGATCAAACCTGCATCTCCTGCATTGGCAGGCGGATTCTTTACCACTGAGCCACCTGGAAAGCCCCAGGCAGTGGAAGTGTTCCTATAAAATGTGTTCCTCTCTTCCCTCTCCCACCACCCAAGTAACTTTAGAGACAAGGTATTGTCTTTATAAAATTTATCATAGTGACTTTGTTTTTACAGGAAATGTCAACCTGTGACCCCTGCTCCCAAAATCTAACAGTCTGCCCAACCACTGTCTAAGAAAAACTCATTTTCTTAACATTGCAGTAATATGACCCTGTTCCATGATGGCAGCAGAGGGAGCCCCCCTGACATCTGACCTTGGGCTGACAACTCTCTACCATCTCCTTCCCTCATCCATCCCTGGGGGAAACTGAGGCACTGATGCAAACCTGAGTGTTTGAGATTATAAGACCTTTGGGATGGGACCTTATTGTAGGATGGGTCTTGCTGCTGAAACTTCCTCGAGGGTCCTCCATCTAGAGTCCACTCTGAGGATTCTTGTCACCGAACATGATTCTTGGAGGCTATGTAAGAAAATGCCTGGGGCCTTTTGTGTTGTTGCAGTCTCAGTTGTGGGCTTGTTACGTGGCTTGTTACACTCCTTTCATGGCTGCTTAGCCAGTCTTATCTCTTGAGCATGAGTTATGCCTAATTGGTCAGCTGCCTTGGGTATCTCGGAGGCCAGAAATCAGCACACTCAGCAGCCATGACCTGGGATGTCTGATTGAAGGTCTGCCTGTCCTAATTTGACCCCCAATCATCTCTCTCTGTCCCCACGAGAAGGCCTGCCAGGAGCTGTTTTAGCCATGTAGAAAAGATGACCTCCTGGGACTTTCTTGGGGGTCCAGTGATTAACACTTTGCACTTCCACTGCAGGAGGCACAGGTTGGATCCCAGGTTGGGGAACTAAGATCCTGCATGCCATGAGGTGTGGCCAACAAAAGAAAAGATGACTGTCCGCAGCCCCCTGCCCTGCCCTTTCTTAAACAGTTCTTAGATGGAGCTAAAATTAATGAAGAGTTCTTAATGTCAGCCACTGAAAATGAAAAATAAGCTTTAGAAACAACCATTTATAGTTAAAATTTTAACTTATGGAATGGGTAACACAAAAGAAAATGGAGGAAATCAGATAAGTTAAAAAAAAATCGCTTGCACTCTCAGCACCTAGAGATAAGTACTGTTAGCGTTCTGGTGGATTGTTTTAAGTAGTTTTTTCTCTCTGCATATATGCATCTGCATATGTATGTCCATGTGTGTATTCAGTTTTATATTTGTTTTGCAAAAATGAGATTGCACTGTTTTTTATCCTGCTTTTCTCACCCAATGGAAAATTTGGCATAGACACCTTTCTACAATTTTGAATGCTCTTCTTCAACATCACTTTAATGACCTCCTCTGAAAGTGGCTGCACCATGGGTTAATTGAACGAGCCACTGGTTTACAGATATTTGTGGGGTTTTTGATGTTGTCATCGTTGATATACACAGATCCGACATGAGCTCTGTTGTCACAGAGTCTTTGCATGTTTCTGATTTTTTTTTTAATTTACTATTTTTTATTTTTTTAAATTAATTTAATTTTTTTGAAGCACAATTACTTTACAGAATTTTGTTGTTTTCTGTCAAACCTCAACATGAACCAGCCATAGGTATACATATATCCCCTCCCTTTTGAAACTCCCTCCCATCTCGCTCCCCACCCCACCCCTCTAGGTTGATACAGAGCCCCTGTTTGAGTTTCCTGAGCCATACAGCAAATTCCCGACGGCTGTCTATTTTACACATGGTTCTTGGAATAAACCTTCATGAGGCAGAACTGTTGGGCCAGGTGGTATGTACATTTGTAAGGCTCTCACATTTAACAGTTGCATCAATTGCTACTGCTTCCCACTAGCAGTGGTTAGAGAAATATGTCCATTTTCCCCAAGCCCTTGCCGTTATCCGGATTATGAATCGGGTGCCAACCTTTCAACAGATGACAGGTGGTCTCATTGTTTTGCAATTATTCAATTACCAGTGGTCTTGAATACTTTTTTTTTTTAAATGTGTTTTTGACCATTGGTATCAAGCACCTTGTAAACTGCTTCTCCTTTGCCAAACTTCTAATGTACCTCAAAAGCTCAGCTTTAATTAAGCTTGTTCAGAGTCCTAAGCCTCATAAAGCCCTTCACAAAACAGGACTCAAAAGCACAGAGCTTTTTCTTAATACCACTTATCTCCTCTAAGCGAGGGTGGAGGATGGAGGATGGAGGATGGAGGATGGAAGGATTTCAAGGACCCAAAGCCGATAGACAGCTCCCTAGGCAGCACTCAACGTGTCATTCGGCCAGTAGAGGTCGCTGTTGTATCAACCAGCTCCCCAACCTTATCTGTGAGTTCAGCCTTTTAAGATAGAAAATAAATCAGTGCATGCAGTATTTTTAACAACAGTATTTATTTAAAAAAAAAAAAAAAAAACTCATGATTTTGTGCTTTAAAAAAAACTGCTTATTTTGTGCCCTCTTATGTGTGAATATAAAGCTCTCTGTGAATATTAGTAAAAGCCACTATATGAAATTTATTATTAATCATCTATTTTTAGGCATGAAGCTTTGCTGTATTATGTTTTAGCAGCAGAAACTGGAATTGAAGTGTCACAGACAAATTTAGCACACATCTGTGAGGAGAGGCCAGTAAGTAAATGTATTCTCCTCAGACTAGAAGCTCTAAGGTTAAGGATAATGAATTGGGTTTTATGGAGGCAAAATCAGTCACTTGGCCAAAATATTAATGAGTTAACTTTTTCTCCCCCTTCATTCCCTTAGGACCTGGCCAAGAGATACTTGGGTGTTAATTGTGTTTGGAGATACTATAATTTCTCTGTTTTTCAAATCGATGCTCCTTCATTTGGTATGTATAGAGAAACGGGTGCTAAATTGAAGCTTTGGAGGCTTTTAATCTTTGGTAACAGGGAACATCTAACAGCTTTGTGTGAAGTGTGATATTTCTAAACAATTAAGAAAGAGAGTGAAAAATTTCAGCCATTAAGATCTTGCCTAAACTCTGCTCTCAATCTCAAGCAGAGCATTTCTCCTCATCCATCGTCTACTGAATGCTTAGATCCACCATTTTCTAAGGAATCAGCGAGAATTTATAAGAGAAAGCTATTCTGGAGAGTCCCTGGCCAGGCATTTACCCTTTTGCCCTCAGATGGATTCCCTGTCTACCTGGTTCTGCTCTGTGTGATAGGAGGCTGACCCTCAGGAACTACAGTTCCCAGACCCATTTGGATCTGATTAGTTTCAGCCAATGGGAGGCGCAGGCAGGAAATGTCAGCGTGGGAGAAGATGAGAAGCCCAAATATTTCTCTATTTCTCTGTCTGCTTTGGGCTGTATCTCTGTCAATGGCTGCACTTCCATGGTCCCAGCTCCTGCCTGGCAGTCCATCCTCTGTGGTCTCAACTGGCCCCGAGTTCTGGGAAGGTTGTAGCTTCCCTCATTGCTAATCTCTAGGTTGCCTACTCTTTCCCATTTGCCCTTTCAGCTCTTCCAACACTCATAGCCAGTTGCAAAATCCCAGTTTTGAATGGTCCAACGTGGATTCTTTTTCTGATTGGACATTGAGAGATACATACACTCTTAAAATTTTTCCTTAGAGAAAAAATAAAACATATGGCTTAAACAGAGTAAAGACATGCTCATCAATCATAAAACCCAGGCAGCAAAACCTTAATACTGCAAACATCCTTGGCTGATTGGACTGTGAGGTTGCAGACTGATTTTCACTGGATAGTCTCCATGTAGGAGAGCTACCCAGCCAAGCAAGAAAATGTGTCCAGAAATGGAGAAATGCAGAAATCATTTTCCCCCTCCTAACAGCAAGGAAACCTAAAGATGTATCTGTATTCAGATTCTGGTGGAAAAAATTTGAAATAATGCAAATGAGCCATTCTTCTAAAATATCGATCTGAAATCAAACCACTTGACAAATGGACCTGTAATTCTTGTCCTGCAGCATATTTGAAAATGGGAGATCTTTACTACTATGGCCACCAAAACCAGTCACAAGACCTTGAGTTGTCTGTGCAGATGTACGCCCAAGCAGCGCTGGATGGAGACTCACAGGTAAATAGCAACGGAAATGAGCTCCTGGTGGTGCTCGTTCCTGAGGTTGCAAATCCACTTCTCATTCATTTTCATGAGCCCCTCACAACCTCTCTGAGGCCACTAATCAGCATGGCGAACCTTTATCAAGCACTTACTATGTTTCCCATGCCATTCTCATAACAATCTTGTGGGAACAGGGGTCAGTGGACCTATTTTATAGTAAAGAATGCCAAGATTGTGACAAGGTGATAAAATGCTCAAGGCTAAACAACCAGGTAATAGATGAAGCAGTCAGAGCCTAAACCCAGGTCTCCTGACTGCAAACCCAGGAGTCTTTCTATCAGATTCCATCAAACTAACTCACCAGGTAGAAACTCAAGCAACTGTAAGAGGTCAAAATGGGAAGGAGTTTACTTGTATAGCTGAGTCAGTGCTTTAGAACTTTATTCTCAGTGACCTTTTTTTTCGGGAGAGGGGGGACTTCTTATTTTGGAATATTTGTAGAATTATAGAAAGGTCACATAACCATAATACCATTATCAGACTAAGAAATTAGTGTTGACAGTACCAGTAACTATACGGCAGAAGTTATTTGGATCTCACTACTTTTTCCGCTAACGTTACTTTTGTGTTCCAGGACCCCACACTGCATTTAGTTGTCATCTTTCTTTGGAGTTCTTCCATCTGGGCCCATTCCTAGTCTTTGTCTTTCATCACCTTGGCACATTTGAAGGCTGCTGGTCAGATATTGTGTAGAATGTCCCTTGATTTGTGTCTGTCTCCTTTTTTCTCATGAATATATAGAGTTTCTGCACTGGGGTAAGGATAGCCCAGATGTGAGGTGTCCTTCTCAGCATATCATACGAGGCATGCATGATGTCTTATTACTGGGGAGGTTGATCTCATTCACTCAGTGAAGGCGGTTTCTGCTGGGTTTCTTCCCTGTAATGTTAATATTTTTTTCTCTTTCTAATTTATAGATGTTTGGGGAAGGGAATTTGCGACCATGCAAATATTCTATTTCTCCTCAAACTTCTGCCCACTGATTTTAATATCCTTCAGTAACTCTTGCCTGCAACAATGTTCAGGCAACCAACTGTGGTGTGCTAATGATAATTTTCTATTTCTCTCATTCCTTCTATATTTGCTAATCAAAATGCTCTTGTAAGGACCTCAAGGCCATTTCATGATGAAAGTTAGAATAGCTGTTACTGTCTTATGCCGCAGATTTCCGGTGTTGTGATTTGTGATCTGATCACAGAGCAAAAGTTGGAAACATTCCTATCTCGGTCTCTTTTTTTGGGCCATGCCACTCAGCTTTTGAGATCTTAGTTTCTAAGTTCCCTGACCAAGGATTGAATCTGGGCCCTTGGCAGTAACGGCACAGAGCCCCAGCTACTGGACTGCCAGAGAATTCCCACCTCAGTCTTTTTTTTTTTTTTAAAAAAAGGAGGCACTATGTTCCTTTTACCCATATCTCTGTCACTTCACAGTTATTTGGACATAGAAAGTCACTCAAGTACTGAGTCTTGATTTTCTCATTTGTGAACTGAGGACAATAATAACATCCAAATCATAGATTGCAAAGATATATGAGATGCTAGATGTAAAGTGCCCAGCCCATCTCTGAGTATGCTCAGGGGACATGATCTAGCCTAAACTATTATTATTTGTTCTGGAATAAAATAGATTTGGGTGCTAAAGGGATTTGCTCGAGAGCCAAACTCTCCTAAATGACATCTGTTGTTACTCAAAATCAGGCCTGGACCTAATTTTTTTTTTTTTTTAATTCTGAGTTTTTATTTTTCAAAAGATAATGTTATAAAAACATTAAAGAATAATTTTTAAAGAGAAAAATATTGAAGAATGCACCTATAATTCCGTGTCAGGGGGCTTTATTCCTTTGGTCTTTTTTTTTTTTTTTTCTAGTTCCTTCAGTTTTCATGCCTTTCTGAGTCCTGGCCACAGGCCAGTGGGTCTCTGTAATGGTAACTAGAGTACATGGGTCACTTGAAAAGTCTGCTCCTTCTCACATATTGCAGGAATATGTGCCTCCTATTGCCTAATCTCTGTAATTATTACTCTTAACTACTGCCTCATACTCTGTTAAGCTGATAGAATGTAATTTATTAAGTTTTATCTTTTCATGGACATTTATTATATCTTGTTCACTAATGTATTGATTGATTTGACACATGTTTATGTAGTCCTGCCATGTCTTAGACACTGCTTAGTGGTGGGGGCACAGCATTAAAAAATAGACAATATTTTTGTCTACTAAGGAAGTCTATTAAGGAAGATGTGAAAGTCATTTCCTATTACATTGCAAATATAGTAAGTACTACAATGAACATGTTCGTATTTCTACCTTTTACCTCCATTTGATTAATTTCTTTATAATCTGAGAAATGGTATTACTAAGTCAAACAGTCTAAATTGTTTTATGGCTCATAATAATAGTATATGGCCGATTTGCTTTCTGAAGTTGTTTCCCAATCAATATATCACCAAGCAGGACTTAAGTATAAGAGGTTAACGGAAATCACATCGGCACTGGATATTTTCATGGCTTAATATTGCTGATTGAATAATACAAGTTGATCCTTCCTTATTGTTTTAAATTGTCTGTATTTGACCACTGCTGGGGATGAACACTTTTACATATACTTATCTATGATAATTTATTTAACTCTTCATATTTTCTTATGTGAATTCTCTGTTCTTACTCTTTGTCTGCTTATCTGTTGGAGTTGTGGTATTTTTCAATTTAAATTATAATTAGTTCTTTATACATTTGGCCAATAGATAATGAATTTTAAGCTATTACATTGCATATAAATATTTCCCTAGTCCGTTGTCTCATTTATTTTAACCATGTTATTTTTCCATTGTTCTGAGACTTTACAATTTTATAAAGTCATTTTATTCTTTTCTTCTAATACCTCATTTTAAGAGGACCTTTCTTTCAAAAAGTGAAGAAATAGTCTGTTTTCTGCTTTTGTGTGTGTGTAAAATTTAAAGAGACCTATAACTATTAAGAAATTATTTGTCAGCATAGTGGAGCTTAAGATTTGGGACTGTGAATCCGGTCTGCTTGCATTTGAATCCCCTTTCCAGCTGCATGACATAGGGCAAATTCCTTAACCTTTCTGTGTCTCAGCTTCCTAGTAATAGTAGTATACAGGGTAATAGAGCCTATCTTGATTTGTTGCTATGAGGATTGAGTTAATATATATAAAACAGAACAAGCCTCATATACAACAGCACTCAGAAATGCTGGCTCTGTTATTTTATCGTGATCATAGCACGCTTGTGAGACTCCTGCTGTTTACAAACCAAGGGTTGGTGACTTTTATTTAGAATCAACTAAATGAAAGAAAAGGGAGGATATAAGTCATTAAAGTATGACTTAATTCTTTGAAGGGCAACAACTCTTTGGACTCTGTAAAGCCCTAATGATAAGTTATGCATCATTGTTTATTTCTTGGTCTGGCCACATGCTCAGCTCATGATGGATGGTGCATCTCCTCCAGGTACTATAATAGTTGTCATTCTTTATGAAGCATCTCAACCATCAGGCTCTTAACTGTGTGATTTTATTGCACCTGCACAGCGTAATATGGTAGTCCCTACCTCTGTGGGTCAAGAAGAAGATTTTAATAAGGGAGAGGTAGGGAAGCATGCCAGAGTAGAGGATTTGTGCCAAGAGGAATCAGAAGAGGAGATTTTCCTCACTAGCCTAGGAAAGATGAGTCAAACACTCATACATGACTATGTGTATCAGAGACCCTCTCCATCAGCGCCCACAGCCACAGCTTGTTCAATTTCTGACATGCCGATGGTGACCCAGGGTAGTAATGTAATGATGCAGATTGCCTTTGACTCAGTGTTCTGGTTTTGTTGATAACTCAAGGGCATGTTTTCCAGAAAGTTCTGTCTTGAGAGAGTGAGCAGGAGGACAGATTCCCCCGGTTGACTGGCTTCTGAGCAGATGGGACGCTGTAGCCTCTGAAAGCCTCCTGGTTCTCCTGCAAATAAGTTTCTCAGATGCATATATTTAGGGAAACAATTTATCAATGAAGATGACAAAGCCATCTGGCTCTAAAGACTGAGGAAAAATCCAGAGGTTGTAAAAGTTTATATTCTGATGAGTGTACGTCTAAGTTTTATTATAAGGAAAGAATGAGTTTGGTTTGTGGCTTGTTTTCAGGGATTTTTTAACCTGGCACTGCTAATAGAGGAAGGTGCTATGATCCCACATCATATTCTGGATTTCTTGGAAATTGACCCAACAATCCATTCTAATAACATCTCCATCCTCCGGGAACTGTATGAAAGGTGAGTTCAGAGCCTCTTCAGTACTGTGAACGCTGGGGAATCCAAGTGGGTAGTGTTTGCTTTTTGGCTAAAGTTATCCTTATTCTTATTTTCTAAAGTATTAGTGTTAGTTGGTCAGTTGTGTCCAACTCTTTGCGACCCTATGGACTGTAGTCCACCAGGCTCCTCTATCCATGGAATTCTCCAGGCAAGAATGCTGGAGTGGGTAGCCATTCCCTTTTCCAGAGGATCTTCCTGACCCAGGGATCGAACCCTAGTCTCCTGCATTGCAGGCAGATTCTTTATTGCCTGAGCCACGAGGGAAGAGCCCCTTATTTTCTAATGTCAGTGGTTATAGAGGGCCCAGGATTTGCTTCAATTAGAGAACACACAGCTGGACCCAAACTTAATTCCCCTTTCTAGTATCTGAGGACTGAGATACAGAATGTGCTTGATGTGAAGAGGGCCCAGGATTTGTTTCAATTAGAGAACACACAGCTGGACCCAAACTTAATTCCCCTTTCTAGTAACTGAGGACTGAGATATAGAATGTGCTTGATCTGAAGTTAAAATGCTGACGCAGGTTTTCCATGAGAGTGGAAAAAATAGTGTCCAATTAGATGATGCTCTTCTGCAGATAGAGAGGTATCCCTGTGTCTGGACTTTGGACAGACAGACAAAAGTGTTACTTGGCAGTCTCCATGCTGCAAGGTCTTCATTGAAATGTCTTTTTATAAATGATAAGACTGACCTTTTCTGAGATTGTTGCCTGGGTGTCTAGTATTTCCATGTAGGCTCAGACTCCTCAGAACTGCTTTATTTCTTTTTCCCCTCATCTTACATGTGCTTATTTGACTCAAAACAGAAGGACATGAGTTTGAGGATCTGCAAATATTGGCAATGCTACCAACGTCTTCCAACACTGTCAGGATGCCCTGTGCTGTTTGTCTGCAGGTGCTGGAGCCATAGCAATGAGGAGTCCTTCAGCCCCTGCTCCCTGGCCTGGCTTTACCTTAACCTCCGGCTGATCTGGGGCGCTGTACTGCACTCTGCGCTGGTAAGGAACCGTCTCCCCCCAGCCCTGCCCTCGTGGTCCCTGCCTTCTGTCAGTCATCTGACATTGCTTCGGATGTTTGCAGATCTACTTCCTGGGAACCTTCCTGCTATCCATATTGATCGCCTGGACTGTGCAATATTTCCAGTCTGTCTCAGGTAAAGATTTACAAAAAGCTGGGCCCATATATTAAAAAGTAGTGATTCTTTTTCCCTACTAGAAAAATGACACTTTCCCTCCTTGGCCATGCTGTTGCTTTTTGTTAGGAGGATCATTCATGAAATGATGGTTACCCCTAGGGCTATATGGTAATCTCTGGCTGATGCAAGGCTCCAAGTATTGTTATACTTTTCAAAATAAGCAAGGATTTAAAAAACAAAAAAAATACGGTGCTTAAGAAATTTAACAAAAATGTCTACTCCCATTGAAAATATACCTGCTATCAAAAAAACTATGGATTTCCCAGGTGGCACAGTGGTAAAGAATGCACCCACCAATGCAGGAGATGGGGATTCAGTCCCTGGGTCCGGAAGATCTCCTGGAGGAGGAAATGGCACCCCACTCCAGTATTCTTGCTTGGAAAATTCCAGGGACAGAGGAGCCTGGAGGGCTATAATCCTGGGAGTCACAGAGTCAGACAAGACCGAGCAACTGAGCACACGTGCACACACACCAAAACTATACTTTGTGTGTCTTAAAACTCAGGTCCAAGGCTCCCTCTGGCACAAAGTCTTCCTGTTTATCCCAGTCAAGCATGTGGGATGATAAAGAAGCTCTTGTGATGAATAACATACCCAGTCACTTAGATTCAGAGGGAGGGGCCGAGAGGGCTAATGGAGCCAGCGTTTCGGCTAGTGTGGCTTCCCCTAGTCAGTAGTTCTTTTCTGAACTAGGGTGGGGCGGTCCTTCTAGCTGGGTTTAGAGTCCAGGCGTATCGCCTCATTAGCTGTGTGACTTATGAACAGTTATTCACCTTCCTGATCCTCTAATTTCTCGTCAGTAAATAAAGTTATAACAGTAGCTACTTCTCAGGGCTGTTAGGAGGGCTCAGTGAAAAAAAATACTCATGGCACTAAAATGACAACTGTAGTTCAATGTTAGATGTTATGTTTATTTGGTATATAAAACCCTCTTGATAAAGTTCGCTGTGGTGTCTGTCTTTCCTATGAGACCATCAGCTGAGTCAGAGGAAGGCCTTGGTCTCATCATTTATGACCTCACACTGAGTAGGTGCTCACGTTTGCGAACGCCTCTCAGTAGAGAATTCCAATTCCCCACCACCTGGGAAGCTATACCAGGACCGAATTATGCATGAAGACCGGCAGGGACATTTACAAATGGATACATTAGGACTGGACATGGCGTTTGAGCATCGGCACAGCCGCTGTTTGTGTAGCAAATAATGAAAAGCAAAAGGAGTGCATTTCAGCACATATTCGATGGTGAGATGGAAGTCACTCTTCTGAGAGGCTAATACAGAGTCATTTTCCCTGATTACCTGAGGAGGTTAATAAGGAACCATCAAAAACCCTTCCAGGTCTGATGCCCTGTAGCATGCCGGCTGATAAATTTTCCTCATGCAAATTCTGTCCCGTCCCTAAATTTGTTGCCAGGTAGAGCACATTTATTTTGCATCTTGTCAGTGTTTTCCATTTCAAATTATCTTTGTCATTTTTACTCTGTAGAAATATTGTTATGATTATTACAAATGCAATTCCGTTAGAGGAGCTGAAAATTGTCTTTATGATTTTATGCCAGCTGGTAGCCATGAAAATTCATGGGCTGGTAGAATGGCTTTTATCAGAAGTCATCTTTTTTTCCTTTCTCCATAGCTTCATTATCAGTCCCTCCACATTTCCATCTCCCTGTCCCTCCTGCCTTTTGATATGTTTTCCCCTTCCTATGTATCCTTTGCTCTTTCATTCTCTTTTTCTCTTCACTTTTTTCAAACTCTTTAACTTGCTTCTTTATATACATACCTCTTCCCTTTGGTGAGCACCGGAGAAGTCTGAATATATATATATAAAATAATTTAATTCTATGCCCTTCATTTTACAGATGGTAAAATGGGGGCTACAGGAATGACATGGTTTACCCAAAATCACAAAATAAAATCCAAGAAAGGATGTAGGGCAGCTGACATCTGAGCTTTTTGACACAATACTTTACAGCAGGGGCTACCATCTGCCTCTGACCCATTGTCATCTTACATAAGACATATTTTTTAACACATTTTCTGGTACCCTGAAATGAAGGACAAGTAACCTGCCTATATACTTATTTTTAAAAATACTCTAAACAGCGATATAAAGAAGAAATAAAAAAGAAAGCAATTATAATAAAATAACATGCATTTCAATATGTATATCCTAGCCCCGTGCTTCTTAATTTCAATGTGCATAAAGATCAGGCAGGGATCTGGTTAAATGTAGGTTCTAGGTCAGTCAGTCTGGAGGTGGCCTCTGAGAGCCTACATTTCGTACAGGGTTTCAGGTTGCAACCACAGAGCTATTCTATGGGTCATACTTGGAGTCACAAGGGCCTAGAAGTAAAAACAAAAACTCTAGGTATTTCCAACGGAGAAGGCAATGGCACCCCACTCCAGTACTCTTGCCTGGAGAATCCCACGGATGGAGGAGCCTGGTGGGCTGCAGTCCATGGGGTCGCTGAGGGTCGGACACGACTGAGGGACTTCACTTTCACTTTTCACTTTCATACATTGGAGAAGGAAATGGCAACCCACTCCAGTGTTCTTGCCTGGAGAATCCCAGGGATGGGGAAGCCTGGTGGGCTGCCGTCTATGGGGTCGCACAGAGTGGGACACGACTGAAGTGACGCAGCAGCAGCAGCAGGTATTTCCAAAACATGCCTCCATGGGGGTCCCTACCAGCCCTGTTAGGACTAGCATTGAATTAAAGTATGTAGTAAATTATTTTCATATTTTTTAAGTCTTCAACATAAGTACAGATTTGTCCCTAGTTTTGAAATAAGAGGGTACTCCATCAGTGATTGGGCGATGGGGCAAGAGGGGATTGGAGCTCAGAGAAGAAGAGAAGCACTGCAGAGGGGTCCTGAGAGGGCAAGTTTCTGCCCCAGGAACCTCCTGGATGAGCCAACGTCCTGTAGAGATGCAGGTGGTAACCCTGGCCATGGTGTAACCGGTGCAGGAATGCAGCCCGGATGCTGACTGCCAGAGTACAGAGGGACAGGATTTGTGGGCTCAGAGCCTCCCTTAAGGCTCTGGGTAGGAGGATTGTGCCATAAGTTAGGGATCTTTGTCATTTTGTGATTTGCATTTTTTACTGTCAGTTGTTTTTAAAAACTAATGATTTATGGCCAGACCTTTAAATTGAACTGTCCATCCATTTTGCGTTCAGCTCCAGCTACCTTCATTTTCCTCCTGAGTTTATTCGCTTTGTGATATATAGTCAACATTTCACTGTGTTTGCCACATTAAATTGTCCTGCATTCAGAAGGCTAGTGGTGCGGGACAGTAGCTGACAGCTCAGGCTGCTGAGATTCCGGCCTGTCTCTAGTTGTGTGACCTTCGGCAAGGGAGGGACCCTCTCTGTTTCTCGGTTTCCCATTCTCTAAAACAGCAGAAGACCATCTTATTTACAAAGCAGAAATAGAGACACAGACATAGAGAACAAACATACTGATACCAAGCGGGGACGGGCTAGGGGGGAGAGTGGGATGAACTGGGACATTGGGATTGACATATATACTATTGGTGCTATGGATAAAAAAGATAACTAATGAGAACCTACTGTATAGCTCAGGGACCTCTACTCAGTGCTCTGTGGGGACCTAAATGAGAAGAAAATCCAAAAAAGAGGGGATATATGTATTTATATAGCTGACTCACTTTGCTGCACCTTAGATACTAACACAACATTGTAACGCAACTATACTCCAAAAAAAAAATTTTTTTAAAGAAAAGAAAGAAAAATAAATAAAATAGCAAAAATAGAAGTACACCTACCTCGTATTGTAGTTGAGAAAGCCAAATGAAAGGACATAGGGTTCTTTAGGACTCAAGAAATGTTAGCTGGGAGCTTCCTAAGGAGTAGTGGTCTCTGGGGCATTTTCCTTTCCATTAAAGCATGCTGACAGCAGGTAACGCCTACACTTAAAGAGCTTGTTTACCTCAGTCAGTATCACAACACTACCGGAGTCTAGCATGCTTTTCTTTGCTGTTAGACTCTAAGACGTAAAACTCTTTTTCAAAAACCAGCTGAACAAAGATACCGATTAGTTTAGCAAGCATACCAGAATAAGTCCACAAAAAATACTGTGTACACACAAAAGATCTTTTCTTTCCTTTGAGGGAAATTGTTTTTGATTCCTAGCTTGCATTTCCCCAGTTGGTTCAATCTTTCTGGAAGCTGACGCCTCCCAGGGACGTGCTAAGGTCCATGGGTCTTGGGTGGCACTAACCACTCAGATGATCATCAGTCTGATAACAGAATACACACTGACCTGAGCCTACAGCATCCTTCCAGGTCCTTCAGCTTTGCAGCTTCTGAGTCATCAATGAGTCCCAAAGCTGATCACCATTAGCCATTCTTCCCCCAACTCTTCCTTTCTCAGATTGCTGCAGGGCAAGAAGAGAACTCCACCGAGCTACACCCCCAGCCAGGCTCAGCCTCTTTCTCACACTCCAAAAACCTCCTTTCCCCACCTCATTGCATCTCTAAAGCACTTTTCCTCTTCCCTCCCTGTCAAAGATGCCAAGCATAGTTGCCTTAATAGACTCAGGCTTTGAGGGGGGAAAATCCCAAAGTGTGTCTGGAAGCATCTCCATTTCTCTTGTCACAAATCTCCCCTGAGACCAAAAAAAGTATGGAGCCTTGGCTGCCTAGCAGAAAGTAAAAGGGAGAATAGAGGGAGACAATGTAATGACCAGTTCAGAGAAAGTCCTGCCTTCCTCAGATTAGTGTAAACTTTATGTCTAAACATAATACAGAGGAGAGAGCAAGATCTGTAGAATTACCAGCTCCGGGCATGACACAGGGTCACCTTTGGAACCAATGTCAGCCAATTCAAAATTTAAGCCAACTCATCATCCGTTTCCCCTAAGTAGTTAATTTAGGGGTCTTTTAAAAAGAATAAGATGATACGATCAAGATTAATTAAACCTTTTCCTACTCTTTCCCTGTCCTCTCCATTTCCAGTTAATGAGGTTTCTTCTAAAATTACAGTAAAATGTCACAAAGTGGTGCTCATGAAAAAAGCAGTAGCTTTAAAGTCAGAGTGATTTAATGGTGAGATTTTACTTTTCTCCTATCTCATTACCCTTGGTGCCCTACTGGTATCTTTACTCATGAGAAATGTTTAAATGACATGGGTTTTCTACATGGGCTGGGCCCTGCTGGAGCCAGAGGCTCAAATGAAGTAGATTTAATCTCCAGATTTTCAGTTTCCCTCCCTCACCTCCTTACTTGCACCTACCTCCCCTGTCTTTGTAAATATTCAATTATCTCCCAATTCACCCAATATATTCTCTACTATTCTTCTTTTCTTTGTGCTCACATCTGGTGAGCTGGCAAGCAGGTTTTTTTCCTACAATGGTCCACGACAGAGGTTGGCGAACTTTTTCTGAAAAGGGCCAGATAATAAACATTTGAGCCTTTGAGGGCCATCTCTGTCACAACTATTCAACTTTCATTATAGTTCAAAAGCATCCATTGATGATACTGGAAAACAAATGATGAGACTGGTCTTCAATAAAATGCTACTGTGGACGTGACTATTTAAATCTCATATACTTCTCACATATCACAAAATAGTACTCTTTTGATTTTTATTCAACCATTTCAAAATGCAAAAACCATTCTTGGATTGCAAACTATACAAAAACAGGCAGCAAGTCACATTAGGTCCATGGACTGCAGTCTGCCAACCCAGGGCCAACTCTTGATTTTTCTCACTAATGAACAGGAAATGGTCCCCCACGCAACAAATAATCCAAAAATCACTTCTATTTGGCTCTGGAATGCACTCTGCAATTTTTTAAGCAGCACGCTGGTTTTCCTGGTTACCTTGATTCTAGTTTGGTAATCAAATTAGAATGGATTCCAGGTGAGTGGAGACAAAGAGGCCATTCTAAAATTATGACCCACTGTAGGGGACAAGGCTTGTCCAATGATTGCAAACTCCTGATGAAAATGGAAGAGTTCTCACATGGATAATAGCAAATTTACTGCTGAAACATTGAGCATTTTTATTATGTTCTAACAAGATTTCAGTGGTGGCAATGCTAATTATGCATTCTTTCTACATTTACACATTGGCACTTTTTTGTTTTAATCAGAAAACTGATTGCTGATTTATCTTGTTACCATGGTGATTTAAACATTTCCCTGAGCTTGAAATGGAAAAATAGGTGACTTAGTACTTCATTAACTTCCTCAAAGAATCATCAGAAGGATAAATCTTTGGTCCTGAGAAGGTCTTGGACACCATGCGATCCAAGCCCCTCAATTTACAGATGAGGAAACCAAGGCCTGTGAGATTCAAGCATCATCTTAGGACTGAAATGTCTGCCATTCATTATCTACCCCAAAGTTGCCTACTAGTGATTGATAAATGTGATTTGCCTAGAATAGGTCTCCTGACTCCAAATGGTCTTTCTACCGAATCACCGGGTATCACAGTCCCTGCCATGGTTAGGTCACCTGCCGGAGTGATGACTCTGGCCTAGAAGTGTCACATCATTACATAACACCTGGGCACCACCCCCCACCCCGCACCACCACCACCACTGTTTTGTTCTTTCAGAACAGTCTCTGGATTCACAAAGTCTTCTGTAGATATTGGAGAGGGTTCCTTGAAGAATTCCTTTACATATTCAAAAAGGTCAGAGGCTTTGGAGCCCATTCCTGATTTGTCTAGAATAGCCTCTCAGAGGTGGAAATCTTGAAGAGTTTATCCAGAAGTCAGAAGATCAACATCTGGTGGCATCTTCTGCAAGCTGGTACATTTCAGGATGGACATTTGGGAACCTTTAAAAATGATCCCACCTACTGACTCAAGGACTGCAGAACTTAAGAGCACTGCTTAAAGGCGAACTAGCAATTGTTCCCACAAAGCATGGCCACTGTACTAGCCACATGTCATATTACCCCATTTGACAGAGAAACTGCAGCTCAGAGAGGTTAAGTAACTTGCCCAAGCTCGCTCCGCAACTGGGAACTGGCAGGACCATGTGACTCCTCAGTTTTCTGGCTTCAAAGTTTTAGCTATTTTCATAAGCTCCTGGGGTCTAAAAGTGAGCCGTAGGCATCCCAGAAACAAATGCTTTCATCAGTCCTGCCAGCCAGGCCCCAGAAATTGATAAATCAATACATTACCATAGTAAGCCAGGTCACTAGTAGTAATAGCTAACATCTAATCAGTATGTAGACAAACCAAACACTGTTCTAAGAACGGAATATGCATTAATTCATTTAGTCCTTATGGCAATAAGGTATAGAATCCCAGGGACGGGAAGCCTGGTGGGCTGCCGTCTATGGGGTCGTACAGAGTCGGACACGACTGAAGAGACACGGCAGCGGCAGCAGCATTCTTATTTTGCCCATTTTTTTTTAGAGGCAGAAAGAGAGTGGGTAACTTGTCCAAGGTTACATCACTGATTAAAGGCAGGGCAGCCAGGTCCCAGAGCCCAGTCTTATGGACGGACCAGGATATATCTCAACCTCAGTGCCTAACGCAGGTGTGTCAGCCTCAGCACTTGTGATATCTGGAGCTGAATCATTCCTTGTTGATGGGAGTCGGGGAGGTTGGCATAGGCATTTTATGATGCTTAGGCAGCATCCCTGGCTTCTACCCGCTAAATGCCAGTAGCACCTGACCCTTCAGTTGTGACAACCAAGAATGTCTACTGACATTGCTAACTGTCTCCTGGAAATCAAAATTACCTCCACTTGAAAACTATTGACATAAAGTATAAAACTTTATAAGCCTCCCTAATCTTTATGGTGGTCCAAGCTTATTACTAAAGGTAGAATGATAAATAATTAAGCCTGGTAATTACGTTTTCCAAAGTTTATATACATGTACTTAAATAAGTCAATTTAAATCAAATTTGATATATCATCCAAATGGAATCGGAATGTGAATGAAACTAACACTTTTCTGACTGATTGCTATAATCCATAGCATCAATACCAAGTGAAAAAAAAAAAGAGAGAGAGAGATCTGACCATAGAAAACATAGACCAAGAGTTGTTTCTCCATTCCTTTCTTCCTTCCTTCCTTCCTTCCTTCCTTCCTTCCTTCCCTCCACCTTCTTCCCTTTCTTTTCCTCTTTTTTTTTTTCTTTCTTAATATTTACCTGGAATTTGCAGCATAATTTTAAGACTCCCAGAGATCTTTGCATATCTATTCCAATTGCCTTTTATAGGAGGAAACACCAAAGTCCAAAGAACCCAGATAATGGGTCCTAAGTTGCTCATCTGTTTATAGTATCAAGGACACTAGACGAGCAGCATCTCTTCTGGCTTGCTAGAGTCCAGGTGTGGTTGTGTGTCCTCTACACACTGTTTTGAGGATTCAGCATGTGTTGTGCACGTGTCTCTGCAGCCAGCAGTTCCCACCTGATGCCAGCCCGGGTCTCCGAAAACCCTACGGACCCCACTGCAAGTCCAGCTGTGACTCCAACGGCAGATGCCTCTGCTCAGGACCAGCCCACCATCACCAACAATCCAGAGCCACGTGGGTGAACTGTGCAATCCAGGTCTCTCCAGATGAGAGAGAATCCTTTCAACAATTGGTACTGGAGAGCTGTGGCTGGGGCATTGTACACCTTAAATGTCTTCTCAGCTGGATGCGAATTTTGCACTTGGTGTCTTTTTTTTTTTAATCAAAGAAATACCCAGAGCAGACAGTGGTTATACCAAAGGTTATCAAACAAATACAAGGAGCATCCTGATCACAGGGGTGTGTTGGGAAGGTTAACTGGGTTATTCTGGATGTCCATGCCTAATGATTGTGTGTACAGGGAGTCAGAGTTTGCCTTGTGGTGTATCCAAATCCTTATACACTGAGGTGCATTTTAAGAATCTTAGCCCCTTGTTCATTCCATTTTATTAAAACAGCAGAAAATTGTGACTTCTCTACCAGTTGGATAATATTTGGTATGCGTGTTTGCCACTGCCCTGCTCCTCGCAGTCCCACAGACAGATTTCCATTTGACATCTAAGACCAGCATTTCTGAGGCACCTTGAAATGAATAGGTTAAGGCTGGAAACACAGGAAAGGCCATGGCTTTGTAAATGGGTTTGCATTTTTCTCCTTGAATTTTTCTAGGGTCGTAATGCTTCCAAATCAGTTAATGACACTGTTGGATGTCGTTTACTTTTCAATTGCAATCCATAAAATAACATTTAGAAAATTCTTAGTATTTAAGTGTAGTATTTTCCATGAATTACCCATTAGAATAGACTGGCAGCAGTGGAAAACGCAGGAAACAAGCCTTTAGCTCATAGTCTCATTCCCCACCCCTTATGCCTGCCTGCATCTGCGTAGGGGTGTGTGTGTGTGTGTGTGTGTGTGTGTGTGTGTGTGTGTCTGAGAGAGAGAAAGAGAAGAGAAAGGGCCAACTGCCCACACTGTTTGCTGCTAAGGTAGTAAATAAATCAGTAATGCAATATTGTGGGTCCAAACTACTCTTTGCACTACTTTATTTACAGTAGTAAATAAAAATTATTTTTATACCATTGACTCCTAGGAAGTGGTTGCTTTTTTAAAAAATTTTTTGTAGTTAACTGTTGTCATTGTACAAAGTCCTAAAGTCCATACATTGACCTCAAGGAGGCAAAAAGAAAAAGTCCCCTTATGAGAGGGATTATTGCTGGTAAACATTAACGTTTGTGGATAGAGAGGTGGCAGGAGTCTCCTCTCCAGGGAACCTGAGCTCAGGGGCTGAGCCCTGTGATGTTCACACAGTATCAGCCATTGTCTCAGGGCTCTGCTGTTATAAGGCTGGGTTTCTATCAGTTCTGCTAAGTCTGTAGCCCATCCTCTTCCTCCTCTGTGTACTGTTCTTGTTTTAGCAAAGATTGTCCTTCCTGCTTGTGAAAACATTAGGCTTTGGAGTCAGACAGCCCTGGATACAAATTCTGGTTCTGCTGCTTACTAGCTCTGTAATCTGGGGTGAGTGATTAACCTCTCTGAGTCCTAGATTACTGTTTTACAAAATATTGGCCATATAACCCACCTCTTGGGTTTTTTATGAGGCTTAAGTAGGATAACAGGGCTTCCCAGGTGGCGCTAGTGATAAAGAACCCACCTGCTAGTGTAGAAGACTCACATTGGACCCCTGGGTGGGGAAGATCTCCTGGAGAAGGAAATGCAGCCCATTCCAGTATTGTTGCCTGGAGAATCCCATGGACAGAGGAGCCTGGCGGGCTATAGAACAGAGTGTTGCAAAGAGACAACGGACACAACTGAAGTGACTCAGCACACACACAATCAAGTAGAATAACGTGTATAACTCTGAGGACGGTGCCCTGAACATGATTGCTTGTTATTTTTATTAGAAAGAGAAGTTGAGGGGTCAGATCAAGGGCTCTTTGGTCCACCTAGATGCTCTTCATGGCAAACATGCCTATTCTCCAGCTGCTGGGAACACAGGCCACTGACAGTTCATAGCTGCACTCCTCACTGGGAATTGCCATCAGTGACAGGGTAAAAATCTTTCCACATGCAGCTCAGGGCCAATGACTTGTTAATGCCGGGAGGGAGGTTTGCACAAGTCTCAGCACTATTGACATTCAGGGTCAGGTGCTTCTTTGTCATGGGGCGGTGGAGGAGGGTTGCCTGTCTTGGGCATTAGGATGTACTACAGCAGCATCACTGGTCTCTACCCATTAGAAGCCAGTAGTGCATGCATCCCGCCCCAACACACACACCCCTTCATAGGCCAGTTGTGACAGCCAAAAAAGTTCTGACATTGCCAAACATTCCTTAGAGGGTAAAAAAATCATCACCCCTCCTTCACCTTGGTAATGATTGGTGTAGGAAAACAAAGGCTCCTTGCCTCAATTTGGAACAGCCCTTGAAGGGCCACCCCAGCTCCAGAACACCATCTTGGTGGCACCCTCATTCTAGCTCAAATTCTGTCTCTGCCCAATTCTGCCCTCCTTGTTTTCACATTAGATTTCCTGACATCTCCTATAAAGGCTCCTATAACACTTTCCACACAACCCTGCACTAAGAATCTGTTTCCAAGAAACACAATTATGTTAGTCTTCTAGAGCTGCCATGTCAAAGTAGCACAGACTGGGTGACTTAAACAACAGAGCTTATTTTCTTGCTGTAGGGAGACTGGAAATCCAAGATCAAGATGTCAGCAGGGTGGTTTCTTCTGAGGCCTCTCCATGGCATGTAGGCGGCAGGTCTTCTAACGGTATCTCTTTATAGTCTTCCTTCTGTGTGTGTCTGTGCCCTAATCTCCTCCTCTTACAAGGACAGCAGTCCTCTTGCATCAGGGCCCATCCCTAATGACCTCATTTTACCTTAAATATCTCTTTAAAGACCCTATCTCCAAATGTGATCACATTCTGTGGTACTGGGGGTTAAGACTCTAATACGTGAGTTTTAGGAGGACACAATTCAGCCCATAATACCAACCTAAAACACCATGGCAGGTTGATTAAGGTCCAGAATATGGACTCTTGGGAGCTGTCCTGATATGAGACAGTTGCCCAAACACGCTCATCTCAGCTGATTCTGGAAAGAACAGTAGTGGTTCCAGAGCCAAACCACTTCAATCGCTTCAGTTGAAGCTGCTAGAAAGAGAGTAAAAGTGTTAGTCGCTCCGTTCTGCCAACTCTTTGAGACCCCGTGGACTGTAGCCCACCAGGCTCTTCTGTCCATGGAATTCTCCAGACAAGAACACTGGAAAGGTAGCCATTCCCTTCTCCGGGGGATCTTCCCAACCCAGGGATCGAACCTGGGTCTTTTGCACTGGAGGCTGGATTCTTTACCATCTGAGCTACCAGGGAAGCTAGTAGGTCTTCCATCAATTCCTGTTCCAGCTTAGACTCCTGTTCTCTTGGGAGTTCTCAGACAGTATGATATAGGTCCAGCCTTGATCTCCATCTTCTCTCCTTATGTTCTAAACTCAGTTCCCAAAAGTCTGATGTCCATGCTGGCTAGAATAGAACCCTGTGCAGTAAAGGCAACAGGGCTGGGGGTTCGGGGTGGGGGTGGGGAGAAAGAAAGGAATGGAGGATGGGGTCCAGAGGTGATACTCAGTTACTTCCCTATTGTCGCCTCTCCTTGGGACATTCTTAGGCCAGAGGTGAAGTTCAGTAGATTGTCAGACAGATCTAGTACTCAGATGTGACTTATTTGGTCCACCAAATGCTTTTAAGAATTCAGTTATGTTGTTATCTTAAAGATTTTAGGCTTTTCCTGCAAAAATCTACAGATGTGAAAAACTGGACTTTCATTGCTATATGGCAAGAACTGGCTAAAGCTGAGAAGGTCTGCTCCTTTTAGATAGATCTTGTGGTTTCTGGCTTGCCCCCGTCTCCACCATTCCCTGCTGTTTAAACTTAACCTATGTAGGTGTTTGAATTTATGATCCATGCTTTGGACTTTCTCTTCATTCTTAATGACTATTTTGACAAGTTTGAGACAGACCTCCAAATTTATCTACTGCTTAATCACTGCAAAGCCCCTGGGGAACTGGGGAAATGGTAGTCTTTCTGCCGTCTAATAGAGGGAGAGGCCAAGTTGTGAGTCATTTGAAGTCCAGTAAAGTGTCCAAAATGTTTCAGTATAAAATGTCAATTAAAAAAAAATATATATTCGGGAATTTCCTGGCAGACCAGTGATTAAGATTTCATTCTTTCATTCTTTCACTGCTGAGGATGCGGGTTCAACCCCTGGTCTGGGAACTAGGATCCCACAGTCCTCTCAATGAGACCAAAAAATTTTTATAAATATTAGCATTTTCCTACACCAACAAATAACTAAATGATAAAATATTAAAGAATTATATTTATTAAAAACAAATATTTAATAAAATAATAAATATTGTAACAAATTAAATAGTTCATTTACAATAGCAATACAGTTATAAAAAGGATAAACAAATATGCTAGTAATTAACTTAACAATGAATTCAATAGATCTTTACCAAGAAAAAAAATTTTAATTTAAAAGTATATAATGGACTTCCCTGGTGCTCCAGTGGTTAAGAGCCTTCCTAAAAATGCAGGGGACATGGGTTCGATCCCTGGTCTGGGAAGATTCCACATGTTTCGGGGCAGCTGGGCCTGTGCCCCACAGCTACCAAGACTGTGCTCTGGAGCTGGAGTCAGGTGGCTGAAGCTACTGAAACTCACATATCCTGGAGCCTGTGCTCCGGAACAGGAGAGGCCACCGTAATGAGAAGCCCAGGCACCACAGCTAGAGAGTAGCCCCTGTTTACCAAAACTAGAGAAAGCCAGCATGCAGCAACAAAAACCCAAAAATAAATAATAAATAAACATTTTTTTAAAAGTATATAGAGAAGATATAAATAAAGCAATATACCAAGTTCATGGGTGGGATAACAACATAAAAATATATCAATTTCCTCATAGTTGATATATAAATTCACTGAAATTTTAATCAAAGTCTTGATTTTGTGAGACACTAGCAAACTGATTTTAAAATTTATATGAAAGAATAAAAATCCATGCATAACAAACTAAAAAAAGAAAAGTGCATTGACCTACTAAATATTATTATACAATAAAATCATAATAGCAGAAATAGTAGGGTGATGATGCAGGAACAGACAAATGATTCCAGGTGAAAAAATGGGGATCACAGGAACCGACTAGATTTATATGGAAATTTGATGTGTGATAAAATATTATCACAACTCAGTGGGACTAAGAGTAGAATATTTAATAAATAGAGTTAGGAAATTGGCCAATCATATGCAGAAAAATAAGATTGAAATTGTATCTCATGTCCTTTATTTTTAAAATTCAAAATAAATTAAAAATTTAACATAAAAAGTAGAACCACAAGGCTAGCAGGAGAAATTGTAGGAGAATATTTTATACATTCAGAGAAGGCAATGGCACCCCACTCCAGTACTCTTGCCTGGAAAATCCCATGGGCGGAGGAGCCTGGTAGACTGCAGTCCATGGGGTCGCTAAGAGTCAGGCACGACTGAGCGAATTCACTTTCGCTTTTCACTTTCATGCATCAGAGAAGGAAATGGCAACCCGATCCAGTGTTCTTGATTGGAGAATCCCAGGGATGGTGGAGCCTGATGGGCTGCCGTCTATGGGGTCGCACAGAGTCAGACACAACTGAAGTGACTTAGCAGCAGCAGCAGCAGCAGCATTTTACACATTTTAATGAGGAAAGATTTTTTAAAAACAATATATAGATTTCTCCTCTTCAAAAATGAAGGATTTTTATTCAGAAAAGTCTACCACAGCCAAAGTTGGTGGATTGGTGACAGGCTGGGAGAAGGCATTTGTAACATCCAACAAGGCAAAGGAGCAATATATAGGTTGCACTAGGAATGTATGTTAATTAACCACCACAACAAACAGAAAACCTAGTAGAAAAAATATTCAAAACCTATTATCAGGTAATTCATAAATGAAGAAAATTTAATGACTTACAAATAAAGAGCTGCTAATCTAGCTTGAAGTCAAAGAAATACAAACTAAAATTAAAAGGCATAATAACTTCATAGCCATCATATTTGCAAGAATGAGAAAGACACGCATATGGGAAAATAGTAACTCTCATTCTTAGTCACTGGGAGGGCAAACTGGCAAGCAATATGGCAGTAATGCTGAAATTAAATATCAATAGACTCAGCAAACCCTCCTGAGTATGGACTCCACAAACTGCACAGGTCCCATGGGGAATATATATGAAGGAGGATGTTCTTCTTCACAGCAGTACTGAGAGAGCAAGGTGATGGAGCAGCCTGGATGCCCATCAGTTGGAGAATGGATATGATGGATGGATGAAGTGTAAAACAACACACAGTATCTGATAATATAAAATACCTAGGGATAAATTTAACAAAATTTTATGAAGTCTGTATTCTGAAAACTAAGAGCATTACTTAAAATTAAACAAAGAGAAAAATTAAACAAACCTAAATAAAATGGAGATATATACCATGTTTATAGATTAATAGACTTAATAGTTTCAAGATAGAAATCCTTTTTGAATTGGTTTATAGATTCAATGCAATAACAATCAAAATCTCAGCAGGATACTTTGGCAGAAATTGCCAAGTTGATTCTAAAATTTATATGGAAATGCAAAGACCTGGAATAAATAAAGCAATGTAAAAGAAAATATGTAAAAACAAATATAAGAACAAAACTAGAAGACTGACACTACTTGATTTTAAGACTTACCATAAAGCTACAGTTATTAAGACAGTGAGTATCATACTGGCATAAAAATAGGCAAATAAATGGTAAAGAATAGAGATTCTAGAAATTCCCACACACATACAGTCAAATGATTTTCAACAAAGTTGCCACAAAAAAAAATTATCTACCTTGGAGAAAGAAAGATGTTTTCATAAAAACAACTTAATAGTCACAAGCAAAAACAAAACAAAAAATTGGATTCTTCCCTTACACCAGATATAAAAATTAAAATTTGTCATAGAATGTATACACTAAAATTATAAAACTTGTGGAAGAAAGTGCTGGGATCCTTGAATTTGGCAAAGATTTTCTTACGTAGGACACAAAAAAACATGAACTATAAATTTAAAAAATCAGTAAATTGGACTTGACCAAAATGAGGAACTCTTGCTCTTCAAAAGACACTTACCCAAATGAAAAGGCAAGTCACAAACTGAGAAAATATATCTGCAAAAAAATGTATATGACAGAGGACTTCAATATACCATATGTAAAGAATCCTTGCAACTCAATAATAAAAGACCAGAAACTCAATGCAAAAAGAGGAGAAACAAACTGAACAAAATAACCTCCTCATGAAGCTGACTATAGGGATGGCAAATAAGCAGACTGAAAATTACTTTAATGTCATTAGTCATGATGGAAAGGCAAATTAAAACCTCATTGAAATACCACTGCATATTCATTAGATTGGTAAAATTCAAAAGATTGATTATATTAAGTATTGGCAAGGACATGAAGCAAATGAAACTCTCATTGACTGCTCACACTTGCATGCTCAATCAGTCACGTCTGACTCTATGCCCTAGGACTCCCCTGTGTTTAAGTTTGAGGATCAGTCCTCCTGGGGACTTGTTTTAGTCGCTAAGTCATATCTGACTCTTGCAACCCCATGGACTGTAGCCTCCTAGGCTTCTTTGTCCATGGGATTTTTCAGGCAAGAATACTGGAATAGGGATTATTTACCACTGAGCTACTTGGGAAGCCCCTCATTTACTTATCATGGGAATGTTGTTGTTTGGTCGTGTCCGACTCTGCCACCACATAGACTGCAACACTCCAGACTTCCCTGTCCTTCATCTCCTGGAGCTTGCTCAAACTCACGTCCATTGATTCGGTGATGCCATCCAACCTTCTTGTCCTCTGTTGCCCGCTTCTCCTCCTGCCTTCAATCTATCCCAGCATCAGGGTCTTTTCTAATGAGTCAGCTCTTCACATCAGATGGCAAAAAGTACTGGAATGCAATACGGGAATGTAAAATGATACAATCACTTTAGGAACAAAGCTTGAGGAATTCCTTAAAAAGTTAATAGTACACTTCCTAATTTAGTGTTGCCAGATAAAAGACACAAAGTTAAATTTGAATTTCACATAAACAGTGAAAAAATTTTAATTTAAGTATGTTCCAAAGAATTGCTTGTTTATCTAAAATTCAAATTTAATTGGGGTTTATATATTTTTGTTTACCAAATCTGGCAATTCTACTTCCCATACAACCTAGCCATTCCATTCTTAGTTATTCACCCAATAAAACATGAAAATACATGTCCACTTGTACACCAGTGTTCAAAGTGGCTTCCTTTTAAATAGCCTTAAACTAGAGACAACCTAAATGTCTCTAAGCAGAAGAATAGATAAACAATCTATGGTATAGTCATAAAATGGATTACTAACCAGTAATAAAAAGGAATGAACTATTGATACACACACAAAAAAACATGGATAAATATTAAAGTAATTATGCTTAGAGAAGCCAGACCCTCTCCCTCAAAAAGTACATATCAAATTATTCTTCACATAAATTTCTAGACAATGCCAACTAATCTATAGTGACAGAAAGATTATCATTGACTGCCTAGGGCATGTAAGGATTGGGATGATATTAAGGGGAAAGATGGTTTTTGAACTTCTCAGAGTGATAGATAATTCCTTATCTTGATTATGATGATAGTTTCAATTTGTTTACCTATTTCAAAACTCATCAAGTCGTATTCTTTAAATGCGTGCTGTATATTGTAGGTCAATTATACCTCAGTAAAGCTGTAAAATTTTATTTCTAATTTTCTTTTATTCTGATAAAATAGTGTGTGAAACTCTAGTAGTTAAAACAAGCATTCTACTTACTTATAGAGACAAAACCCACAAATACAAGAACTTAAATAAAACCACAAGTTTTAAAGTGAAATTTGAGTTAATATTCACAAATATTAAGCCAGTGTATTTTAACTTCCCCTATAATTCATGTTCCTTTGCAGTCTTCTCTCTCATAGAGAGCCCTGAAGCTTATAACCAGAAGGTAGAAAAAAGCCAGAGTATTTGGTTTCACATTAACAGAATAATGGACTAGCAAATTAAGCCTGGTAAGGGATGAGTTTCCTACAGTCTTTAGTATATCAAGGGATGGGTTTGGAAGACTAGTTCATAGATTTTTTCTATCAGTAGTGTACAGACAGTATCTCTTCCATTTGTGACAAATACATGCTATGGTTGAAAGAATATAATAAAGTAAGGAAGACAAAAATCCACTCTTTCCAGCCCAAAGAGTGGTGGGGAAAAAAAAGAACAGAAAAATAGGGTCTGGAGGAGGAAGACAGATGCCACAGTTCTCCTTTTTTATATCCTCTCGAGTCTCAAGGGGGATTCCTATGTGACTAAGTTGTAAAGAATCTGCCTGCAATGCAGGAGATATAGTTTCAATCCCTGGGTCAGGAAGATTCCCTGGAGAAAGAAATGGAAGCCCACTCTGGTATTCTAGCCTGGGAAATCCCATGGACAGAGGAGCATGGTGGGTTACAGTCCATGGGGTCACATAAGAGTCAGACACGACTTAACAAGTTCCCAGGAGGACTGACCCTCAAACTTAAACACAGGAGAGTCCTAGAGCCTAGAACGATCTGTTCTGCTTCTGTTGGAAAGCACCATGACCCCCTGCCCGTAGCTGGGGCACAACCAGTGCCTGTTTGCTGCAGCCAATGGGGAGGAGCCTGAGTTTGGCTTCTCTGAGTCTTGCCAGCTTTCTGTGTGGTTAGGTGTCCAGAAACTTTTACGTTCTCAAGGGGGACATGTGGAAAGTCACTGAGGGTGCTGGCTGTCAGGACTCTAGCAAGCGCTGCAGCTGTGGAAATCTTTAACACCAATGAAAGCCAGAAGTGAAGCCCATTAATAAGAAGATGTTGGAGGGGATGTCTGGAAGCAATGCTTAAGACAAGGGAGGAGACCACAAGTTTACTGAAGCAGGTGTTAACTTCAGAGCTTGGCCCAATGACTAGACGGTGTGAAGACCTCTTACATATTACCACAAGCATCTCACTGTGAAAGGAAAATCAAAATAGAGTTAGTGTTGCTAAAAGAGCTCTCTAAAATGGTGCTAGGAGGTTATTAAGGAAGTGTGACTTAGTCACATCAGCCTGGATGAAATCTAACATTTTGACCTGATGAAGTAACCCAGAAAAACTGCCAGAAACTCAAGTTGCTTATCACATCTTTACCCTAAGGTAACTCATGACAGTCACCATGTTTCAGACCCCTACCCTAAAACAATTTGTGATTCCCTAAGGCAAATATTTTCATACCCAGGTACAGAGTCAGTCACAGTTCATACTAGGCAACTTTTAAAAACTTCGTGGCCTTTCATTTTTCTAAGTCCCTCTTTCTCATCCTCAGAAGACTCCTTCAGGTTCCCCAAATCTGGGTCTCCTAAATTTTAATTCTTAAGGCCCTAAATAAGCTCTTCTTATTTGCAGTCTCCTGAATTATTTTTTTTTGACACCACAAATTCCAACACTGATACCGTCTTCCAGAGGAATAATGTGTATGTGGGTCGGGGAAGGGAGACTCTGAGAGAGTAGGCAATTTGCCTAAATAAACTAAACTACCTAATGGCACAATGTTAGTTTATTTCACTGGAGTAAATAGTTTTCTGACCCTACTTCTCTAACCTCCCATACCAATACCCGAAGGACCTACAGTCAAAAGGAAATCTAGGTTACAGATGAAGTGAAAAATTTATATCCAAAGCACATGAATGTAGTAAATTTGTAAACCATTACCAAGATAAGACAAGAGATGTTTCCAGGCATTCAGTGCTCAAGGGCAATAGTGGTAGCCCATAAATGAAAGATAGACTCAGAGGTGGGGCTGACTCATGCAGGATGGGCAGAATTGGGGTCAAGCAGATAGGATGGGACACATCAGATGAGAGGGATCTCATGAACAAGGGCCCGGAGGTGAGGGTGGGCAATGGAACAGAGAGCTGTCCCTGTGGGTTAGCACCACCTAAGAACTCAGCAGTGAGTAAGCTCAGGTGAGGCAGGCCCTGAACTTGCAAGTCCAAGCGTGGACTTGCCTTCTGGAGGCTTTGCAAAGAGAAAACCAGAGAAGACTTCCCTCGTGGTCCAGTGATTAATGCATGGGGCACAGCGGTTCTATCTGGTCGGGAAGCTAAGATCCCACATGCTGCTTGGTGTGACCAAAAAAAAAAACAAAAAACAAACCCCAAAATACAGAGAATGTTAGTTGGCTCCTCAATAGGCAAAGAAACTCAAAGTGGCTACCTGATGGCTCTTGGTGTTTGCAGAGCAGCAAAGGGCTTTAGCACATTACTTAGACCAAAATGATTCTTAGAGGCACTAGAGACAAGGGAACCAAAGCCTAGCTGGCCCTGGCTGGCTGCACACTGTAAGGAGAGCTCTTATTTTTTAGTTTCTATTCTCTCCACAAAGAAAATGTACTGGGTTGGTCTTTGGGAACCAGCCTATCTCACATGTCATGCCATCTCCTGTGGCCGAGTCCCTTAGCTTGACAGGACTCCTTGCTGAGAGGTCACAGAACAGAAAAGGGCATTGGTCCCACTCTCATCCATTGCTGGTAGGAATGCACAATGGTTCACCAGTTAGGAAGACAGTGTGGCAGTTTCTTACAAAATTAAACATAGTCTTAACATGTAATCCAGCCGTGGCACTCCTTCGTATTTAGCCAAATGAACTGAAAACTTCTGTCCACACAAAAACTTGCATACAAATATTTAATACAACTTTTTTCATAATTGCCCAAACTTGGAAACAACAAAGATGCCCTTTAGTAAGTAAATGGATAAACTATGGTCCATCCAGATAATGGAATATTATTCAGAGCTAAAAAGAAAGAAGTTAGAAAGCCATGAGCAGATATGAAAGAAACTTGAATGCATATTACTAAGTGAAAGAAACCCATCTGGAAAGGCTACATACTGTATGATTCCAACTCATGTCATTCTGGAAAAGGCAAAACTAGGGAGACAGTAAAAAGATCAGAGAGGCGTAGGGAGAGATGAATAGGGGAAGCACAGAGGATTTTAGGGTAGTGAAAACCCTCTGAATGATGCTGATAACATAATGATGGGTACATGTCATTATGCATTTGCCAGAATTCATCAGATGTACAATACAAGGATTAAACCATAATGAAAACTATGGACTTTTGGTGATTATGATGTGCCAGTATAGGTTGGTTAGTTATAACAAATGTACACTTCTGGTGGGAGATGTTGATAACAGGAAAGGCTATGAATGTGTGGGATTCTGGAAGTATATGGGCAATTTCCGTACCTTTCCTAAAATTCTGCTGTGAACCTGAAACTGATCTAAAAAAATAAAGTCTTAATAATTTATTTTAAAGATAACAGAGATCAGTAACTGTTTTAAATGGATAATGTTAACATTTGAAGAAGAGACACAAATGTAAGAAAAACAGTACTCATTACGACTTCAGGGCCTTCCTAGGTGACAGTGGTGGTAAAAAACCTGTCTGCCTACAGGAGACAGAAGAGATTCAGGTTCAAACCCTGGGTCAGGAAGATCCCCTGGAGGAAGAAATGGCAACCCTCTCCAGTATTCTTACCTGGAGAGGAGCCTGGTGGGCTACAGTCCATAGGGTCACAAAGAGTTGGACACAACTGAAGCGACTTAGCATAAACATGAACAAGACTTTAAAAATTACGGTAATTCCAAGAGTCCTTATAATAATTTCATCCCCAAAATGATGTCCCCTAGTGCTCACAGGTGTGCAAATGCCCAGAGCAAAGACACCTGGCCTGAACTACTTGCTATGTAGCCCTGAGCAACCAGCAGGCCATTTGGGCCCACGTTATTGGTCTAAGCGTCATCTCATCTCTGAGCTGTCTTCAGGGTCTGATGTAAAATGATTGCGCTCCCCACCCCACCCCCGCCCACACAATGATGGTTAGATGGCATCACCGATTCGACGGACATGAGTTTGAGGAAGCTCTGGGAGTTGGTGATGGACAGGGAAGCCTAGCACGCTGCAGTCTATGCGGTCGCAAAGAGTCGGACACGACTGAGTGACCCAACTGAACTGAACTGAACTAAACATTGGGCCCAGAGACTTCTGACTTCTCTCTTTTTCATTCCAGCTGCTCCATAATCCAACTCAGGTTTCCTCTCTTCCAGGAAGTAGAAAAGAATCAACATTTCTTGGCTACCTACCACTCACCTGGTATTTTCCATGTATTATTTCTATTAGTAGGATCTCATAGTCAAAAGATACTCCCTCTCTCAAGAAGCCATTTGTAGACTAGTGTTTGCATGGAACCTGGAATATCTTCTGGGAACAAATCTTGACATGCTGTTGATGCCTGTGACTTGGACACGCCTAATAGACTTGAGGACTATGGGTGGGGAAGCCCTTACAGAAGTCAGAAGGGAAATTGACTCTAATAACCCAGACTGGGCAACAGGCCCTCAGGGCTGCTGGGGAAAACTAGACTGGGTTAACAGATAATCTCTGCTCAGCCCTGACATTCTAGGAATATCTCACATTTGAAAGAGCTGTCTCACCAAATTCTGACTCTTTGGGGCCCTAGCAGGCTGTGGAGTTCACTAATGGAGTGTAAGTGAGGGAGAGAGTGTTTTTGATCCTCATTCTCCCTATCAGAGCCATGACCCTAAGTCATGCATCCAGCTTAAAGTGCTGCTGATACACATCACTCTGTACTCTATAGCTGTTTGTTAAGTAAACGAACCAAGCCATCCTGCATCATGAAGCTCAGATCCTCTGCTGTTTTTTGATGAGTCTCCATGACAGTTTCACCAAATGACCAGTCTGAGCGAGTAAATAATGAGGAAGGTGAGTTTTAAGTGGTACCCTTGTACAATTGTGGGGGTCAGAGGCTGTTGAGTGAAGGGTCACACCCCAATACTAAGGAACACCAGGACTACTTACAGACCTGTTTTCAGGAAGTAAATGTCCTCATGAGCGGGTCAGATATCAAAATTAACATGACCTCAGTTGTATCCTCAGGATGAGACCTTAAGTTCATATTTCACTTAATTCTCATGATACCACTGCAATTGGAGGAGGACATGGCAACCTACTCCAGTATTCCTGCCTGGAGAATCCCATTGACAGAGGAACCTGGTGGGATATCATACACAGGGTCACATAGAGTTGGACACAGCTAAAGCAACTTAGCACACACCACTGCAAATAACATACACATTTCCCCCATTTCACTGATTAATAAACTATTACAATCATATCGAGATTATAATATGATTGTATTACATATCTCATCTATCCATTAGATTTTCTCAGTGGCACATGGCCATAAGCATTTATTTCTCACTCAGGCACCTGTGGGTTGGCTGTAGTTCAGCTCATCTAGGCTGGGCTTCATTCTAGACTGTAGGGGATCAAAGCATGCCTTGTGTATCTTTTTGTCTTCTGGGGTCAGCAGGCAGCTGGGGCATGTTGAATAGGATTAGAATATGCAACCCCAAAATATGCTGCTTTGACATAAGGGTTATTGAGAATCTGCAGATGTAGGAAAAGTCCCCTGCCCTTCTGTTTTCTGCCAAAAGCAGGCCACAAATTTCCCTTTGTAGTGATGTCCCCTCCTCTCCCATACCAGGAAGAAGAGAGCAACTCTTATCACTAGAGATGGAGAGTCAGCACTGAGCTGCTGCTGCTGCTGCTAAGTCACTTCAGTCTTGTCTGACTCTGTGCGACCCCATAGACGGCACCCACCAGGCTCCCCCGTGCCTGGGATTCTCCAGGCAAGAACACTGGAGTGGGTTGCCATTTCCTTCTCCAATGCATGAAAGTGAAAAGTGAAAGTGAAGTCTCTCAGTTGTGTCTGACTCTTAGCGACCCCATGGACTGTAGCCCACCAGGCTCCTCCATCCATGGGATTTTCCAGGCAAGAATACTAGAGTGGGGTGCCATTGCCTTCTCCGCAGCGCTGAGATGAGTCTGCATTAAAGAATCTTTCTAAAATAACCCTTGTGTTCCTTTAGTTTCCCTATATATTTCCTAGTTATTTCCCACAATATATCATCCCTCAAATCCCAAACCCCCTTTCCTTTGTTAAAATGGTATATAAACTCCTGGGTCTAGCCATTTCTTTGTGTTTCTCTTTTCCTGTAAATTCTCACGTGCATAAAATATTAATTTAAAAAGTTGTCATTTATTGTTTTAATCTGCAGGTCCCCATTGAAAGAACTGAAGAGGGTATAGGTGAAGTTTATCTTCACCAAAAATTTCATGACAAAAAGTTCAAAACCCAATCAGGCAACCATCTTAATGCCTTCATTCATATCAGCTCCACTAAGGTCCTGTTGGCTAAAGCAAGTCATATGGGTAACCACGTGGATCAGAAGAGTGTGCCTCCTGTAGACGTGGGAGGGGGCTTGCTTTCAACTTTCATTTGTCTGATACAAAACTGGAGCTTCTTTTTTGCAGCCTTCATTGACTGCTCCCTTCTATAGGTTCCCCCAGGCTTGTTGTCTTTACCACTCAATGAAGCTTGTCTTTACCACTCAATGAAGCTTGTTTTTACCACTCAATGAAGCTTGTTTTCGCCACTCAGTTACACACTTTTGTCACATTGCTCAGGCCTTTGTTCTTTGGTATTTGCTCTGTTTCCCCTGTGGGATCATTTAATTAAAGCAGGGGCTTCAGGGTCACTCTAGGCACCTGTACAATGATGGTATAGAGAAGGAGAATGGTAAAGAATTGTTGAAGGACAAGTTGGGTTTGTTTTTCCTATTTTCCTACAAAGAAGCCTGAAATAAGTGTCACTGTGGGTATCCTGCCAGATTACATGAGAACAAGCCCTGAACTGAACATATAAACTGCGGCTGCACAGTGCTGAAAGAATTCGACAGCTCTTCATTATTTCGGAGGATCTTCCACGGCAAGTACAGCTGATTTAATCAGCACCATGTCCTCCTTGCAGACTTAATTAGCAGCTCTTGTCAAAACTTAGCTTCCTCTTAAAAACAGACTTAAAAGAACTATTCCAAGCTTATCTCCTTATTTTCAGTTACATTTCATCCAGACAAGACACCAAAATCTCACTTTCTTTTTTAAAGTTGAGCTATAATGGACATATTACATTGTGAAGTCTAAGGTGTGCAATATGTTGATTTGATACAATTATGTATTGCTATATTATTACTAGCAGAGCGTTAGCTAACACTTCCATCACACCATATAATTTTTATCTCCTTTTTTTCTGGTGAAAACATTGAAGCTCTACTTTCTTACTAACTTTCACATACAATATTGTTAAAAATTAAAAATAGAACTACCACGTGATCCAGAAATCCCACTTCTGCTTATACAGCAAAAGGAAATGAAAATAAGGGCTTGAAAAGATGTCTGCAACTCCTATGTTTATTGTTGCATTATTCACAATAGCCAAGGTATGGAAATAACCCGTGTCCATTGATGGATGAATAAAGAAGACATAGCATAAATATATAATGGAATATTATTCAGCCATGAGAAAGAAGGAAATCTGTCCATGCCAATTTGGATGGAACTTGAGGGCATTATGCTAAACAAGTCAGACAGACAGAAACCAATACTGTATGATCTCACTTCTATGTGGAATCTGAAAGAACCAAACAAATAGAAAGAAGAGTGATGGTTACCCAGGATGCAGGCGGGGGAACTGGGAGATATGGGTCAAAGAGTGCAAACTGGCAGTTAGAAGAGGAATAAGTTCGGGAGATACAGTGCACAAAATCTCACTTTCTAGAGTTAAGAAATGGAGATTCAGAGTGATTCAAGAATGCCCTTCCCCCAGTCAATCAGAGATGATGATAATACTGGTTAACATTTACTAAGCAGGATTACGTACCAGGATTATGCATTCATAACCTTATTCAATCTTTATCTTACCCCATCTTATAACTGTTAAAATTATTCCCATTTTGCAGCTGGGGAAAATGAGAGTTAAAGAAGTTATGAGACTTTCCTGGGGTCATCGTGTTTAGGAATGATTGAGATGGGGTATCAACCCTAACCAAAGAAAAATCTGTGCTCTTTAGTGCTCTAAATCTCTACTGTGTTCTTTTTTATATTTTATTTTAATGAACTATTTCAAACATTATAGAAAATAATGGTCAGGTACTCACCAACCACTTTTATAAAATGCTTGGTGAAGAATCTGTACTCCTACTGCAGAGGGCCCAGGTTCCATCCCTGGCTAGGGAGCTAAGGCCCAACCGAAGATCCTGCATGCAGGGATAAAAAGTTTTTGAATAAATAAAACAATATGCAGATGCAGAAACCTTCCCACAGGTATCCCTCCTTCCACCTGTGCCCTCCCTGTATGCCTAGTATTAAATTGCTTCAGTCATGTCTGACTCTTTGCTACCCCATAGACAGTAGCCCGCCAGGCTCCTCTGTCCATGGGATTCTCCAGGCAAAAATACTGGAGTGGGTTGTCATGCCCTCCTCCAGGGGATCTTCCTGACCCAGGGATGGAATCTGCATCTTCTGTATTGGCAGGCGAATTCTTTACCACTAGTGCCTCCTGGGAAGCCCTCTATGCCCAGTGAATTCTAAATTCACTATTTGAATTTAGAATTTCTAATTTCAGTGTACTTTTAAGACTTCTGCTGTGTACGTAAATAAGGAAAAACATTATATAGAATCATTTTGAACATTTTAAAATTGTATTTTTAAACATTTAAACATTTAAAATAGTATCCTTCCAAAATTTGCTTTTCATTCCACCCTGTGTGTTTGATATATATGTTGATATATACAGGAACATTAAAACAGGACTACTGGTATGTAATATTTCATTTTGCAACTATACTATTAGTTACCCATTTTCCTGGTTTTTTTTTTTTTTAGTACTAACAATATGTCAATGGCTGTTTTCTGAACATATTTCTTCATGCACATGTGCTAGAAGTTTTTGATAATACATAACAAAAAGTTCAATTACTATGTCAAAAGATATGCTATTTTCTACTTTATAGCTATGTAGCTGGCTAATGTGTTAATACCCATTTACACTTCCCACCAGCAGACCTGAGAGTTCTGCATATCTTGTATCCTTACCAACATTTGGAATGGTCAAAATTTTTAATATTTTCCAATCACATGATAGTCAATGGTAGTTTATTTTAGATACTCTGAAACCTCTAAGAAAGGCCAGGAGGGAAGGAGCCATCTACAGAACACATGCTTTGTGACACAGATTGCGTCACATGTTTTCGATCTTACTCAGGGCTCACAGCAATCCTGCACAGCGGGAATTATTATTTTTGTTTTCAAAATGCAGAATCCGAGACTCAGATAGATGAGTAGTTTGCCCACGATGACCTTGCAGGCTGGATGCGGCCTGTGACGTCAGTGTGCGCCTGCCCACCTCTAGACCCCGTGTTGCGTGGTTGCTGTGCTCTCGTATTCCAGAGCCAGTAGAGTCACTCTCTTGCATGACTTTTCAGGAGTGCCAGGCTTAGTAACCCCCTATCAACACCAGTCCTATACTGCCAAGTATGAGTACTAATAGCATAAATGAGAAAATGTCTCATCTTTATTTTTTATTGCTGTTGTACTTGTCTTCCAATTTTTTTTCATGATTTGGTATTAGTGTGTATGGCAAAATGATCACCATAATGAGTATAATTAACAATCATCTCCATACATAATTACAAAAACGTTTTTCCTTGTGACAAGGACTTTTAAGATTTACTCAGCAGTTTTCAAAAATACAATACGATATTACTATCGTCACCACTACAGTATATTCCTTTAACTTATTTATCACTGTAATTTTGTACCTTTCAACCTCCTTAATGCATTTCACGGTACTCCCATTTCCTGATTCTGAAACCGTCAGTCTGTTCTCTTTATCTATAAACTTGGTTTTTGTTTGTTTCTGAAGTTCCACAGATTAAGTGAGATCACATGGTATTTTGTCTTTCTCTGTCTGGCTAATTTCACTTATTTCAGCATAGTGCCCTCAAGGTCAATCCATGTTGTTATAAATGACCAGATTTCAGTCTTTTTTCTGGGTGAATAACATTCCATATATATACCACAATTTCTTCTCTTCATCCATTAAAATCAAGGTTTGTGGTGTCTCCAGCTTTGTTCTTTATTCTCAAGATGGCTTTGACTATTCAGGGTCTATTATAGTTCTGTACACATTTTAGGACTATTTGCTCTAGCCCTGTGAAAAATGCCATGGGAATCTTGATAGTAATTGCATCGACTCTGCAGATTGCTTTGAATAGTATGGACATTTTAACAGTATTAATTCTTCCAATTGCTGAGCATGGAATATCTTCCCATTTACTTGTGTCTTCTTCAATTTCTGTCATCAATGAGTTATAGTTTTCACGAGAAGAAACATTTGCCTGAGGAGACAGATCCAACAAATATTGCTAACGCTAATGTCAAAGATCTCACTGCTTGTGTTTCCTGCTGCCGCTAAGTCGCTTCAGTCGTGTCCAACTCTGTGCGACCCCATAGACTGCAGCCCATCAGGCTCCCCTGTCCCTGGGATTCTCCAGGCAAGAACACTGGAGTGGGTTGCCATTTCCTTCTCCAATGCATGAAAGTGAAAAGTGAAAGTGAAGTCGCTCAGTCCTGTCGGACTCCCAGCGACCCCATGGACTTCACAGCCTACCAGGCTCCTCTGTCTGTGGGATTCTCCAGGCAAGAGTACTGGAGTGGGGTGCCATTGCCTTGTTTCCTACTAAGCATTTTATGGTTTCAGGCCTTAATTTAAGTCTTTAGTCCATTTTAAGCTTGTTTTTGTATTATAGATAGTATAAGAAATTGGTCTAGTTTCATTCTTTTACATATGGTTGTCTAGTTTTCATAGTACCATTTATTGAAGAGACTGTTTATTTCTGTGTAAATGTCCTAGATATTTTGATAGGGATTATACTCAATCTGTAGATTGCTTTGGGTAATATAAACATTTTATATCAGTGTGGAATATCTTTCCATTTATTTGGGCTGTCTTCAATTCCTTTCACCGACGTCTTATAGTTTTTGAGGAGTACAGATCTTTCACCTCCTTGGATAAATGTATTCTTTGGTATTTTATTCTTTTTGAAACAACTGTAAAACATATTTCCTTAATTTTTCTTTCTAATTATTAGTGTATAGAAACAAAATGGATTTTTTTCCTACAATGTTATTGAACATTTGCTAGTTCTAAGTGTTTTTTGATGAAGTTATTAGAGTTTTCTATATGTAATACCATGCCACCTACAAATAGTGACAGTTTTACGTCTTCCTTTCCAATGTGCATGCTTTCCCCACCCCCACTTATTCTTGTCTGACTGTTGGGGCTACTTCTTTCAACACTATGTTGAATAAAATTGGTGACAGTGGGCATCCTTGTCTTGTTTCTGACCTTAGAGGAAAAGGTTTCAGCTTTTCACCATTCGGTATGAATGCTAGCTCTGGGCTTGTCATATATCACCTTTATTACATTGAGCTATATTCCCACTATACCAACTTTGTCAATTTTTTTTTCATAAATAGATGTTGAATTTTGTCAAATGCTTATCCTGCATCTATTACAATGCATTGTTTGAATAAATGAATGAGAAGTGGGGAGGTTATAGTTAGACCTCCCTCCTGACTCTTGGGAAGACCTCTGAAGGAGTCAAGGAGCTCTGTCAATTAACTAACAAACATGTAATGAATTGGAATTGTGTGCAAGGCAGTAAGTCCTTCCCACCCTTCTTAGGCTAGTCAGTACCTGCTCTGTAGCTCCTCAGGGATCTGCCAATCACAGGGGCCTGCCTGATCACAGAGGAGCCAGGGGTCCGAGATAAAGAGGAAAGAGAATCCCCAAAAGATCACAACCATGACACACTCTGCTCTCAACTACTCAGGTTGGTCAGTGAGAGGGACTAAATATATGTTTAAAATTGCAAATCTCATTTTCTGGAAAGCAAATTCTATTGAAGCACTCAAATTTTATGTTCTTCTCCAAACACAGCTGAGATTCTGGTGCTATTTTAATTTTTGTCTAAATAATATTTTTTACCAATTACAAAAGTTACAAGTAAATTATAGAAAAATCTGGAGAATATGGAAAAGCCCCCATATCTTCACAATTCCTACAGCAAGGTCTCCTGTTGCTAGTAGGGTTTACATTTTCAGGTTTTGGACCTAGATATAATAGATTGACAGTACTGCTTTGTAATCTTTTTGACTTATAGCTTGTAATCTTGTAATCTTTTAGCTCTTGTTTTCACTTAACAACTTTCTATGTCAAAAAATTAGTTGGCCTCTGGGGGTGAAAGTATATTTGAGGGCTCAGCTGCTGGCTTGCCCAGCTGGCCTGCCGCTCTGCAACCCTTGCACACTCCTGCACATGTTGCTCTTGCCCTGTAAATTCTAGAGATTCAGAACCTAGAACTAGCTAGAATCTAGAACCTGGCTAACCTTCAGGAGGAACTGATAGGTTCAGGATAGCACCAGCTCTGAAGATCTCTTGGGGACCTCTGTGAGGGAAAAAGGAAGATGAAACTGTCTCTTGAAGTTGTCAACTTTAGATAAAGGAATCAAATGATTCTCATACAGGTGCTTTGTTTGATCAGCTTTATTGTGCTCAGTCATGTCCAACTCTTTCTGATTCCATGGACCGTAGCCCACCAGGCACTTCTGTCCATAGAATTTTCCAAGTGAGAATACTGGCGGCTTCCTTGGTGGCTCAGATGGTAAAGATTCTGCCTGCAACACAGGACACTCAGGATCAGTCCCTGTGTCAGGAAGACCCTGTGGAGAAGGAAATGGCTAACCACTCCAGTATTCTCACCTGGAGAATCCCACGGACAGAGGAGCCTGGCAGGCTACAGTCTTAAGGGTCACAAAGAGTTGGACACCAGACCACCTGACCTGCCTCCTGAGAAATTTGTATGCAGGTCAAGAAGCAACAGTTAGAACTGGACATGGAACAACAGACTGGTTCCAAATAGGAAAAGGAGTACGTCAAGGCTGTATATTGTCACCCTGCTTATTTAACTTATATGCAGAGTACGTCATGAGAAACGCTGGACTGGAAGAAGCACAAGCTGGAATCAAGATCGCCAGGAGAAATATCAACAACCTCAGATATGCAGATGACACCACCCTTATGGCAGAAAGTGAAGAGGAACTAAAGAGCCTCTTGATGAAAGTGAAAGTGGAGAGTGAAAAAGTTGGCTTAAAGCTCAACATTCAGAAAACTAAGCTCATGGCATCCGGTCCCATCACTTCATGGGAAATAGATGGGGAAACAGTGGAAACAGTGTCAGACTTTATTTTTGGGGGCTCCAAAATCACTGCAGATGGTTATTGCAGCCATGAAATTAAAAGATACTTACTCCTTGGAAGGAAAGTTATGACCAACCTAGATAGCATATTGAAAAGCAGAGACATTAGTTTGCCAACAAAGGTCCATCTAGTCAAGGCTATGGTTTTTCCAGTGGTCATGTATGGATGTGAGAGTTGGACTGTGAAGGAGGCTGAGCGCCGAAGAATTGATGCTTTTGAACTGTGGTGTTGGAGAAGACTCCTGAGAATCCCTTGGACTGCAAGGAGATCCAACCAGTCCATTCTGAAGGAGATCAGCCCTGGGATTTCTTTGGAAGGAATGATGCTAAAGCTGAAACTCCAGTACTTTGGCCACCTCATGCGAAGAGTTGACTCACTGAAAAAGACTCTGATGCTGGGAGGGATTAGGGGCAGGAGGAGAAGGGGACGACAGAGGATGAGATGGCTGGATGGCATCACTGACTCGATGGACGTGAGTCTGAGTGAACTCCGGGAGTTGGTGATGGACAGGGAAGCCTGGTGTGCTGCGATTCATGGGGTCGCAAAGAGTCAGACACAACTGAGTGACTGAACTGAACTGAACTGAACTGAGTGACTAACACACACAATTCTGGAGTGGGTTGCCAGTATTGACTGGCAAGGCGGATTCTTTACCACTGCACCACCAGAGAAACCCTTGAGCAGTTCAAATGTACATAGATAAGAGAAGCTAGATTAGATTAGATTAATTGGGTTTGGTTTTTTTGGGGGGGGGCTTTTTATTTTTTCACTCTTTAAAATTACAATTGACCTTTGTTTTCAATATTTCAGTCTTTAAAAGAGAGTGTGTGGACTTTGAGATCATGTGATCTGAGCTAAAATCCTGGCTTTAACACTTCTTAGAGATCTGCCTGGGTCAAGAGACTTAACTTCTTTGTGCCTCAGTTTTCACATCTGTAAAATGAGACTCAGAATATCTGCTTCTCAGGCTATGTCAAGCATTAAATGAGAAAATAAAGGTTGTACATTTGTCTGTGTGTCTAGTGTGTGGTAAATACTTAGAAAACAGTAATCCTCTTTTCCTGTTCTCTTAGTTCAAAGCAAGTCCATTGTAGTTTCTATACTATAAATGTGGAGTCCTTCCTAAGTGTTTTATTTACAATTTCAAGCTCACTGACTCTCTCAGATTAGCATGAGATCTTATTTCAGTTAATAATTTGCTGCAATAGAATGTGAATACTTCTTGAAAACTGTAAAATACTGTATTATAATTACCAGTTTGAATAATGTTGGGAATACTAGAGAAACAAGTAGGGGAAATAAATGACTCAAGGGATGGAAATCACGTAGCCTCCCTTGTACAAAGGTGAGCCTGGCCTGTTGGTATGTCAGTTGCACTGATTTCTAAATTGGGGATCTAGATATAACCATTTGGATGGTTTGCATCATTCATTCTTTCCATTGCATTGGAGAAATCAAATCAGTTTGGAAAGGTAACTCAACTCATACTTGATGAATTCATAAATGTTGAGCAGCCCCTTACTGACACGCAGGGCTGCGGCTCCAGAAATGTCTTTCCCAGTCCTATTTTGACATGTTAAGCAACCTGTCCCGATAGCTCCTCTGGTCTCATTCCCCCACCAGGGCTTGAGATCCTGCTCTTCTTAACTGTCTTCATGCCTGTTCCACAGAGATTCAAATCACAAGGGGAAAAAAATAATTCAATGGGGGAAAGAAACATCTCTTCAACAATTGGTGCTGGGACAACTGAATTTCCACATGCAAAAGAATTAATTTCAACACCTACCTCACATTATATGGACAAACTAACTCAAAATGGATAATGATCAAAATGTAACAGCTAAAACTGTAAAACTCTGAGTAGAGATCTGGAGTAAATTTTCATAAATATAAATTTGACAATTGATTTTTAGATGTGATGACAAGCCAAGAACAACAACAACGAAAGTAGATAAATTGGACTTCATCAAAATTAAAAACTTTTGTGTGTCTAACATCATCAGTGTTAAGTGATGTGTGAAAAGACATCTTATGAATGGGAGAAAGTATTTGCAACTCATACATCTAATAAGGGTTTGGTATTCATTTTATATAAATAATATCTCAATAAAAAGACAAACAACTCAATTTAAAAGATGTGCAAAGTACTTGAACAGACTTTCTTTTTCCCAAAGAAGATATACAAAGAGCCTACAAAGCACATGAAAAGGCATCAACATCCTTCTTCATAAGGGAAATGCAAGTCAAAGCCACAATGAGTTACCACTTTACTTACACTCACTGGAAGTATTTTTAAAAATGGAAAGTAGCAAAAAGAGACAGCAAGTATGTGGAAGAATTGGAACCCTCATACACTGTTTATGGGAATGTAAGATAGCATAGTGCTGTAGATAACAGTTTGATAGTTCCTCCAAATTTAAATGTAGAATCACCACATGATCCCACAATTCCACTCCTTAGCATATAACTAAAAAATTAAAAGCAGGGATTCAAATGAATAAATGTACAAGCATGTTCATAGCAACAGGACTTACAATAACCAAGAGGTGGAACCAGTCCAAATGTCCATCAAGGATTGAATGAATAAGCAAATCATGGTACACAAAATGAAGAATTGTTAAGCCATAAAAAGTCATTGATCCATGCTACGATGTCCATGAACCTTGAAAACATGATGCTTTATGAAAAAAGCCAGAAACAACAAAGTCTCATATTATAGGATCTATTTATATAAATATTCAGAATAGATAAATCCATAGAGAGAGAACACAGCTAGGCGGTAGCCAGGGTCTACGGGAGAATGAAAATATTTTGGAATGTACTAAATGCAACTGAATTGTTCATTTTAAAATGCTTAATTTTGTGTTATAGGAATTTGTCCTCAACAAATTATTATTTTAAATCGTGAGAGGTCCAAAGCCATTCTTTAACAAACAATTCAGCAGGAGTAGATAGGGGAGCCTGCTCTTTAGGGGATGACAGTATTTCTCTTCATTTGTAAAATAAGGATGACAGTAGTTCCTGCTTCACAGATCTGATGGGGGAATAAATGAGCTAGTCCTTGTAAAGTACAGAGAACAGAGCTGGGCTCATGGAAAATACCCCATACATTTTTTTAATCACTATTATTAATAATTCTTGCTCAAGGGACCCACTAGAAAGCTTCCTCGAAAGTCTTAACTCAACCATTCCTTCCCTCATTTATGTTAAAGTTGTAAAAAAATCAACCGTTCTGCATTTGAAAAAAAGGTGGGACAGAACTAACCTGAGTAACCTGGGTAACTAGCATCAGTGGAAACTCTGGGCAGGTGCTCGGCAAACACTACATTTGTTCTTCCACCTTCTGGGCAGATACACAGTTTCCATCCTGCAGCGGGGGAAAGTGGGACTCAAAGAGATTGGGAAACTTGGCCAATACCTCAGCGATGGTCAGTTGGAGATGCAGAGTTCAAAGCCACCTGGCATTGACCTAAATATACAGTCTTCTGGATGAGAGGTGAAGAAAGAGATGAGAGGAAGAATGAACCTTGGGGCAAAGGGAAAGCCTTCCTGGGGTCGGGGGTGCACACCCTGCCGACTGGTATTCCCAACACCACTGACTTTCTAATTGGCCTCAGCAACATCCTCAGTTTCTTTCATGATATGTTAATCACAAGCTCCAGACTGGAACCAGCCTGATGTGGTCTCACCTCGCTACATTAACTTGCTGATTTGAAAGGAGTTCTAAAATATTGGGCAGGACAGATGCGCAGAAAATTTGAGACCTCTCCCTGTCCTCTGCTTCCACTTCACCCCTGCCCCACGCCCATCACCTCACCCAGGGTGTGAGGGCTCAAGACTGACATGTCTGCCTGGGTCACCTCTTCATAGGATGATACCTGATCCCTGACCTCAGCCACCCGCCAAAACCCCAATGGATCCAGAGTTGCCCAATCAATCAGCAATATAAAGCTGGTCAGGGCATGGAAGAATGACCTCAGCTAATCAGCACACACTTTAGTTGCTTGGGACCAGTGTCAACCAAAAGGGAGGCAGGGGCATTGCTCCCTTGATGGAAGACTGAGCTGGGGGTGGGAGAAACTACAGATCTACATTTTGATATTGAAACATACTAGGCAGCCTGTGATGACTCAGGGTTGGTGGCGGCAGACCCCTACCGTGGGTGGTCTCGATGCCTGGGACACTGACACTCATCTCATCCTTGGTAGTCCCCTCCCCTGGGTCACGGTAACCCTAGACCTCCCCTGGGCTTCCCCTCTTCCTTTTACTCCCTTCTGTTGCAGCATACCTGGAAGGCTGCACTGGAGCTTGCTCGCATTTTACCCACGGCTGGAGAGTTTGGTCCTCTGCATAGAGGATCACTCAACTAGAGGAAAACACAGTAGGGTGTAAATCCACATTTGGAACTAGGGCACAGGACTTGAGGGAGCACTTGCATGACACTGAGAGGCAGCGCCTCCTTCAATTTTGCGCCCCTGGTGCCTCTCTCACCGCATCCCAGCCTCATCCTGGTTGATTTCTCATCCCAGAGATTGAACCCAGGTCTCCCACGTTGCAGGCAAATACTTTACCATCTGAGGTATTCTTTGGTAGCTCAGTTGGTAAAAAATTTGCCTACAGTGCAAGAGACCTATCTTCCAGGAAGATCCCCTGGAGAAGGGATGGCAAGCCACTCCAGTATTCTTGCCTGGAGAATTCCACAGACAGAAGAGCTTGGTGGGCTACAGTCCATGGGGTCGCAAAGAGTGAGACATGACTGAGCGACTAACATGTTCATGTTTCACTTTACCATCCGAACCACCAAGGAAACCCTACAGAATGGAAGGGGGATATAACACTAATGCCAAATCCTCACTGAACTTCTACTTTGTACCAAGCAATATAGGAAATGCTTAATACTCAGTAGCTCGCATAATCCCCAAAGCAATCCTATGAGACAGAGAAATATATAAACACATCATCCCCATTTGATAGATGAAGAAACTGGGACCCTGAAGATGAAGGGATTTACTTAGGATCTTACAACCAGGATTGAGATGGTTTGGAGACCATGACAAAGCACAGAAGTGAGAGATGAAGAGGGTATAAACTGCAGGGACAGTGGGAGGCAGACAGGGCACAGGATTTGATCAGTTATCAGAAAGTGGAAATTGACAAGCTGCTCAGCCTGATTGTGGCGGGCGAAGCAGAGGAAGGAAACAAAGATAGCTCTGACAATTCCAACAGTCATGGCTTTTGGGGACAGTAGAAGCTGACATCACAAAAAAGGCTCATTTCTGCTGAAATAAATAGTTCTATGTGATTTATGTGGAAGCCCCAGTTAGTGAATGAAGGGGTGAGAACCAGGAAGTATAGGAGCTGCTTTTACAGATGTGTCAGGCAGCCTTGTGCACCTCCCATCTTGAACTACTCTAAATAATTCTGACATCTTCTTAGGCTGTAAATGGAAACATATGACTCCTCAGGGCTTCATTCGGACTGCCAGGATCAAGTCCAAATTCCTCAAAGAGCATGCACTCCCTTCTTTATCTGTATCTGAGTTGGCTTATCCACCCTTTCAAGCTCATCTCTCACAAGCTTCCATTTACAGCCCAACCTGCCTACCCTGTAGGCAATTCCTCGAAAATGTTCGAATGTCCCATTCTACTCTTAGCCTTTGTCCCCCTTTTCTTGGAAAGTGCCTCCCTTAGCCAGCACCCCCCCAAGTTTTTTCACACCTGTCTGATGACCCACCATAGGTCAAGCTTCAGTGTTGGGTTCATATGCCCCCCACCCCAGCCCTAAGGCATCAGGTCCTCGTACTTACTCTGTGCTTATTTCTCAGAATCAACAAAATTGTGTGTATTTAAGTCTCATCTGAAACAATATAATTAAGAATATTAAAAAAAATCCGTATTTCCCTGCTTAAGTATTGTATTTATGTCCTGGGCAGGGGGGGTACATGAAGTGTTTCTAGGGGAACTTGAATGTTTACAGCTATGCATTTGTTTTAATGTTCATTAGAAGAAAAGATAGGATTCATGCATCAAAACCAGGATTTCACGAATATTGCTGCTTAGGAAGGAAAGACCCCTGGGGAGACTCCCTGGAGAAGTAAATGGCAACCCACTCCAGTTTTCTTGCCTGGAGAATTCTATAGACAGAGAAGCCTGGCAGGCTACAGATCATGGGGTTGCAAACTGAAGCAGCTTAGTTTTCTTACTCAAGAAGCAAAAGTGGGGGATGGTATTAATGAAATAATTGTAGAGGTTACAGGGAGGTGGAGAAAACATTTTAAAGGAGAGATGATAATAATTCCTGAGGTTTGGGGCAATCTCTTTTCAGTCCTTACAACCACCTGTGAAATAGCTATCTTCACATTTCTGAGATAACAGCCCCCAAAGGTAACTTGCCTCAGGTCACTGAAGGACTAGAATTTGCTCCAGATTGGCTTGATTCCTCCTGCCCTAGCAAAACTCAACACTGGCTTTGTCTAAGTGTCAGTTTCTTTCTCTGGATGGCTGAAGTGCCTTGAAAGCAGGAAAGTGCCTTCACTTAGGGTATAGCCCATGCCTACTGCACCCTGAAGCACAGTAGAACTTCCTAAGGTTTTGTGGAAAGCACTGAAGGCTGCAGGAATGACTGCTGGGCTCAGTTTGCAAAGCACTTTCACAAGCATCTGCACTTGATTCTCCCAAGCCTCTTGTGGTGTGAGGCAGAGGAGAGGATGGGGTGGGGAGAGGAGAGGCACCCTGCAGGAGCGCAGCAGGCCCAGGCCAAAGGAACTTCCTGCTGGGAAGCCCACATTTGCAGTCACAGGAACAACCCCCTGGTTCCCTCAGTTCAGTTCAGTTCAGCTCAGCTCAGTTGCTCAGTCGTGTCTGACTCTTTGTGACCCCATGGACTGCAGCATGCCAGGCTTTTTTGTCTATTACCAACTCCCGGAGTTTACTCAAACTCATGTCCATCAAGTCAGTGATGCCATTCAACTATCTCATCCTGTCGTCCCTGTCTTCTCCCACCTTCAATCTTTCCCAGCATCAGGGTCTTTTTCAGTGAGTCAGTTCTTCACATCAGATATTGGAGTTTCAGCTTCAGCATCAGTCCTTCCAATGAATATTCAGGACTGATTTCCTTTAGGATGGACTGGTTGGATCTCCTTGCAGTCCAAGGGACTCACTCTCAAGAGTCTTCTCCAACACCACAGTTCACAACCATCAATTCTTCAGTGCTCAGCTTTCTTTATAGTCCAACTCTCACATCCATACATGACTACTGGAAAACCATAGTTTTGACTAGACAGACCTTTGTTGGCAAAGTAATGTCTCTGCTTTTTAATATGCTGTCTAGGTTGGTCATAGCTTTTCTTTCAAGGAGCAAGCATCTTTTAATTTTATGGCTGGAGTCATCATCTGCAGTGATTTTGGAGTCCAAAAAAATTGTCTCTCACTGATATTAGGAGACGAAGACTTGTTCTGGAGCAAGGAGACATTCTGGTCAAATCTAGTTTCCCAATTGACATACTTACTAAAAGTTGTTCAAGTTTTTATTTTCTTTATTTTTTTTTTCCTAGTGACAAATTCAAAAAATTGGAGGGCCAAAAGACATAAATACAAGCATTTCTATCTTTTTATATATCCATATATAACGAATATATTGCTGCTGTTGTTTAGTCACTAAGTTGTGTCTGACTGTTTTGCGACTCTAGGGACTGTAGCCCATCAGACTCCTCTGTTCGTGGGATTCTCCAGGTAAGAATACTGGAGTGGGTTGCCATTTCCTTCTCCAGGGGATCTTTCTAACCCAGGGATTGAACCTGAGTCTCCTGCATTGACAGGTGGATTCTTCATCACTGAACCACCAGAGAAGTCCAATGGATATGGAGATACATATATATATATATATATACATCTCCATTCCACCCAGGAATAACTGTGAACATTTTTGCAAGTATAGGAAGAATGGAGGAGGAGGAAGGAAGGAAGAATGGAGAGACAGAGGGAGAAAAGGAGAGAAAAAGAAAAGGCTTTGGCAAACTATATGAAAAAGCATTATCATTTTTGCCCTTTGCTGAGGACAGAGTCTTGCCAGGTATGATTTGAAGATTAGCAGCATCAGGATTACTTGAGAAATGAACATTCCTGGGCCTCCACCTACTGAGTCTGAGATGGGGCTTGGGGTTCTGCATTTTAACAGGTTCTGTGAAGTTGCAACACTCCAGTAACAAGGGACCCGCAGAAGTCATCCTGGAGACAGGTGATGGAGGAACTGCTTTAGGTGGAGGAAAACCACGCCAGTGGCTCATCCCAGGGCCTAACCAGGACACTTGCGGTTTAGAAGGAACAGCCCTACCATTCCACAGAGCCCAGGATCAGGGTGCCTGCCTTGCTTACCAGAATGCTCACTGACTTGGGGATTCCTCTGTGGACACCTGGGATACAGGGAGGGAGTTTGGAAGACCCTGGGCGTGGGCCAAGGAAAAATTGAAAGGCGGCTGTGATTTGAGAGGAAGGAGCTTGCCGAGCACAGGGAGCTAGGCCAGGGAACAGACCGGCCAGGTGAGCACAGGAAGCTGACAGGTGGAGTTGAGATGGAAACTTTGCTTCTTGCCTTGTCTGCCCCATGACATTTTCAAGGTTTTAGGAAAGCCTGTGCCTTTAACGCAGTTTTGGTGCTTTGGGAGTAGAATGGAAAGGGTGAAGAAACAGCAAGTGAGTAAGTAGCAACCAATGAGTCCAGCTAGGAGCAGGAGATACAATGCAGCTTGGAACCAAAGGTGACAGTCAAAACCAAAGGTGTGAGCACTCCTCACAAGCCTCAGAAGCTACCAGCAATGAACCAGAATTCCTGTTATCCTAGACTGAGGGTGATTTTTAAAGGAAATGTCGAGAATATCGCGGCTAGACTGAGGGTGACATCCACACACACATCCCTTACTTCTGCCTCTCTCCAGGTGGGCCCTTGGAGCCTGGAAGTGAAAAATAAAGTTGGCTTCCAAAGACTCAATCCTGCCCCAGGCTGGGGCCTTTCACTCATTTGGGAAGAGGTGGGCCCTCAGGAGGCCAACTGCCCCAGGGGCCCAGTCTGCACACTATCTGGGATTAGAGGACTTTAGCCAGATGGAAAAATTTTATCACACGGCCTGCTTGCCCTCTTGTGACTTTTACAGCCATCTAATTATTGGCAAGTTTCAGCTTTGACTCACTGAGGAATTTGAACCCCAGTGGTTCATCCCTGAATGTCACACTCAGCTTTGGAAGAACAGAGACATATTCCAGGAAGTGGTATCTCCTAAGGTGTCCTGGGGAAAGGAGGGCAAGCACCTGGCTTCCCAGGTGATCCCTTCCCACCTTCCCTCTCCTGATGCTTCAAACTCATCACTTTGTCAACTCCAACTCTCTCTTTCTCTGGATTTTTTTATTTTGTTCTTGCTGTTTATCTTTTAATGATCATACAATTTATGCTTATGTTAATGGAAAGTTTAGGAAGGTATAATAAAAAATTGCCTATTAATTATGCACTTTTTTTCTTTAATAAATATTACATTGCATATGTAATTTTGATTCCTCCTTTTTCCACATTTCTTTCTAGGCTTATTTCTGGGTAGCTAATGGCATTATTACTATTGTGAGTGATATTTCTTTGCACTTTATTTTAGAAATGATAAGACTTTTGGAATCATAGTATTTAGTTGTGATGGTAATATGAATCTTTGTATTGTTCCTAATTTTAATGAGAATCCTTTTGGTGTTTACCTTTTAAGCGTGATGCTATTTTTTTTTTTCAAGATTTATTTTATTTTTTGGCTATAGTGGGTCTGTACTGCACGAGGGCTTTCTCTAGTTGTGGCAAGTAGGGGCTACTCTCTATTGTAGTGCTCGGGCTTCTCACTGCAGTAGCTTCTCTTGTTGCAGAGCACGGGGTCTAGGTGCCCCAGCTTCAGTAGTGGTGGTGCCTGGGCTTAGTTGCTCCATGGCATGAAGGGTCTCTCAGGCTAGGAATCGAATGGTGTCTCTTGCATTGCAAGGCAGATTCTTAACCACTGGACCACTAGGGAAGCCCTGATACTAATTCTTATTTATACATGTTAGAGATTGGATGTTGAGATGGATGTTCTATATCATGAAGAGAAAGCATTTTTTTTAATCAAAGTTTACTTTTTAGATAAATCGGAAGTGGATATTTGAGTTTATTAATTTTTTTCAAAACTTTTTGGCAGAGAATTGATGTGATTTTTATGAGTAGAAGTTTTATAATAAACCTTCTTTAAATTTCTGCCATAACACAATTTGTTATTTTATGTGCTGTTTGATTTATTTACTGGAGTTTTGTTTAAAATTCTTGTCTCTGTATAAGTAAACAACATGTACATCATTTATCTTTTTTTTTAAACTTTGTATCTGCATTAGCTTTAAAACTGAGTTGTGACACAAACCATAGTTTCTTCTATCCCTTGTCCTGCAACAATTTCTTTATTATGGGAATTATTTATTCCTCAAAGTTCTTTCATAAATTCCAAGATGTGTTTTACCTTTACAGTGTATCTCAATTCAGATGCTAAATTGTCATCAATTATTGCTCAATATTCAGATTCCATAAAATTTACAGTTTCAAAAGTAGATTCACATATCCAAATTGTTCTAAACATTCTTTAAAAATCAATACTGAATCAAATATTATTTTAAAAATTATATTAAAATTAATTAAAATAAAAATTTAATTTCCCAGTTACAGTAAGCACAAGTACTCAACACTTGTGACTACAACATATTGTCTTGGACAGTGAAGAACTATATCCTTTATTTTACTTATTTTTTACTGCAAGATCCACTAAATAGATGTATATTAAAATGTCCAACTACTTTAAATAAATTATTGTTAATTTTTAATATATGCTAATGTATTGTATTTTTTAAGATTTTTATTGAGCTATAATTGACATATAATATTCTATTAGTTTCAGGTACACAACACAATGATTCATTGTATTTATATATTATAAAACAATCACCACAATGTCTAGTTAACATCCATCATTGTGTGACAATTTTGTTTAAAGCATTCTTATCTTTTAGAAATGCATGTTGAAATGTTTATGAATGAAATTATATGATCTTTGAGCTTGGTTCTGAAACAACGTGGGAAGGGAGAAAATGGATTGGGGTATAGGTCGCAAAGAGTCGGACACAACTGAGCGACTGAACTAAACTGAACTGATAGGTGAAAAAGTACTGACTCTGAGTTGATAATTACTGAAGCTTAGTGAAAGGTGCGTAGGAATTCATTATACTTTTCTGTTTAGTTTTTTATGTGACTGAAAAAAGAAAGCGTTAAAAAAGCATTTTGGAGTAAACCAAACATTTTTCCTTTAGGAATCATTTTCTATTAAATGTTCCCTGCATTTTATGTATTTCAGTGCTGTATTTTTGATCTTTAAAAGTTGTTTAATAGAAAGTTCTTTCTTTGCTTCCTCATAAATCACTACAATTTTTCTAGTCCTTGTTAGGTTAAGAGAAAGTCTTAACTTGGAAACAACCTGATGTTCATCAATGGATGAATGGATAAAGAAGACTTAATATATATATATATATATATATATATATACACACACATACACACACAATGAACATTAGCCATAAAAAAGATGAAACAATGCCATTTGCAGCAACATGGATGGATCTAGAGATTATTGTACTAAGTGAAGTAAGTCAGAAAGAAAAGACAAATGCTGTATGATATCACTTAGTTTGGAATCTAAAATATAACACAAATGAAGGACTTCCCTGGCTGAGACTCTGCACTTCCAGTGCAGGGGGCACGAGTTCAACCCCTGGTTGGGGAACCAAGATCCCACATGCCATGGGGCGTGACCAAAAAGTAATAAAATTAAATATGACACAAATGAACTTATCTATGAAACAGAAACAGACTCACAGATAAAGAAAGCAGACTTATGGTTGTCAAGGAGGGAGGGCTCTGGGGCAGGGATAGATTGAAGATCTGGGACCAGGAGATGCAAACTATTACATATAGAGTGAATAAACAGCAAGGTCCTACTGTATAGCACAGAGAGCTATATTCAACATTCTGTGATATAAATGATAACAGAAAATAATATGAAAAAGGACACATATAACTGAATTGCTTTGCTGTACACCAGAAACTAACACAGAATTATAAATCAACAATACTTCAATTTTTTAAAAAAATCTTAGCTTTGAAAATTAACTTATGGTTATCAGGAGGGACGAGTGAGAGGGAGGGATAGATTGGGAATTTGGGATTGACGTGTACACACTGCTGTATTTAAAATAGATAAACAACAAGGACCTAGTGTAAAAGAAAAAATTAATTAAAAAAATAAGAAATTTAAATTAATCACTAAATGTTAAAAGAAAACAAAGCAGAAAGCAAAACTATATGTGAATAAACATGTTTTTGATAGGTTTGAGCATCAGAAAAGAAAAAAACCTGAAAGAATACTTCAAAATATTGGTAGCAATTATCTTGGAGGGGGCAAGCGTGAGTTCTCATCTTCAGTTTCTCCTTTAATGTCTCTATGTTATTTGCTTGGGAGTACTGACTCTATGCTGTTTTTGTAGGTAAATAGAAAATTCAGTAAGATATTTCTTATCAAAAGCATGCAAAAGATTTCAAAATGTTCCAAAAATTTTTGTAAGAAAAAACTCCTGATTTTTTCCTCCCTATTAAGTGAGCTGTGCGGACTTGTCAACCATGAAACAAAGGAGAACTCGGGGCATCCTTGAGCAAACTTCATTGTTCTCAGGTACTGAACGTTCTCCCCTGCAATACTGTTGAAATGATTAACCTGCATTAGGAAGGAGGGACTTTCTAACAAAGGTGAACTTCACTGCTGCCTAAATTATATCCAAAAAATTGCTTGCAGTGTTTGAATATTGAGATTAGAAAAATCAGGGACTTCCCTAATGGCTCTACACTTCCAAGAGGGCAGAGGGCATGGGTTTGATTCCTGGTCAGGAAATTCAGATTCTATATGTCACACAGTGCAGGAAAACAGAAAAACTCCAAACAAAAGATTCCCTTCAGAGCAATTTCAATATGTAACTGATCTACCAATGAGCATTTCTGTGAGTCCCAGAAGGTCTCTAGATGTTTATCATGAAGATGAAAAGTCTAAATACACATAAAAATTAGAGAATGTAGTGGGACAAAAAGTAAAAGTGGGCACTCTCTACGCAGTGTCCACTTTTAGTGCTGTAGTTATTCAAAGAGTGAAGAAATGAATAAAGGCTTCCAGATTTGATAAATGATACAGTGAAGATATCTGCATAACTAGAAATAAAATACTAAGTAAATAGCCTTAGGATCACTTAACTCACAGATCTAATGGGGGTGGGTTAAAAATGGCTGCAAATTCTTTGCCATTCTTCCTATGGAATGGTGGAGTCTCTTCCCCTTTATCTGGGACTGTCATTGCTTTGAACAATAAAATGTGGTAAGAGTGATGCTATATAACTTCTGAGGAAAGTCCATATGTAAGAGGTCCAGAGCTGCTCCTTCCCCAGTCTTGGTCCAATTGCCAGTCACCACACTTTGTGAAGCCCAAGCCACAAAGAGAGATCACATGAAAGAGACCCATGCACTCTGGTTGACAGCCTCAGTTGGGCTCCCAGCCAGCTTGAATTTGTGACTTAAGTGATCCTAAGACTGTTTATTTATTATATATTTTATTTCTAGTTATGTTGCTGCTGCTGCTAAGTCACTTCAGTCGTGTCCGACTCTGTGTGACCCCATAGATGGCAGCCCACCAGGCTCCCCCGTCCCTGGGATTCTCCAGGCAAGAACAGTGGAGTGGGTTGCCATTTCCTTCTCCAATGCATGAAAGTGAAAAGTGAAAGTGAAGTTGCTCCATCATGTCTGACTCTTAGCGACCCCATGGACTGCAGCTCACCAGGCTCCTCCATCCATGGGATTTTCCAGGCAAGAGTACTGGAGTGGGGTGCCATTGCCTTCTCTGATTTCCATTGTAGTGTTTATCCAAATGTGGCAGCCTTTATTCATTTCTTCATTCCTTGAATATCCACAGCCCTAAAAGTAGGCACTGTGTAGAGAGATTATTTTTTGTCTCATTACATTCTCTAACTTTTATGTGTATTGGTGTGAGTGAGCCACACTGGACATCATTCAACTGTCTGTCAGATAGGACTGCAGCTATTTCTCAGACACAGCCCTTTTTTCTGACATAAGATGGGTCCCCAGTTGTGGGACACTCCTACCTCACTCTCTGAGGGTTCTGCTGAAGTCATCTCACCAGATCTGAGTGCAAGGCAGCATGCCTGTCTGGACTGGCATTCATACAGAAACATGTGAGGGAGTCGGGAGCAAGAGTTAATAATCACAGCTACCAACTACCAGACCTGTTTCTACCCTAACTTCTTGCTCTATCTAAAATAAGTCTCCTTATTTAAGATGTCTCCTTATTATTATATAATATCTTTTCACTACCACACTTAAATTCTTAATGCCTTCCTTCCTTGAGGAAGTTTTCTTGAGGAGCAGAAATGACTGTTAAGAGGAACAAAGAAGGAATATGACTCCTTGATTATTTTCAGAAAGAATGAGGAGAGCTAGGAGCAGGATAAGGTCAAGGGATGTTCACTTCCCTGAGCAAAGTTTGCCTGTTGTCTTACTTGGGACTAAAACTCCAGGGGGAAGAAAAACTCCCCCTTTCTCACCTCAACCGTGGGTGTTTGGGAAGTGACTTGCCTTGACTCAAGACATGCCCAACACGTACTTCACTCGAGGACCAGGGCGCTTGTGAGGGCAAGGGAGCTGGCCTTGGGGGGTTGATAATGCCCCATGGGGGACGCCTGTGGCATTCACATCTGCCTGTAGCTGGGTTAGTAAGCTGGTTTCATTCCAAGGTGGAATGTTAGCAAGCGTTTCCCCTCTCTGCAGAGCTAAAAGAAAGCCATGTCTTATCAGCTTCCTTCGTAATACAATGGATATTTTCATCTCCATAAGTCTATATTCTGCTTATTTTTCACTTGATTCCAAATTCTATAAGGCAAAAAAGTGACATTATTTTTGGACTTCTAAGATTCCAGTGGAAAATGTAAATACTCAGCACTAACAGGCAGACCCGAGAACCCCTCTGCAGCCTTTGTAATGAACTTGGGCCAAGTGAGGAAGCACTGTTCTATTCTATTTATGTTTTTGCCAAAATTGTGGGATCTTAGTTTCTCCACCAGGGATTGAACCTGGGTCCAACCTGGGTCCAACTTGGGCCCTGGCAGTGGGAGCACCAGGTCCTTAACACTGGATGAGGCAAATGATGATGCTGACAGTTGCAAACTCTCTCCAACTATTGGATTTTTAACCTTGACACAAATAATGTAAAAATCCTGTAAAACAATGCCACATCCTAGACTGGGGCTAGAAAGTAAGTCACTTGTTAGAGGACAACGCCAGTCTGTTTCCTCGTGATTCTTTGCATGCTGTTCCCCACTTGCTCCTCACCCTGTCCCTCAGCTGACTCCAGATCCACTTGGAGCTGTACCACGTGACACTAGACCAGCTCATCCTAATAACGAGTCCAAGGCTAGTTCTGACCTCTGTGGCTTGAGTTTTGATAGTAGCTTTCTTGACTTGGTACTTCACTTTAGAAATACTCGAGGAAACAAAAATGCAAAGAAGTGTGGGAAGTGTATCATGTACCACGTATGTCAGTCCAATATATTTTGAGGCATAACTGTATGCCAAGCACTTGGAGTAAACCAGTTCTGGGGCTAAATGCTTACATACATTGTTGTTGTTTAGTCGCTAAGTCGTGTCCAACTCTGTGACCCAATAGATTGTAGCCTGCCAGGCTCCTCTGTCCATGGGATTTCCAAGCAAGAATACTGGAGTAAGTAGCCATTTCCTTCTCCAGGCGATCTTCCCGACCCAGGGATCAAACCTGCATCTCTTATGTCTCCTGTTTTGCAGGCAGATTCTTTCCCAGGTTTTCCCAAACCTGGGAAACTTACATACATTACTTAGTTTTAATAACCATAGGAAGCCAAGTGTTTCTGTCTCATATTCCAGATGAGAAAATTGACACTGAGAAAGTTACTAGGCTTGTTAGTAAATGACAGAGTCAGGGATGGAACCCAACTCTTCAAATGATCCCAACCCCCATTCTTGGGCCTCATTCTTTAGCTGAAATGCTCTGTTGTCAGGGTCCTGAAATTCTTAACCATTTTTTATTTTAACTTAGCTTTGTAAGTGCAATGGGGCAATGTAGCAGAAGTAGATGCGCAGTGTGCATGCGTGCAGTTCTCTGCCACCCCAATTCACACAGAGCATGTGCAATGCCCTGGTGGGTCAGATAGTAAAGAATCCACCTGCAATGCAATGGAGAATCCCACGGACAGAGAAGCCTGGTGGCCTCAGTCCTTAGGGTCCCACAAAGAATCGGTCAGGACTAAATCAACTTAGCACACACACATGAATACAAAACTCCAGCAGATCACACACAAGTGGGAGTACAGCAAGACTCAAAGTATAGGTGTGCTACATCTATAACTGATCAAGCAAGGGCCCCCAAGAGGCCATGCTTCCCATTCAGACCAGAGCTTTGTCCAAATACAACACAAGAAATAACTAAGAAGCCATATCATCTCTTTCCTCATCACTGTTACTTTCCTGTGTTAGCAATCCACTCAAGGCTGAAAATGCTGACACAGAAGGAAAGGGTAGCCTCGAGTTCTCCCTTTCATTGCCTCCTTACTCATCAGTAAGGTAGGGAACGTCAGCAGAATGTGCACAAACAAGAAGAGAAATTAAAACAATTGAGTGAATTCTGTGTGGTGTCCCTGCTGTTCTGGTGGACACAAAATACGTGCCCAAGCTAACAGACATGAATTGTGTACTTCTAGGAATACTGCATTTGAGTTAAAAAGTTCTTGCTTGTATTTGAAGTGAAGTGAAGTGAAAGTCACTCAGCCATGTCCGACTCTTTGGTCTGTGCATGGAATTTTCCAGGCAAGAATCCTGGAGTGGGTTGCCATTCCCTTCTCCAGGGGATCTTCTCAACCCAAGAATCGAACCTGGGTCTCCTGCACTGCAGATGGATTCTTTACCCTCTGGGCCACCAAGGAAGCCCTGCTTGCATTTAAAGCTGGCATCACAATATAAAGAGGAACCATAAAATTCACATTAATAATTTTAAAATTTCAACTTAGCATTAGTCATTTTTAAAAAGTCAAAAAGAGGGACCATGGTCAAGAGGAAAACTTGATATTTTTAGTACCTCTTATGGCATTTTTCCCTGCATTTCAAATGAAGGACTGCACAAATTACCTAGCTGGTGCTGTTGGTGAGTAGTGACATTAAATGAGGGAATGACCTCAAATTTTTAGGAAATAGATCTAGGAGGTCCTTATTTCCCTATGATTGAAAACAACTCACTCCTTTGGGGTTTTGATTATTTTTTATTTCTCTCACTTCCCACAACCAGTAAAAAAAAAAAAAAAAGATACCATCAACGCAGGTACAAGGATCCAATTTTTAAAAATCAGAGTACAAAGAGGACCACGGCCCTGCCCAGGTTTAACGTACATATTTACATATTTGGAGAGGTGTGTGGTGTGGGTGTGGCTGCGGAAGCACGTTTAAAAGGCAGTATTACAAAATATACAAAGGTGGTCTTTCTTAGTAGAACCTGGCCTGGTTTCCAAACGAGAGCGCTACGTAACACAAATCACAGTACTACTTACTATATAACTTACAAAAAATGCTGTACAGTTGCAGGAGTATAAATATAGAGTATAAATGGCTCTGTTTGGGAATCTGTATCTACACAGGGAAGGTCAGGGGAAGGCTCAGTTTGGTATCCCAACCTGCTAAAGTGATTGAGAAGCTAGAATGGGGAAGGACAGGGTCTGGGAGCACACGGCTGCATCGATCCCCTTTCCCAGGCTTAGTTGAAGCTCACTTACTCTCCAGGGAGAACTAGGTTTGTTGAGGGTAAGAAGCAAGGGCAAGAAGAGGTGTAAATAATAATACAACGGGGGCTCTCAAAGGCACAGAGAAGGCATCTGGGCCAAGAAGGAGCACACTTCTTGGATCCACAGACATGCACGCACTCCACTGCCACTTGATGATCATGCTTCTGTGGGCAGTCCAGCCATGCCCTGGTTTCTACCCTCTGAAAAGTTTGAAGCTTTGCAGACGTGGAGAGAGGGCAGATGAACCAAAGTTCATTTATGATGGGGCTATGGGACAATGTCTGGGGACAATGTCTGGAAAGAGGTTCTGGCTTTGAGGGACGGACGGGTGGGTGCAAGTATGGGCAGAAGCTGACCACTGAAACTCACCCTTATAGTCATTTTGTACAAGGAGCCAAGGGGCAGAGAGAGGTGTAGAGCTGTCTTGCGCTCAGGTGCTTTATGATTCAGGGGGCAGAGTGGAGGGGACTCAGAACCGGCGTATCTTACTTCAGAAGACTCAGCAGGAGTGATTTTTATCAGCACTAGGCTTTAGCCAGAACATATGCCGATTTGGTTTTTAAATTAGCTGGGTTAAGAAGCACCCAAGGCTCTTGTGGCAGAGATGAACCATCTCCCTCAAATGTTCCCCAATTCCCACACTCATCCTCCACCTGCCAGCTCAGGGACACGACTGCTCTCTTACGAAAACCCTGCCAGGGGATATGAGGAGCACCGAGAAGGGAAAAAGGCCACACCAAATCTTCTCCAAATCCCAGACAATTACACCATTTCCCCTGAATTGGGCTGCGTTGGACTGTATGGGAGCAGCTGCTCTTGGTTGAAGCAGGTCTTTTGTAAAAGAGAGAAGCCTGAGCTGGATCATAATAAAGAAAAGTGTACGTGAATATGCACCTCTGAGAACCTTCCTTAAATTCCTCCCTTGGGGCTTTTCCTTTGGAAGAGGATGGTGGGGGTGAGGGGGCGGGCGGGGGGCGGGGGGTAGTCCTATTGACCAACCCAGCTGTGTGCTGGGGCAATTGTGATCATCTCTCTGGCCAGGTTTCACTAATTCTCTTTCAGTGTTGTTTTGTGCCTTCCCGAGCCTCGAAGGCCCAGGGAGCGTGGGGCTGAGATAGAACTACTGTGTGGGCTTGATACACTGGGCCAAGGGAATGAGAGCTGGGATGGATGTCATTTCTCAGTGGGGAAGGAATTCCCCTGAAATGCAGGAAGAACCAGGAGGGAGCAAGAGCGTGTGGACTATAGGGCCCTCCTCCCCGCTCCGGGCAGCCCCTACCTACAAGGCTGTGACGCTGGAAACGATTTTGGTGCCTGAGGCATCCACTTCAGACTTAGTGACCCCATCCTGGGCCTCTTTGTCCATGGCCAAGTTATTGAATGCCTCAGGGGACTTGACCGGCTCGTCCTTCCCCTCCTCCAGGTCTTCGCAGCACTTGCTGCAACGGCAGCACTTGGAGCAGCCACACAGCCCACAGCAGAGGCGGCAGCAGACCCGGCAGCAGCAGCAGCAGCGCATCTGGAAGCAGCTGGTGAGGGAGGTGATGAGCTTGTCCCAGGGCTCCAGGGAGCGCATCCAAAAGGGCAGGAAGTCCCAGCTTCGGAGCTTCTGTGGCAAGGAGCCAGGGCAGAAGGACTGCAGGATCTTGAGGACCACCACCAGTAAGATCACAAGGACGATGGGCGACGCCACGCCCACCAGCACTGGCCAGCCAATCAGGGAGAGGCCAAACACCGCCAGAGGGATCAGGAAGAAGAAGACGATCAAGTAGACGATGGCGAACCAGCGGTACTTAGATGAGATGTTGCCCAGCCCTTTGGCCAGGCGGATGGGCAGGCGAGTGAACGGGATTGGGTACCACAGGATGATGCCTGAGATGTTGAAGAAAAAGTGGCACAAGGCAATCTGAAAAGCAAGGGGTTGGAGAGGTGAACGGGTCTGACGCACGGCGGGGTCGGAGAGAAGAGGGCGTCATCTAGAAGTGGAGTCATGGGTCTTCCTCACCTTCGTAGCTCAGCCCAGAGTGGGAGGGACTACATTAGCTGAGGGCCTAATACATTTGTGTGTCGCGGGGGGCGGGGGTGGGGGGGGTGGGGGGGTGGGGGCGGTGGGGGGGGTGGGGGGGTGGGGGCGGTGGGGGGGTGGGGGCGGTGGGGGGGGTGGGGGGGGGTGGGGGCGGTGGGTTGGGCGAGGTGGGGAGAGGGGAAGGCAAGGGAAGTGACCACCTGAATCACAGTTTAGTTTTCAGGGTCTGAAGTTTCCATTAGGCAAAATCTAACAATGAACGTCGAGAAATTGAGGCACTATGAGGTTAAGCTATTATCCTCAAGTCACACGATGGGAGATGGGATTCAAACCCAGATAGCCTGGCCCCAGAGGCCACACACTTTGTACTTTCCTGTTGGACTCTGATGCTGGGAGGGATTGGGGGCAGGAGGAGAAGGGGACAACCGAAGACGAGATGGCTGGGTGGCATCACTGACTCGATGGACGTGAGTCTGAGTGAACTCCGGGAGTTGGTGATGGACAGGGAGGCCTGGCCTGCTGCGATTCATGGGGTCGCAAAGAGTCAGACACGACTGAGCGACTGAACTAAACTGAACTGATATGTTCCCACCAGGCACAGAGCATGATGTTAGGGGCTTTGGACCAGCCCTATCCGATGCATTAGTCACTATCCACTGAGATGTGGCATAAGTGTAAAATTCCTGCTGGATTTCCAAGACTTAGCCCAAAACAATTGTAAATGACTTTGCTGGTAGTCCAGTGGTTAAGAGTCCACCGGCCAATGCAGGGGACACGGTTTCGATCCCTGGTCCAGGAAGATTCCACATGCTATGGAGTGACTAAGCAAGCCTGTGCACAACAATTCCTGAGGCTGCGCTCCACAACAAGGGAAGCTACGACAATGAGAAGCCCACTCAAGGCAACAACGATAGCTCCCACTCACTGCAACGAGATAAAGCCCATGTGCAGTAACAAGACCCAGTGCAGCCAAAAGCAAATTAATAAATGGGTTAATAAATTAATTTTTTATAAAGAAATATAAAATCTCATCACTTTAAATATCAATTACACATTGAAATGATAATGGTTCAATCAAACACATTATTAAAATTAATCTCCCTGTTCCTTTTTGACTTTTAAAACTGCAGTACTAAAAGTTTCAGATTTCATGAGTGATTCACATATTCTATACTCATTCTATACTTCTATCGACAGCATGGCTTTAGACAGAGCCTCATCAGATCTTTAAAATAATCCCACTGAGCTAGAGATTATGGTTCCTGTTCTTCAGATGAGGGAATTGATGCTCAAAGGTTAGGTCACCTGTCCAAGGGCATTGGGTGTGTAAATGGGGGACAGTGATTCAGACATCAAAGGTCATCTTGCCCAAGGTCACCTAGCTGATCCAGGCAAGGCAGATACCCCTGATTCTTCTCAATGCCAGGCTTAGGACACAAGTGACCTCCCATTGTCCAAGACGAGGGCAAGGAGACAGAAAGTGGTATCTATGTTTACGGAATACCCTTTCCTCCTCCAGCAAAACAGCCACCTCACCTTTGTTTAAACAACCTCTGGTGATGGGAGTCTGACTACCACTCTAGGGAGTGGTTGTTCCACCACTCTAGGGAGTGTCCTTTGGTTGTTCTCAAATCTGTCTCCCTGAGGCATCTCCACATCACGGTTTTGGACATAACAGAGAAAAGCTTAACTTGGCTTCTTGTTTAGAAACCATGTGCTTACAAGACCATGGGTAGGTTTGGATCCCTCCCAGAGCCCCTGTCCCATGAAGCATTTCCTTACCTGGAGTGAGCTTTTCAAAGTACTGCCTGGGCTGGCTAAGGCGGCCAAGATGGCGGTGGTGGTGGTGCCAATGTTGGCACCTAGCGTTAGTGGATATGCTCTTTGAATGGATATCACACCGATACCTGGGGGGATGAAAATACAAAGCCCGTGGCATCAGCCCCAGGGCATGGCAGGAGATGGTAACAGAAGACAGAGGGAGACCCAGGCGAGAAACTCACCGATCAGTGGGGTCATAGCAGACGTGAACACAGAGCTGCTCTGAACAATGAAGGTCATGCCTGCCCCCACAAGGATGGCCAGGTAGCCAGTCACCCAGCTAAAGGGGTAAGGGAAATCTGGAAGACAGAGGATAAGAGATGCATCACAATCCTTCTGGAAGAGGCATGGATTGGGAGGCCCAGCTGGCATCTCCCTAGGATCCAGGCAGCACAACTGGGCCAGAGGTTTGGGTTGTGTAAACTCCTCTGCACACCCACACAGAAGTCTGAAGCTGCAAATTGGATTTTTTAGCATTCTTTCACCTTGCATATTCAAATGGTGGAAGCAAGGATGTGTTGCCAAGACAAAAACACATATTCATTGGAGTTCTGAATGCTGAACCCATCTGTTATGCATGGAATGTTTGTGTCATTTCCCCCACCCCAAATCCAAGTGTTGAAACCCTAACCCCTAATGTAATTGTATTAGGAAGTGAGGCCTTTGAGAGATGACTAGGTCATGAGGTTGGAGTCCTCAAGAGTGGATTAGTGCCCTTATAGAAGGGAGAGCTTGTCCACGTGAGGTTTTGGTGAAAAGGCAGCCATCTATAAACCAGGAAGTGGGTCCTCACCAGAACCCGACTGTGCTGGCGCCCTGATCTTGGACCTCCCAGTCTCCAAGACAGTGTGAAATAAATTGCTGTTGTTTAAACCATCCAGTCTATGAGAATTTGTTACAGTGGTTAGACTAAGTGAAATTGCTCAGTTGTGTCCGACTCTTTGTGACCCCATGGACTTTAGCCTACCAGGCTCCTCTGTCCGTGTGATTCTCCAGGCAAGAGTACTGGAGTGGGTTGCCATTTCCTTCTCCAGGGGATCTTCCCAACCCAGGGATCAAACCCAGGTCTCCGCATTGCAGGCGGACACTTTACCCTCTGAGCCACACTAAGATGCCACCCAAATACCAACAAAGCACTCTGAGCATTCAGGCTCTAGCTTTCCTCCTGTCTTGGTCTCCCAGTGCTTCATACCCTCCACTTTTGTTTCCACTTAAAAGAGCACTGAGTATGTGAAGCAGCTTGGAAGCCCCAGAGACCCTGTTCTTGGCACCACCAGTCCAGGACCATGCCCCGCATAGCCAGCAAGCACCCAGAGAAGAGTCGCTCAGCTCACCCTCATGACAACCTCGGGAGGTAGACATCCTCAGCCCCATTTCACAGGCAGAGTTCATGGGGTGTGTTTTCATTGGCCAGGATGCCATTCTCAGCAATAGAGTCTCCCTGGCTGTTTCAAAATGCTGATGTATTTATCCAGAACCACATTTTCTTCCCAAGAGCTGAAGGGAAATAAGGGTCGCAGTGGACTTCTGCAACCCTTTATTACCTAAGGGATCCTGACAGACTCAGTAAAGTCCTGGGCAAACAGGGAACCTGGTAGGAAGGAAGGTCTAACTCATAGCAATTTGAACTTAAGCTGGCTCTTTCTCAAGACCTTGCAAACAAGTGCTCCCCAGGCTCCACTCAAAACACTAAGGAGGATTTCGAAGGCAAGTGGCATTGTAACTTTCACAGCTTCTCAGAGCCAAGACAGAAACTCCATGTAGAAGCTGTTGCTAGAAGAGAATCAACAGGAGCTTCCCTATGGGGGAGGGGCACAGTGATGCCACCCCTAAAAGGTCCAGAATGAGAGGCAGCAAGCTTACCAGTGTTGATTGTCTTCTTGATGACAGCAGCCACCTGCCCCCTGAGCACAGAGCCCAGGAGCTTGACAATTAGGATCAGGCAGGTACAGAGGATCAGCAGGGAGGTGATCAGCAGGATGGTGCCAACAATAGCATCTGAGAGGTTGAAATTCACGAAGATGTGCTGGCCTGGAAAGACCATAGACAGCCCTTGTTAGGAGGGCATGGAGCCCCTGGAGGCCACAGATTGTTATTTATTCCCCAACATCCTTCTGTCTCAAAGTAACAGAATCTTGGTTGTCAGCTTGATGCAGGGCAGCCCAGAATAAAGACCACTCTTTCAAGCCTCCCTTGCAGCTAAGTATAACCCTGAAGTTATGTTTAGGCCAATGGGATCTCATGAGGGTGAAGATGTAGTAAAATCCAGGGGCAGGCCTCCAACTCCATTCTTCTGCCTCTAAATCCCATTCCGTGTTTTACTCATGATAATGAGGATACCTACAAGTATTCAAGGAGCCAAGTTGGGGCAGGAAGGGCAAGTCAGAGTGGGAGCAACTGTTAATTATAAAACTGCTTGTGTTTTTTTCTTTTTTAAAATCCCTGTGTGTCTCCGTGATGATTCCAGAAAAAACATGGTTATTTTAATGGATGTACAACAGCTACAATACAAGAGGTGATACATTCACATGATTCTGTGAGGTAAACCACAACTGGAGTAGTAAGGTATACGGCTCAGAATTAATGTGGGGATGCCTGGAGAGGAGGAGAGGCAGAGATATGCAAATGGGCACATAAGGAATAAATAATTAGAAGAACTAGCATCAGGGCCATAAAAGAATCCAGAGGCAACAGTATAGCTTCTTAAAGAATTGGAGCATCAGTGCTCCAACTGGAGTAGTAAGCTCACTGCTTTGTTCAGTGCTATAGCCCCAGTGCCTCAAATGGGGCCTACTGTACAATAGGGACTCCTGACTCAAGGGCGATGGTATCTGTTCTGTATATGCCCCCTAACCTTCAAATCAGGCTGTCATCTCCCTACAGTTACTGCCAAAGAGATACCAAAGCCCATGGAGGGAGCGCTCTGGAATCTGTTGATGAGTTCTGAGTTGGTCTGGAATGGCCAGAAGAACTGAGTTTCAGGTCCTAGCTCTTCCCCTTACAGGGGGACCTTGAGCCTGCCCCCCTGTCCCCAAGCCTTAGTTTCTTCTGATGTGAAAGCTCACAGCTCATTGTCCCATGTAGGATTGGTGTTCAGTGAATCTCACTGCCCTTCTTTCCTTCATTTACTGGGGCTCCACACAGATAGGAAATAACCATCATCACCCCAGACAGCCTGTCGCAATGGCTGATGCTCTGTGAGTTCCACTCACACTTGGCAATGTTCTCCTTGTAGGTCACGTTCTTGATGGTCCAGGTGTACAAACCATCCGTCCAACAGAGAGAAGGGGAGGTGCAGTTCTCAGGCGAGGGGACGGTGACATTTCTCTCAGTCTGGGTGGCAAACATGAGAAATACTATGCATTGTCTACAACCCTCACTTCTGGTGGGGAATGGAGGGAAATTCGGGGCATCACGGGAGACTCCATAGGTGTGGGGCACTGCTTTCACAAGTCCCTCTATAAATGCAAGCAAGGTGGCAGCCAGAGATAAGCCAGGAGACATGAACATAATTAGCCAGGAATAACATGTCCATGATGTGGGCTGGTCCTGTCTGTCCTACAGCATGTTTGTCCATCTAGAAATCAACGACTTAAGGATTCTCACTGGTTAGTTTTGACTTTTCAGGAATCCTCGATTTTTCTTTCTCCCAACCTTTTATATGCCCAGTCTGAAGGCAAGATCTTGCTTTATCCAGTACAGACAAAAGAGCTAACCCAGCCAGCAATATTCTTAGAAACTTACCACGTTGGTAAAAGTTTTGCACCAAATCTTGATCATACTTTTGTTTTGGACCGACTCATCATTCATTGCAATTTGGTTGAGAATACTTTTATCCAGCTGAGGAAAGCAATAGACAGAACAGAGTCAGCCCATTGTCAAAACCGATGTGGGACAGATGTTAAGCTGTTAACAGGGACTTTGAGGACATGAACCAGATTGCATCGGTGAGCTGGGACTCACCCTATCTGCACTCTCAGGGCAGAGCATAGCACCTCCATGTCAGTGGGTGCTCAATAAATGAAGGACTGGTATGAACAACGGACCTGTATCTAGGAAGCGTGCAGTAGAATATTCATTGGATAATCAAATAAGAGGAAAAAAAATGAAGGTAAAAGTGAATGAGCAGGGTCCAAGCTGGCCCCTTCTCCCCAAGACAACATCTACAAAGCCTTCTTTCATTTATTTCAACAATATGGACAGACTCTAGTGAGCAGAGGGATAAGATGGGAGGAAAGGCAGTAAACTCTTCCTCTCTGGCTGTGAGTAGGATGTGACTTTAATCAGTGAGCCCAGGGGTGCCAAGGTCAGAGGTAGGAACGAAGTGTCCAATGGAGAGTTCTCGAGTCTCAAGAAGCACTCACTACCACCCACCACTCCCACACTAATAAAGATGATACACGTGTGCTGAAGTCATGGAGATAATAAATGACAATTACTCAGCTTCCCTGGTGGCTCAGAGGTTAAACCATCTGCCTGCAATGTGGGAGACCCGGATTCGATCCCTGGGTTGGGAAGTTCCCCTGGAGAAGGAAATGGCAACCCACTCCAGTATTCTTGCCTGGAGAATCCCATGGACGGAGGAGCCTAGTGGGCTACAGTCCACAGGGTTGCAAAGAGTCAGACATGACTGAGCTATCACTTCACTTCACTCCCAGAGAAGAGGATGGCAGAGGATGAGATAGTTAGATAATATCACCAACTCAACAAACATGAATTTGAGCAAACTCCAGGAGATAGTGAAGGACAGGGGAGCCTGGTGTGCTGCAGTCCATGGGGTCACAAAAAGTCTGACACGACTGAGCAACTGAACAACAAGAACTCCATCCCATCTGGTGTTCCTGAAGTTCTGCCTCCCTTGGTTTTTTTCAGAGGCAGCTAAAGGGCAGTAATTACAGACCCTTATCCATCTCTTCCATCCCATTTACCTCTCTGCAGGAAGCCAGGTTACCTGGATAATGAGCTTTGTGAAGGGATCTGTGATAACTTTCAGAAGTTCTGGGGCTTCCTCTCCATTCTTGAAGTGGAAGCTCTCCACTACTAAGTTGGTCAGGCGCTCCAGGTAACCGGTGGCGGCCTCCAGAGGCAAGAGCACCAGCACGGAGAGCCAGTTGAAGAAGTCATGGACGGTGGCCCCCGCAAAGGCCCTGCAGGAGGAGAACCCCACCCCGAGTCAGACCAGTCATCAAGTGGCTGGGTACCATCTAGGCAGGTCATCACTTGTATTATCTGCCAGGTGTCACCTACCTATATGCATATAGGTATACAATCTCACTTTTCTTCTTATAGCAATCCCCAAAGTGAGTGGTATTAATACTACCCTCCCCCTGCCCCACCACCAATCATCAGATGAAGAAATTGAGGACCAGCAAACAGAGGAACTGAAGATCACTGCAGCAGTACTGGGTCCAGGAATCTCATCTCCTACTGCCTGACAGAACATTTCCCACCAGATTAGACAGTAGACAGTTTGCTCTGTGTGGGGGAAAGGGAACTATCAATAGAGGTTATTTTGGCTGCAATTATTAATTCAGCAAGGGGCTGTTTGAAAAAACGTCATCAAGACTACTTCTGAATCATGCATACTGAACACAATTTTCCTTTAGAAATTTGCTATTTGTTTGCAAGTACAAATTTTTACTTATGCTTCCTGGAGAGGGTGATTTAAGACATTTTCATACACTGCTGACTCAAGTGTTACAAATATTTCTTTGTAGTTTGGAAAACTGTTAAAAAAGCTTTATAGGTGTTTGATATAATTGTTGTTGTTGTTTCAGGAATCTATCCAGGAAAAAATGACCAGAAAAGAATAATACACATCTCCAAAGATGTTATTGAAAGCAATCTATTTAAATATCTCAGAAGGGGGTGAGCTAGATCAATTATATTCTATGTGTACGCACTTTCATCTTTATATATCCAGAGGTAAAAATTAGTGTAACAGTGAAAGAAACCCAGAATTTCTAATAAGAAAACCTGGATTGAGTCCCAGCTATGCCCCTCAGCGAAGTTACTTAACCTCTTTGTGCTTCTATATTTAATAAAATAGTGCATAGAAAACTCTACTCAGTTTCTTAAGATCAAATTAGCAAACACCCTGGGTGATACGTATTATAATTTAGACCTCAGAGCATTTTATCATGGACCAGGAGTTCAGCTATGGTTGACAGAAACTGAACGGCTGAGGACATCCGGTGCCCGCCAGTGCACCGCGGACGAGGGATGGTGTTTACTGACCACCCCCCCAGCCTGTTTAATGTCACCTTCCTGATGTGACAGTTGCAGTATAGCTGGTGTACAATATTATATAAGCCGCAGGTGTTCAATACAGTGACTCAATTTTAAAAGGTTTTATTCCATTTATAGTTATTAGAAAATATTGGCTCTATGTCCTACAGCGTATTTTATACCTAATAGTTTGTACCTCTTATTTCCCTACTCCTGTCTTGCTCATCCCCCTCTCGTCTCTCGAATGGTAACCACTAGTTTGTTCTCATATCTGTGAGTCTGCTTCTTTCTTGTTTTATTCATTAGTTTGTTGTATTTTTTAGATTATACATATCAGTGATATCATGCAATTTTTGTCTTTCCCTGTATGACTTATTTCACTTAGCATAATGCCCTCCAAGTTCATCCATATTGCTTCAAATGACAAAAATCTGTTCTTTTTTGTGGCTGAGGAGTAGTATTCCATTGTATGTGTACGTGTGTGTGTGTGTGTAGATGGATCACGTCTTTCATTCGTCTGTTGATGGACACTTAGGTTGCTTCCATATCCTGGCAATTCTAAATAATGCTGCTATGATCACTGGGGGTGCATTGTACCTTTTCAAATTGGTGTTTTTGGCTTTGTTGGATGGGGACTATTTCACTATTGTAACAAGCTCCGGAAAAACCCATAACCAGTCAGAAGAGAGGCTGGGAATTGTGTTTAATGGAAGCTTTAGAAAGTTATAATTATTTCCAAGTGAGATAGTAAATGCTATTCTACCTGGCCTTGTTTTAACTATGCCACAGGTCAAGCTTCTGGCTAACACTTGTACTCAGGCAGCCCTGACTAGGTGCCAGGCACCTTGCTAAGTATTTATCTATATGAATGTGTTAATTTCTTTAGGCAACATGGAGGTTGATAGATTCTGTTATCCAAGCTCTGCAAGTCAGGGAGCTGAGTTACCAACTGATAAGTATGTGATCCCAGCCTCCAGCCCTACTTCATTGTAGCTACTTCTAAGAGGCCCAGGGATAACAAACATGCTCTCTTGTCAACGACAGTTAGGAAAACTTGGCCAACCCCCATATGGGCCTGGTGGTGGCCAAGGATGACTCCAAGCCTCCTACCTTCTGAACTCTTTCCGATCTCCTGCCTGCATGAGCGCCACGATGGTGTTGGTAATTGAAGTCCCAATGTTGGCTCCCATGATAATGGGGATGGCAGCATGCACGGGCAGCACTGGAGGGTGGAAAAGAGTAAGTTAGCAAGTTAGTAAAGTTGAGGAAGGCATCTTGGCCGTGTTCCTGATGTGGCCCAAGGCAAACTGACCTCATGCAGGCTGGTAATCCCCTAAAGCACCAGGTCTTAATCTCTTTAGGGTCTGCACCCCACTGTGAATCTGAACAAAACTTGGGCATCTCACTATAGAAATAGGCACGTATGCCAAAGAAGGAAATAAAAAATTTCAGCACTTAATTGCAGGGAATTTAGAGACTCCACAAAACCCTCCTGTTTAAAAGTTTCAGTTTAAAAGTTTAAAAGTTCCATTCTAAATCCCTCTGTCCCCCCATTCCAGATGGCAGGGTAGCATAAAGGAGACCAGGAAACAATGTATAAGGACTTATGTATTTATTATGGAAAGTTTATGGCAATATCTTTTTCTCACAAAATTAATACATTGTCATACATTCTAATGTATAAAAGTATAAAAGTACATATAAAAGTATATGTTATAAAAGTATTAAGAAGTATAAAAAATATAAGTTATAAAAGTATAAAAATACTTTGCAGAAGTAAAGAATATTCTTCTAATTTGGTCCTTGAAAAGTTGTTCTACTAAATTTTAGATAAAAATACTGGTTTGGGTTGAAAATTAATCAGTTCAAACTGGCTCCCCTCAGAGGGTCTGTCTCAACATAGCCAGGGCAAACGTTGAGTGGGTTCAAGTTTGTAACGTCAGGTGCCCAAGCTCAGATGCCTCAAGGCCAACACGTGATGTGATTACATGAAGCCCTGAGAGCAATGATGGACACGTTCTAAATTTATGTGGTTCAATATGACAGCCATTAACCACATGTGATCCCTTGAAATACACCTTGCCACTGAGCAGCTGAATTTAAGGTTAAATGAAACAGCCACATGTAGCTAGTGGCTACTAGACTAGACAACACATTTCAAGAGAATTCGGAACTGAGTCTTCAAGCACTGGGGCTCAGCCCTGGGAAGGGAAACAGGAGGCTGCCCACAATCTAAGCAGAGCACATCATAATTGGACAAGTTAGGAAGGTAATGGCAACAAGTCTGGACATACTCAGAGTAAATCCCAGCCTCCCCAGCTGAACAGGGAAATGCCTGAAATGTATCTGGGCTCACAGGTGCCTGGACTCACGTGAGGAGGCCACCATGCTGACGACGATGGACGTGGAGGTGCTGGAACTCTGCACCAGGACCGTCACCAGCACCCCAATCACCATCCCCGCCACGGGATTAGACATGATGGAGTTGTTGTTGAAGAATTTCCCAGCTACCTTTCCTGAAAAACAAACCCATAACCATATGATGGATGTTAGGTGGGCACTGAGTGACCAGCCTCAAGTTACTGGCCAGTGGCTGTAGGTGCCAGCCAGCAGACTTGCTGGTGGTATCTCAGGCATCTTGCTTCTTCAGGCTTCTCCCCAGTGCTGCTCTAATCTCATCCACCCCTGTTCCTCTTGTCCCTTCACCCTGCACCTTCCTATCTACTTCAACCACTTTCATCAGCAAGCCCTCCTCTAGTCCTCTATGATCGTGAATCTGGCCTCAGCTCTGTACTTCGTTTGATGAATGCCAGTGCATCTCCTGACGGCCTTGTTCTGGTCAGGGATGTATTCCCAACTTACAAGATTTATCCACGTAGATCTTCTCATTCTTCTCTATCCAACCCCTTCGATTCAAGCCCCTAGCCCCAGCCCATAACCGAACACTAGGAGCATCACTTGAGAGTGTGCTCTGAGACCATCAATCCATCCCCCCAATTAATGTTTAAAAGAAGACTGAGAGTGGGGAGTGGAATGCCTTGTCTGAGAGACAGCAAGGCCCCTTGCTGATGCTGTGTGGGATAGAGGCAGACCAGAGTGGCATTCAGCAAGTCAGTCTGCCCCTCAAACTCCCACAGTTCTGCTAGACTACAAAGATGAGTTCTCAAGAACAGAACCAAGGGATACAGAAACCTACGGTCTTCCATGTCACCAGATCTCAGTTTGAATCCCACTATGCCAATTACGGGCTGTGAAACTCAGTGCTGGGTGACAACCTTCTAGAGCCTTGGCCCATTCCTCTGTAGGTAGGAAAGACTTTGGGAGGTAATGTTTAAGACAATGCCCCTACGTCAGTAGGCACTTAAAGGGCTGGCTCTTACTACTGTTGCCCATCGGGGACAGGCAGGTGACCAAGCATACAGTAATTTCACTTCTGGGTCCCCTCACCCCTCATTTCCATGCTCAGTCCTGGGATGTGTTTAGGCAACTGCAGTGAAAGCAGATCCCCCAACAAGGGACCCCTGTCCTTCTCCAGCAAAGGACCAACTTTGATTTTTAGTAGTTGCTTTAGCCTAAGAACACTCAGTCAATAGTCCTCTCCAGTGGGGAGGCCCCAAGACAGCCAGAAACCCTCACGTAAGCCTTTAGGTCAAACAGCTTCCTGTCCGGGGATCACAGACAAACACGAGGAGCTGACGGCTTGCCCTTGGCATTGGCTCTGGCCTGGCCTAAGCCACTTCAGCCAGCCTATCAGAACCCTCTCATGGGTATCGGTTTTCTCTTCTATTAAATGGGGGAATGACTTCAGATGATCTCAGGTAACTTCCATTTCTAGAACACTCGGGTAGACTGCAACTGCATGGGGCTTGCTGAGTTGTGACTTTCTGAAATAAATTCACCGAAAACACCACCCCCACCCCAGACCTTTGACCTCTTCCATCCATACCTCCAACCAGCTGGAAGGCACTGCTCAGGACATCCAAGGAGCACACGAAGAAGTAGAGAAACACCAGAAGTAAAATAAATTTCCCAATCCCTTGGAAGACGCAGAGAATCTTCCCTTTGGTGTCTCTCTCTGGAAGAGGGGAAAAGGCATGGCTGAAACACTGAGAAGTTTGATGATGAGCTCAGAACTCCCCCAACTCCCCTCCTAGCCAGGCAGCTATAGTCTTAAATCTAGCAAGACCTAGCAATGGGATGCATTCATGGCTGGCTGTAGTTTTCAAAGTAATTACCACTGGAGTCTATTCAGTTGAAACCTGTGGTGAAATGTCTAAAGGATTGGGCTCTTGGGAGGAGGGGGTTGGTGAGGTCTGGGGCACACACAGGCAAGAGCAAGTGTCACTGATGAGCCACTTAAGAGCACTTGCCCCTGCTAAGTGCGAGGTCAGAGCTAAAGGCTTTTCTAAGCACCTTCAGAACCACACAGAATATTTTCAACAAAGTGGCTGCAAGGTAGCAATCACAGCCTCCATCTGGGGAGGGTCTGGGCCCTCGTATGTCCTGGAAGGCTACATCCTGGGCTGTCGCTTTCTCCACTCACTTTTAAAGTGGTTCTCACGTCCTCCCTCCCAGCTCTCCTCCCCTTCTACCTGACCTGCAGACTGACCTTACTGCCTGGACCAGAAGTGCGGCATCTGCTTGCATTCCTGCTGTTTTGTCTATGTAGACTGCCTTCTATAATCTCTCTCTGATGCCCACGTTGAGGTCTGGGGACCCCTCTTCCCCAGCCCACCAGGGTCTCAGAGATGGGGCCTCGTCTATTTCCTGCTGCATCCGCGGCACTGGGCAGTGCCTGGGACCTGGTTCGGCACACAGTGGAGCTGCACAGGGTCTGGTCTGGTTATAACCTTGGTTCATTTGTTGAATGAATGAACGAAAGGATGAAAGATCCCCCAGTCATCACAGGAGGCTTGACTCTTAAAGCCAGGACCTTTGCTTGAACAATCGAAAGGAAACGATGACACCAAGGTGACAGTGTAAAGACCTGCCTCAGCTGCCCTCATTTACCTGACCACTTGAGCCCCGTGTCCTTAAGCTCGGGCAGGTCCCAGGGGTCTTCCACTTCGGTGGGCTCCTCAATCAGTGTCGCAGTGGAATGAGACGGCACAAGTTCTATCTTGGTGATAGGGGTACCGGTGTCATCTGCCCAAACAAGCAGAGAGGCCGTGAGGAATGAGGAACCAGGCCTGGGTCTCCTGGGGCCTTCCCAAGGGGGCCAGCCCAGGGCTGGAGGTGGGGCTCTTACCTTTTTCAGTCTCCTTAGCTTTCTCAGGCTTGGCAGACTGCTCACCATCGGCCTTTACAGTGTATTTCTCTGAGGTAGGCTGGCTATTTTCCAACTCAGGCCAAGGAGCCATGGTCTGTGATAGAAAAACAGCTTAAAGAAGCAGCCACTGAAAGGAAGCCCACTCAGTTTCCACAAGAAGAGACAGTGGTTGCAAAGACTCATGCTTATAAGTCCTAAGTGTAGACCCTTAAGCACTGTATTTCATGCCTCTGGAGGCCTCCCTCCCTCACTCACCCAGGCTGTCACTAAACCAAACCACTGTTTTCTATGTTTCCATCTTAGCCTCAAATCTGTACACCAGCCGAGCCTCCTTTGGTTGCTCTGTCTGTCTTGGTCTGTCATGACTCTCTCCTTTAGTCAGAAAGGGAACACGAACCCATTCATCTTCATCAACTCGTGGTACCACTAAGCCCTCGTGATCATCCAATGGACTTCCCATCTGCTTCTCATGAAAGGACAAGCTCAACCTGCAGATCTGCAACAGACCTCACCTAGTGGACTTGTGGTCTGTGTTAATGCTCATATACACTCTACCTGCTTTACCTGCCGCTGGGTCCTCTATGAGAAGCATGATATATTAGACCTGGTTCAAAGCCCACAGGTGCCACTTATCAATGGGTGTATGTTTAGGAGAATCCCTTTAGGCCTCTGAGCCATCTATAAAATGGGGACAATGCTTCCTGCTTTGTAGGGTTATGAGATTAATGGTTGTGTCCAGAAAGTGCCTGGTAAATAGTAGCAATGATTACTAGGCTATGCTGCCTTTAACAACCCTTTGTCGGAACCACATTCTTCCCATCCTCTGATAGAGCCTTCCTCACAACCCATTTTCTCAACAAAGCCTTTCTCAGCTCCGTGGAGAGGAAACCTGACTCCCTACGTACCAGGACATCCTCTACTTGCAGTTCTTGTCCTGACACACGTCAGACAACGCAACCCAAAGGACTGGAATAAACAATTCACAGAAGAGGAAGTACAAGTGGCTCAAACACTTATTACAAAGTAAGAGTTCGGCCTCATTAATGACCCAAGATATGCAAAACAATGAGGTAAGTTTCAACTATCAAATTAGCAAAAAATAAAAATTTAAGTATAATGTACCATTCTGGAGACAATCCAGTGAAAAGAGCACTGCCAAAGTTCTGGAAAGAACTTGGCAAATGTCTAAACCCCATACATATTTCATACATCTCTGACCCAGTAATTTCACCTGTAGGAATTAAAATCTAGGGACAGTTTTTTTTTTTTTCCTCAGAAAATCAAAAGTACTGCCTTGCTCTGATCACCTCTTTGGAGAGGGTATCCCAGAACCTGGGTCTGTTTCCTTTCCCATTTTTCTTCAGTGGAAATCATTCCTGCCTGTCAGAATGGAAGCTCTACCAAAAAGGGGGCCTTTGTCTTGCTCATAACTGCATCCTCAAGGTCTACAGCTCTGCCTGGGACGTTGACGAGGCCCAGTAAACATTGACTGATGGATGAATGTGATGCAAACCAAAATGCACTCTTATTTACAGGGTCAAAAATAAAAACCGGGAAACTATTGTATTAACTATGGGACATGCACGCAGCAAAGAGCATGCCATTATAAAGAACGAGCAAAACAAAGTAAATACAACCTCAGGAAAATGTTCTAGATAAATTGTGAATAGAAGGCATATTTATGTCTTCTATTTACAGCATGATCGCGATAAGGACCCTGAAATGTTCCATGGGGTACACAAGGGGTGGCAGGATTGTCTGCGATCTTTATTTTCTTCAAGAGATGCAGCCCCATCCCCAAACTCACAGAAGTTAGGTGATTCAGGAGCACTTGTATGGTTCCTCACTCATACTGATAAAGCCAGGAGTTAAAAGAAGCTGATTCTGTGAATTCCCATCATGAGAGGATTTCATGCATTTGTTTGGCCCAAGGAACTTTCCCTGTGTGACTGTAGAGCATGGCACATACTCCTGTGATCAAAGCCAACATCCTGCAGTCACTGGCTTCCACGAAGGCACAGACCAGGTCTCTCATTTCAGCTTCATAAGCACCCAGGCTTCGTGTGCTTTCTGAACAGGATGCTGGGACCTGCCTAGCCAGCAAGAGCCAATAGCTGTGCTCAACCTCACCACTGCCCATTCGGAGAAGTGTTGTTATTATTCTGCCATCATATGGCATCCCAAGATGAAAAACCTGCTTTATAGCACAGGGAGCTCAGCTCAGTGCTCTGTGGTGACCTAGAGAGGTGGGATGGGGTGGGGAAGGAGGTCCAAGACGGAGGGGACATATGTGTACAAATAGTTGATTCACTTGTTGTACAGCAGAAACTAACACAACATGGTAAAACAATCGCATGTGCATTTCTGCTCAGTCGTGTCTGACTCCTTGTGACCCCATGGATTGTAGCCTGCAAGGCTCCTTTGTCGATGGAATTTTCCAGGCGAGAACACTGGAGTCAGTTGCCATTTCCTCCTCCAGGAGATCTTCTCAACCCAGGGATCGAACTCATATCTCCTGAATCTCTTGCATTGGCAGGCAGATTCTTTACTACTAAGCCATCAGAGAAGCCCCAAAAGCAATTATACCCAATTAAAAAAAAGAAAAAGAAAAACTCAGGTACACGGAGACCTATGACTTGCCTAAGGTCCTACATGGCAGAGCCTTGAACCCAGGTGAGTTTCCATCCAGTCTCCTGCAGTACAGCTGACCACCCTAGGTGGGGCAAAGCCCACTTCTCTCCAGGCCTGCTGATGGGGCACCTTCTGGGGTATGCTTAGAGGCAGCTACAAGGCTGGACCTGGGCAGGGGAAGTGGGGTGAAGCTGGGTGGCTGGGGAGGAGAGACCAAGGCTGATCTGGGAGAACTTCAACCTCAGCTCAAGGCTGCCACATCTGAAATGTGGGTTTGAAATGGCTCTGAGATTAAAAAGAAAATACAGGGCTGGCTCTAGGCTAGGTATTATACAGCACAGAGGTTTAGAACCAAACCCCAGCTCTGCCCCAGATACACTGCGACTTTGGGCAAGTAACTCGACTGCCCTGTGCCTCTGTTTCCCATACATAAAAATGTGGTTTATGTTTATAAACCACTGGGTTACTAGGCAGCTTCAATGAGTTAATTTCTGTACAGTAATCTGTTCAATAAATTGATCCTCTTAACTCCTCTTATCAGCTCTGCAAGGGGTTTGTGTTGTTCCCATTTTACAGATGAGAAAACCAAAGCACCCAGACAGATGAAGTCACTTGGCCCAAGGTCACAGGCATGATTTGAGAGTTTCTCTGACTCTAGAGTCCACTTGCTTGCCTCTCAATGACTATATGACCTGGAACTCTCCTGGAAGGAGTGAGTCATGCATTAATAGCATCAGAAGTGATATCTGATTAAAAGCCCAAATCTAGACAAATGGAAAAGATGCTTCCACGCTCTAGTGGAAGTCAGCATCCCACTTACTGCACACAGAATCCAGGGAGGGGGCCTTCTCTGGTGGCTCAGAGGTAAAGAATCCACCTGCCAGTGTGAGAGACTGAGTTCAATCCCTGGTCCAGGGAGATCCCACATGCCTTAGAGCAATGAAGCCTGTGTACCACAACTGCCGAGCCTGTGCTCTAGAGCCTGGGACCCACAACTACTGAAGTCTGGGCACCTAGAACCCATGCTCCACAAAGAGAAGCCACTGCAATGAGAAGCCTGCACACCACAGCTAGAGAGTAACACCAGCTCGCCACAACTAGAGAAAAGCCCATGCAGCAACAGAGACCCCACATGGCCAAAAATAAATGAAAAAAAAAAAAAAAAAGATTCCAGGGAGGAAGTGAGTCTCCCACAGTCTCCAAGCATCTCCCACCCCATATATCTGCACAAAAGCACGTAGCCTGCATCCGAACCACCTATCTCCACTGTTCATGGACCATTTACGTGTGTCAGCACTTAGACATCACCTTAACTTAAATCCAACTCATTTCCCCATCATTCCCAAAGTTCCCCTTCGTGGAACTTTGCTGTTTATGTGACTCCTGCCATCATCAGCCGAGAATCTCCAAGTCATCTCTGACAGCTCCCAAATCCAGCCAGCACCAGGACGGTGCATTTTACCTGGGAGCAACTTGGTTCCTGGTGTCTGGTTCCTTGGGGCCACCTCCTCATGCTGAGCCTCTGTATCTCCTGCCTAGAGAACACAGCAGCCTGTTGAGCTGATTTGGGCCCCAGCCTCTCTCTACAGCTTCTTTCCCAACACACAGCTGTGATCGTGTGCACTCATCTCTTTATGGCTTGCTGCTCTCCAAATGATCCCTGGCCTTGGTCACACCAGCCTAAAACTGGGACCCTGAACCCTCTCCTCTGCTTCTGCCCAGGCATCCCCCTGCCAAATAGAAGACCCTCCCCCTTTCTTTCTCTCCACCTCTTTAGGCTCAACCCAAGCCCTCTCTCTCCCTTCTCTGCCTGAGTTCCCTAGGCCTCTCTAGTCTTGCCCTTCTCTAAGCGTGTGTCCTACCCATGTGACTCATCTGGCACTCCATCACACACCACTGTGATATCTTTACTTGATTTCTGATAATAACAACTCCCATTTTAAAGAGTGACAAAGAGGTGCCAGGTGCTATGCTGGTGCTTGACACATATGTCACTCAAATCTTTAGGCAAAAAAGGCGTCATGAACGTTGTGCTGTGCTCACTTGCTTCAGTCATGTCTGACTCTGTGCGATCCTATGGATTGCAGCCCGCCAGTCTCCTCTGTCCATGGGATTCTCCAGGCAAGAATACCAGAACGGGTTGCCAATGCCCTCCTCCAGGGGATTTTCCTGATCCAGGGATTGACTGGGTCACCTGCTTTGCAGGCGGATTCTTTACCACTGAGCCAAGGTTCACATTTCATCATGAACATTGTCATTTGCAAATGGGACAAATCTGTGATTCCAAGACATCCAAGCAACTTGCTCAAAGTCACCTAGTAGGTGAATGATGGAGCCAGTTTTTAAACACAGCTCTACCTGTTAGGGAGGGTGGGCCCTGATCAAACATATCCTTGGTTGGGACATAGACATATCTTCACAGAGCACTACTTTTACACATAAAGAGGCAAGGGAATGTTAAATGACTTACATTATTACTGCTAAATGATGTATATTTGATTAACCCTATGAAGGATTAATGTGATGATCAAGTGTGTGATAGTTAAAAAGCCCCCAGAATGGTGCCAACATATTGTAAACTTGTGTGATTATCAATGATCATGCTAAAACAAGCATGGGCATATTATAGTATAGAATGCAAAATGTATATAGGGGCATTTTGAAGGGAAAATTTGGTAATTCTATCACCTCTCCTTCTCTTATAATCTGAATTCACCCTAGAGCTGTTCTTCTCTTATGCACATTTACACTGCCTTCCCAACTGGAATTTAAGCTTTGGAGAGCTGGAACCCTGTTACACGTTTTCTCCCAGAGCTCAGCAGACCACACATAGTAGGTACTGTACATCTGTGAATGGAGACGTCAACATCCAGGGTTTACTGAAGGAACACCCTAGATTCACACTGATCATGACTAGGAAACAAATCATGCCTGAATCTTATGAGCGCTTGCTCCTCATCACCATACGCAAGCCCGTTTGGCCAAGATCTGTTGGATGGAGCAGCTGTCTCAAGAAGCTACAATCTGGATGTCATAGCAGCCCAGCTTGGGAAATTCTCATCAGCAGTAAGGTATTATTTAAACTATTCCCAGTGACTGGATTTCTGACTAGTCAGAATCATTTTCTTTTAAGGGATGTACAAGGTATCTAGCAAATTCAGAACCAGACACTTTCCATGGTCCGAAATACAAGTAATTCACAATAATAAAAGCAATGGAACGGGCAGACACTCATTTCCACTGAACTGGACAGAAGGGAGAGTAGCACATGGCCGCAAGGGATTCAACAAACTAGAGTGCCTTGAATACTTCCTCTTCGTGAGGCCTGTGCTGGCTTCATTCCTCTCTGGGTCCTCTTTTCCTATTAATCAGCATCACCAAGAAGCAAAGGCAACATTCTAATGGAAGTCTCTCCTCTTCCTTCCTAGAAATCTTGCTTCCCCTACTCTAAGTTCAGACATCTGTCCCACACCCAAATCCCCTTTCCAGACACATTCCTGATGAAGCAATCATTTTCCTACATCCAGTTCAGTAGTCCTCCTTGTCTTCGGCTTCTGAAGTTTCAACCAACCACGGATGGAAAACATTCAGGGGAAAAAATTATTCCAGGAAGTTTCAAAAAGCAAAAGCTGAATTTGCAGCACACAGGCAGCTATTTCCATAGCATTTACATTGTATTTACAACTATTAACATAGCATTTACACTGTTAGGTATTATAAAAATCTATCTAGAGATGATTTAAAGTATATGGGAGGATCGCATTGGCTATATACAATTACACTATTTTATACACGAGACTCTGCAGATCTCAAGATCTGTGGTAAGTCCTGGAACCAAACCCGGCAGACACCTGGGAACCGCTGTACTTCACTGTCCGGTACATTCATCTACTCCACCATCACTCACTGGGTGTTCACGCTGCTAGTCACTTGCAGGAAAGAAGAGAATGCGCAGGTCCACATACTGAAGCACTGCCCCCGGAGGGACAGGCAGCCAGGAGTCATCTGACCCAGCCCAGAGCATTCTGAAGCTGCTGAACAGCCCCTCCTGCCCTCCCCACCCCACAGCTCAAGATGTTCTTCTTGGCACCTGGAAAGTGGGGAAATGCAGGTCACAAGGTACCCAACCATTGCACTTGGTAGTGTGGCTGCAGAGTCCCTACATCCACGGCCTTCCCAGTCACCAAAGCCTCAGCGCTTGAGCAGCCTGACCCTGCAGATTCCAAGTAAAGGGGGGCTTGGAGCAAACGCACCATGGTTAGCCCTGAGACTAGAGCGCTGTTCAGTCTGCTGCTATCATAGTGCCTGGCACACCACCCGGAAAGAGAACCATGCGGCATGGACTGAGCCTCAGTTTCATCTTTTCAAAAATTAGGGACAATGTGTCTCCCTCCCTAAATAGCTGTTATTAGACTAACTGATTAATGAATGTAGTTGAGGGCCCGAACATCGTGCCTGGCAGAGTAAAGACTCAGCACTTTGTGAAATGAACTGCATCACAAACAACAAATAGACTCAACTCCACTTTGCCCCAGCCCATAAGTTCTTCATCTCCGTGCACAGCTGAGTGACTATTTGTGTGGCCACTGAATTCAAAGGACGTAAGTAAAAAGGATCTAATGTTTGTTTTGTGATGCGGGAGTGTTCTATGTGATTTGTGACCTCATTAAATCTTAGGATAAGGAGGTCTTCTTTCCAGTTTACAAAGAAACTGAGGCACAGAGAAATTGAGAAAGTCTCACAGTTACCCAAGGATCATGCTAAGTTGCTTCAGTCGTGTCCAACCCTTTGCGACCCTGTGGACTGTAGCACGCCAGGCTCTTCTGTCCTTGGGATTCTCCAGGCATGAACAGTAGAGTGGGTTGCCATGCCCTCCTCCAGAGGATCTTCCTGACCCAGGGATCAAACCTGCATTATGTCTCCTGCCTTGGCAGGCAGGTACTTTACCACTAGCGCCACCTGGGAAGCCCAAGGATAGAGTCTGATTTGAAGCCAGGACTGCTGGTTCCAAAGCTAGATGGCCTTTCCACAGAACCCCACCAAGTGTCAAGGTGGAGGAAGGAGTTAGATATCCTCCAGGCCCCATCAGAGCAGTAAGGCACCTACCTCGGGCCCAGGCCTAGTGGGGCTCTGAAGGAGTCTGGGATAGCTAGCTGACTGACATCTCTGCAGGGGTCAGTCTTACCTAGTCATTCAGACAGCTGGAAATGTCAGTCAAGATACTCCAAGGGCTGGCTGCTGACTCCCCACAAAGGCTCAGGCATACTAAGGGCCTGGATTTGGCGTATGTCTAAATTTTAGGAGGCTCAGCTAAGCAGGACAGTAGGCACTGAATGAGCCTGACAGAAGGTGTAGACTGAATCTGAGGCCACTGCTCCCGGGGGTGTGGCAGACACTAGTGCCCGATTCCCCTGGGAAGTGCTTTGGCAGTCAGAGGGGCCCTTAGAGCTTGTGGCCCCTCCAAAGGCTTTCTCCCATCCCCCTCCCTCTGATTCAGCTGTTCCCTCTCCCCACCTTCCCCCAAGGCTGTGCTCTCCTACTACCTGCCAGAAGCAGAGAAGGATTAAGTCATCCCTTTTGGCAACTTGGTGCTAATACCCAGAGAAATGTTTTTTATTGCCCAGGCACAAGATTAGTGACTCCGACCACACATCTGCTCCCTTGCCCCAACCCTGGGCTCCTCCCTACAATTGAGCTGGCTGTATTGATAACCCTTTTGGCTCAACTTCCTGCATCCACATGTGTATATGATGCCAAGAGGAACTCTTGAGGGCCAAGGGGAAAAAACACACACACACAAAAAAACTGCTCAGCCCTTCTCAGACCTGGGCAGTGGGGAAATGTAAGGCACCTGGCAGTCACCCAACTCCTATGCTTGGCATTGTTTGAGCCTCTCCAACCAGGACCTGTTCTGGGGCCACCTCCGCTCAGAACAGCAGTAGCTCAAGGCCATCTGAAGAAGTGGGGAGAGGAGGAAGGAGGCAAGGGGCATCGTCCTGCTGAGAGACCGAGACACACAGGCGTTTTCCCACCAGGCTGTGACCTCCACAAGCACACGGGGGATGACCCCAATCCCCAGCATGGCGGACAGTGTCTGCCAGCCAAATACTTCCAGAGAGTTTGTGCCAGGCCCTGCAGTAAGCCCTGTTAACAAATTAATCTGTTTAGTCTCACAAGCACTTGATGTATTCCTGTCAATTTGCTTGAGGTGGCTCAGACAGTAAAGAATCTGCCTGCAATGTAGGAGACCCGGGCTTGATCCCTGGGTCAGGAAGATCCCCTGGAAAAGAAATGGCAACCCACTCCAGTATTCTTGCCTGGAGAATTTAATGGACAGAGGAGCCTGGTGGGCTATAGTCCATGGGATAGCAAAGAGTCAGACACAACTGAGTGACTAACACTTTTGACCTTAGTATCAATACTATCCCCCATTCTACAGGAAAGGAAACTGAGGCTCAAAGAAATAATCACTTTAAGTCACACCAAGCCTGTAGAGACAATTCAAACTTGAGTATTTTGACTCCCGTGGTCTCAATATGCTTGAGGTACATTTTCTCATACTTTGAAAGAATGACCAAGAATTCAAAAATTCCCGAGAATGGTGGTCACTGTCCTTCAACTTCCACTAAACATCGCAAAAATAATTCCTGGAGGACAGAATGGTGGAGGAAGGTGGGAGAGACAAAGCAGCTCAGTTTTACTTCGATGAATGGCTTTTAGACTTTTGAAGGTATGAACTAATAGGATTTTTAAAAGACTTTTACACTATCACTTTAAACTAAGACCCTTTTAACCAAACCACACTTGCCCTCATCTGCACTTCCAATTTGCATTTATTTTAAAATAAATCCTATAATTAACTTATAACCATATTATTTTTGCATTGTATGGGGGGGGCGTTAAAAGAACTAATTTATAAAAGATAAACATCTTAAAATGCATTGTCATCTTTTTGCCACCTTCTTTCCACACACTTTTGCACCTTCAAATTCACTAGAATTAATTCCACTAGGATGTCCTGATTACTCCCTGCTGATACTGCCTTTCTGTTCCCAGGGTGGAGCTGGGGGGAGGGCAGGACAAAGGCGGGGTGGAAGGTGGCTAAGAATTAAGTTTATTCCAAATCACTGATCCTGAGAAGCTATTGTCTTCATTAAAGTGAATTCAAGCAGTACATATGCCCACTTAGTGTCTAACAGCAATACACCAGACGTCCATCCTCCCAAAACCGTCCATCTTCCCAAAACCAGGAACTTGTTTTAATGAAATAGTTGAGTTGACTTAGGGTGGATTTTGGTGGTGGCAGTTTAACATCGAGCCTTTACAAAGCATGCACTTCTGGCCACCAGTTCCCAAAGTTACAAAAATAGAGATCATTATCAGCTAACTGGCTGGCAGGGGCTAGAGATTCAAACATGCTCAACAATCTGAAACAATGGTCACTGCCATGAGGTACAACTTTTTTTAAGAATACCCAACGTGGAACAGATTAGAGGGTTCCAGCCCAGGAGGAGAGTGGTGTGGAGAAGAAAAAGTCCAACAGGGCTGGAGCAAGCAGAGTTAACCCAGATCTCAGGATGAACCCAAATAGGGAGGAAGAGAGGATTCTAAGTGATGAAATCCACAAGCTGCCTCCATGAAATCAAGTTTGAGAAAGCTGCCTCTTCACTAAGGGAATAGGAGAGACACTCAACCTCAGTGCCAGCTACCCAGAGAATCTTAAGACTGAATTCACTCCACTCCACATGCCTCCCTCTTCCTGATCTAGAGATGTTTGATCTCCCCAACACAACTGCACCTTGCCCACATCTCCCTAGCCCCCCACCCCAGTACCTCTATCTCCAAAAACACTGGAAAACTGGGGGCTCCATTCTCCCAAGAAGAGTGGAAGGCTGGGCCCTTTGCTGATGCTGCCTGCGCTGATGGGACTAGCAGACCAGGGCTGTGTCTTGCAGTCACTTTGGATAAATAACCCTGCAGACTAAACAGCAGCATGTGGAAGTCACACTGCAGGAGGCACTGCATCACTGGACAGCCACCCAGACCTGGAATTTTCGCAGTAAAGACAGCAGAAAAGACAGACCGTTTTGTTTCCCTTCTTGGGAAAGGGGGGGGGGGTGGGTGGGAACTGAGGCCTTGGGGCTCACAGGGACCTGCCTCAGATCACACAGCTAGTTAGTGACCAAAAAGATAGCCTAGCTGTCCTGATTCCTATGTGGTAGGAATCCCCGCCCCCCCCATCTTTAATTTTAGAATCCCCAAGTATGCCACTACTAATAGTGTAGTCACTGGAGTTGAAATAACAGCAACAGTTATGACATTAAAAAGAAAAAGAAAAATCTGAAAATGTGGAGAAAGTTACTTTTCCCCTTCTTCTGTAGCCCAAAGACAGCCAAGTTCCTTGAAATCAGGATCGAGGGAGATCTAAAAGAAGTAAATTAAAAATGAATTAAGTTTCTTTCAAGAGGCAGGACAGAGGAAGAAGCGCCCAGACCCCAGCGGCGGTACTCACTGGCACTCTCTACGCAGGTAATGAACCGGAGCAGGCACCCAGGTGGAGCCCGGCGCTCTGGTATATATAGGGAAGGTGTTGCGCAAAAAGGCCGGCGGCGGTCATCACGCCCCTCGCACATTCCAGGACCGCCTGCTGCCGCCGCCGGGGCACTGCCTACCTGCCGGCTTAATGAGCCCATCGTGACCTAGCCGGCTATGCCGAGGAAAGAGGCGGCCGGGCTTGGGGCGAGATCTCAGACAGCGCCCCCGCGCGCCGGATCCGCGGCGAATGCCCCCGCGCCCGGTAGGCAGGCGGCCCTTGCGCCCTGAGCCCCGGCTGTGCTGCCGCGCGCCCGCCCCGCCTTATCACAGGCCCCAGGATCCCAGCCAGGGCGGCCTAGCGGGGCTCCTCGTTTTCCCCAGGTTTCTCCTACCCAAGAACCTGAATCGTCTGGTTTAGCTACTCTGAGACCGAAAAGGTCAGTGACGTTGAGACTTAAGTAGAAGCCAACTGGAAACTCAGGGACAAATCCTTCCAAAACAAAGCCAGGATTGTTTGGTCTTTTCAGGCTCGGAGATGCCTTCTGTCCTGGTAGCTTGGACAGACACTTGGCCAGCTGGAGCCTTGGATCTGCGACAGGCTGAGAAAAACGCAGGGCTGCTCACCACCAGAACCTCCCACTTGCCTGTCCGGGCTTGGGCAAAACTTGACCCTTATTTCTTTTGCTCTGCCCTGTATTCCAGGTGTGGCCACATGTTTTTCCATCCTGGCTTTGAGAAGACCTGTCCCAGGGAGACCCCATCATGAAGCTGATGGAAGTAACAGCCCAATTATGTGTGGAGCAAACGTTTCCCCCAGAAGGGCATCCCTGGTGGCTCAGACCATAGAGAATCTGACCGCAATGCAGGGGACCTGGGTTCCATCTTGGTGGGGAAGATCCCCTGGAGGAGGAAATGGCAACCCATTCCAGTATTCTTCCCTGGAGAATGCCATGGCCAGAGGAGCCTGGCAGGCTACAGTCCATTGGGGCTGCAAAAAGTTGGTCACAACTGAGCGACTAACACTTTCACTTTCTTGGGGAAAGAGCAGGCTCCCTTTCCAGTGGAGGTTAGAGAGGTTAGCGGACATAGGATTCCTTAGAGTTGCTGAGCTGGGATCAAACTTGGGTTTTATTCCAATACCCAGGCCCTTTCCCTCTGTCAAATGGCCCTGGTTTTACAGCCGAGGAAAAGGCTTAACAAGTTAATTTGTTGCTCAGCTGCCAGCAAATAGTGGAAGTGCCCCACTGAAACTAGGGTGGTTTCCTTTTCTGGCCATAAGGGGGAAAAACTCAGGAGTACTGCTTCCAGGAAACCAGAGCCAGGCTCTCTGGGGCTGAAAAGTTAGTTGGTCACTTATACTATCTCCTACGTCCAACTGCCTGACACCAGTGTCTTGTTTTGCCCCTTGCTTTTTCCCTGCCTTTGTCTGCTGTGTGTAAAATGGGAATAATGGTCTCTGTTAAAGTGAGCTAAAATATATATAACACATAGAACAGTACCTGGCACATGAGGAGTGCATGTTAACCATGAGAGCTTCACTGGAAGCCTCTGGTGTTGGGAGATGAGTGGGAAGCTTTGATTGGACTCATCTGGAACCTTGGAAGTCTGAGGTCATTACTCCACAGTCTCAAATGCTGGTCATTTTAGTCCAAGGGCTGACACATATTGCTTGAGAGTGGGCACTAGAAATCAAATCTAGTGGGCCTGTTCTTATTATTGGAGAGAGAAGGATTTTGCCAGTGGGTCCTGGTCTTAAAATCCAGCCCTTGGAGACAGTGAGCAAGCAGCACCTCTCCTGGGAGCGACTTCTACAGCAGAGTCCACCAGTGATAGGGATCTGCTGGCATGTGTTCACTGAGCTCAGCTCTATCTCTGGCCCTGGGCAGGAGGCAGAGTCATCTCAGGGACTCCCAGGGCAGGCCTTAGTTGCTCATTGGTCCTGCTGAGTCTCCCCCAGTAGGTATGGACTCTGTATGGGATATGGATCTAACTCTATCCACAATGCCTTCCTATCACTCCCAACAAGGATCTGACAAATGGAAATTTCAGAAAACCTGGAGAAGGTCTCAGGTCTCCCTTTTATGGTCCAATGAAAAAGGCAAAATACCGGTTCAGTCAGGAGGTTTTTTTTTTTTTAATGGATTCCATTTACAGGTCAGAGATGATATCTGTTTGATTCTGGTTTTGGATTGTAGGGTTTTATATTACTTTGTGTGTGCTAAGTCACTTTAGTCGTATCCAACTCTTTGGAACCCTGTGAACTGTAGCCCGCCAGGCTCTTCTGTCCTTGGGGATTCTCCAGGCACCATGCCCTCCTCCAGGGTATCTTCCTGATCCAGGGATCGAACCTGAATCTCTTATGTCCCCTGCATTGGCAGGTGAGTTCTTCACCACTAGCAAAAGGGTGGATAGGGTGTGGGCATATAAAGTCTATAATTTGTCCCTTTAGGGGAACATACTTTCCTATCTTCATTCCAATCCTAATACAGAAGGCTATCATAACTCAGCACTATAAAGCACAGCCTGTGCTTACCCATAAACTTCTAAACTGCTTTCCTTCAGCAAACTTGATCGGCATACTGTTGTCCTACAAGGTAGAACTGACTGATTTAGATGGGCCCACCTAGAGGCCACACAGTATCTTGTCCAAAGTTACAATCTCTGTGCTAATACATGTCCACATTCCTTATTGAGTCCCTGGGGCCAGATGTAGTTCAGAATATAAAAATTTATATTTTTAGAAAGTAAGATGCAGATACTCCAATGGGACTTGGGCAGTACCCTGTGATCAAACTCATTGATATTTTTACTGTAAAAATGTATACATATTGGTATTAAGTGGAATAAATTTTATTTTATACATCAGGCTAGGGCATGGAATGAGTTTTTAAATGGCAGATTAGAGATCATGACTGCTTTTTTTTTTTTGGCCATGGCCAAGTATTTTATATTTATTTATAATATTTTACGTGTGTAGGGTATTTTACATTATATATACATGTTTTCCATTTGTCTATACTTTTACTATAAACATTTTTGTTTTTATTATTTTTTTGTTTGTTTTTGGCTGTGCAGGCTCTTAGTTCTTCGTGTGTGTGCGCGTGTGCACACTCAGTAAACCAGGGGTCAAACCCATGCCCCCTTCAGCTTGGAGTCCTTGGACCACCAGAGAATTCCCTATAAACATTTTTTAAATGCTTCATGAATTTGCATGTCATCCTTGCACAGGGACCATGTTAATCTTCTCTGTATCGTTCCAGTTTTAGTATGTGTGCTGCCGAAACAAGCACCCTATAAACATTTTTAAACATGCAGAAAAGTGGAAATATTTTTACACTACATATGTGTATACATTCTACCTAGATTTTGTAATAAACATTTTACTATACTACTTGCTTTTATTATGTATCTATCCTACCAGTTTTCTTGTTAATCCACTATTTTGCTTAATTTTTAAAAGTCAGTTCACTTCAGCTATAAATTCTTCAGCATGCATATTAGTAACCAGAGTTCAATATTTCCTTCCGGTTTATTTTCTAAGTAATATTTACAAAAGTGAATGCAAATTGTAAATGTATCTTTTGACACATTTTGACAAATATGTAAGCTTGTGAAACTCAAACTGTTTATCATGATACAGAATATTTCTATCACCCTAAGAAATTCCTTTATACCTCTTCCCAATAATTCTAAATTCACCTTCCCTCAAAGGCATGACTTTTACACAATTGTTTTGTATCAGTAGCATTTTTACTTTTTTAATTGAGTTATCGTTGACATATAATACTATATGTTTCAGGTGTATAACATAACTGTTCACTATTTGCATATACAGTTAAAAGGATCACTACAGTATGTCTAGTTAACACCTGTCCCCATACATAGTTACAAAAATGTTTTTCTTGTAATGAAGACTTTTAAGGTCCTTTATTGAGTGCTTACTGTGTACAAGTACTGTTGTAAACATGTATTAATCCTTGTAACAAAATGAGCTAAATATAAAGATTGGGAAATGGGGCCCCAGAGAAGTCAAACAATGTCCCCCAATGTTACAAGACTAGTAGATGGCAGAATTAAGATCTTAACCCAGTTACCAATTTCAACCACACAATCAGCAAAGTTTTCTGCTACTTTCTTACCTTCTTTTCCTTATGGGGATAATTGTTGCCCAGAGGACTTGTATGATGAGGAGGATGAAATGAAATGGACAACCCAGAAACACATATGGATACTCGCTTTACAACAATATCACTGCAGACAGTAGGTACAGAAAATCTGCAATAAACGGTATCCAGATGGAAACAAATGAAACTTTACTCTCTACCTATTCCCTCCCCGCCCTGAGAATTTATCTAGAGGCAAAGGGCAAAACAATAGGACTTCTAGAAGACAAAATAGACAAATATTCATGAACTCAAGGTAGGAAAGACTTCTTCAATAGGATACAAGATACATTAACCATAAAGAAAAAGATGCTTTTGACAGGGAGAAAAGGACAACCAGAATCAAGGGAAAGATCTGGAGCACGTTTAATTGACTAGGAGCTTATTCCAGAATTTGTAAAGAATGTCTGTACATAAAGGAAAAATAATCCAATTGAAAAATGTTTGGTTATTCCCTTGCAGGCCAATGGTTAGGACTCTACGCTTCCACTGCAGGTGGCCCGGTTCAATCCCTGGTTGGAGAACTAGGATCCCACCTGTCATGGGGCACAGTCAAAAAAAACAAAGATGGTTGAGACTAGAATAGGGGCTTCACAAATGGAAGTAGTTAATAAACACAGTAAAAGGTTTATTTATCACAGTTGAGGGGAATGCAGTTTAAACCACAGTGAGATTTAAACCCAGTGTATGCATGTCCACTCCCATGCCACCGCCCAAGAGAAATGCACCCATATGTTCACCAAAAAGCATACACAAAAATGCCCACAAGATGGCTTGTATGTCCATTTGGATTCATAGAATGGAACGTTAACTGTGAAACACTCCTACAATGAAATACTACTATACAATTGCCATTCTTGTAGTAAAAATTTGTCAAATAGTATGCATCAATGATAATGAACAATTTATTTATTATCTCATGGAACAAAATGGATAAGTCTCATCTCACAAACATAATTTAAGTTAAAGAAGCCAGACCAAACTTTCATACTGTTTGATTCTAATACTTGTAGAAAAGTCCCAAGCCAGACAAAATGAAATTTTAGTGATCAGGAATGTATGCTTAAGTGGTAACTGAAGAAAAGTGAAGTCTGACTTCCTGGCGGTTCGGTGTTAGGACTCCGTGCTTCCACTCAGAGGGCCTGGGTTCCATTCCTGGTCCCACAAGCCATGCATTGTGGCCAAAAAAAAGGAAAAGTCTGTGCAGGTCACTTTGGTGGGAAGGAGGAAGACTGAGGGAACACGAGGAGATTTCTGAGGTGGTGGCAGTCTCCTTCTTGATTGTGATTGATTTGTGATAAATCTTTGAGTTACACTAATCCTATGTATTTTTTTTCCCTATGAATGTCTCACAATTAAAAAAATTTTTTTAAACTTCATTAGTATTAGGTAGGAATTCAAGGAAGAAGATAGGTTCTGGGTTTATTTCACTGAGTTGGAATTCTTTTAAAGCCAGTAAGTTTGAGCCACTTACTAGCCTTGTCACATGAATGTTCCATCAGTAGCAGAGCTAGTCCTTCTATATGTCTTGCTCTGTCTAGGATGCTTAATCAATTGTTGGTTCATTAATTGGCCCCACACATAGAAGGCAGGCAGAACCCTAGAAAGAGGCAACCACTTTAGATTGGAAGGTAGCAGGGTTAGTAAGCCGGGAAACTCACATATGAGGCTTGTCTTGGGCAGCTGCAAAACAAGTAGATTTGTGCACCTGCCTGCCAGAATTTTAAAAGTTTCTATGGAAGGCTTAACTGGGCTCAGTCACACATATCACCCAGATGGTCTTAACAACACCGTACTCTCCCAAGGCTGTGTCCTTGAAACAGCTGGGAGACTGTGCATTCCAAGAACAGGGGAGGGAGTGAGGAGCCTACAATTGCCTGGGTCTAGCTCCAGGGTCAGCCAGCGGTCACATCCTCTCTATTACCCCCTCCAACACCAATTATGTGATAAATTTTTAAAATAGAACACACAGACTTTCTTAGTGGGAGTAAACTGAATATAACCACCTCCTGATGGCTTATTACTTATGATCATTTTACAAAATCCAAAGACAATCCCAAAGTTCCTTAAGCACTTCAGAGCTGTTTTTAATAACCTAAATAGGTCCAGATTACTAACATACCTTTAAATTTTCCCTATTTGTATATGCTTTATCATCATCATTCGTTATTATTATTATATTGTTATTTCTAACCAGTTGTGGATTAAGAAAATTGCCCATCTCATTCATTTATCTGTTCAATTAACAGTCATTGAAACTGTGCGTCAAGCAAGAGTAAGTAAGCCTGAATCTGTTTATATGCATCTTGTGCTACCTAGACTTAAAAACATTTACTCAGGATAACCAGAAAATGTTTCCTTACTTACTGGGCTAGATTCTAAATATTTGAGGCCATTGCCACTAAACTCCTATTTTAAAAGGACATACCATAATAGGAATAAGCCTAACAAGCTGGCTTCAATGTGGACCAGTATGTATGTGTGTATATGTGTATATGTGTATATGTGTGTATCTGAGCCTCAGATGCACAGTCTGGGTGGTAGCCAGGGGTCCAGCGTGGAGAACAGGTGGCTTCCCTGCCATCTGGTCTGCTTTCTCCTTCTGTCACTCATTCCCACGCCAGGGCCTTTGCTCTTGCCGTCCTCTGAGGGAAACATTCGCTTGGGCGTTCACAAGGATACGCCTCCTTATCATTCAGGTCTCAGAGACCTTCGCTGTGCATTTTCCTGGCCCACCATTGTCACCCTATTTTTATCTCCTTCACAGATTGTTGTATGGCTTTTTTTGTTTTGTATTTTTCAATAATAGACCTCCAAAGAGATGACTTCTTCCTGGGCTGAGGGATTGGGGTTTGAGGCCCCGATTGCACCATAAATATTTCACTTTCAACTCAAGACTTTTTTTTTGAACTTTTAATTTTGTATTAGGGTATAGCTAATTTTTTGTATTAGGGTATAGCCCCCATGGGGGCTTCCCTGCTGGCTCCAACGGTAAAGTGTCTGTCTGCAGTGCTGGAGACCCAGGTTCAATCCCTGGGTCAGGAAGATCCCTTGGATAAGGAAAAGTGCTCTTGCCTGGAAAATCCCATGGACAGAGGAGGAGCCTGGTAGGCTACAATTCATGGGCTTGCAAAGAGTCAGACACAACTCAGTGACTTTACTTCTACTACTACTACTCTAGCTAATTAACAATGTTATGACAGTTTCAGGTGGACAGTGAAGGGACTGAGCCATATATACATGTATCCATTCTCCCCTACAACACCCACCTCATCCAGGTTGCCATATAATGTGGAGCATAGTTTCCTGTGCTATACAGTGGGTCCTTGTTGATTATCCATTTAAAATATAGCAGTGTGTACATGACCATCCCAAACTTACCCCTGGCACCCAGAAGTTTGTTTTCTAATTGACTTTAGCATTTCTTAACCAAGGGGATTTAGAGTTTAGAACATACAATTTTTTATCACATTATTTTAAATTAATTCTTAATTAATTAAAATCAAAAGATTTTAATAATAATTGGAAGTTCAAGAGGCACTCACAGCTCTGAACTTCAGTGTGAAGGCCATCCGGGAGGGCTGCATCGCCCTTCTACTCTCTGGTGCCTCTGGGTCCAACAGGCCTGGTTGAGGACATCAGAGAAAGAGATATGATTCCCAAGCACCACACCCACACAGAAAGATCTCCTAACAGCCCTTTAGGCATCTCATCATGTGCAATCACACCTCCCCCCCAAATGGAAGGTTTAGAACCCAATGTGGGTGGAGTTACGGCAGGGGGGGGAGGGGGGGCGGGGGGGTAGAGGGTGTGTGTATTCTCTCAGGAGGCATTGCTGACAGTGTGAGAGCAGTGCTTAACCATGATCTTCTTGGGACCTCCCTGGCAGTCTAGTGGTTAGGACTCAGGGCTCTCACTGCCAAGGGTCTAGGTTCAATCCCTGGTAAGGAAACTAAAATCCCACAACCCGCCACCCCCCATCCCCAAATAAAAAGTCTTCTACTTTGCTTTAGCACCTACTCTGCTTCAGCTTCAGCTTCTACTCTCCCCTCCAAAGCATTATGTATTTAGATGTTCCTAAAGGTAATACTTATGGTGCCAAACAATTGGAAATCACTTAAACGAGTGTATAACAACTTCAAACCTCACAATCTTTCCCACATTGACATCTATTATACGTAATGCTATAGTATAGGCTAGACACAATGTTTACTGTTTCATATATACATAACAAAATCCTTATATCCAGACAACCATTGAGCCAATGGGGTACCACTGAAAAAGCACAGAATAGATACAGAGAGAAAAAGATTAGAAGGTATATACTAGTCTTAACAGGGATAATCTAAGGATTTAACAATTTATTCTTATATATATGTGTGTGTATCTATACATACTTATTTTGAAATTAGAAAGAGAAATTTATTTATTTATTTATTGGTCATGTCACACAGCTGTGGGATCTTAGTTCCCTGACCAGGGATCAAACCCAGATCCTCGGCAGCGAAAGCACCCTGTCCTAACTACTGGACTGCCAGGAAATTCCCAAGAAGTAAAAATTTAAATTTTATCCATTATCCATCCATTTATTGCTAAAAGCCCAGGTGGCATAGAGGTAAAGACTCTGCCTGCCAATGCAGGGGATGCAAGAGGCACAGTTCCCATCCCTGGGTTGGGAGAGTCCTCTGGAGGAGGCAATGGCAACCCATTCCGGTATTCTTGCCTGGACAATTTCACGGACAGAGGAACCTGTTGGGCTACAGTCCATGTTGGTTATGGTCCGTGGGGTCACTAAGAGTCAGACACGACTGACCAAGCATTTCTGAATTCCCAACCTAGAGGCCAGCAAAATGCGAGCCCTTTGATAGAGTTCATACAGGTCTCATGGAGCAGAGAGCTTGGAAAGAAGGGTGGACAGTGGATCTGAAAAGAATAATGATTTATTCTGTCACTGACTGACATGGTTTTCTTACTTGTTATATGGGGGCAATGTTTTGATCTGCTTTACCTAACTCATCCCCTTCGTGGATCACAGCCTTGGTGTGAGGAAGGGGTTTGCATAACTCAATGAAGCTATGAGCCGTGCTGTGCAAGACCACCCAAGATGGACAGGTCATAGTGAAGAGTTCTGGCAAAACATGGTTCCCTGGAGCAAGGAATGGCAAACGACTCCAGTATTCTTTCCTTGAGAACCCCATAAACAGTATGAAAATGCAAAAATATATGGCAGATGAATCCCCCAGGTCAGAAGGTGTCCAATATGCTATTGGAGAAGTGTAGAGAAGTAGCTCCAAAGAGAATGAAGAGTCTGGGCCAGAGCAGAAATGATACTCAGTTGTGGATGTATCTGGTGGAGAAAGTAAAGTCCTGTAAAGAACAATGTTGCATAGGAACCTGGAATATTAGGTCCATGAATCAAGGCAAATTGGAGGTGGTCAAGCAGGAAGAGCCAATTCACTATAAAAGACCTTGATGCTGGGAAAGATTGAGAGCAGGAGAAGAAGAGGGCAACTGGGAGGATGAAATGGTTGGATGGCATCACCGACTAACTCCATGGACATGAGTTTGAGGAAACTCTGGGAGATGGTAAAGGACAGGGAAGCCTGATGCACTGCAGTCCCTGGGATCACAAACGCTCAGAAATGACTTAGTGACTGAAAAACAACAATCTCACAGATGATGAAAATTTAGTAAGACAGCACAAGAAAAGAGCTTTGTAACTCTAAAGACTTACACAAATGTCTGATAGTTGGATTGTTTCAACAATGTATATACACATACACAAATATTGTTGTGTTCAGTAGGGAGAAACAGGGTAGTCCTTCCGCATCCCCAGTAACCTCTACCAAATGTGTACTTGTGCATTGACAAGGATGGGAATTCCATTTAGAATATTTATATCACTTATTTGTCCTTGGTTTTACCTGAAAAGCTGCTGAAATGCATAATAAATTATAACACAAACTCTAGCTCTTTGGGGACACCTACTCTCATGCATGTAACAACCCAGCCCAGGATTAGGTGAAGGGGAGGCCTGGCCTGTGTCAGGACACTCCTGTCCTATCTCTTCCTCCTGAAACGCATCCTGCTTTCACCCACCCTGTTATCTGTTTTACACTTTACCAGTCAACAGAGGAAGGCTTTCAGACTTTCTGTCCATACATAGTGTCCTCTCCCACTGTTCCTTCTTGAAAGCTTTGCTGCTACTGCTGCTAAGTTGTTTCCATCTCTTTGCGACCCTATGGTCCAAAGGCCATCAGGCTTCTCTGTTCATGGGCAAGAATACTGGAATGGGCTGCCATTTCCTCCTCCAGAGGCTCTTCCTAACCCAGGGATTGAACCCATGTCTCTTTTGTCTCCTGAATTGGCAGGTGGGATCTTTATCACTAGTGCCACCTGGGGAAATCCAGCAGGCTGATTCCCCAAATGCCCCTGCTTTCCAGCAAACCCCTCCCACCCCAATGTTCCTGCCTTTGGAGAAGGCAGGAGTTAGATATCTTATCTTTAAATTCATCAGCCTTAGCCGTTAAGGACACAGATAAAGTGCCTGAGCACAGATTGAGGCAGGAATTACTCCCTCAGGGGCAGGCCCCAGGCAAGAGAAGACAGGTGTGTTCTGTGCTAATCTGAACAGGCAATGCCCAGGCCGGGCTTAGCTCCAGATGTTGCAGGACAGACAGGGATGGGATGCTGCCAGATATTTGGACTTTTCTGAAGAAGTCAGTTTTTCATGTGAAATTTACCACTAGGAAAAAAAAAAAAAAAAAGGCAGGCCAAACAAAGCAGGTCTGTATGCGTGCTCACTGGTGTCTGACTCTTTGAGACCCCCGTAGCCCACCAGGCTCCTCTTGTCCATGGGATTCTCCAGGCAAGAATACTGGATTGGGTGGCCATTTCCTCCTCCAGGGGATCTTCCCAATCCAGGGATCAAACCCGTGTCTGATCCCTGCATTGCAGGTATGTCTCCTGCATTGCAGGTGGATTCTTTACCACTGGAACACGGAGAAAGCCCCAAAGCAGGTCTGTGGACCGCCAATTCAGTGTTCATGCGATGCCAGAATCTATCCTCAGATGTTCAGACCCTGACCCTTTCCACCAGCTGTGTATTAATATATGGCTTATCCTCTGGGGCTGAATGCTTCTTCCTGCTGGTCTCCTAATCCACTTGGTGGGGCTGGCATTCTTTAAGGTGGTAGAGAGAAGCTCTCAAGAGGAGACAATGGCTCTCTTGCCTGGGAGATGGCTGTGTCCTGAGAGATGGGCACCCGGGAGCCAGACTCTTTCATTTCTCATCCTCAGCTCAATGCCCTGCCCTCCAAGTCACCAGGCCTGAGAAAACCAAGGCATTCAGACAGACAGGAGAACCAACCCCTGGCCTTGCCCAGTTCATCCCCAATTCCTCAGCAGTGGGAAACTGCCAGTGACTGAAACAAGAAAAGAAGGGAATGGCACATATTCCTGTTTGGGTCTCATCTGTGAGAACTGGGCCCAGAGAACTTGTCTACTCAGGTCTGGAGGGCAGTGGGCAAGCAGCTTGGTGCTGTCCTGCCCACAGCCCCTGCAATACAAAGGCATAACGTAGATTGTACCATAAAAGCCCGAAAAAGTGGCTCCAAAAATATCACCTGAACAAAACCGCTTAGAACCTTTTGCATCCATTAGGAGCTTCTTCAGGGCCTGTGGCAGCGTTGATAATTTTAGACTGTTCAGCCAGGCCCACTCTTCAATGCAGCCAGAATTCAGGAAATGTCAAAGAATATGCTGCATAGTTGTGAGACAGCACTAGACTTCAAAGGATCAGGTTTAAATGGGAAAAGGTTAGAGAAATGGAAGACAGACTGACATAACTATAGGCTGTTTTCAACTTTGCTTAAATATGTGTATAAATATGCAGAGAAAAATTCTGGAAAGCAATGCACAGAAAGGTTCACAGTGGCTATATCTGGAAATGTGTGAGTTTTTTTTTTTTTTTCCTATTTCCATACTGCCACAACAGACTGGTTCCAAATAGGAAAAGGAGTACATCAAGGCTGTATATTGTCACCCTGCTAATTTAACTTATATGCAGAGTACATCATGAGAAATACTGGGCTGGAAGAAGCACAAGCTGGAATCAAGATTGCTGGGGGAAATATCAGTAACCTCAGATATGCAGAGGACACCACCCTTATAGCAGAAAGTGAAGAGGAACTAAGGGAAAGGGAAAGGGAAGTCGCTCAGTCGTGTCCGACTCTTCATGACCCCATGGACTGCAGCCCACCAGGCTCCTCCATCCATGGGATTTTCCAGGCAAGAGGACTGGAGTGGGGTGTCATTGCCTTCTCTGAAGAGGAACTAAAAAGTCTCTTAATGAAAGTGAAAGAGGAGAGTGAAAAAGTTGGCTTAAAGCTCAACATTCAGAAAACTAAGATCATGGCATCCGGTCCCACCACTTCATGGGAAATAGATGGAGAAACAGTGAAAATAGTGTCAGACTTTATTTTTTGGGGCTCCAAAATCACTGCAGATGGTGATTGCAGCCATGAAATTAAAAGACACTTACTCCTTGGAAGGAAAGTTATGACCAACCTAGATAGCATATTGAAAAGCAGAGACATTACTTTGCCAACAAAGGTCCATCTAGTCAAGACTATGGTTTTTCCAGTGGTCATGTATGGATGTGAGAGTTGAACTGTGAAGAAAGCTGAGCGCCGAAGAATTGATGCTTTTGAACTGTAGTGTTGGAGAAGACTCTTGAGAGTCCCTTGGACTGCAAGGAGATCCAACCAGTCCATTCTAAAGGAGATCAGCCCTGGGTGTTCTTTGGAAGGAATGATGCTAAAGCTGAAACTCCAGTACTTTGGCCACCTCATGGGAAGAGTTGACTCATTGGAAAAGACTCTGATGCTGGGAGGGATTGGGGGCAGGAGGAGAAGGGGACGACAGAGGATGAGATGGCAGGATGGCATCACCGATTCGATGGACGAGTCTGAGTGAACTCCAGGAGTTGGTGATGGACAGGGAGGCCTGGCGTGCTGCGATTCATGGGGTCCCAAAGAGTTGGACACGACTGAGTGACTGAACTGAGCTGAACTTCCCTTGTAGCTCAGTTAGTAAAAAATCTGCCTGCAGTGCAGCATACTTGGGTTTGATTCCTGGGTCGGGAAGATCCCTTGGAGAAGGAAATGGAAACCCACTCCAGTATTCTTGCCTAGAGAATCCCATGGACAGAGGAACCTGGAAGCCTACAGTCCACATGGTCACAAGAGTCAGACATGACTTAGCAACTAAACCACCAAAGAGGATTTTAGGAAATCTTCAAAGACACAAAAGAAATTGATTTAAAAATAAGTGAGAAACAAGAGGCAAAGAGAAAGATGGGGAAGTAAGATTGAGGTAGGAAAGAGGCAGGTGCTATATATTAAGTGGAACCAAATGAAATTGCCATTTTTTGTGGATCAAAAATTTTCCCCCAATCTCATGTGGCCCAACTTAATATAAAATGCAGATCTAGACTCACTGGAGCTCAGGCAACTTTGGCTCTCAGTTTTCTAGTCACCAACTGGAAGGGGGAAATAACACTAGCTAAAAACCTATGGTGTCCATTAGATTAAAAAAAAAAAAAACTAGATGCTTGAGACTTTCCTTCTACTAAAATATTTTTCAAGACTATATTTCCCTTTCTTAACCAGAAATTCTTAAGGTAAATGCTTTTTAAAGAAATTGGTGCTGAACCTGAGCCCTCCATCCCTGAGTTTTCAGATTTGAAGTAGTGTCACTCCATTTCTCAATAAGATAGTATCTACTCAACTCACTCCAAAGGTGGTTTTGAGTATTCAAATAAGATGATGTTCAATAAGGTGTAAAATTCATCTAGAAGCCTTGCAGAGAATAGTAATGGCACCATTTATTAAGTGCTTGCTATAGTCAGGTACTGTGCTGGTGTCTAGTAACAAATAAGTCCTACAGAGTTATAGTCACAGATGTAAGAGACTCACACCTATGGAACTGATGAGTGTAAATGTTTATCAGTAAAGTGCCTTGCATGATGTCTGACACACAGGAGATCCAACCACAGTAATGACTGTTGGTACTTCTAAGAGATATGAATGTTCTGTTTGAGTCATAACTAATAGGTCCTAAAAGTTTATAGAACTTTGCATATTTCATAAGTTGTTTAGTAAATTAACGAATATCAAGTATTATTATAATGCCTAGTACACAACAGGGACTCAGGAAAAAAGCTATTATTCCATTTATTTCTTGCTAAAGGTCTGTAACAACTAGAAGCAAAGTTAGGCTCTCAAACCTTGGCCTCTCTGGTTCTCAAATCCTTCTTATCACACATTTTGAACATGCAGAAGGTATGATGTATAATTATCAATTTAATGAGAAGGCTTCAGTACCTTGAGCTTTTTTTACCTTGAATCTTATTATTATTATTTATAAATAGTTCCTTAAAGTCCCCTGATACCCTCTTTTGTTTCACTGCTACTTAATTTATCATAACCAGTTTCTTCTCCCATCTCTCCTATGGGGATAAATCATTCTTACATTTATTTTCCTCTGGAATCTGAGGTCTCCCCCGTCCCTTCCCTCTGGCCAGCTGAGAGACTGGGACCCTTCCACAGCAGTTGGTCAGGAAGCCTTTATGGACACCTACTATGTGTCAGGCTCTATGTGGAGGCCTGGTCCCTGCGCTTACAGTGCCTACAGCAGCAGGTTGTCATCCAGACTAGTTTAACAGAGGCATGTACAATACCAAATCTACAGCTTGGCACACAGTAGGACTCCACTGTTGTTTTTGTCTTAATTCTGTGTGGGGAGCCTCTATGTTCCAAACCCCAAATCTAGCTCCTCATGCATTATCTCATTTCATCCTCAGTTGTTGTGTGTTAGTCGCTCAGTCGTGTCCAACTCTTTGCGACCCCATGGACTATAGCCCACCAGGCTCCTCTGTCCACGGGATTCTCCAGGCAAGAATACTGGAGTGGGTTGCCATGCCCTTCTCCAGGAGATCTTCCTGACCTAGGGATCAAACCCAGGTCTCTCACACTGGAGGCAGATTCTTTGTCACTGAGCCACCAGGGAAGCCCATTGAGTGACTGAATTATTAATTATTTACATGCTAGAGATGAGAAATCCAGACCAAGACATTCATTACTTTCCCACCTGTTGAGATTCACTCACGTCTGCCTGACTCCAAAGCTTATATGTCCGTCCAGGGCCTGGAACACGAGAGGCAAGAGGCACTTAAAGCACAGAACTCAAGGACGGACTCACGCTCAGGTTCAATTGCAGACATTTCCATTCCCTCCAAGACCCCAAAAGTTTACTAATGTTTGCGTCACCTCACACTTGGTGAGATTCAAATCTCTGTGATTTGAATCACAGTGAAATTAACATGTTCTTTCTCTGCATATAGACTTCTTCCCTCCCTTTCTCTTCCTCCCCTCCTTTTCCCTTCTCTTTCCTTCATTCTTTCCTTTCTTCCTTTCCTTCTTCTTTATTCCCTCCATCCCTCCACCCTTTTCTTTTGTCTGACCCAACTCAGAGTTGGCCTGTGTTCTGCTCTAAAACCATAACAAGCAGGCCTCTCCATCCTTGGTTTGCCAGAAGCACAAATCTCAGGACCAGTGGTTTCTAAGGAGAAAGGCTGCTCCATGCACTGGGCTCACTTAAATCTGAATTACAGGGTGGAGGCCTAACAGCAGGAACAGACGCAACTCCAAAGGCCAAGGATGTTTTATAGTCTTCAAGGCATTAAAGCAAGAGTCAGCCAACTGGCAGGAGAGGCCAGAGAACTCACAACAGCTCCTCATCCTCTAAACACTAGTTCTTCAAGTGTGGTTCCCAGACCAGCAGTACTGGGACCTTTTCGGCAATGCAGTTTCTTGTCTCCACCCCAGATTTTCTGATGGGGAAGCCTGGAGATGTGGCCCAGCAGTCACATAGGTGATTCTGGTGTGCACCAAATTTTAAGAACTACTAGCTGCTAAGACAGAATCCAAAGTCTGCTCTGGCAGTCTATCCATGGCTCTGCCTATATATCCAACCTCTTCTCTTTTCTTCCCCTGTGTCACCTCCCCCAGGAAGCTCTCCCAAGGAAAAGCCGACACTGTACCTTCTTAATCTTTGTGTCCTTGGAGCCCAGCACAGAATCTGGTTCTCAGTGAATATTTGTTGAATAGTAATAAAATCAAAGCAGACATGAGAAAGTGGGGCTCAGGGTAGTTCCCACAGAAGTGCAACACCTTCCTGAGCTGGAACTCTGGCCAATGGCCAGTGCCACAGTCAGGCGAGTCTTCAGTGAAAAAGGCCAGTGTAATAGAAGGTCCCAGAACTCCTTGACTGTCCGGTGGTTAGGACTCTGTGCTTCTACTGCAGGGGGCACAGGTTCCACTCCTGGTGAGGAAGCTAAGATCCCGCCAGCTGAGTAACCAAAAAAGAAAAAGCAGCAGCGGCCAATACTCACCTTCAGTTGATTGTTGCTATTTAGCACAAGGACCTGTGTTGCTACGTCTCTCACAGCTCAAAAAATTAAGGCCTTTAGTGAAAATTTCAGAATTTGGGGACTTCTCTGAGGGTCCAGTGGCTAAGACTCCATGCACCCAATGCAGGGGGCCTAGTCCCTGGTCAGGGAACTAGATCCCACATGCCACAACTAAGACCCAGCGCAGCCAAATAAATAAATAAGATTTCAAAGAAAAAAAAAATAATACTAAGTTAAAAGAATAAAATTTCAGAATTTTTGAGGTTGGCTCAAAATTTTTGAATCATAAAAACCTCCAAAAACCCATCCTGGGGAGCTGAACAAAATATCAGTTCAGTTCAGTTCAGTTCAGTCACTCAGTCATGTCTGACTCTGCGACCCCATGAATTGCAGCATGCCAGGCCTCCCTGTCCATCACCAACTCCCAGAGTTCACCCAAACCCACATCCATCAAATTGGTGATGCCATCCAGACATCTCATCCTCTGTCGTCCCCTTCTCCTCCTGCCCCCAATCCCTCCCAGCATCAGAGTCTTTTCCAATGAGTCAACTCTTCCCATGAGGTGGCCAAAGTATTGGAGTTTCAGCTTTAGCATCAGTCCTTCCAAAGAACACCCAGGGTGTTCTCCTTTAGAATGGACTGGTTGGATCTCCTTGCAGTCCAGGGGACTCTCAAGAGTCTTCTCCAACACCACAGTTCAAAAGCATATCTCAGGCCAAATGCAGCATACTAGCTGCTGGCTAGCTTACTACCTCTGAACGGCATCACTGTTTAGTTCTTTCTAGAACTAAGTTCTAGATGACAATAGAATATACACTGCATGGAGGCAGGGATTTTTCTCTTACTCATTGCGGTGACCCCCAAACCTGGAGGGGCACCTCGCTCAGAGTAGAACTCAACCGATATTTGTGGAGTGAATGAATGTCACAGAGAACAGGCCTATGTCATCAGCATCGTGGCCTGCCTCTGTGCCAGTTCTCCCTTTATCAGAATCAGCCTCATCTCAGGAAAGAAGGCTCCTAAGAAACCACCTGATTGCAGGCATCGCATTCCTGTCCCAACTCTTTAAAATGCCAGTGCCTTGCCATCACTAATGTTGACGTGGTTGCCCCTTTGGCTCTCTCCCATCACAGAATGAAGAAGGTGAAGAGGGCCTCCTTGTCCCTGTGAGGTGTCCATGTTTGCACTGGGCGACTGTCCAGAGGATTTCATCCTGGGAGCAGCTGCTATGTACCAGGAACAATGAAGCCTCTTTGTCCTTATAGAAACTCAACAAAATGAAAATCCTTTCCCTCCCTTGCTAGAAGCTTTGTAACTCCTGAGAAAGGGCAAGAGGTTTGCCATTTTTAACTGCTACTGTTAGCTGTTATTTCTTTCTTTCTGATCTGTGGCGGATAGGAGGGGGGGACCCTTGAATGTGACTCAGAAAAAAGCAATGGGTAGACACAGTGGAGCAAACACAACCTAGTCTCATCTTGTTTCAGGAAATGAACCTCTTCTGATTTGGGGTCACTGCACAAGTTACACAGTCTTTGCCCTGAATGGTAAGTTTGACCAAATTTCAATTCTTTCCAGAAACCTCCAAAGTAACCCTTCTGATCTAGGCACTGTGGTATCCGCTGAGCTCTCACACAGGGAACCTGTCAAAGCACTTTCCACTCTGCCAGGAATCTAAGGCGTCATCCTGTGTATAACTCTGTGGAAACCTTTGCTCAGATAAAATTGCAGTACTGCAATCATCTCAACAATTTACAGGTAACACAGAACACAGAATGTTGAAGTTGGAACAAACCTTAGAAATCATCCGTTCCAGTGATTTTTTTTTCCTGTGGAATCAGATAAAAGCAGAATTGAATGATCTGATTCCCCAGCCTCCCATGCTCTTTCTACCTCCCAATCTCCCTTCCAGCCTTTACAACCTGGGTGGAGGCTCTGGGGGTGGGGATAGGGGTGCAGATTGGGAAGGAGCTCTGTAAAACCCCTGGGATTTCTGAGTTGTGGCCTGCAAAACTGAATCAGTCCTCATATTCAGAAAAAAAGAAGAAAAATACATTTATTGAAGATTTCTATTATAAAAGGAATCTATGGCTGTTGTGGAAATTGTGACATTTCCAAAAAAGGAGGGAAGTTACTGTCAGTGAATAGTCACTATGACGAGTTTGGGTGCTTTTCACTCTAGTTGTTTTTCTCACACCCAGAGATTTTTTGTTGGTTTTTAATTTTTGCCTGGGTCTGTGCACACCTTCCCCATGCATATGGAAGGGGGCGGCAGGACTGGGCCTGCGTTATATAGTACAGTGAAGTCGCTCAGTCGTGTCTGACTTTTTGCCACCCCATGGAGGCTCCTCCGTCCATGGGATTTTCCAGGGAAGAGTGCTGGAGTGGATTGCCATTTCCTTCTCCAGGGGATCTTCCCGAAACAGGAATCGCACCCGGGTGTCCCGCATTGCGGGCAGACGCAGCCTGTGTTAGAGCTGCACAGACTTCCATCCATGCTGCGCTGATTCCACAGACCTGGCTCCATTCCGTTTGGAATCACAATCATCCTTTTTGGTGACCTCACTGTTTACCATGGATGAGCATAAGCTGCAGACTCAGGGCCTTTGGGAGAGATTTTGATGGGAAAGCAGGTACTACACTTAGCCCCAAGTAAGCCCAGAGCTAAAGCCACCACATGGATGTCCAAGCGTTCAGCCACAAGTCAAGGGAGAGCAGGCAGGCACACTCCAGTGGCAGACTGCAGACCACTGGAGGGCTTTAGCATTTTTTGTTTGAGTAAGTGAGCAAAGATCTCTAACTCCCCCTGCCTTCTCCTCAGCTAACAATACCATCTAATCTTTATTAGAGGGTCTAATCTTTATTAGATCCTCTCCCCTCCCTCTTCTGCCCTGCTCCAGGACAGCTCTCCCAGTCATCCTCCTCATTGACCTCTCATCTCCCTCTACTGTCCCATTTCTCTTTCTCACCTTTTAGTAAATTCCTTCAGTCATCCAGACCCTGTCTTTACTTCTCTCCTCCATCCCAGTCTCTCTGGAACCCATTCTAACCAGGTTTTGGCCCCCTATATGTCACCAAAAGTACTTTATCAAGGTCCCCATTGCTTTCCATGTTGCTAATCTCATTTTCAGTGCTTGGTTACCTCACTCAATCTTGTGATAGCATTTTTGAGGCACACGATCTCTCTCTCTGATTCAAATACTTTTCACTGCTCAGCTTCTTAATGTTCCTCTTACATCACTCCTTCTCATGAGTTGCTTGTTGGAATTCTTTCCTAAACTTTATACCTCAAAGTGCCCCAGGGATCAGTCTTCAGTTCTCTTTCACTCAGCCCTTAGCTAAATGACCTTCAAACTTTTGACCATGACTCTCAGACAGTAAAGAATCTAACTGCAATGTGGGAGACCCACGTTCAATCCATGTGTTGGGAAGATCCCCGGGAGAAGCAAATGGCTACCCGCTCCAATATTCTTGCTTGGAGAATCCCATGGACAGAGGAGCCTGGTGGGACACAGTCCGTGAGGTTGCAAAGAGTCAGACATGACTGAGCGACTAACACACTTTCACTCTCACAGTAAGAAATACATTTTACATCCGGACCCAGTTTGTGCGTGTACATAAACACAACTGAAATCAAATATTTCACAAAACAATGACCACATACTATGTATAACACACTGTGAAATTTCTATTTTACTCACTTTTTTTAAATGCTGGTCAGGATTACCACTGGGGCATAGGTCATTAAATGCCTTTAAATGCCCTCACTCTGCTGACAACTCCCAAATATTTATTTCCAGTCTGGAACTATCTGAGTTTCAGACATGAATTTCCAACTGCTTCTCAACAGTTCCTGTCATAGGTATATCCCACCAGCCTTTCAAACTTGACATGACCTAAATTCCACTCCTGACTCCCCCAGCCTTCCTGATCTTAGTAATGAGTTACTCAGTTGTTCACATTAAAAACTTTAGAGCATAACATTAGAAAGACACAATACCTATCCTTACCAAATTATTTTTTTAAATTGAAGAGGAAGGAAAGCTTACAAACTCATTCTATGAGGCCAGCATTACCCTGATGGCAAAATCAGACAAAGATACCACCAAAAAAAATAAATAAATAAAATTGAATGCCAATATCCTGGATAAAAAAAATAGTTGGAAAAACAAATCCTCAATAAAATATTACCAAACTGAATTCAATAATACTTTAAAAGGAGTATACACCATGATCACATGGACTTTATGCCAAGAGTGTAAGATGATTGAATATTCATAAGTCAACATGAGTCATCACATTAACAAAATGAAAGATAAAAATCATATAACCATCTCAATATATGCAGAAAAAACATTTGACAAAGTTCAACATCCACTTACAATAAAAACTCACAACAAAGTGAGTGCAGAAGAAACACACCTCAGCATACTAAAGGCCATTTATGACAAACCCACAGCTAACATCACACTCAATGGTAAAAAGTTGGGAGCTTTTCCTCCAAGAACAGGAATAAGACAAAGATGCCCATCTCACCACTTTCATGCAGCATAGCATTGTAAGTCCTAGCTACAGCAATCATAGAAGAAAAATAAGCAAAAGTCATTCAAATTGGAAGGGAAGAAGTAAACCTATCACTATTGGTAGATGATACTATATATAGAAAACTCTAAAGACTCTACCAAAAAAACTCAGTAAAATTGCAGGATACAAAATTAATATATACAGCTTGCTGTACACCTGAAACTAACACAATATTGTTCATCAATTATATACCAATATAGAATAAAAATAAAATAAAAATTAATATACAGAAATATGTTACATTTCTATACACAGATAATAAACTATCAGAAAGAAAAATGAAACATCATTTATAATTACATCAAAAAAAAAAAGAATAAAATACCTAGGAATAAATTTAATGAAGGACGTAAAAGATCTGTACTCTGAAAACTATAAAACAATAATAAAAGAAATTGAAGACAACAAAAGTAAATGGAAAGATATTCCATACTCATGTTAAAATGCTTATATTACCCTCAAACTATCTACAGACTCAACACAATCCCTATAAAAAATAGCCATGAAATTTTCTAGAAAACTAGATCAAATAATTCTAAAATAGAACTGCAAAAGACCCAAAATAGTCAAAGCAATCTTGAAAAGGAATAACAAAGCATTACATTTCCTGATTCCAAATTATACTACAGAGTTGTAGTAATCAAGATAGTATAGTACTGGCACAAAATAGACACATAGATGAATGGAGCAGAACAGAGAGCTTAGAAATAAACCTACACTTATACAGTCAATCTATATGGACTCTCTATTCTGTTCCATTCATCTAAGGGTTTATTTTTGTGCAGAACCTGCCTGCAGTGCAGGAGACCCAGCTTTGTTCCCTGGATTGGGAAGGTCCCCTGGAGAAGGGAATGGAAACCACTCCAGTATTCTTGCCTGGAGAATTCCATGGACAGAGGAGACTGCTGGGCTACAGTCCGTGGGGGTCACAAAGAGTCAGACTTAGCAACTGACTCTTTCACCCGTGGTCAATCTATGACAAAGGAGACAAGAATATACAATGAGGAAAAAGTTTCTTTAATAAATGATGCCGGGAAAACTAGACAGCCACACACAAAGAATGAAATTAGACCACCTTCTTACACCATACACAAAAACAAATTCAAATGGACTAAAGACTTAAATACAAGACCTGAAACATAACACCTTTAGAAGACAACATAAGGAGTAGGTAAACCTTTTGACATTGGTCTTAGCTGTATCTTTTTGGATCTTTCTCCTCAGGCAAAGGCAACAAGGCAAAAATAAACAAATTGGACTATATCAAACCAAAAGGCCTACAGCAAGACCGTAGGCGCTGGAGCCATTGCTGTGTGGCCCTGGAGCAGCTGTGAGGAGACAGTCCACACCCAAGGACAAAGGAGAAGCCCCAGCAAGATGGTAGGAGGGGCGAATCCACATTTGGAATCAAACCCCATTTCCACCAGAGATGTTCAGAGGACTCAAACAAACCTTGTGCACACCAGGACCCAGGGACCCCACAGAGACTGAGACAGACTGTGTTTGAGCACCTCCTGTGGAGATATATGTCAGCAGTGGACTGCCACAGGAACAGGGGCTCTGGGTGCAGCAGACTTGGGTATGGCATATACCCTCTTGGAGGAGGTGCCATTAACCCCACCATAGAGCTGCCAAAACTTACACAGGACTGGGAAATAGACTCTTGGAGGGCACAAACAGAACCTTGTGTGCACCAAGACCCAGGAGAAAGAAGCAGTGACCCCACAAGAGACTGACCCAGACTTGCCCGGGAGTGTCCAGGAGTCTCCAGTGGAGGCGTAGGTCCATGGCAGCCTGCTGCAGGGCTGGGGGCATTCGTAGCAGTGCATGCATGGGACCCTTTGAAGGAGGTCCCCATTATCTTCATTAACTCTACCATAGTTTGAAGTGAAGTCATTCAGTCGTGTCTGACTCTTTGCTACCCCATAGACTGTAGCCCACCAGGCTTCTCTGTCCATAGAATTCTCCAGGCAAGAGTACTGGAGTGGGTTGCCATTCCCTTCTCCAGGAGATCTTCCCCACCCAGTAATTGAACCTGGGTCTCCCGCTTTAGTTTGGCCACAGGTAAATAGCAGGGAGGGAACACAGCTCCACCTATCAACAGAAAATTGGATTAAAGATTTACTGAGCATGGCCCCGCCCATCAGAACAAGACCCAGTTTCCCCCTCAGTCAGTCTCGCCCATCAGGAAACTGCCAGAAGCCTCTTATCCTTCTCCATCAGAGGGCAGACAGACTGAAAACCACAATCACAGAAAACTAACCAATCAGATCACATGGACCACAGCCTTGTCTAACTCAATGGAACTATGAGCCATGCCATGTGGTGCCACCCAAGATGGATGGGTCATGGTGGATAAGTCTGACAGAATGCGGTCCACTAGAGAAGGGAATGGCAAACCACTTCAGTATTACTGCCTTGAGAACCCCATGAGCAGTATGAATAGGCAAAAAGATAGCACACTGAAAGATGAACTCCCCAGGTCAGTAGATGCCCCATATGCTACTGGAGATCAATGGAGAAATAACTCCAGAAAGAATGAAGAGATGGAGCCAAAGCAAAAACAACACCCAGTTGTGGATGTGACCAGTGATAGAAGCAAAGTCTGATGCTGTAATGAATAATATTGCATAGGAACCTGGAATGTTAGGTAGGTCCATGAATCAAGGCAAAAAGGAGATGGCAAGAGTGAACGTTGGTGTTTTAGGAATCAGTGAACTAAAATGCACTGGAATGGGTGAATTTAACTCAGATGACCCTTATATCTATTACTGTGGGCAAGAATCCCTTAGAGGAAATGGAGTAGCCCTCATAGTCAACAAAAGAGTCTGAAATGCAGTATTTGGATGCAATCTCAAAAATGATAGAATGATCTCTGTTCGTTTCCATTCAGTATAACAATAATCCAAGTCTATGCCCCAACCAGTAATGCTGAAGAAGCTGGAGTTGAATGGTTCTGTGAAGACCTACAAGACCTTCTAGAACTAACACTCCAAAAAGACATCCTTTTCATTTTAGAGGACTGGAATGCAAAAGTAGGAAGTCAAGAAACACCTGGAGTAAAAGGTAAATTTGGCCTTGGAGTAAAGAATGAAGCAGGGCAAAGGCTAATAGATTTTTGCCAAGAGCATGCACTAGTCATAGCAAACACCCTCTTCCAACAACACAAGAGAAGACTCTACACATGGACATCACCAGATGGTCAATACTGAAATCGGATTGATTATATTCTTTGCAGCCAACGATGGAGAAGCTCTATAAAGTCAGCAAAAACAAGACCAGAAACTGACTGTGACTCAGATCATGAACTCCTTATTACAAAATTCAGACTTAAATTGAAGAGAGTAGGGAAAACCACTAGACCATTCAGGTAGGACCTAAATCAAGGCCCTTACAATTATACAGTGGAAGTGAGAAATAGATTTAAGGGATTATATCTGATAAACAGAGTGCCTGATGAACTATGGATGGAGGTTCATGACATTGTACAGGAGACAGGGATCAACACCATCCTCAAGAAAAAGAAATGCAAAAAAGCAAAATGGCTGTGTGAGGAGGCCTTACAAATAGCTGTGAAAAGAAGAGAAGCAAAAAGCAAAGAACAGGAAAGATATACACATTTGAATGCAGAGTTCCAAAGAATAGCAAGGAGAGATAAGAAAGCCTTCCTCAGTGATCAATGCAAAGAAATAGATGAAAACAATAGAATGGGGAAAGACTAGAGATCTCTTCAAGAAAATTAGAGATATCAAGGGAACTTTTCATTCAAAGATGGGCTCAATAAAGGACAAAAATGGTATGGACCTAACAGAAGCAGAAGATATTAAGAAGAGGTGGCAAGAATGCACAGAAGAACTGTACAAAAAAGATCTTCATGACCCAGATAATCATGATGGTGTGATCACTCACCTAGAGCCAGACCTCCTGGAATGAATGTGAAGTCAAGCGGGCCTTAGAAAGTATCACTACAAACAAAGCTAGTGAAGGTGATGGAATTCCAGTTGAGTTATTTCAAATCCTAAAAGATAATGCTGTGAAATGCTGCACTCAATATGCCAGCAAAGTGACTTAGCAGCAGCAGCAGTGGCCACAGGACTGGAAAAAGTCAGCGTTCATTCCAACCCAAAGAAAGGCAATGCCAAAGAATGCTCAAACTACCGCACAATTCCACTCATCTCACACAGCAGTAAAGTAGTGTTCAAAATTCTCTAAGCCAGGCTTCAACAATACATGAACTGTGAAATTCCAGATGTTCAAGCTGGTTTTAGAAAAGAAAGAGGAATCAGAGACCAAATTGCCAACATCTGCTGGATTATCGAAAAAGCAAGAGAGTTCCAGAAAAACATCTACTTCTGCTTTATTGACTATGCCAGAGCCTTTGCCTGTGTGGATCACCACAAACTGTGGAAAATTCTGGAAGAGATGGGAATACCAGACCACCTGACCTGCCTCTTGAGAAATCTGTATGCAGATCAGGAAGAAACAGTTAGAACTGGACATGGAACAACAGACTGGTTCCAAATAGGGAAAGGAGTACATCAAGGCTGTATATTGTCACCCTGCTTATTTAACTCATATGCAGAGTACATCATGAAAAATGCTGGGCTGGAAGAAGCACAAGCTAGAATCAAGATTGCTGGGAGAAATATCAATAACCTCAGATATGCAGATGATACCACCCTTTTGGCAGAAAGCAAAGAAAAACTAAAGAACCTCTTGATGAAAGTGAAAGAGGAGAGTGAAAAAGTTGGCTTAAAGCTCAACATTCAGAAAATGAAGATCATGGCATCTGGTCCCATCACTTCATGGGAAATAGATGGTGAAACAGTAGAAACAGTGACAGACTTTATTTTCTTGGGCTCCAAAATCACTGCAGATGGTGACGGCAGCCATGAAATTAAAAGATGCTTGCTCCTTGGAAGAAAAGTTATAACCAACCTAGACAGCATTTAAAAAAGCAGAGACATCACTCTGCCAACAAAAGTATATCTCGTCAAGGCTATGGTTTTCCCAGTATTCATGTATGGATGTGAGAGTTGGACTATAAAGAAAGCTGAGTGCCGAAGAAATAATGCTTTTGAACTGTGGTGTTGGAGAAGACTCTTGAGAGTCCTTGGACTGCAAGGAGATCCAACTAGTCCATCCTAAAGGAAATCAGTCCTGAATATTCATTGGAAGGACTGATGCTGAAGCTGAAACTCCAATACTTTGGCCTCGTGATGTGAAGAACTGACTCATTTGAAAAGACTCTGATGCTGGGAAAGATAGAAGCCTGGAGAAGGGGATGAGAGAGGATAAGATGGTTGGATGGCATCACTGACTCAATGGACATGAGTTTGAGTAAACTCCAGAAGTTAGTGATGGACAGGGAGACTTGCTGTGCTGCAGTTCGTGGGGTCGGAGAGAGTGGGACATGACTGAGTGACTGAGCTGAACTGAACTGAACCCAGAAATTTTAATTTAAAATAATGATTGCATAATTGATGTAGATTTTTGTGAACTTAAATTGAAATTTTATTCAGTTTTTAAACCATATCAGAACACTTAAGAGTACTTAAAATTCATTATTTTAAGGTTTAATTTGTTAGATTCATAAAAATGAGGTAACTATCTAGTTATTATATTCGATAATCACAATGACTTAAAGAAACCAAATATATTGAAAGTGCAAATGAAGTTTAAAATGTAAATAAAGTGATTTTTAAATTAGTTGTTCAAACTTTGGTAGGTTTATACATAGTAAAAAGATATTTTACAACTGAATTTAAGATGAAGTGAGAAGGGAAATTCCCTGGTGGGCCAGTGGCTAGGACTCTGTGCTTTCACTGCTGAAGGCATGGCTTAAAAAAAAAGATGAAGGGAGAAGTAGAGGTTTTAAAAATTGAAACTTAAATCTTTATAGAATAATCCTTTCCATAAGGGATTATCTTTTCAGAATAATCCTTTTCATAAAAGAATCCTTTCTAAAAGCCAATCTCCAGGGCACACAAAAGATAAACAAACAAAAAAATATCCATTTGACAGCTGGGTTGAACCTGAATGAAGTTTTTCAGAGTAGGTGGATTTGTGCATTTTTCTAAAGAGTGGGTCTGATCTTTTTTCACATCTACAAATGTCCTTCATCCCAAAAGTTTAAAAATCTTTTTCTGTGGATGGAGTGACTTATACCTCTCTCTCCCCAGCCCCATGGGTCCTAAAGCTGCCCTGGAGCTTCACTTGGACCTCCCACTAGTGCCCCACATGCAACAGTCTGCAAAACCATTTTATGAGTGTGCATGCATGCTAAGTCTCTTCAGTCATGTCCAACTCTGTGTGACCTCATGGACCGTAGCCCACCAGCCTCCTCTGTCCATGGGATTCTCCGGGCAAGAATACTGGCAGAGTGGGTTGCCATTCCCTTCTCCAGGGGATCTTCCTGGCCCAGGGATCAAACCCACATCTCTTGGGTCTCCTACATTGTCAGGCAGGTTCCTTTACCCCTAGCACCACCTGGGAAGCTCATTATTTTACGAGAAGGACCCTCCCAAACCAGTCCCTCCCACAGAGATGCCTCTCCAACCTGCAACCCAGAGGCTCTCAGCTATCAAAGCCCTTCTTCTTTGCCAAAAAATCTAACCAATGTCTTAATTCTATTGCTCTCTCTACTGGCTTTCCCTGTGTTATTGATTTCTGCAATTGCCTAAACTATTGATCAATTCTAATTGATTCTATTGGAGATCAATAGAATTAGGCAACTGGTTGGTTATTTCCTTCCCCTTTGCCACAAAGATCCAAATTTCCCCCAAGCCCTAGTAATTCTCCCCTCTGAGTATTCACCATGTTTTCCTTTCTCCCAGTACTCACAGAAGCATCAGTGCTGCAGCAGACTGATGGTTCTCCCCACCACCCTGAATGACGTTCCCCCCAAAAGCCCTCAGGTATGTTGCTCTAGAGCCTTCCACGGTTCCTGGCTACCTCTGTGGAGGTCTCATCGCCCAGGCAATGGTGACTTTATGCAAACTCTGAAAGTCATGCCAAGGACAGATCGCTGAGTGTAGCTGTTCCTGCCTTCATCCTCCACATGCAGGGAATGCCCTTGGAGTGTCCTTAATTTTGCCTCTGGAAATCCCATTTTCCTTCAGGACTTAACCTACTCAGGGGCCTTCTTTTCCTTTAAATGATTCAAATAACAACCACAGGTCCTCCTTCTGTTGCTGTGTTCTCCAGCCCCTAAGTACTTAAAGCCTCTGGAGGGTGGAAACCATGGCTTCTGCCAATTTGAAATCTGTGAAGGGAAGCCTTGTTTCCACTTATTTCTTCAGCACCAACTGTTTGCCAGGCACTGTTCTAGGTGTTGGGGAGAATGAGGGAAAGAAAGTTCCTACTATCAAGGAGTTTACGTCTTAGGGGAGTAGAGAGGAGGTGAAAGGCAATCAACAAACATATATACACACACAATTGTTTTAGTGGTGACTCGTACATGAGGAGAATAAAACAGAGTTATGGGATAAAATGTGACAGTTTGGGGGGGGGGGTGTGGTGGTGGCACTTGAGATCTGGGTGGTAGGAGAGCCCTTTCTGAGATGGTGACATTTGCACCAAGACTGGAATGGTGAGAAGCAAGCCCCATGTGGAGACCCGGGGACAGCATCCTGGGAAGAGGGGGACAGTGAAGGCAGATGTGTGTGGGGTGAGGGGACTTGTCATAATGAGATGGTGGTTCCAGAGGAAGTGCTATAGCAGAGAGGCCAAGTGAGGCCACAGCCCATCACATGAGGCCTCGAGAGGACATGCTGGGGGGAGCTGTGGGTTTAGGGGCATCAGAGGGTCTCAAGCAGAGGGTGCCATCCGAGTCAGCTGTCTGAAGGCTCACCCCGCTGCAGTGTGGAGCATAGCCGTGGGTGCAGAGTGAAGGAGGGAGATCAGCTGGAGAGTACGCAGTTGTGCGTATCAGACAAGTGTGGCCAAAGCAGAGTAGGGTGACCGACTGCCCCTGTTGGCCTGGGACTAAGGGGTTTCCTGGGACATGGGACATTTAGTGCTAAAATGGAAAAACCCCTGGCCTGGGTGGTTGGTTATCATAGGCCACCACGCTTGGAGGCAAGACCATCTGACTCGCTGATGGATGGGATGGAAGGAAAAAAAGGAAATCTACAGAGAATGATGGGAGTTAGCTTGAACAGCTGGGTAGGTAGTGGTGCCATTTACTGGTGGATGAGAGAGAAACAAGTTCAAGGATCAGATCAAGAGTTTGACTTTCTGAGTGCCCCAAAATGAGCTCCATAAATCTACCAAGTGGTGAAGTCATGATATAAATTGGGAGGGCATTACTGCTATCCTACAAGGACAGAGGACTAAAGGGTTAGTCACTCAGCTGTGTCTGACTATTTGTGACCCCGTGGACTGTAGCCCACCAGGCTCCTCTGGCCATGGGATTGTCCAGGCAAGAATACTGGAGTGAGTAGCCATTCCCTTCTCCAAGGGATCTTCCCAACCTAGGGATGGAGCCCAGGTCTCTTGCCCTGCAGGTGGATTCTTTACCGTCTGAGCCAACAGGGAGAAAAACAAGTTCAGGAATAAAACCAAGAGTTCAAATTTATGAGTGCCCCAAAATGAGCTCCATAAATCTCCACCAAGTGGCAAAGCCACTATAATAACCTGGGAGAGCATTACCATTATCCCAAAAGTAGTGAGAACTAAAGTGGATACAAAACTAGGCATTCGGTCAATAGCAAAATCACTCTGGAACCTCTTAATTGCTAACAGTCACAGAGGAGCCAACCTTCCCAGAAAGAGTGGATGAATCCATTTCCTGCAGATGTGATGTTAATGAAATCCAGAAGTGGACCAGGGACCACACAGACCCTGGCCTCTGCAGTCTTGTGACAGGCTTCACTCCCAGCAATTTGTGATGGTTGGAAATGTAATTTAAGATGAAGATGGAAAGTCACAAAGAGGCTTCACATGGAGTTCCTGCAGTAGCATCCTTCTCTGTCTCCTCTCTTGCATCCAAAATCCTCCACCAGGCTCCAATTCAGTGCTCCTTCCTGTGTTACACAATAGCTTTCCCTTTACTCTGCTTTCAGCTGCCAGTGAAACCCTGACTGCAGCCTGTACTGCAAATGGAGTTTTTGAAGCATTTCTCAACAGAGATGTCCTCTCTCCCACTGATGTTAAGAGAAAACGCTCTCTTGTCTCCTGTTCCGGCCTTCCTCTCAGTCTTCCCCTTGCTAGCCTTGCAGGTTTCTGGGAGAGAATACCACCTCTTAGAATTACTCTAAACTCAGCAATTCCTTCTGCTTTGCAGCAGCTGTTCCTACTTCGGAGAAGGCAATGGCACCCCACTCCAGTACTCTTGCTTGGAAAATCCCATGGATGGAGGACCCTGGTAGGCTACAGTCCATGGGGTCGCTAAGAGTCAGACACGACTGAGCAACTTCACTTTCACTTTTCACTTTCATGCATTGGAGAAGGAAATGGCAACCCACTCCAGTGTTCTTGCCTGGAGAATCCCAGGGATGGGGGAGCCTGGTGGGCTGCCGTCTATGGGGTCGCACAGAGGTGGACATGACTGAAGCGACTTAGCAGCATTCCTACTTCTCCCAGAGATTCCCCGCCTGCTTGCTCAAAGCTAAGGAAAACCAGAAGGATAGACCCCTGGGTCCCAACTGGTGGGAGGAAGAGAGGCCAGCCTCCCTGTCTCCACTGACCAGCCTGAGACGCTTCATGATTTTGCCTCATTGTGACACGTTCTCATGGCATGAGGAGGGGAGTGGTGACCCACACAGGAATTGACTCTTTAAACTTTGTTATTTTGTTCATCATGACTATTTTACATTAATTTTTGTTATTTTAAAAATACTGCCTTAAAATGTAATTTCTCTTGATTACTGAGTGTTTGGGCATCCACTTAAATTTTGGGCCCCAGGCAAGTACCTTACTCATTTCATCTTGATCTGGACCTTCTCCTTTGCCCTTTTCTGGGAGGTGGATCTTTCCATTTTAAAACTAGGGTGGTCCCGGGCAAATCAGTTAGAGTTGGTGTCACCCCTGGACTGCCAGATATCACATCTTGGTGTGGCTGCTCTGTGGTTGGGGGACAGCCTCTCTGTGCTCCCATGCCCCCATCTACACAGGAATGGAGCAGCAGCCACCTCAGAGAGGGGCTATTGTGAGTCTGTCTGCAGTGAGCTTGGTACAGTGCCTGGCCCATAGCCAGTGCCTCACAACATTAGCAGTGATGGTGATTTACTGAGTGTCTGCCACCTGCCAACTTCTGTGCCAGGACAGGGCATCCAGTGGTGCTGGTGACAGACACACCTTGCCCTCCAGGGGGCCATATTCTCGTGAGAGGGTCAGGCTGTGAACGGGTGATATCAAGGGTTGTTTGTGTATGACAGACTCTAGTTTCACCTACAACTCTACAAATGCCCCAGTTTTGTTCCTTTTTATGGCTGAATAATTTTCCATTGTATATATGTACCACGTCTTCTTTATCCCTTCATCTGTTGATGGACATTTAGGTTGCTTCCATGTCCTGGTTATTGTAAATAGTGCTGCAATGAACGTTGGGGTACATGTGTCTTTTTGAATTATGGTTTTCTCAGGATATATCCCACAGAGAAGGCAATGGCACCCCACTCCAGTACTCTTGCCTGGAAGATCCCATGGATGGAGGAGCCTGGTAGGCTGCAGTCCATGGGGTCGCTAGGAGTCGGACATGACTGAGTGACTTCACTTTCACTTTTCACTACCATGCATTGGAGAAGGAAATGGCAACCCACTCCAGTGTTCTTGCCTGGAGAACCCCAGGGACGGGGGAGCCTGGTGGGCTGCTGTTTATGGGGTTGCACAGAGTCGAACATGACTGAAGCACTTTAACAGCAGCAGCAGCAGCAGGGTATATCCCAAGAGTGGGATTTCTGGGTCATATGTAATTTTGTACAGGGTGAGGTAAGTAAAAAAGAGGAAAACAAATATTGTATATTAATATGTATATATGGAATCTAGGAAAATAGTACAGATGAACTGGCTTGCAGGGTAAGGATAGAGACGCAGATGCAGAGGACAGACACATGGACACCAAGGGGAAAGGAGAGGGTAGAATGCATTGGAAGATTAGGACTGACATATGTATACTCTGCATGTAGAGTAAATAGCTAGTGGGAACCTGCTGTATAATGCAGGGAACTCAGCTAGTGTTCTGTGATGACTTAGATGAGTGGGACAGGGGTTGAGGGTGGGAGGAGGGTCCAAGAGAGAGGGGATAAGTGTATACATATGGATGGCTGATTCACTTCATTGTACAGCAGAAACTAACACATCACTGTAAGGCAAATATACTCCAACTATATATATATATACACACACATATTAAAGACTGGTTCCAAATAGGAAAAGGAGTACGTCAAGGCTGTATATTGTCACCCTGCTTATTTAACTTATATGTAGAGTACATCATGAGAAATGCTGGGCTGGAAGAAGCACAAGCTGGAATCAAGATTGCCAGGAGAAATACCAATAACCTCAGATATGTAGATGACACCACCCTTATGGCAGAAAGTGAAGAAGAACTAAAGAGCCTCTTGATGAAAGTGAAAGAGGAGAGTGAAAAAGTTGGCTTAAAGCTCAACATTCAGAAAACTAAGATCATGGCATCTGGTCCCATCACTTCATGGGAAATAGATGGGGACACAGTGTCAAACTTTATTTTTGGGGCTCCAAAATCACTGCAGATGGTGATTGCAGCCATGAAATTAAAAGACGCTTACTCCTTGGAAGGAAAGTTATGACCAATCTAGATAGCATATTGAAAAGCAGAGACATTACTTTGCCAACAAAGGTCCATCTAGTCAAGGCTGTGGTTTTTCCAGTGGTCATGTATGGATATGAGAGTTGGACTGTGAAGAAAGCTGAGTGCCAAAGAATTGATGTTTTTCAACTGTGGTGTTGGAGAAGACTCTTGAGAGTCCCTTGGACTGCAGGGAGATCCAACCAGTCCATCCTAAAGGAGATCAGCCCTGGGTGTTCTTTGGAAGGACTGATGCTAAAGTTGAAATTCCAGTACTTTGGCCACGTCATGTGAAGAGTTGACTCACTGGAAAAGACTCTGATGCTGGGAGGGATTGGGGGCAGGAGGAGAAGGGGATGCCAGAGGATGAGATGGCTGGATGGCATCACTGACTCGATGGACATGAGTTTGAGTGAACTCCGGGAGTTGGTGATGGACAGGGAGGCCTGGCGTGCTGCAATTCATGGGGTAGCAAAGAGTCAGACACGACTGAGTGAGTGAACTGAACTGAACTGAAAGAATTATTTGTGTAATACACATGCCCCAGAATGTACTGAGGATGCATGTGATGTTGCATAACCCTCTCAACCTGCTTGTAAAGGAGGTTCTCTCACTGCTCCCAGGTCTTGAAGACTGGGCCAGTCAGTGCGAGACCAGGACTTGGCTGAGATCCCACAAGGAGTGAGAGACAGCCTCCAGGTTCCACACCTGCCCTCAGAGCCAATCTTCTGCCCACTGCCTCCCGGCAGCTCTGGGAGGTATCTGGAGCAGCTAGGGCTCAGGAGGAATGAATGCCAGCTAACACTGTCTTACAGAAAATTCCTGACACCAACGGTAACCCGTGCTCATCAGGCAGATTCTCCCCTCGAGAAAGCAAATTACCCATTAGCACTGACTGCTTTTACATGATGGAACTGGCTGCCTGGGGAGGGGTGGGGGCGGGGGACAAAAAACACTGTGCTGTCTACCCTTCTCACTTTTGAACTTTGAGCCATCTGAATATAATTATTACCTATTTTAAAATAAATGCTAATATTAAAGTTCAAAAAGAAAAGAGAGACTTACAAATTATCTTCAGGAGAATCCTGGAGTGGATTAGCCCCTAAATATGTTCAGTTTCAGCAAAACCTCAGTGGATGCCCTAGTATGGTCTGACTGGCTGGGGAGGGGAGCCAGTCTCTCCTGGGTGAATTCACCCTTGGGATCGCATTCTAGATTCTCCGGATGTCCAAATTTCTATTTCTTTCAGATAGACCTGGAGTGACATTGGGCCTGCAAGATTTTCCTCAGAGCCTCAAATGATCCAGACACAAGAATAGGCTTCACAGGACAGCTCCTGAAGCACGTAGAGGAGTTGTAACTGGCCTGGACCACTCTCTCGGTTCATTGGAGAGGAGAAAGAAACACTACAGTCAATAACTCACATTTGGAAATAACTATAGAACCCAAGGGGCTTCCCAGGTGTGCTGGAGGTAAGGAACCTGCCTACCAAGGCAGGAGACATAAGAGACACGGGTTTGATCCCTGGGTCAGGAAGATCCCCTGGAGAAAGGCATGGCAACCCACTCCAGTATTCTTGCCTGCAGAATCCCCATGGACAGAGGAGCCTGACGACTGAGCTAAGCACAGCACACACATAGAATCCAAGGTGACATCAAACCCACAGCCCTTCTGAGGGAAGATCATATCCCATATCCTTCCCTGTACTTGGGTGAGAAGCTCAGAATAAAGCATTATTCTAAAATGAAACACAGGAGATAGTGTATGAGGTGAGGAGTGTCCCAAGCAAAGAACCCAGAGACCAGTTGGCAGGCCCGAGCTCTGTCACCAACCCAGGGAGGGCGCTGAGGAAGGCTCCACATCCCCGGGGCTGTGAGTCTGCAGTGAGGCAGCTGGGCTGATGTCCCTCAGGCCCTTCCTGAGTTCTAACCCCTCATTCTGGGCTCCAACTCTCTCCTCCATCCCTGGATTCACTGCCTCAGACCCCAGGAACCAGAGTCCCAGCTACCTGCCTGTGTGTCGGGGCACAGCTGCCTAGGGCAGAGTCATGCCTTCATTCACTTTGTACATCTTCTCACGGAACACACAGTCCCAAATTCTTCTCATACCCGTCCCCCTCCCTCCTCCTCCGATATCTCCAGGGCTGCCTCAGCCAATTCGGGGTCACTCCTGCCTCTGGTCTCACGGGACACGTGTCCTGTCATATCTGTCCTGCTGAGCTGCGAGGGTCTCTGAAGACTTTTGATACTGGGAATGACCCCAGACTAGGCCAGCTCCCACCTAGGTGGGTATGGAGATGTCAAAGCATTGAACCACGATTGCGGGTAGTTTAATACAGGCAACGACTTACAAATTCCACAGAAAGGGACCCATATTCTAGGACAAGTTCCCAAGCCTGTCCTGCAAATTGCTCCATTCTCCCAAATCACATTGGTGGTGTTCAGATCGTCTCCTCACCACCAGCCCCGCTCCGCCCTTCCCAGCCTCAATTGATTGGAGCAAAGTAGACAACTGACCTGAGCTGGACCAATCAGTTCCTTGTCTGGAAAACGGAAACTGTGCTAAGAGATTCAGCCCAGCTGTGGCTGGTGTGTGTTAGCCACTCAGTTATATCGTACTGTTTGAGACCCCATCGACTGCAGCCCGCCATGCTCCTCTGTCCATGGAATTCTCCAGGCAAGAATACTGGAATGGAGTTGCCATTTCCATCTCTAGGGGATCTTCCTGACCCAGGGATTGAACCTGGGTCTCCTGTATTGCAGGCAGATTCTTTTACCACTGAACCACCTGGGAAGCCCCCCAGTCAACAAATCCTGAGGCTGTGGCCAGCCACTTTCTACCTGATGCAAAGAAAGTCAGTTTTCAGGGAAAGAGAGAGAAATGAATGAAGCAGAAATATAAAGAGGGCTCAAAAAATGGGAGTGGGAGACAGTCTCAGGGGCAATCCTGTCCCTGGTCAGTTCATGGTCAAGAGCTGGCAAAGAGCAGGTTTACATGCTTTCACGATCCAGTGCCCATCGCCTTCCAAATTAAGTCTTTGTTTCCTTTGGAGGAGTGACCTCTCTCCTCTGTGAGTCACTGCAGGGATAAGTCATTCCAGGCACGGTCTCACTGTGTTAGTGGGGAAACAAGATCCTTCTGCCCACCCCAGGGACCTCCACTTACAGGCTTTATGTCCGGAGCTGAACAAACACAATTGTAAGTGGCTGACCAGGGACAGTTCACCCATGTCGACTGAACAGCTGCTGCCTGCCCAGGCTGCTGGTGCTCAGCCCTCCTCCTTTTGTCTTTCCAGGCACCCTGGGGCCTCACCCTATCTGCAATTGGCCATGCGTGCGCCCCCATCACTCTTCCTTTACACTTCTTTTCATTTCTTTTAAAACAGGAGTGGAATTCTCTTGTTCACAAGTAAGAAGTCCTGGTTGATATTCACAGTTACAGCATATGCTAGGGTTCCATGCGACAGCAGGTATCCATCAGCCTTCAGCGAGATGGTATGGATTTCCGTTTCTCATGACCAAGAGTCCTTACAGGTTGGGGTGGCTCCTAGACAAACTGTTTAACCTCTCTAAGCCGGTTTCCTCTTCCTGAAAATGGTGTCACTGATTCCTGCTGTGCAGACAAACTGGAAGGATAAAATAGCAACAATAATGAAGTCACAGAGGCTAACTTTTAGCTAGTGCTTAAAATGTTCCATTACCTGTCCAAAGAGCCTACACAGAGTAACTCATTCACAACAACCCTATGAAGTAAACCCTTTTACTCATTTTAAAGGTTAGGAAACTGTGAATCAGAGAGGCTAAGTAATTTCTCCAAAGTTGCACAGCTAACAAATGCCAGAGGGCCTCATACTTGTTTTGTTGGGGGGTAGCTGTTATGTGTGTTAATCAAAGGATTTTAACGAGCCCCACAAAGTCAGTGTATGACTTAGGTAGCATTCCATATGCGAGGAAGGGTTGTGCAGGTCTCCACCCAAGGCAGCTGCAAAATTCGAAACAACAGTCTGTCTCTCTCTCCATTCACACAATCCTCCCACTGACCTCACCACTCCCATGGCTTCAACTGGACTCTCTAACCACGCTCCCCACCCCACCCAGCTGTCTGTCAGGCACTTCTGCCTCAGTAGCCCATGGGTGGCCCAAACTCAGCACAGCCGATGATAAACATTCCATTTTCACCCCAAGCCTAGTCTGCCTGCAGAGCTTCCTGCTTCACTGAATGGTGTCGCCATCTGTAAAGCTTCTTAAACCACCTGCCCAGGGTTCACTTCTCTTCCTCCCTCACCCCAAATCCATTCAATCCACCTCGAAGCCCGGTGCATCCTGCCTGGATAATCCTCATCTCTCCACTCACTACAGCAGCCCACATTCACTGTTGCCCCATCACATGACTGTTGGTCGCCAACCTCCTCCTCCCACTCCAGACTCATCCTACATCACAGCCAAAGTGATGCTTTTAGAACACAAATCTGGGACCTCCCTGGTGGCCCAGTGGTTAAGAATTTGCCTGCTAAGGCAGAGGACACAGATTCGATCCCTGGTCCAGGAAGATTCCACATGCCAAGGGGCACTTGAGCCCCTGTGCTACAGCTATTAAGCCTGCACACCACTAGAAAGTCACCCCTGCTCACCACAACCGGAGAAAGCCTGCTTGCAGTAACAAAGACCCAGTGCAGCCATAAATAAGTGAATAAGTAAAACTTAAAAATAACAACAAAGCATAAATAAAGCTCAAATCCAGTCAGTTGTTGCTCGGCCTAATTTTTGGTGGCTTCCCCTTGACCCCAAGATAAAGTCCAAGCCTTTTTTTATGGTCTATGGGACTTCCTGATCTAACCCCTGCCTACCTCTCCATTGTAAATTATGAGATTTTCAGTCCAACACTTCCTGCTTCAGACGTGCTAAACTTTCCCCTGGGGTTTTCACCATTCACTCACTTACTAATTCAACAGATTTACTGAACCTTTGCCATGAGCCAGGCACTGGGAGGTCAATAAGATAAACATGATTTTGTTTTCAGGAGGCTTGTGCTGGTCTGGTTGATTTCTTTTCATCATTGAGATCTCAGCTTTCCCCCCACCTCCCCTGGTAGTGCCACATGGCTTGTGGGATCTTACTTCCTTGACCTCGAAGTCCTAACCGCTAGACCCCCAGGTAATTCCCTGAAATCAGATTTTACATGAGTTCCTCCAGGAAATGCTCCCTCTCCCCTAACTAGGGTAAGTCCCTTAATCTGTGTCCCTGGGATACCTTATTCTCTGTTTAACATACACCACACCTTACTATTGTTTAACCTCTCTCTTTCCCGCCATACTGTCAACCCCATGGGGATGGGCACTGGCTCATCTCGCTTACTTCTGTATCCCCAAGCCTGGTACATAATAGACTCAAAAATAGCTGATGAATGAGTGAATACATGAGTGAATAGCATTATTATACTCAGCACATACTCATACTTCTGATTTTCCTACAAGATTGTAAGCTTTTTTTTTTTTTTAATAGGATAGATCATGTCATGTTTATATTTTTCTCCCAATGGCTTCTACATTAGTGCTCAAGGAGTTTTGGTTGAATGGATGAACAAGAGTATCTTCATGTAGGAAAATGAGAGTTAAAAAGGATGGTCAAAGCAGGAAGGCAACATCCTTAAGAAAATGAAGAGTGTGGGGACCTCTGACTTACAATCACATGATCTGATTGTTCTCCAAAGGGGCATGGAGTTCTTTGCTTCTCAGTGCTTGCTGTATGGTGGGTTCACATGGTAAGGTTGACAAAATACTGACGCCTGGGCCCCTCCTGCAGAGATTCCAATTCGATGAGTCTGGGCTGAAGCTAAGCAATGGGAAAAAAAATTTTCTTTTAAGTTTTCCAAGTGATTCTAATATATAGTTTGGGATGGACAAGTGTGGGGGCCCCCTGGAATCTAATTTGGACGGATCTGTCTGCAGATAAATAGATAATCTGTCAGAGATTCCTGGGATTGGATATGGGCCAAGACTTATGACACAATCAGAGGTGAAACCAAGGGAATGAAAACACGAGAAAGAGTTCAGGACCAATTATTAGTTATCCCTTCTAGATATACACTTATTGATGAATGAGTGAACAGGGAATGAAAGAAATGGGCAGGTGAGAGTAGGTCCTTCAAATTGCTGTGAACTCACTGGGAGTAGCTTTCTTTATGGACACGGAGCTGCTAACTCAGTTCAGTCGCTCAGTCATGTCCGACTCTCTGCGACCCCATGAATTGCAGCACGCCAGGCCTCCCTGTCCATCACCAACTCCCGGAGTTCACTCAGACTCACGTCCATCGAGTCAGTGATGCCATCCAGCCACCTCATCCTCTGTCCTCCCCTTCTCCTCCTGCCCCCAATCCCTCCCAGCATCAGTCTTTTCCAGTGAGTCAACTCTTTGCATGAGGTGGCCAAAGTACTGGAGTTTCAGCTTTAGCATCATTCCTTCCAAAGAAATCTCAGGGCTGATCTCCTTCAGAATGGACTGGTTGGATCTCCTTGCAGTCCAAGGGACTCTCAAGAGTCTTCTCCAACATCAAGTTCAAAAGCAACAATTCTTCGGCACTCAGCCTTCTTCACAGTCCAACTCTCACATCCATACATGACCACAGGAAAAACCATAGCCTTGACTAGACAGACCTTTGTTGGCAAAGTAATGTCTCTGCTTTTCAATATGCTATCTAGGTTGGTCAAAACTTTCCTTCCAAGGAGTAAATGTCTTTTAATTTCATGGCTGCAGTGACCATCTGCAGTGATTTTGGAGCCTCAAAAAATAAAGTCTGACACTGTTTCCACTGTTTCCCCATCTATTTGCCATGAAGTGATGGGACCGGATGCCATGAACTTAGTTTTCTGAATGTTGAGCTTTAAGCCAACTTTTTCACTCTCCTCTTTCACTTTCATCAAGAGGCTTTGTAGTTCCTCTTCACTTTCTGCCATAAGGGTGGTGTCGTCTGCATATCTGAGGTTATTGATATTTCTCCCGGCAATCTTGATTCCAGCTTGTGCTTCTTCCAGTCCAGCATTTCTCATGATGTACTCTGCATATAAGTTAAATAAGCAGGGTGACAATATACAGCCTTGACGTACTCCTTTTCCTATTTGGAACCAGTCTGTTGTTCCATGTCCAGTTCTAACTGTTGCTTCCTGACTTGCATACAAATTTCTCAAGAGGCACATCAGGTGGTCTGGTATTCCCATCTCTTTAAGAATTTTCCACAGTTTATTGTGATCCACACCGTCAAGGCTTTGGGATAGTCAGTAAAGCAAAACCTCTTAAGAAATCCTACATCCAAATACAGTCACACTGTAAGATGCTGAGGGTTAGGACTTCAGTATGTGAATCGGAGTGGAAACCGTTCTGCTGCTGCTGCTGCTGCTAAGTCGCTTCAGTCGTGTTCGACTCTGTGTGACCCCATAGACGGCAGCCCACTAGGCTCCTCTGTCCCTGGGATTCTCCAGGCAAAGCCCCAAACAAATTGTATCCTTCCTAGCATCTAGAACTGTGCTTGGCACATAGTACATGCTCAGTAGATGTTTGTTCAATGGGTGAATAGGGATTGAGTGGATGGCCCTGCAGCCCCTGGGGGTCTATGATATCAGAAGATTCTACCAGCTTAATACTGTTTAATCTTTTTAGGATTTTTTTTTCCTAATTGCCTGTGAGTAGTTAGCAGCTGGACTGGAAGAAACAAGCTGGAATCAAGATTGCCGGGAGAAATATCAATAACCTCAGATATGCAGATGACACCGCCCTTATGGCAGAAAGTGAAGAGGAACTACAAAGCCTCTTGATGAAAGTGAAAGAGGAGAGTGAAAAAGTTGGCTTAAAGCTCAACATTCAGAAAACGAAGATCATGGCATCCGGTCCCATCACTTCATGGCAAATAGATGGGGAAACAGTGGAAACAGTGTCAGACTTTATTTTTTGAGGCTCCAAAATCACTGCAGATGGTCACTGCAGCCATGAAATTAAAAGACGCTTACTCCTTGGAAGGAAAGTTTTGACCAACCTAGATAGCATATTGAAAAGCAGAGACATTACTTTGCCAACAAAGGTCCATCTAGTCAAGGCTATGGTTTTTCCTGTGGTCATATATAGATGTAAGAGTTGGACTGTGAAGAAGGCTGAGCACCGAAGAATTGATGCTTTTGAACTGTGGTGTTGGAGAAGACTCTTGAGAGTCCCTTGGACTGCAAGGAGATCCAACCAGTCCATTCTGAAGGAGATCAGCCCTGAGATTTCTTTGGAAGGAATGATGCTAAAGCTGAAACTCCAGTACTTTGGCCACCTCATGTGAAGAGTTGACTCACTGGAAAAGACTCTGATGCTGGGAGGGATTGGGGGCAGGAGGAGAAGGGGAGGACAGAGGATGAGATGGCTGGATGGCATCACCAACTCAATGGATGTGAGTCTGAGTGAACTCCGGGAGTTGGTGATGGACAGGGAGGCCTGGCGTGCTGCAATTCATGGGGTTGAAAAGAATCGGACACGACTGAGCAATTGAACTGAACTGAACTGAACTGAATAAAAATGATGTCATTAGGCTTATCTTAATCCAATATAACTGGTGCCCTTATATGAAGAGGAAATTTGGACACAGACATAGAGGGAAGACCATATAAAGACACAAGTAGAAAATGGCCATCTATACGCAAAGGAGAGAGGCCTTAGAAGAGACCAATATGCTGACACCTTGATCTTAGACCTCCAGCCTCTAGAATTGTGAGAAAATGTGTATGCGTGTGCATGCTCAGTTGTGTCAACTCTTTGCGACCCCATGGACCGTAGCCCTCCAGGCTGCTCAATCACTGGAATTCTCCAGGAAAGAATACTGGAATAGGTTGCCATTTCCTTCTCTAGGGGATCTCCCTGACCCAGGGATGGAACCGCATCTCCCGTGTCTCCTGCACTGGCAGGCAGATTCTTTACCACTGAGCCACCTGGGAAAGCCCTGTAAGAAAACAAAGGTCTATTATTTAACCCATCAAATCTGTGGTACTTTTTTTGCAGCCCTAGAAGACTAATACTGTAGCTGCAAAAGAGACCAAGTCCCTGTTTTCCAATGCATATATCCACCAAGCATTCATTTTTCGAAGGGCTATGTGCATACTTTAGGGGTATTTTTCTATTGCTATTTTTCAAGGCCTTATGGTCAATAGTTGCATTTAATAAAATCCACATTCATTGAAGGAGCTCCTTGACTCTAAGTGGCATTTTGTCATTATATATCTTTTGTACTAGATAAATTCTCAGTTGGCTGCTAGCGTGTCTTTAGCACCTGTCTAACACTGGCTAAGCTCTCTCGTATACAGAAAGCCTCAGGCTCAGAACTGTCCCCAAGCAGGAATATCTGGCTAGAACTGAATGGCATCACTGTTTTATTTTTTCTGTTATATATATTTGCACAGGTACTTGTATTTAATAGCAAGTTTTAATGGCTTTCCATTTGTAGTAATTATAGAATGTTTTCATTTCAGATACATTTTTACGGCAAAAATCAAGTGATTGTACTTTAAGAATGAATATTCAACAAATAAGGGTAATGTCATTTATATATAAGGCAAAAGTCATGATATGTGTGTGTGCTCAGTTACTCAGTCGTGTCCAACTTTTTGCGGTCCCATGGACTGTAGCCTCCCAGGCTCCTCCGTCCATTGGATTTCCCAAGCAAGAATACTGAGCAAGTTGCCATTTCCTTCTTCAGGGGATCTTCCTGATCCAGGGATCTAATCCGAATCTCATCTCTTGCATCTCCTGAAATGGCAGGCAGATTCTTTACCTCTGACTAAACCACTCAGGAAGATCTAAAACTCATGACATGGTATGCCAATGACAAAAGATTGGTAAACACTGAGTGAGGTGATTTTGTAGAAATAGATAGCTTTATTATTATCATTCATTCTCTCACTTTTTCATTGCATCAATACTGATCACTTCATGGCAAATAGATGGGGAAACAATGGAAACAGTGAGAGACTTTATTTTCTTGGGCTCCAAAATCACTGCAGATAGTGACTGTAGCCATGAAATTAAAAGACACTTGCTCCTTGGAAGAAAAGCTATTTAGTACAATAGACAGTGTATTAAAAAGCAGAGACATTACTTTGCAGACAAAGGTCCATATAATCAAAGCTATGGTTTTTCCAGTAGTCATGTATGGATGTGAGAATTGGACCATAAAGCTGAGCACCAAAGAATGATGCTTTTGAACTGTGATGTTGGAGAAGACTCTTGAGAGTCACTTGGACTGCAAGGAGATTAAACCAGTCAATATTAAAGGAAATCAATGCTGAATATTCACGGGAGGGACTGATGCTGAGGATGAAGCTCCGATACTTTGGCCACGTGATGCAGAGAGATGACTCATTGGAAAAGACCCTCATCCTGGGAAAGACTGAAGGCAGGAGGAGAAGGGGACGACAGAGGGTGAGATGGTTGGATGGCATCACTGACTCAGTGGACAAGCTCCAGGTTTGAGCAAGCTCCAGGAGATGGTGAAGGATAGGGAAGCCTGGCATGCTGCAGTCCATGGGGTCTCCAAGAGTCAGATACAACTGAGAGACTGAACAATAATGACAGCACTGATTGAGCACACACTAGCTTCCAGGCATTGTACTAAGCACTTTCTCATAAGATATCTTATTTAACTGCAGAAATTTCAGAGAAGACAGAAACCGTATCTGTCCTGTTCATTGATGCACATCCAGCACCTAGTGAAGTGAAAAAGCACTAAACACTTTTCCTTGGAAAGATACATGTGCATTTTTGAGTCAAGATTCAACCTACTAAAGGATACTATTCAAACCCAAAGTGCCTCCCACTAAGAATTAGTTGGAATGAAGGGCCAGTTTCTGATTTTCTCTACTCCCTCCGTCTATATTCTCTTTTGAAAGAATTATTGTTGTGAGACTATGGTGCTTTCTTGAGACATTAGGTGAGCTGCCCTACAACCTGAAATGGGCCTCTCTTCCCATCTATCCATAATCCACCATTTATCATCCATCCATCCAATGAAGAACCTGTGGAAAAAAAAAAACCTATATCTATCTCTGAAGAGAACTTGATTAGCATCTGCAAAGCAATTAATTAAATTCCATTACGTGCCGGGCCCTGGGGAGGAGAGAAACTGACTACCATGACCCCTTTTTCCACCTTCAGGGAGCAGTCCAGTCACCCTCCCCCCCTACCCTTCATGGGGATGCTCCAGGTCATTCAGAGTAAGTTGAATTTTGTGATTATCTTCTATATTTGGAAAGCACAAAACCAAATAACTCATCTTAGTAAAATTTCTAATCCAGATGTCTAAAAACTTTTTTAAGTATGAGTCTCTGTAGAACATTCACACTCAGTGCATACATACATTCATTCAAAAAATATTTATGAGCCCCTGCCATAGACCACGGAGAAGGCAATGGCACCCCACTCCAGTACTCTTGCCTGGAAAATCCCATGGACAGAGGAGCCTGGTGGGCTACAGTCCATGGGGTAGTGAAGAGTCGGACACAACTGAGCGACTTTACTTTCACTTTTCACTTTCATGCATTGGAGAAGGAAATGGCAACCCACTCCAGTGTTCTTGCCTGGAGACTCCCAGGGACGGGGGAGCTTGGTGGGCTGCCATCTATGGGGTCGCACAGAGTCGGACACGACTGAAGTGACTTAGCAGCAGCAGCCATAGACCAGGAACTGTCCAGTGCGAGAGCACAGAGGGGTGACGAGACAGCTGGGGTCCTTGTTCCATTGGAGTTTACATTCTGGGTGGGGAAATGACCTTAAGCGAGGAAATACTTCAGGGAACAAGGTAAGTTTAGATAAGAGGTTAAGTGCTGCAATACATATAAAACTAGATCAGACTGCTGTGTCAGGATTATGGGGTAGACAGTACCTAGGGTGGGACAGCCATGAAAGGCCTCACCGAGGAGGGACATTGGGAGCCATTCCCATCCCTCATTCCACCCTCTTGGCTCCCAGACATGCCCCTCCCCAGCTGGAAGAATCCTTGTCTCACAGAGCCACTGACAGACTTCCCTGAGGTGGGGAGAAGAAAACAAAACAACCACATTCTTTGAAGAGGGATTTGCCCAAGCTCGAGTCCTGCTTTCTAGAAGGAAGTTTTTGCAGTACCTGAATTAACACATCTTGCAGTTAATCTGAAGGCTGCCCCAGTATGACCCAGAGTACACATCAGAGACGGGTCATCTGCTCTCAGTGGAGTGGGTTGTTTTATTTCCCTTTGTTTAGCAACCAAGGCTCTGCTCCCCTCCCCTCCCCTCAACCCAGAAGTTAATAACCAAACAGCGACTGTCACTAACTCAGCAGAAGGATGGGTTCTACACTTTCTGGAGAAGACAATGGCAACCCACTCCAGTACTCTTGCCTAGAGAATCCCATGGATGGAGGAGCCCAGTGGGCTACAGTTCATGGGGTCTCGAAGAGTCGGACACGACTGAACAACTTCATTTTCACGCATTGGAGAAGGAAATGGCAACCCACTCCAGTATTCTTGCCTAGAGAATCCCAGGGATGGGAACCTGGTGGGCTGCCATCTGTGGGGTCGCACAGAGTCGAACACGACTGATGTGACTTAGCAGCAGCAGCAAAAAGCTTTCACCTGCTTCCAGTGAGAATGTTGGAGCAGATTCCTGTTTCACTTCACATCCCTCAGGAATGTGTGTAATCCCATTTAAGATGCTTGATTAAGTCTTTAGAACCCAAATCAAGTTGGGGACTTTTCAATGCCAGGAGCATGGCCTGTCATGAGATGGAAACGTTCCTAATCAAACATTGTCCTGGAGAGAAGTCTGTTTTTTCTGGTTCGAAGCATACAGAGATGAGTTCCTGTAAGAAATAGCAGCCATTGCCACATACGAATTCTTCTAAGCCAACTCAGATCCTTCAGCCAAAGAGGGCACATGTACTGCTAGACAGATTTGGCCTCTGACAGAATCCAGAGAGAAGGAGCTGTATCATCAGACTTCATTTTGCAATGCATTCTCCCCGGTTGCCCAGCCGTGCAGGTGGAAGAACTTAAGAATCAAATATGGGACTTTTCTGGTGGTCCAGTGGCTAGGACTCTGCACTTCTAATGCAGGGGGCCCAGGTTCGATCCCTGGTCAGGGCTCTGGATCCCATACGCTGAAACTAAGAGTCTGCATGCTGCAACTAAAGATCCCCCATGCCGTAATGAAAATTGAAGAACTCAAGTGCCACAACTAAGACGCAGGGCAGTCAAATAAGTAAATAAATATTTTAAAAATAATTATAATGATAAAAAAGAGAACCAAATGCACTGAGCAATTATTGATATGAAAAGTATGCTACCACATCCTGGAACAAGTCAGTAGGAAAGTCTCCTTGATCTCTCCCTCCAAGTGCAACAGCAGCACCCATCTACAGAAGCTATGAAGCAAGCGGAGACGCTACCAAGGTGAGTAGTCTCAACCCTTGCAGAGCCCATGCCATCTCCCAAAGCCAACCCAAGAAAAGTGCATGGCTTCGAGGTAGCAACCCAAGGCGTCAGAGTCCTCATCACAACGTGGAGGGAAAGCAGAGGACCTGCTTTAAGACCACATCTGGGTTAACGTGAAAACTGGTGTGTATTTCAACCGGCAAGAATTCACTTGCCAAGTTCTATCAAAGGACTGTTTTTCCTCTGAGAGTACCTGGTGTGATTTGGCCTATATGAATACCTGAATAGTTTCCCTCCAACACTGCTGAGCTGGAACTAAAGGGTCTATAAACTGTGAAATGAGAAAGGGATGTGGTGCAGCTTAATGCTAATGACCACTCAGGTGATGGGGCTGGGCTTCCACATCCTTACAGCTCCCAGAACCAGAATCTGATCAGTAACTCTTTTAAGGCTGAATATACAGTCTGCCCCAAATGCTTCTAAATAAAGGGAGTGTTATGGGCTGCCATCAGTCTTTCCCTCCTGTTAATCATTCAAGCATGCACATTGTGCACACAAGGGGACTATTAAGCAATTAACCCTTTAAGGATATATTTTTTTTTAAATTTCAAGATTTGGCTGAACTTGAGGATGATCCTCTTTTCCCCTCCCCATCCCCATTCCTTTTAACTAAGGATCTGAATTCATCTACTACAACAGCGGTCCCCAACCTCAGGGATCTAAGGCCTGATGATCTGAGGTGGAGCTGATGCAATAATAGAAATAAAGTGCACAATAAGTGTAATGTACTTGAGTCATCCCCAAACCAACCCCCCTCCCCCCCAGTACCCAGTCCATGGAAAAATTATCTTACACGAAACTGGTCCCGTGTGTCAAAAAGTTTCAGTGACTGCTCCAGTATAGTCTGTTAAAGGTGTAAATAAACAAGTTACTAAATAACCTGGTGATAAAAGCCAGGGAAATTATTTCTATTTTTAAAAAACGTATTTGTATTAGGATCACTGCCCTTGATTACAGAACTAGAAGCAATTATAGACCTGAAATTTCCTTTTCTCAAGTTGTGTTGTTTTCATTGCTTCTGGAGTGGAATAGCTGATCTATTTGCTTCATCGTGGAACCTTGCTTTTCAATTCTGTGCATTTCTGCGAAAGAGGTTGGCAATTCTTTTGTGTTTTTGCTTATGTGGTGATTTGGGAGATGGGATCCTGATGGGGAGGAAGGAAAAGAGTGGTGTAAAAATTGGTAAAGCATTAGTGATACAGAGCTCATCTTATAGCTTTCATTTTAGATTTACTTTACTTTATAGATTTGCAAAATTACTAATAATATGTGTAATCTTTCCCCCAAAACTGGCTTTTTTTTTTTTTTTAATGTGTCTGTGTATCTACTCAAAGTCAGAAGCCAATTAGTCATTTTAGGATTTTCTTTCAATTTTAATACCCACCCACCTCCAATCAATTACCAAAGCTAGGTGATTCCACTTCTGAACTCTCCAGGAGAAGAGCCAGGTGCCCTGCTGTCATTCAGGACCCAGTATTGTCTCCCAGGGCAGCGTGCAGTCCCATAGCCAGGCTTCCTAGTACCAGTCTGGCCTTCCACACACCCAGCCTCCACACTGTGCCAGTATGATGCCCTAAGAGCCCAACTTTCCACATCTACAAAGCCCCTCCTCAGAACCCATCCATGATCCCTTCTTGCCTCCCCCAGACCAACTAGGGGCCCTTCTTCAAAATGCCCCTCACCCTCCTCCCTTGTAAGGGCTTTCCTGGTGGCTCAGTGGCACCCCACTGCAGTACTCTTGCCTGGAAAATCCCATGGACGGAGGAGCCTGGTAGGCTGCAGTACATGGGGTTGCTAAGAGTCGGACACGACTGAGCGACTTCACTTTCACTTTTCACTTTCCTGCATTGGAGAAGGAAATGGCAACCCACTCCAGTGTTCTTGCCTGGAGAATCCCAGGGATGGGGCAGCCTATCGGGTTGCCGCCATCTATGGGGTCGCACAGAGTCGGACACGACGGAAGCGACTTAGCAGCAGCAGCAGCAGCAGCAGCAGCAGACCATAAAGGTAAAGAATCCACCTGCAATGCAGGAGACATGGGTTTGATCCCTGGATTGGGAAGATCCCCTGGAGGAGGGTTTGGCAACTCGTTCCAGTATTCTTGCCTGGAGAATCCCATGGACAGAGGAGCCTGGCGAGCTATACAGCCCATGGGGTTGCAAAGAGCTGGACACGACTGAGAAACTAACACTCCTCCCTTGTAAGGGATCACACTGGAATTTAATTTTGCTTGTAAAACTATCTCCCTCACTAGACTGTGAGCAGTCCAAAGTTGGAACTGTGATTTTTCCCAGGGCCCCACATAGAAAATGCTCCACAGATGCTCGTAAGAAAAGGAAAGGAAGAGGGACAATGGGAACCTTTGAGCTCTGTGTGTTGTGATACCCCAAGATATGGCTTGTCACCCTACTCAGCTAATTGCTTAGAATAAAAAAAGGACATGCCAGAGGAGAGGCCATAGTCTGGCATACACACTCCACTCCCATTTGGGGAGAATCTCCGGGCAGCAGGGCCGACTTCTTGCACACATGCCCTGGGCAGTTGTCCAGCACTCCACACTGAGAGGGTCCGTGAAATTGGTTTGATGTTCTATTGTCACATGCCGAAATTCTTAATACATTTTTAACAACGATCCCTATGTTTTTCTTTTGTACTGGGCTTTGCAAAGTATATAGCTGGTCCTGCCTGGTGAGTATTGAAGTCGGGGACAAGGGCCTGGGGGCTCAGATCCTCCTGCTTTTCATCCCCTGGTGAAGAAAGACCAAGTTCCTGTCCTCTGGTGCACAGACTCACCAAGCATTCATTATCATTTTATAGTCTTTCTGCATATCTGTCTACCTCTATTTTTCAAAGTCATGTAATCATGGATGAATTTAATAAAATACATGTTTATTTAAAAGAGTTCCCTAATTTAAAATGGCATTTTAGCATGAGATGTAGTTTGTACAGGAGAAGGTCACAGTTGGGTTCCAGCATATCTTTACTTTTCTAACAGTCACCATGTTCCTTTGTCTAGGATAGAAAAGTATCTGCAGGCTCAGACTCTTCCTCGAGTTTAATAGAGCTATCTGCTTAGATTTGAACACCGTGTTACTTCCCACCCCTGGGAGCCAGGAGCCCAGGGACACCTCAGCTCCCACCAGGAGACGAGGAGGTGATGAGATTCTCTTGTGGGATGGCCATGATGGTCGATTTCAGTAAAAGAAATAAAGGATACGGCACATCCCTCCCAGCCTCCCCTTCAGCTCCTACCTGTTTCCCCAGCCTGCACCTTCAGGCACCCACTAATTGTGAGAGTCCCCACCAACTCCAATAGATACTCTTTTTATTGAGGCAGTGAGGTTGGGTTGCTACTAGTTGAAACGGGGAGACTTCTTCCTAAAGAACCATAAACATTCAACCACTTTTGCTAGAGCCTCTTTTCCTTTTCACCCACTCACACTCCCAACATCAGACATAGGGACGTTTGCTGATAGACAGCACACCTTCCTTCAGAGCCTCGGCCTTATCCCCAGGCCCACAGGTGGGGCACTTTGCCATATGATGGAATTCAGTATTGTTGGTTTTGCATTCACCTCTCTTCCTCCTCCTGCTCTTCTGAGTAATAACATCTAAGGATTATTTAGTCTGACCAGGTACTCAGTCAGCTCTGAACCCTCTGTGTATCCTGAGAGCAGTATCGTGGAGCAATTGTGAGCTCAGAGTCTGACTCCATACTGTTGGATTAGAACCATATATGTGAGATATAAACAACAAAAAGTACCCATCTCCAGCACCAGTGTGAAGTTAAATGAGCTGAAGTATATGCTACACTTAGCCCAGTGCCTGGTAAGCAGTGCTTGTGCTTGCTATTATTGTTAATCCTGCATCATTTAACCCCAACAGCAGCCCAATGAGGGACGTTTTATTAGTATCATTATCACTCCCATTTTGTAGATGAGAAAACTGAAGGGCAGAGAAATCAAGAAACTTGCCCAGAGTGACCCTTTAGTAAGCGGTGAGGCCATCACAAATGGCCTGAGATGGTCTCATTCTGGAAGCAAGCTCTCTCACTACTAAGAATCACCACCTTCCCCAAGGGAACACCTAGCTGACTGTGGACCACTGTGACCCCAGATATTTCTCCAGGTCTAACACCTTCTTTGCAATCCTATGCCTGGGTCCTATATGCATAAACCTGCCAGCTGATAACAGGGCCTACAGAATTGCCTTTGTTTTTCACCAAGTCCTCTGGTCACCAATCCCCAATGTGATATGGAGGCTGGGGAAGGAGTTCAGAATGGGGTGAAGGTGGGAGTAAAAGGCTGGGCCTGGTGGTGTAGGGGCAGTAAGAGATGATGTGAGGGAACAGTATGGTTCCTGGGAGAAATGTGGTGGATCAGTACTTCCTGCCTTCTCACGGGGCTTCCTCCACTGCAGAGGCTGAAAGTTAAGGTCTATAATTCCCAGATGCACTTGGGGTTCCTGCAACCAGAAGGAAGCAGTGAGGGAGAGACCACACTTGGGCTGCTTCCACTGTTTCTGCTGGCAAGTACCATTGCTTCGGAGTCTGGAATTTCCATGATGTTTTTCCCATCCAGCTGGTAGTGTCCACTTATAAAAGATAGTAGTGCCTTCTGTGTCCCTGCCATGCTGCAGCACGTTTCTCAGAACTATTCCTGAAAGCTCAGTGTAGTCCCTCCAGCCTCTTGAGTAATTCTGTGGTGGTGGTGGTGGTTCAGTCACTAAGTCGTGTCCAACTCTTGGGACCCCATGGGCTGTAGTCTGCCAGGCTCCTCTGTCCATGGGATTCTCTTGGCAAGAATACTGGAGTGGGTGGCCATTTCCTTCTCCAGCACAGTATTAAATCTCCTTCAGCCTAAACTCACTAGGGAGCTAGAGTGGATTATGTCTCTGCCATTGAATCCTGACTGATACAGCATCTGAGAAGTGGAAAATTGACCATGACTGAGGGGTGACATGTCTCATTATCAAATATTGTATTTTAAAAAAAAGCATAGAGAAAAATATGACAAACATCTGTATCCACTACCCAGATTAAGAAAAAAATTAGTTAAAACTGATGATACCCTGTTTCCCCTTTATCATTTGAATCCCCTTCTCCTACCCCAAGGACTTAACAGCATAAAATGCCTATATGTATGTTTACCTTTTTACTCCTTAAGTAGCTCTGTGACAAATATAACATGATTTTTCATGTATCTGTCCACAAAGTTCTTGTTTTTGTTTTTCAACATTAAGTTTTTGAGATTTGCCAGTAGTGATATTCAATTGCCTTATTTATTCTTTTAATGACTGGATGGTATTTCATACATGAAGGTATTTCTTGTGTGATTTCAGCACAGTTTACTCTGCTATTGATAAGGAACGTAGTTTAACTTTCTAAGGTCTATGGGGGTGGAACTTCAAATGTCTTCAGAGCAAATGGGTTAGAGAAACACACAAAACGCTCTAGGGATAATAGGCAGACTAGTGTCCATGAAGACTGAGATGTTTGCATTTACATCTTAAAGCAGTGCCCTGGCTGAGCTAATCTCACCCCGGGGGAGCAGGATCATCATGGGGTTCCACTCTTGTGTCCCCAAGACATGCCACAGAGGCTGTCCATGACAGCCAAGGCCCCCCGGCAGACAGAACCAGACTTGCTACCAGGAAATGAAAATTGGGATCAAAGCAGGTAACTGGCTTATGCAGTCCCTGAAGCCGTGTCCCCCAGGTTCTGGGAAGATGCTGATGAGTTCACTGACCAAACATGAAGAAATTCCAGCACCTTTGCCAGAAATTCTGGATGAAAGGATTCAGGAGCTTTTATCCCCAGGGCTTACAATTGGTTAATTACTCTGTCACCCAAAGTTACTGAATCATAAAAAGTAGACACACATTTGCTATAATTCAGCTCCAGTGAGCAGAACTGGACCCTGTTGTGGGGAAAAGGGAAAAGAGCAGGCCTTTGAAGTGGAACACACATAAACCCCCCTTCCTGCCACTTCCTGTGTGTGAACCTGGACAAACGGCTTCCTGCTTCTGAGTATTAGTCACCTTGTCTGTAAAAGTGAGGTGAGAGTGAAGTGTTAGTCCCTCAGTCGTGTCCAACTTTTTGGGACCCCATGGACTGTAGCCTGCCAGGCTCCTCTGTCCATAGGACTTCCCAGGCAAGAATACTGGAGTGGGTTGCCAGTTCCTTCTCTAGGAATTACAGGGAGTCACCAAATTTTTGACAAGAATGAAGGCAATAAAGCAGCTTGTATTGCTTAGAGGTAGGGGGTGGGGGGAAAAAAAACAATTCTTAGTAGCATTCTCTGAGTGCTTAGATCAAGTTATACTAAAGGCCAAAACCCCAACTCTTGGGGTTTATAGTTTAATCTGTTTGTCTTGCTTAAGCCAGTTTGAGTTGTGCTTTCTATCACTTGCAGGATAGTAAGCCTTGACCAGTATTGTCTCGCTAGGAAACTGTGAGGATTAATCAAGATGGCACGACATGAACCTACTAAGGATCAGATTTCCTTGCCCTGCCTTGTTCTTGAAAGTGAAAGTCACTCAGTCGTGTCCTACTCTTTGCCATCCCATGGACTGTAGCCTGCCAGGCTTCTCTGTCCATGGAACTCTCCAGACCAGAATACTGGAGCCGTTCCCTTCTCCAGGGGATCTTTCTTACCAAGCCAGGGATTAAACCCAGGTCTCCCACACTGCAGGCAGATTCTTTACCATCTGAGCCACCAGGGAAGCCAAATCTATCTTAATTTAACTCCTTTTTCTTTTTTTGGCTGCACTACATTGCTTGAAGGCAATGGCACCCTACTCCAGTACTCTTGCCTGGAAAATCCCATGGATGGAGGGGTCTGGTGGGCTGCAGTCCATGGGGTCGCTAGGGGTTGGACATGACTGAGTGACTTCACTTTCACTTTTCACTTTCATGCATTGGAGAAGGAAATGGCAACCCACTCCAGTGTTCTTGCCTGGAGAATCCCAGGGACAGAGGAGCCTGGTGGGCTGCCGTGTATGGGGTCGCACAGAGTCGGACACGACTGAAGTGACTCAGCAGCAGCATGTTGCTTGAAGGGGTCTTAGTTCCCTGACCAAGCATTGAACCCAGGCTCTTGGCAGTGAGAACAAAGAGTCCTAACCACTGAGACACTAGGGAATTTCCTTCATTTAACTCCTTTAAAAATTTTATGTAGTTCTAAAATCATTCTGGGTTTCTATAAATGTCTCAAAACTATGATATATTAGAAACTTGAAAAAATTAAAAAGCTTACCTTAACCATATGATCTAGCAACCTTCAGTTCAGTTCAGTTCAGTCACTCAGTCGTGTCCAACTCTTTGCGACCCCATGAACCGCAGCACTCCAGGCCTCCCTGTCCATCACCAACTCCTGGAGTCCACCCAAACCCATGTCCATCGAGACGGTGATGCCATCCAACCATCTCATCCTCTGTCGTCCCCTTCTCCTCCTGTCCTCAATCTTTCCCAGCATCAGGGTCTTTTCCAGTGAGTCAGCTCTTCACATCAGGTGGCCAAAGTATTGGAGTTTCAGCTTCAACATCAGTCCTTCCAATGAACACCCAGGACTGATCTCCTTTAGGATGGACTGGTTGGATCTCCTTGCTAGCAATCTTACTCCTAGGCAAATATACAGAAAAGATGAAAACCCTTCTTTGAAAAAAATACATACATCCCAGTGTTCACAGAAGCACTATTTACAATAGCTAAGATGTGGAACCAACTCAAATACCCATCAACAGATGAGTGGTTTAAGATGTAGTATGTAAATACATATACTATTCAGCCATAAAAAAGAATGAAATATTGCTATTTGCAGCAATATGGGTAGACCTAGAGAATATCATAGTAAGTGAAGTAAGTCAGATAGAGAAAGATAAATATTGTATGATATCACTTATTGTGGAATCAGAAAATGATACAGATGAGTCTATATACAAAATAGAAACAGATTCATGGTCATAGAATAGAAGCCTATGGATACCAAAGGGGAAATTCAGGGGTGAGGGATAAATTAGGATTATGGATTAGTAGATAAAACTGCTATACTTAAAACAGACAAGCAACAAGGATATACTATACAGCACAGAGAACTATATTCAATATCAAATAATAACTTTTAATGGAAAATAATCTGAAGTATATATGTATTTATATAGTAAGTATTATTATTTATATTTTATGTGTGTGTACTAAATTGCTTCAATCGTGTTCGACTTTTTGTGACTCATACAGACCTATGGACTTTAGCCCTCCAGGCTGCTCTGTCCATGGGCTTCTCCAAGCAAGAATACTGGAGTGGGTTGCCATGCCCTCCTCCAGGGAATCTTCCTGACCCAGGGATTGAACTTGCTTCTTTTATGTCTCTTGCATTGGCAGGCAGGTTCTTTACCACTAGTGCCACCTTGGAAGCCCATTTATATTATATACACACATGTATATCAGATTATTATCCATGTACTATAGATATATTTATGACCAAATCACTTTGCTGTAGGCCTGAAACTAACACAATATTGTAAATCAACTATACCTCCAAAAAATGAAAATTAGAGTTTAAAAGGCGCTTTAGCTTAGAAAAGATTGTTAGGTAAAATAATAGCTTTCTTAAAATACTCTAGGATGTCACAGGGAAAAGAAATAGACGTCAACCTGCAGAGCAGAATTGGGTGACTGGGCGGAAGTCAGAGGATGCATGACTTCCAAATGAGGACAAACTCTAGTAACAAGCTCTGGATTGCACTTCTGAGGGGGAGGTTTCTCATGACAGGAGATGCTTGTGTTGAGAATGGACAGCCTATGACTGCTGTAGCACAGATTCCTACTTCAAGGGCACAGTTACAGGGTGACCACTAAGCCCCCTCACTTAGGATTCTAAATAAAGTGCCAAATATAACTATTACTTCTGCCTTCAATGTAAGAGTATCTCTGATTTTTCCATTAAAAAGGGATTTTGAACAATTTGAGGATACGAACTTTTAGGAAGGCAGAGGAATAGTTAGATATGCTTTCCTATCTTTAATTTATGATATGAGCTACATAAAGGTTTGCATTGATATATTATGTAAAATTATCATGTGTGAATTTAGAAAAGTTGCTTTATCCATTTTCACATTTAGTGAAATAACATTCAAGCCCTTCACATGTACTTTGGCATTACTTTCTTTTTTATTAGAGTCACTTTTCAGCCATAGAATGTTGGGTTTGTTCAATAATGTTTAACTTTTAGAGCTGTGCCTTTATGACTATAAAAAACAACTCCAAGATAAGCATTCTGGCAGAAAAAAATACCTTTTTTATTGCAAGTCTAACACTTTCCAGCCCCTAACCTCTCTGGTCCTACTGTAAGTGATTTTTTTAAAGTAAGTTTTCTTAGAAATTCAACTATTACAGTTTAGCAGAATAAACCATGCTTAGTAACTAATAGAATATTCTCTGAATAAAGAAAGATACAAAACCACATGTATGATATGGTCCAAGCAAAATATGATGAAAAGTTGGACTAGATATGTAGGCACAAACAAAAATAATAGAAGGAATATAACAGAAAGTTAGCAGCAGCTATCTCTGAAATGTGGTTATCATACACACTATGGTTTCATTTTTCATACTTCTTTGTAGTTCAAAGTTTTATGCAATGGGCATGAGTACCTTTATAATGAGAAAAAAGACCTAGCTATAAAAATGAATGCCTGAGTGGTATTTATCAAGTATAAACCCTTATTCCAGCTTCTTTGAAGTTTACAAGATGCAGTGGGGTCAGGGGTCACAAACTCAAAAACTTTTATGTAACATAAATAATGAAAGTGGGCCAATTAAAATAATACAGAGTGCTGAGAACTGTGGCAAATGGGAGAATATTTGGCTAATTAAAACAGGGCAGCGGATTATTGTCATGTAGGAATGTGAGCCCAATAGTATCAAATGCTCTGATATTGGATATTTGTATAAAATTTCCCCCACTTTGCTTTTTAATAGTGAAGGCCAAACACAATCCTTGTTTCAGTTTGCCCTTGTCTGTGACCTCTAAGTTAGAGTTCCCATTCTCTATGAACTGGTACTCAAACTGGCCTTCCCTGCAAACCATAGGTTTTAATTCCCTGTTCCTCTCCAGTCTTTCCAGCTCTCCAGTATCCTATTTCACCATTCACACCTAGGTCAGAATTTTCCAAAGTGTGTTCCATGGAACACAAGTCCTTTGGGATGTTCTGTGAAGAGAAAAGGGAAGGGTTCCATAGTTAAATGTGTCTGAGAAACACTTTTTTGTGTTTCCCACCTAGAGATTCCCAGCATACACTAGTATTTTAAAGTCCCCAGAAGTTCCGTGGTTTACTAAGTAAGTAAACTTTGTTTGTCACAGACCTAGACAATGTTTTAAAAAGCTGAGAGATCAATTTGCCAACAAAGGTCTGTATAGTCAAAACTATGATTTTTCCAGATCTGTAGTTATGTACAGATGTTATGACCAACCTAGACAGCATATTAAAAAGCAGAGACATTACTTTGCCAACAAAGGTCCGTCCAGTCAAGGCTATGGTTTTTCCAGTGGTCATGTATGGATGTGAGAGTTGGACTATAAAGAAAGCTGCGCACCAGAGAATTGAAGCTTTTGAACTGTGGTGTTGGAGAAGACTCTTGAGAATCCCTTGGACTGCAAGGAGATCCAACCAGTCCATTCTAAAGGAGATCAGTCCTGGGTGTTCTTTGGAAGGACTGATGTTGAAGCTGAAACTCCAATACTTTGGCCATCGGATGTGAAGAGCTGACTCATTTGAAAAGACTCTGATACTGGGAAAGATTGAGGGCAGGAGGAGAAGGGGACGACAGAGGATGAGATGGTTGGATGGCATCACCGTCTTGATGGACATGGGTTTGGGTGAACTCTGGGAGTTGGTGATGGACAGGGAGACCTGGTATGCTGCGGTTCATAGGGTCACAAAGAGTCAGACATGACTGAGCGACCGAAGTGAGCTGAACTGAACAGATGTCAGAGCTGGACCATAAAGAAGGCTGAGCACTGAAGAATTGATGCTTTTGCATTGTGGTGCTAGAGAAGACTGCTGAGAGTCCCTTGGACTCGGTGATCAAACCAGTCGATTCTAAAGGAAATCAACCTTGAACATTCACTGGAAGGACTGATGCTGAAGCTGAAGCTCCAATACTTTGACCACCAAGAGCCAACTCAATGAAAAAGACCCTGATGCTGGGAAAGACTGAAGGCAAAAGAAGAAGGATCGACAGCAGATGAGATAGTTAGATAGCATCACTGACTCAGTGGAAGTGAATTTGAGCTTTGCTAACTCTGGGAGATAGCAAAGGACAGAGGAGCCTGGAATGCTGCAGTCCATAGGGTTGCAAAAAGTCAGACATGATTTAGCCACTGAACAACAGCAACAACAAATTTTGCTTAGTCTAGCATGTTTCAAACTCTTTTGCCCATGAAATCCTCTATGGACCATAGAACACAGTTTGAGCAACACAGATCTGGGTTTTGTGAAGCTTTTGGTGGAGAAAATAGCACAAGCTAAATGAAGGTCAGATTTTTTTTTCCTGGATGAAGAAATGCTTAAAGTGTTGCAAAAGAAAAGAGTGAGAGAGGGAGTAAGATGCTAAGTGTATTATGGTTGGTCTATGTACCACATGGTGACTACAAGTGTGGTCCACAAAACCAGATTTCCTGGTTTGGAAGGGCAGGTTCTGCCACTAATTAGTGATATGACCTTGGGCAAGTTACTTGACTGCACTGTGCTTCAGCTTCCTTGACATAAAATAATGATAATTATAGTGTCTACCTCAAGAATGAATTATTGTGAAATGTATAAACATTCCTGACATTATTGTAGGTGCTCAATAAATATTTGTTATGCTCACTTCCCTGTTCACATTTGCTAATACATAGATAATAATAATGGTGATTATTAATGTATCATGATTATTGTATTTTATTAGCTAACATATATTGGAAGCTTAATATATGCCAGGCACAATGCTAAATAGATTATCTCCTTACAAAAAACTATATGAGGTAGCACTTTATTATTATTTCCACTCCATACATATATATGGGGGACTGAGGTTTGGAAAGTTGATGCAACTGGCCCTCAATTAAATAACTAGCAATGGGAGAGCTTGTATAAAACCCTATTGGTTGGACTTGGACTCTCACCCTTATAAATGCTACGTTCTGCTTCCTTGAAGTGAAGGCCCAGGACCTCAAAGATGAGTTACAGAAAGTTGACTGGTGCCTCCATAGGAGCAACAGTTAGAACTGGACATGGACCAAGAGCTGGTTCCAAATAGGAAAAGGAGCATGTCAAGGCTGTATATTGTCACCCTGCTTATTTAACTTATATGCAGAGTACATCATGAGAAACGCTGGACTGGAAGAAGCACAAGCTGGGATCAAGATTGCCGGGAGAACTATCAATAACCTCAGATATGCAGATGACACCACTCTTATGGCAGAAAGTGGAAGAGGAACTAAAAAGCCTCTTGATGAAAGTGAAAGTGGAGAGTGAAAAAGTTGGCTTAAAGCTCAACATTCAGAAAATGAAAATCATGGCATCTGGTCCCATTACTTCATGGGAAATAGATGGAGAAACAGTGGAAACAGTATCAGACTTTATTTTTTTGGTCTCCAAAATCACTGCAGATGGTGATTGCAGCCATGAAATTAAAAGACGCTTGCTCCTTGGAAGGAAAGTTATGACCAACCTAGATAGCATGTTCAAAAGCAGAGACATTACTTTGCCAACAAAGGTTCGTCTAGTCAAGGCTATGGTTTTTCCTGTGGTCATGTATGGATGTGAGAGTTGGACTGTGAAGAAGGCTGAGCGCCGAAGAATTGATGCTTCTGAACTGTGGTGTTGGAGAAGACTCTTGAGAGTCCCTTGGACTGCAAGGAGATCCAACCAGTCCATTCTGAAGGAGATCAGCCCTGGGATTTCTTTGGAAGGACTGATGCTAAAGCTGAAACTCCAGTACTTTGGCCACCTCATGCGAAGAGTTGACTCATTGGAAAAGACTCTGATGCTGGGAGGGATTGGGGGCAGGAGGAAAAGGGGAGGACAGAGGATGAAATGGCTGGATGGCATCACTGACTCGATGGACGTGAGTCTGGGTGAACTCCGGGAGTTGGTGATGGACAGGGAGGCCTGGCGTGCTGCGATTCATGGGGTCGCAAAGAGTCGGACACAACTGAGCGACTGAACTGAACTGAACTGAAGGTCCAGGGAGGTTGTGTGCCCTACCTGAGGTCAAATAGATGGGATCTGAACTGGGATTAAGGGAGAGAAAAAAGGAGGGAAAGGAGACCCAGAGCATCTTGGGGAAGATGAACCCAAGACTTCTTATCTTGGCCATGAAGGGGATGAGAATACGACCCCCCCCCAAAAGAAACCACTTTAGCATAAGGATTATTTTGAGTTGAAGGCAACTGAGAGTCAGCAGATGCAGGAAAAGCTCTTTATCTTCCCCCTTTCTGTCTAAAACAGCAGGCATAAATTTCCCTTTTGTGAAGTCTTTACTTTCTTCTTCTGTACTAGGAAGAGGAGATGATTCATTGCTGGAGATGGTATGACTTGAATCTGCATTCAGGAACCTCACTGGAAGAACACTTACCTCCCATTAGTTTCACCCACATGTTTCCCTTCCTGCGAGTTCAGTTCAGTTCAGTTCAGTCGCTCAGTTGTGTCCAACTCTTTGCAACCCCATGAATCGCAGCACGCCAGGCCTCCCTGTCCATCACCAACTCCCGGAGTTCACTCAGACTCACGTCCATCGAGTCAGTGATGCCATCCAGCCATCTCATCCTCTGTCATCCCCTTCTCCTCCTGCCCCCAATCCCTCCCAGCATCAGAGTCTTTTCCAATGAGTCAACTCTTCGCATGAGGTGGCCAAAGTACTGGAGTTTCAGCTTTAGCATCAGTCCTTCCAAAGAAATCCCAGGGCTGATCTCCTTCAGAATGGACTGGTTGGATCTCCTTGCAGTCCAAGGGACTCTCAAGAGTCTTCTCCAACACCACAGTTCAGAAGCATCAATTCTTCGGCGCTCAGCCTTCTTCACAGTCCAACTCTCACATCCATACATGACCACAGGAAAAACCATAGCCTTGACTAGACGAACCTTTGTTGGCAAAGTAATGTCTCTGCTTTTGAACATGCTATCTAGGTTAGTCATAACTTTCCTTCCAAGGAGCAAGCATCTTTTAATTTCATGGCTGCAGTCACCATCTGCAGTGATTTACCACCCCTAGAAATCCCAACCCTTTTCATTAGTCTTATCACCTCTCTACAAATTGTTACTTTTTGTTAAACTGGTATACAAACTCAGGCTGAACTGTCTTCCTTTTTTTTGAGACCCTTGTGTACAAGTAAAAATCAAAATAGTAACAACAAATAACATTTTTATGGCTTTTCTTCTATTAATCTGTATTGTGTCAGTTTAATTTGCAGGGTCCTGGGAACTGAACTGAAAAAGGTAGAAGATAGTTTTTTCCTCCCTCGTAGCCACATGCAGTTCTAAGAACCTTACAAGTCACCTATAAGAATGGTCAAGAAGTCAGTCAGGTCTTCAAGCCTGAACTCCTGAACTCAGGTGCCAGATTGATCTCCTATCCAGATGCATCTCCTATCCCAGGAGCCCTTTCATCATCCCTCATATCCTATGGAATCTCCACGTCCTAGAGATCTGCCCTCCATAAATCTTGTATAGCATACCCACTTCTCTCCACCCCTTATATCTCTACCCTAAGCAGGTCCACCATCGTCTCTCCTGTGTGTGCCTATGCCGCCAGCCTTCAACTTGGTCTCCCTGACTCTAGGCTTGTCCCTTTCCATTCAGCCTCCATACTATAGCCAGAGCCAGTTTGGCCATGTCCTTCTCCAGCTCAACGATCCTTCTATTACTTTCCTTTGTTCCTCCAGGCGTGCTGGTGCCCTCTGTGGCTCCTGCTCAGCTCCCCAATCCCATCTCCAGTTACGTCCCACAGCGTGCCATGGGCTCTTCCTTCTCCCTGCTTTGGTAGATGCTGCCTAGGGTACTCTGTCCTTCCCACCTCCTTCATCCCACTAATTCACATATATGTTTCTGGTTTTCCTCTGGAAACCCTTTCCTGCTCCCACCGCAGGCTAAGTTGCCTCCGAGGGTCCTCATAGCACCTTGTACTTACCTTCATCATAGTGTTCCTCTTGTTGAATTGTAATTGTCTCCACCTATCTGTCTCTCCCAACAGAATAAGGGCAACTTGAGTGCAGGATGCATCTTTGCCCAGTGCCTGGTACATAGTAGGTGGATAAGAAATGTTTTTCGAATGAATTAATGAATAAACAGGCAACTGATACTAATTTATACCATTGCAGTTTGGATTCCTGTCACCTGACCTCACCTGACAACTATTTTTATTAGACAGCACATGTTGGAGGCCTACAGTATGAATGCCAGCTGCATATGTAAGTCAGGATCACCTGCAATCAACTTTCTTGGAATGTGCAGTCTATGACATTTCTACCAAATTTTATATATAGCTGTTCGGCTCGTGTTACTTGGTTCCAGGAAAAAGAATCTTTCTGTGTCCAAATTCTGAGCTCGTAGCATCTCTCTTGGCTGCGTCACTGGTGTACGCTGCCTGGGGCCAGGGAGAGGAGAAACCGGTTTACTCATTCACGCAGGACATTCATGGAAAGCCGACTCCGCAGCCAAAAAGACGAGAGGGAGTTGTGTCTGTCCATCTAGGGCAGTTTCAATAAGGACACCTGAAAACCAATCCTTCTCAGTTGCCTCATCTGACAGGGCTGAATGCCTCCATCCAGCCCACACAGGCTCAACTCAAATGCCCTCCTTTTCGAAGACCTGGTTGTTAAGAACAAGAATCTGGAATGACGGACAAAATATAGGACATTCAGTTAAATGTGAATTTCAAATGAACAATGAATAAATCTAAAGTATAAGTATGTCCCACATACTGCACTGGACGTACTTCTGCTAAAAAAGTGACTCACTGTTTTCCTGCAGTTCACATTTTATTAGGCATTCTGCATTTCCGTTTGCTAGATCTGGCAATTTCCAATGAAGTTGTGGGTTGGGATTCTAAAAGGACATGTTTTCCCAGCAGGCCTCTCCGCTAGTAGGCTGCCCAGGGATAATACGTGGATTCGAGGCCTGGAGGAGAGGTTTGAGCTGTTAGAAGTTGTTTCCACTGAGAGTACAGGACTGGGTCATGTGATGTGGGAAACAGAAAGAGGTTCCCAACCTCAGCTGCATGTGAGAACCACAGGAGGGGCTTTAAAAACATCTCAAAGCACAGGCCACATCACATCAGTAAAATCAGAATCACCAAGGTTGGGATACAGGCTTGGGTATTTCTAAGGCCCACTTTGAAAATGCAATTGTGAAGCCAAGGTTAAGAAACACGGACCTACAATCTTTCCTCCCCTTATACAAGTCACAGGCTAATCTTCTGCCTTCACTGAGTGTGGTAATCTGCCATTCAACTAGCAAAGGATCAAGGAGGCTGGTTACCTGAATCAATGCAGTCTGGTATCTGATGCCAGAAGTGGAGTTGCAACTTGGCTACATACCAGATGTTAAGGCCTGAGCAAGAGGTGCTCTTATGGCTCTGAACATCAGCCACCAGTTTGTAAAATGGAACCGCTAAAGCAGAGCTAACGGTGCCTTGTCTGCCTGCTTTGCAAAAGTGTAGCATGAAGGTAAGAGTCAGGCAAAATGTAAGAAGTCACTGAAAGTGCCTGATGAGTTCAAATTGCTAGAAAAGTCAGTTGTCATCATGCTGAGAACCTTTTGGGCTCAGGAGCAGATCTCAGAGTTAGCATTCAAAAGAACAAAATGAGAAGCAGAACCTGAGTTTCACCAAGGTCCCCAGGTAGTAGTCAAGCAGATTAAAGTCTGAGAGGTATTGAGGATGCAAATCCGGATTCAGTGGGCCTTGAAGGGCCAGGGCTCGAGAACATGCACTTCTAGAAAGTTTCCAGCTGATTCCAGGCTAGAGGGTGTGGTCCACACCCTAAGCAGTGAGAATTTAGAACAGTGAGTCTCAGCTCTAGCTGTTCTCTGGGATCACATAGGGGACATATTTGACCCCACTTCAGGCCTACTGAGTCAAAATCTGGGGTGGGCTCTGAGCATAAGCATTTTTAAAAATCTTCCAAAGTGTGATCAGCTACATCTGTTTTCCAGAATTCTGGGAAATCTGGATCAAAACTGTGAAGGCAAAGAGCTGCTTTCTTATCCATGTTCCCAGCATCTAGTTGCCAGGTTGCTTTATGATAGCTCTACAGCCCTCTTCCTTTCCATTGCCAAGTTCTAAAATAGATCCTATCCAGGTCACCCCAGGCCTGAGCCAGCCCTTGGACAATGGCCCTTGAGCCTCTTCTAGCACTCTCTTCTCAATCCATCTCATGCATGGCTTTAAGATACTTCGCCCTGGGGCATCATGGTTCACTGCCTGAGAAACTTTGAGTGTCTTGCAAGCACTGGTGTGCTGGGAAATGCTTAAAAATTGTCCCTACCTTATCCCCGGAAGGACAGCTCTGTGGTTTATAACGGAACTGTGCTTCTCACATAGGAAGCAGTATCACCATAGTAGCTCTGGTGATTATCACTGTTACAGTCATATTCTGAGGCTTCCCCATTCCTCCTCCCTTCCTTGAGGGTTCCATGGTCCAGTTACTGATTTGCACACTCCACCCCCCCACACCCCCCGGCCAGTCAGCTTCCTCAATTGGGAAATGGGCTCCACGTTGCTATAGCCTAATCCTCAGGTTCCTCCACCTCCTCTTTCCAGAACTACAGGGTGGGAGGAACAGGGGTGAATCTTCCTCTGGGACCTAATTAGTATGTAGAAAGAGTCCTCTGTGATCCACAGATGAAAGGCCACTCTCCCTGAGATGTCATAATGATGAGGAAAGTTTCCCCATCTGTAAAATGGGCATTGATGAGACTGCTTGTTTACGGAGCTCCTGAGATGAAAAGGCTTGTGATGGGACAGGATGCTGATGAGTCCGGCTCAGAGTCAAGTTTGCTGTTGGGGGCAGGTGTGTATTAAGGAGGCTGGGGGCGCCTCCGTCCCCTCTCTCAGTTAGAATCTTGTGCAATACAGGAAATGGGGCAATGAGAGGGGGAAAGCAGAGGTGAGGCTCCTGTGTAAGCGTGTGTGTGCTTGTCAATGTGCATACGAGAGTGTGCATTTGTGTGTGGGAAGAAAGCAGTGTGTGTATGAGTGTGTGTGAATGAGTGTATGGTTGTATGTGTGTGTATGATTGTATTAGTGTGTGTATGATTGTATGTGTGTATGACTGTTTGTGAGCATGTGTGTGATTGTGTGTGTGTGTATTCATCACCAGGTGAACAGATAACGTCCTAGTCTTGAGATCAGGAAGAAATCATGGGTTTCTTTCCCAAATTCTAAGAACTCCTTAAGCAGAAGCTCAAAGTAGTTATCTCTCAGGTGATGGTTCTGTTCTGATATTTACCCAGCAACCTGTGGAGGCCCTCTGAGATTGAATTCCACTGCTGGGGGGAGGGCAAGAGAAGGGGACCAGAGGGTGACCCTCAGCAGCCTCTTCAACCAAAATTGCTCCACATGTACCTGTTTTTACATTGGTGGTTATTCACTAAGTCGTGTCTGACTCTTTGCAACACCGTGGACTGTAGCCCAGCAGGTTCCACTGTCCATGAGATTTTCCAGGCAAGAATACTGGAGTGGGTTGCCATTTCCTTTCCCAGGGGATCTTCCCAACCTAGATATTGAACCTGGGTCTCCTGCACTGCAGGTGGATTCTTTTCCAACTGACTCGTGTTTTTACATTAGATTTCCTTAAAGATTTCACATGAAAGGAAGGGTCAATGGCTTACAAATGCTTCAAAAACACAATTTAGGGGCAGGGGCCTAAAGTAAATACAAAGGGCTCTCCCTAGTGTCAGAACAGTATACCATTAAGGAACACAATCTTTAGGGACAGATGGCCTCGGTCTTGGCTATGTGGTCTTGGGCAAATTGCTTCACATCTCTGTGCTATTTCCTGAACAGTAAAGCATAGCATAGCCCTGTAGCTGCCTCACAGGGTTACTGTGACGATTAAATATGTTTATACATGTAAAGCACTGGGAGTGGCGCCTGGCACATGGTGAGGGCTCTGAAGTATCTACCACTCTGACCAAGAGCCCCAATTTCACCTTGTCAGGCTTCTCAGGCACAGTGCCTGATACATCCACATACACTTCTCTATGGCATCTCCTCAATGACCCTCTAAACTAAAACTACCATTGACCCATTTTATAGACCAGGACATTAAGGCTTAGGGAGGTAAGTGGAAGGATCAGAGCTGGAACCCCATCTGGGCACCCCCAAGCCCAGAGCTTCCCGTTGCTGTCCCTAAACAGGAGGGAGGGGCTGTATCTCAGGCAGATATGGTCCCCCAACTTGGGCCTTCTCCATGCTGTCCAACCATTGTCCAACATACTGTCCATCGAGGCAAGTGGCTGGCTCCAAGGATGAGCTCATCTACCTACAAACAGCAGGACAAGGGGGGCCAGAAGTGACCAGTGTAGCTGATGACTGGCCCCATGTCTACGGGCCCTGGTAGCCAGGAACAGGTTTAAAGTTTTTCTAAGATGGTTGGATGACATCATTGACTGAATGGACATGAATTTGGGTAAACTCGGGGAGTTGGCTATGGACAAGGAGGCCTGACATGCTGCAGTCCATGGGGTCGCAAAGAGTCGGACATGACTGAGCGACTGAACTGAACTGACTGAAGCTATGCCCAGTAGATGTAGGTCAATGTCACCCCAAATGCTTTCTGGGGATCTCTGCTTCAGAACCTCCGGGGATTTCATTAAGATGCAGATGCCTTGGCCCCAAAGAATTGAATCTCAATCTCCAGAGAAGATGCCTGGAGTCTGGATTTAACAAGCACTCCAGGGGGCTCTGATGTTCCAAAGGGGAGATCCCTGTGTTTCAGCCCTGTGCAGGATCGGGGCAAGGTGGGTTAGGTGATCTGACCTTCTCCTTGCTTCTCCAGCCCCAGACCCAAGCTCCGCCCCCTCTTAGAACCTTGACCCTGCAGCCATGAGGCCTTTTCCGGCCAGGCACCAGGCCCACTTCTGTCTATAAAACTCTGCTGCTATGAACTCAGGCCCACAAGGCTCCCATGAGCTGCACTGCTGGAGGCCGGACTCTGCTTCCAAATTCTCTCCTCCCACATGTGATTTTCCCTCTTTCTTCTCCTCCTCTTTGTGGGGCTTAGCCCCCTCCACCCCATGTCATCATAACTGCCCTTTTCTAACCTGTTAAACGGGGGCGTTTCCTCACCTGTAAAACGGGGGCATCGACCTTGTATTTTTTCCTTGTCCCTTTCTAGACACAGGGCTGTCCCACCCCCCAGACCACTCCCACACCTTTCATGAAGTGATTACGGATGTGGGGGGGCGGAGCTGAAGACAGAGGGGTGATAAATGGAGATAGATGTATACCTGAGGGGGCTCTCCAAGTCTGGATAAGAGCAGTAAGATTCCCCGGGGGCCAGATTGAGGGTCTCTTCCTCACAGGTGGGTATCATGACCCTGACAGACAGAATCAGGAACATGGACCAGAGGAGAAAGCAATTTCACGGAAAGGGTAAAGAATGTACGGTCTGACAGGACTTTGTTGGGAGGTGTTTTGTAAAAAGAGAAAATGCGAAGATACTCTCCATTCAGTACCTTGTGGTACAAGTCCTAGATCTGTGAGGAGAGCAGAACGTGACCAGCCGAATGCAGGTATGAAGCAGGGGGCGTCTTGAAGACTGGACAGGAGGCAGTACTCAGCAAGGGTCTGGGCTGTGACTTTGGATCCCTCTGGGCTGTCAGTGCAAGCCTGATACAAGCTGTGTGGGTTCAGACAAGGTCTGAGCCTTAAATTTAAGGTTTAGGATTTAAGACCTTAGGTTAAGGTCTTAGCCTTACCCTAAATCTAAAGTTCCAACTGGGCTGTCAGTGCAAGCCTGATACAAGCTGTGTGGGCTCAGACAAAGTCCTTAACCTAAATTTCAAGTCCCCATTTATAAAATGGTGACAGTCATAGCAACACCTGATAGGTTTGAGTGAAAGCCAAATGAGATTAAGTTTGTACCAGGCTTAGCCCCGCTGAGTGGCATTTATTCCATGTCTAGTGTGGTATCCCAGAGACCACGATTCCCAGTATCTGATCTGCTCCAAACTGACAGTTCAGGGAGGGTCAGGACTGAGTCACTGACCCGAAGACAACTGCAGGTTCTGGTCCCCAGGTATCAAGGGGAAAAGGAAGATGTGTGATTGTGAACCGTGATAATACATTAAATCCCTTACAATAAGGCATAGTAAATAAATATCTGTAGGCTGGGCTTAGGTGTTTTCCTAACAAGTAGCAACTTTGCTTCTGTCCCAAGCCCATTCTCGTGGGAGGCCTCTAAAGCTTAGAGTCTATATCTCCCTCTGTCTACTAATCTTCCAGAGGAAAGTTCAGTTGTTCCCGGAGGAAAGATCAATTTCACCAACAGTAATATCAGCCACATCAGTAGCAGTGACAGTGTCCTGGATGAAGCAGTGGTCACTGCTCATTTCATCCTCAGCAACCTTCTGAAGGCTGTGATTCTCCATCTCCTCTTAGGGCACTGGTGTCTGGAGAGCATCTCTCCAAAGTCACAGAGCAGGCATGTGATAGCCAGGAAAGGGCTTGAACCTGGGCCTGAGTGGGCCTGTGAGCTCTCCGCCACACAGCCTCCCAACATCAGGCAATCTGTCACATGGCGAAATACTGCCAGGGACAGAGAGAGAAAAGAAGACAAGAGTCTAGAAAACTCTAAGGATTGGATAATAAATAATGACTCCTGAATCATCCACTGTGTCTTTGAAATTAAGACTAAGAGCAACTAAACAGGGATGAGAGAGGGACCAGAAGCTTCGAGTCAGGCTCAGGGTGGCGGTGTCATCTCTCCCAGACATCCTGCTTGTGACCCTTGTGATCTTGGACTCTCCCAAGAAGTCAAACACTTCGCAATCAGATTAAAACTAAACCGAACCTTGCAGGCAGGGAGAAGGTGGAGCTGGCAAGGCCAGGGGATTAAAGTCAAACTCCCAGAGCAAAGTTTGACAGTGACAGCCTGTTTGTCCCAGGCCACTGGTATATGGATGGAGCAAGGGTAGGGAGGGCAACACATCTTCCCAGGAGGTGCCCCCACCGCCCTGGGGAGTGGGTGATTTTGTGCTGCAAGGGGCTTCTTGAAGTCAGAAGAGGTGATGGCAAAGGATACTAGTTGGAACCTGATCTAAAATGGTAACACAAAACTCAAGTGGCCCAGAAGGGAAGGAAAGGAGTTGCCCCAGATGCAGATGGCAAGGATTAAAAGAAGCCTGGCAGAACTTTCTGCAGAGGACACAGGAATTAGGTATGGAGATGGAAATCAACCTCTACTGACTGACATCAGCCTGGGTGCTAGGCTCCCTCTCCCACCTCCCAGGAACCCTGAGGTCTCCTCCCAGGACATGCTGATGAATGGGACTTTGACATGATCCTGTGGGAACTGGAAGAAACATGCTGCAAGATAAAGTCCTACAGTTCTAGAAACCAGAGTTTAGAAGATGGAAGGAAGAAGGGAGGATGTTTCAAGTTTACACTAAATTATACTGTTTTCTACATTCCCTCCCCCAAAGTGTTCAAATCTATCAGTTTTCTCGAACTAGAAACTATTCTGCCCCACTTAAACATATATTTAGACCTCATGGAGTACGTTGGAGAGGGACAAAGAGCCAGCACTTAAAATTCCAGGCATTTGGTAGTCCACACAAGACCACCGAATCTCAAACCAACATACTCATGGTGTGGGCTAATGGGGAGGGGAAAATGTTTAATAATGTCATAAACCAAGGGAAATTTTATTTTAGGGTCAATTTGCAGAACACACACATACATACCCCAAACCCCTAGGGTGGTCAGAGCCAAAATATAAGTATGATAAGAAAGATGTAAACTCACAATGAATCATCAAAATTTCCTGAAATTCTTTATGTCCTAGGAATAATTGTCTTTTCATAAACAGTCCTCAGAGCTGCTCTCAGAGCCAGAACAACACACAGTTGCTGAAAGCGCACTGGTTTTACAGTCAGATAGCACCAGGTACAAATTCCAACTCTGCCTTACTGTTACCCTCATTGACCTGTATGAGCATCTTAATCTCTCCAAGGCTCAATGTTCTGAGCTATAAAATAGAGTTCATAGAGTTGGAAGGAATAAAGACAAATATTTATTGAGTACCTATAATATGCCAAGCCCTATTCAAGGCAATGGGGATACAGAATGAATAAAACAAAGGTCTGCCTTCATGAAGTTTAGAACCATGAGGGGCAAGATGAACAAGAAACACGTAATCCAAAAAAGGCAGAGTATATCAGATGGTGATGAGAAGGAGATGAGGCTGAGTGAGAAGGAGGCTATTTGATTTAGGGCCATTAGAAAAGGCTCATGATAAAAGAGACATGAGGTTGTGAGTCATGCAAATGTTGGGGAAGAGGGTTCCTGGCAGAAAGAACAGCAGAGTAGAGGTCCTGAGGCAGAAGCCTGCTTGTTGTGTTCAAGTAACAAGACGGACCTAATTAAAGGAGATGGAGCCAGGTGGGGTAAAGCAGGAGACAAAGACAGAAGGTGTCTGAGTGGGAGGAGGCAGGAAAGATGATCTGGAGTTCAGCCTGGGTGAGCTGGGAAACCAACAGAAGGATGTAACTGGCTTATATTTAGAAAGGATTACATTGCTACAAGAAGATGTGGCAGGAGGGGGTAAAAGTGAAAAGGGGGAAATTAGAAGGCAACTGAAATAGTCTAGACAAGAGATGATGATTGTTTCAGGTTCTTGGGCTGAGTAGTTAGAAACAAGGAGGTGCAACTTACTGAAATGAGGAAAACCAGGAATGGTGGGTTTGCAGAGAAGAAATCAGATCCATTTGGGACATATTGAAGTTTGAGAAGTCTACTGGATAACCAAGTAGGGGATGCTGGGTCACTAGTTGGATATATGTGTGTGGACTTCAGGGGAAGTTTTAATGCTATGGGTTTGGATATGCTTAGTCAGGGACTAAGAACAGATGGAGGAGAGAAGAGTCCAAAGACTCCAGGGATTAGAGGTCAAGGAGATGAAAGGAAGAAGCAGAGAAGACTAGGAGTGGCTGGTGTGGGAGAAGGAAAACCAGGGTCCTGAAGGAGTCTACGCCAGTGGTCAGTACGTTTTCTTCATGAAGAGCCTCATAGCAAATAGTTTTGGCTTTGTGGGCCAACTGGTCTCTGTTGCCACCACTCAGTCCTGCCACTCACTCTAGCATGAAAGCAGCCACAGACGATACATAAATGAATGGCCATGGCTGTGCTTTCATAAAGCTTTATTTATGGGGGCACAGCAAAGTGCTGGATTTGGCCTGAAGGCTGTAGTTTGCCAAACCCTGGTCAAGGCAAATGATGCCCCGGGAGTATAGTGTGGACTGAAGACAGAATGCTCTGGAAGCCAAACGGACAAAGTATTTCAAGGGCTCAGAGTGATAAATGGCATCAAATGCCACTGATAAATTAAGTCAGGTGAAGACTTAGCCATTGGCTATAGGAACACATCAGTCATCAAAGGCCTTAACAAGAACCTTTTCACTAGAGTGATGAGGGCAAAAGCCTGATTGGAAGGGGTTCAAAAAAGCTGGTAAGAGAGTGTGGGCATAAACAACTCTTTTGAAGAGTTTTAGTTCCTGGCAAAAAGGAAATGTTCAGCATGGTCATTCTTTTCCCATAAGTGGACCTACGATCCAGCAGTTATTATTTATGTAGAACTGAAGAGTTTACATTGGAGAAGGAAATGGCAACCCACTCCAGTGTTCTTGCCTGGAGAATCCCAGGGATGGTGGAGCCTGGTGGGCTGCTGTCTGTGGGGTCGCACAGAGTCGGACACGACTGAAGCGACTTAGCAGCAGCAGCAGCAGCAGAAGAGTTTACAAGGCACATGCACAGAGCATTTTCACATTAGTTTAAAGTAAGTCAAGTTAGCTATTCAGATTCACAAGAAAAACAGAAACTTGGGGTCTAGGGTTGAGTTAGAAGCCACCAAAATATGGCTTGAGTTTGATGGAGTGGTGCATTATCCCCAGAGACTAGTGTATTACACATCCCAAACGTGGCTGTCTGCCATTCATCTACACTCTACCCGGCGATGAAAGAGACGAGAGAGTATCTGCATCATGGTTAAGTCCCAGTCCGCGTTTGGTCAAAATACTCCATTCTAAACTCAGATAGCCACCTGCACAGTCTACACAGGCCAAATGAATTTTTCATTATCTGGGGTGAGTTATTGGCATGGGGTCCATCCAGTGAAAACATCTAAATTTATGCCACACTTTGTTTCCCAGGGAGCCCAAACTATTTCTTATAAATTACCTCATTGATCTCCAAAGCCCTTGCGTAAGATTTAGAATTATTATTTCTTTTTCATCTTGACACCCAGTCTGTAGGAAGGCAATAAATATTATGTTCTGATGTTTATGATGTGGGCCTGAGGACTCTTGTCAGTGAAATTCGTGTTGCGGCTTTAACCTCTGAGAGAAGCCGTGAAGCAGGGAGATGAAGTTTGTTCTAACAGACTGTCCAGGCGTGTTTCCCAGGCCCACCCACTTGCAGCTCCTGCTTGCATGAAGGACTACATTTTGTGCCCTAGGAGCCTGCTTCCTTCTGCCTTCTCCTTCACCAGCCACAACTCATTGGACTCGGAAAGGATCCCACCCCCAGAGCAGTCAATCTGCTGGCTGACCTAAGCCTATGTCTGTGCCTGGCATGACATGATGATCTGGGCCAATGCCAGCCTCTCCTGGGGAGGATTTCTCCACCAGACACAAGTAGACAGAGAGGAATAGACACGGAAGAAAAGACCCACCGCATTCATGGGGCAATCCCAAAGTGCAGATCCTTGAATGTCTACATGCCAGAGGTCCCTGGCACATCTTGGATACCGGTGCCTGACAGGTCCATTCTCAGGAACCTGGATCCTATTGTAGCCCCACTTCTTATTTTTCCAGGAGAGTCTATCCTCATCATCACTACACAGACAGGCCTGAGCCCAGCTCTTTTTGTTTTCTGGGGGGTATTCCAGGGGATCATTTTTTCCTTGTAGCCAAACATGTTCAACTCAAACCTTGACAAAGCTGACTTACATTGGCCAAGGCTTGGGAACCCCAAATAAGAAACTATCCAAATAGGCCATTGCTCTTGAACTTCTGTCTGCTTACAAACAAACCCCAGGTGGAGGGGGCAGAAAGGTGCCTAGGGGCCCTCTCCTTTTGTCTTTCTTCTCCCCAAAGTTCTGCACTCTTCTAGGCCATCTCTATTCTCCAGACTCAGAGACTCACACTGCCCCAGGTCATCGCTGATTCACGTATTCAATAAACGTTCGCTGGGTGCTTCCTAGGAGCTCACCACCCCAGGCACTAGGGCTGCTGCTGCTGCTAAGTCACTTCAGTCGTGTCCGACTCTGAGCGACCCCATGGACTGCAGCCTTCCAGGCTCCTCCACCCATGGGATTTTCCAGGCAAGAGTACGGGAGTGGGGTGCCAGGCACTAGGGCTACAGCAGTGAAAAAGACAGACTTAATCCCTGCCCTGGAGGGTTACCATCTGGAAGGAGAAACAAACCATTAAACAAGTAAGTACATTCAATGCCCATGTGGTCTAAGTGTGGGTGGAGGAAATCACAGGCAGGTGAAGCAAACGCCCACCTTGGAGAAATCATGGAGGGCTTCCTAGAGAAAGTGACACCTAAGCTGACACTAACAGGGAGCTGGTGTTACTCAAAGTGGTGACAGAAGGGTGTTCAAAGCAGAGGAAGTTACACCTGCAAAGAAAGGCCAGGCCACACCAGGGTCCCTCGAGCAATCAGATTAAGGTGAGACACAGTTTAGTTTCCCCCACAAGGATGCCCTAGTGAGAGACTAGATTTGTCACACTCCCGAGTTCCTGCTCGTCCATACGAGCCTTGACTCTAGGGGAAGGGCACAGTCTGGGTCTACCTCAGGGCTGACCTAAATTTCCATCCTAGACCCAGAGGATCTTTCAGTCAGAAGCTAGAGCAAACACCAAGGCAGTCCCACCCGTGGGCCAGCCCCCACAGCAGGGAACAGAGTGCAGCCCGTGGACCTGGGCTCATCTTCTGCCAGCACTGGAGGGCACAGCAGGGGCACGCTTGCTTGAGGGGCTGTGGGCACCCTCCCCTGGGAGAGGCAAGATGGTACATTTTCCCAAGGGCCTTCCTTCCACCTCAGTATGTCTAGGGTTTGATTCCACACATCTCTTCAGCCCAGAATGGAGACACAAGATCTTGACTTCGTGTACCCAGGATGTACGTTGTAGAGAATTCAGCTTCAACTCTGCTCAGCCCTGCTCTAGGGAAAACTGCTTCCCCTTTACTTCCTGCCACAATGTGAAGAGTGACATGAGCTGAATCTCTATTATAAAAGTCCAGCATTTCTAGTGTAGGTTAGCGAGGGGAAGATGGCCCAGGAGCCACCCTAGGCTATAGGCCATTGACTACAACTCACGCCTAGAAAACAAGTGTTCGCCACGTCCACGTGAGTACTTTTATCATCATCCCCCTTTACAGGTGAGGAAACTGAGGCCCAGAGAGAGAAAGTAACTTGCCCAAGGTCACCCAGGTAGGAAGTGGGGAAGCCAAGATACGGATTCTGCCAATCTGCTCCCAGGTCAAGGTTTAGAAGTCAGGTGCTCTATCTATTTCATTTCCTCTGCCGTGCCCTTATCTCAACCCAGTTGGGAGTCCTAGACACACACCTTGTAAGCAGGTTTTAATGAAGACCTGAAAACTAGATAGCTTTCCGCTTCTGCATCGATAGCTCTACCTTTGTGCCGATAAGGTTCTGAACAAACTTTAACAGCTTAAACTGGAAATGTTTGCTGAACAAAACAATAAGTAAATCAGGGTTTGTTTGGACTTCCTTTTCCTTCCCTGTCTATCTCTTCCCTTGCCTGCTCTCTCAAAGCATCATTTTCCCCAGGACACTTCTTACTTTCACAGATCGTCTTCATTTCTGCTTTCTGTCAAATTCCATCATCCAACACTTCTTCCCCTCTCCCTCCTTGCCACAATCCCCAGCCCCAGCTAAACTCTGGGTTAAAATCATGGCAATGCTACTCACTAGCTTTGTGATGGGGCAGAACTGTCATAACCTCTCTGAGTCTCTGCTTTCTTATCTGTTAAAAAGGAGATCGTAGCCCTAAACTCTTATAGCAGTGGATCAAAAAAAAAATAAGGTAGAAAAATCACTCGACAGTACCTGGCCCATAGTAGGTGCTCAAAGGGTATTTGTCCTGAAGTATAAATCTCTGGATATTCCCTCTATCACTCCATCTATTCAAGGATAATTTCTTTTCTCAAAATATCTGGAAGGAAGATGATTGATCTTGGCTTCAAACCAGTTCTAAGCTACCACACAGTTGCAAAGCCATAAAACAATTAGCAATAACTGTTATCAAGCAATTAATTATGGGGATTGTAAACAGGTGCTCAGGACTCCAATTCACATAATCCACAGGCTAATAAGAGGGTATAGAAGTGTTCAGTTCTTTGAGGGCTTGAACCAAATGGTTTGCTGGAAACCAGAACGGCAAGGAAACACAGCTAGAGGCTACATCTCTCTGGAGGCCAAGATGCCAGGAAGAGGTCAATAGGATGGGGGCCCCAAAAAGTCAGTTCTAATGATTGACATGTGAGGCTTCTGGTTCCCCAGGGATGAAAGCTCCCTAGAGAGTTGGAGGGACAAGGACTGGAATGTGGGTGCCAGGACATTTGGAGAGACTAAGAGCCCCGCAGAATCAGGAAACAGACTTCCAGAGTTCCAGTTTTCAAACTTTGGCCCAAGCTGCATGACCACAAGAGAAGTCAACAAGTCTGTGTTCTGAGAACGCCTTACTGGTCAGATGGTAAGACTTTCAGTTCTTCCTTCATCTCTCTGCCAACCAAGATTTTTTTCAGATCAGCAGTAGAAATACTGGAAGGACTCTCTCCATTCTGTTTCTAAGACCCTTCAGAATATCTTGGCAAATGCTTTGATTCAGATGATTTGCCAAGAAGGATGCTTTCCTTGCCCAAGAAAGACTCTTTACCCAACACTAAATATTTGAATCAAACCTGAAGAGAAATGGAGATGTTTGGGAAGTTAAGAGAGGACTTAGAATGTTTTGGTTCCACTCAATTTCTCTTAAGGGTCAACTCTTTGAATTATAAAGCAAATACACTTGTATTTTGTAATATATTAGTCTTATGTAATATCTCTAGGTTGGAGATAAGGTAAATGGTTTCTATTTACTGCAATTTAATGATACAAAGTTCAACTAGAAAGAAGTAAGGGTGACTTTTAAACACTCCAAAGCTTTCACAATAGGATGAGTGTTGGCTTTGGAGTGATTATCCTCTGAGACTATGTTCCAATTTGAAAAATGTTGTTATAACCCAAAATACATTCTGCAATTCCTCTTAAACAACTGCCTTCAAGGCCAATTTGCAAGATACATAAAAACCTGCTTTTGACCCCAAATAGCCTTACAAGATTTGTGTTTTCTATATTAGTCTCAAGATTTGACCACAAATGGTTTGTGTCTCTTCCTAAAAGTCAAAACCACCTTCAAAAGATTAAGATTGGCCACCCACAAGGATGTACTGTAATTAAAAGTGTACTGCAGGCTCTTCAAGATAATTCTCAAGAAAGGGTTTCTAAAATGGGAATCAGAAGAGCATTGTTTGAAAGCAAAACTTTCTAAGGCAGTGACTTTTAGACCACATACCTCATTTGTATGCACCGAATTGCAGAACCTAGAAGAGGCTGTGAAGACAAGCCTGGGACTAGGGTGATGAATCTCCAGTGAGCACTCCTTGGAATCTGTAGTCTCACTCTGTTCATCCTAGTCCCTGGCCCCGGATCAAGAGTTTCCAGCGTAAGTTTAGGCTGCCTTCCTCTGCTCCATGGCTTTGTTAAAAGCATCATTCATGCTACTTTGAACTCACATCTTGGGAATAGGGCTCTAAAATGCTAACAGGAGCTGAAGGAGGAAACCACTGAGTGGGGTTATGTTGGATTTAGTGCCCCCCACAGCCTGGTGGATTATCTATAATGATATAATGAACTGGGCACAAGATGCAGTATTGAGAAATATATTTTAACTAAGAAATATACTGTCCTTGTTGTCAATGCCAGGGTTAACCACTGGTCCCACCATTCTACCTTGCAGATCATGCTGTGAATTACAAAAGCAATGCTATTAAACCACCACAAATGGGTAATTTTAAAATACTTTTTAAACTTAAACTGTTACTAGTATTCATTTGCCTAACACCGGCTCATTATTAAACATTGTAAAGTACTCTGCTCCATAGATTAGCATTAAAGTACAATCCTTGCCTAGTCATAGGGAGAGGAAATAAGAAACTGTGTTTTGCCAGAGATAGTAGCAGTCAGGTGAAGGGAGGGTTTGAGGCAAATCTTAGAGATGAACTGATCAAAAACAGAATTGCCAACCACATGTGGCAGTGAGTTGGCCATTCTGGAAGTATTCAAGTGGAGGCAATTGGGATGACCCCTTTAGGGGGATGGCAGAGAGCCTCTGCATGGAGCCCCCTGCTCCCTCACTGTGACTGGGTTTCTGGAATTCTGTAACATCAGCTTGTAGGATAATGATCTTCATAATACAAAAGTTAGTACGTTCCGTGTGGGTGTGTGCTCAGTCACGTCTGACTTTTTGTGACCCCAAGGAGTGTAGCCCACCAGGCTCCTCTGTCTATGGAGTTTTCCAGGCAAGAATACTGGAGCAGGTTGCCATTTCCTACTCCAGGGGATCTTCCTGACTCAGGGATCAAACCTGATCTGGCATTTCCTGCATTGGCAGGCAGGCTCTTCACTACTAGTGCCACCTGGGAAGCCGATTCCTTAATACATTATTAATTTACTTAATGATTAATGATTTATTTAATGAGTAATCAATTTACTTAATGATTAATCTACTCAATACATTTCTCAAATAAATCATATCCTCTGTCTTTTTCCTGTTTCAATAAAGTTTCTTTGGCAGGTTTTTTTTTTTTTAAATAAAAAGTCTAAGCCTTCTTGTTGTAAAGAGCCTTCCTGATTTGCCAAGGGAGATATTGACTTCATATCTACTCCCCACCTCAATCAGGACAGTCGTTTGTCTTTGCAGAAATATTTCTGAACAGCAGTAGAGGTATAGGGCACAGAACTAGCATCTTGGTAAGTCTTCACACGTATTCTGTGAAGCAAAAATTTGGATCCCTGCTTCATAAATGAAGACACTGGAGTCCTAGGAGGGTCTGGTTGCTTCACAACTGGCAAAAAACAAAGTGGATGTTCCCAGCCAGATAGGCTGGCCCCAGAGCATACGTTCTTTCCATTATATAATGGTACCCATTATAGCAGGGTACACGCTGTGTCCGTGCGTGCATAAATGTTGTACTGAGTCATCAATCCACGCGTTGTTATTGTTATTTCACTTTCCATGGATGTCCTTCCAGTCTTCACAATACATTTCAACAAAACCAACTAAAACTTATCAAGCGGCAGCATCTGCCAGGCACAATTCCAGGAGCTTATCCTTAACAAACTCGTTGCCCTAGAGAATAGATACTATTATTACTCCATTTTTTAGGTAAAGAAACTGAGGTATAGGGGAATTTAAGTGACCTGTACAAGTCACACAGCCAGTAAATAGTAAAACCAGGGTTTAAAGCTAGAATTTGTGTCACCAGTAAACAATATCACCCCCGACCCATAATCACTAAGCCACACTGCCTCTATCTACTGAAGGGAGAAGAGTCACCTCACACTTCTTTAAATCATCTGTAGCAATTGAAATAGTTCTGTATTCACAGTAGGAAATTAATAAATATTGTAATAACTGGTAAATATGAGAGGGGTCATGGGAAGAAAAAAAATGACTAATTTCTAAGTGGGCAGTTAGCTAGAATGGCCTGCTGGATGGTCAGAAATGAAAGATGTCTCAAGGCCATTCAAGACTAGTGGAGGGTACAGATTTTTTGAGAAAAGCTGAAATGCAGTGTGGCCTTTCCATCCCAGAAATCTAGGCACAGGGGCTGGAAAGAGGGAAGATCCCTTAGGATCCCCATCATCTGAAAAACTGACCCTGCCTGTTTGTTTGGATGCCTTTGAGGGATTAAGTCAGTGACTTTTTCAAGCATTTATTCAATAAACAGTTCAGTTCAGTTCAGTTCAGTCGCTCAGTTGTGTCCGACTCTTTGCGACCCTGTGAATCCCAGCACGCCAGGGCTCCCTGTCCATCACCAACTCCCGGAGTCACTCAGACTCACGTCCATTGAGTCGGTGATGCCATCCAGCCATCTCATCCTCTGTCATCCCCTTCTCCTGCCCTCAATCCCTTCCAGCATCAGAGTCTTTTCCAATGAGTCAACTCTTCACATGAGGTGGCCAAAGTACTGGAGTTTCAGCTTTAGCATCAGTCCTTCCAAAGAAATCCCAGGGTGGATCTCCTTTAGAATGGACTGGTTGGATCTCCTTGCAGTCCAAGGAACTCTCAAGAGTCTTCTCCAACACCACAGTTCAAAAGCATCAATTCTTCGGCGCTCAGCTTTCTTCACAGTTTAACTCTCACATCCATACATGACCACTGGAAAAACCATAGCCTTGACTAGATGGATCTTTGTTGGCAAAGTAATGTCTCTGCTTTTGAATATACTGTCTAGGTTGGTCATAACTTTTCTTCCAAGGAGTAAGTGTCTTTTAATTTTATGGCTGAAATCACCATCTGTAGTGATTTTGGAGCCCCCCAAAATAAAATCTGACACTGTTTAGGCTGTTTCCCCATCTATTTCCCGTGAAGTGATGGGACCAGATGCCATGATCTTCATTTTCTGAATGTTGAGCTTTAAGTCAATTTTTTCACTCTCCACATTCACTTTCATCAAAAGGCTTTTTAGTTCCTCTTCACTTTCTGCCATAAGGGTGGTGTCATCTGCATATCTGAAGTTATTGATATTTTTCCCGGCAATCTTGATTTCAGCTTGTACTTCATCCAGCCCAGCGTTTCTCATGATGTACTCTGCATATAAGTTAAATAAGCAGGGTGACAATATACAGCCTTGACATACTCCTTTTCCTATTTGGAACCAGTCTGTTGTTCCATGTCCAGTTCTAACTGTTGCTTCCTGACCTGCATATAGGTTTCTCAAGAGGCAGGTCAGGTAGTCTGGTATTCCCACCTCTTTCAGAATTTTCCACAGTTTGTTGTGATCCACACAGTCAAAGGCTTTGGTATAGTCAATAAAGCAGAAATAGATAGATGTTTTTCTGGAACTCTTTTGCTTTTTCGATGATCCAGCAGATGTTGGCAATATGTTCTCTGGTTCCTCTGCCTTTTCTAAAACCAGCTTGAACATCTGAAAGTTCACAGTTCACGTATTGCTGAAGCCTGGCTTGGAGAATTTTGAGCATTACTTTACTAGCGTGTGAGATGAGTGCAATTGTGCAGTAGTTTGAGCATTCTTTAGCATTGCCTTTCTTTGGGATTGGAATGAAAACTGACCTTTTCCAGTCCTGTGGCCACTGCTAAATTTTCCAAATTTGCTGGCATATTGAGTGCAGCACTTTCACAGCATCATCTTTCAGGAATGGACATAGCTCAACTGGAATTCCACTGCCTCCACTAGCTTTGTTCATAGTGATGCTTCCTAAAGCCCACTTGACTTCACATTCCAGGATGTCTGGCTCTAGGTGAGTGATCACACCATCGTGGTTATCTTGGTCATAAAGATCTTTTTTGTACAGTTCTTCTGTGTATTCTTGCCACCCCTTCTTAATATCTTCTGTTTCTGCTAGGTCCATACCATTTCTGTCCTTTATCGAGCCCATCTTTGCATGAAATCTTGCCTTGGTATCTTGAATTTTCTTGAAGAGATCCCTAGTCTTTCCCATTCTGTTGTTTTCCTCTATTTCTTTGCACTGATTGTTGAGGATGGCTTTCTTACTGAGAAAGAACTCCATTCCAGGCACTGAGGACAAACAAAGTCTCTGCCCCAAGGGAGTTTAAATTCTAGTGGGAAGGATCAGAGGAGTAACAAGCAAAATATAATATGTTAGGTGGAGCTAAATGCTATGAAGTAAAATGAAACAAGAGTGAAAGTGATGGGCAGGCGGTAGGGTGAGGTGGTTGGGTGTGTTTTAAATGGAGTAGTCAGAGAAGTCATCTCGAACAAGAGCTCTGAGCAGACACTGAATGACACGAGAGGACATTCGATGTATATAGATATGTACTATAGACGTATTTGGGAAAAAGTGTTGAAGCAGCTGTGCAAAGGCCCTGGGTTGGTTCAAGTAAGGGTTGGGAGGCCTGTGAAACTGTAGCATGAGTACTAACTATTTTGCTGAGACCAAATCAGAGTCATAAGAAATTTAAAAGTTGCTATGTGGCTTTCCAAACTTTGTCAGGGCAGACCCAGTCAATTTTTCTGCCTTATGGGGAAAAAATGTACATGATTAAGAATAGCTTATATCTATATAGTATTTTATAGTCTTAAAGTGCTTCAACATAACGATCTCATGGGTCCCCACAACCTGGCAAGGTAAGCACAGAGCACCTTTCCTACACTAAAAAACAGAGGTGAATTGAGGTGAATTAAGCTGAAATGACTTGCCCAAGGTCACACAGGTATATGGCAGGTCCAAATCCGGGCCTCTTTCTTGGATCATCTTCCCTCTTCAAAGCTGGGGCTCATCGTCTCCCTATTTACTGTAATTACCATCCAGCCTAGGACCTGCCATAGCCCTCTAAACCCACAATAAATGCCTCTTGATGTCGCTGCTGAAGGCTGTTGTAAAGGGTGCCAAGGGGGACTTCTCAGAAGAGATGAGGTAGGGAGAGCAACTAGAATACGGCAGGATGTTGAATCTATTCTTGGCATCTTATAGATGGAAATTCTAAGACCCGAAGAGGAAAGTGACCAGAGTGAACAGAGGTCTTAGCAACTGATGCCCAGTTCTTTTGTTTTCTTCCCCAAAAAAGAATACATATGTATGTATATAGCTGTCTACCTATACATATCTATCTAGGTATCAAGATAATGAATATAAATATTTCTTTACTTGAAAAGGCATGAAGCAAAGCAATAAGAATTTAAGAACTTGATTCCAAAGTCAGGCAACCAGCCCTCAATCTGAAACCAGACTACTTTCTCTCTGTGTGGCTCAAGTAGAAACACACTCTTTTAAGACTCAGTTTCAATATTTTAAGAATTTTTTTAGACAAGTTTTTGCTTTACAACAAAACTGAGAGAAAAGAACAGAAATTTTTTACATATCTCTGTCACCTACACATGTATACGTGCTAAGTCAAGTTGGACTCTTTGCAACCCTTTGGACTATAGCCCACCAGGCTCCTCTGTCCATGGGATTCTCCAGGCAAGAATAATGGAGTGGGTAGCCATGCCCTCCTCCAAGGTATCTTCCCAACCCGGGGATCAAACCCAGGTCTCTTACATCTCTCCTGCATTGGTCGGCAGATTCTTTACCACTAGCACCTCCTGGGAAGCCTCCTACACGTGTTTAGCCTCTCCCATTATTAGCATCAATCACCAGAATTGTGTTGTTTGTTTTTTTTTTAAACTAAGGATGAACCTACACTGACTCATCATAACCACCCATAGTCCATTGGTTACCTGAGGGTTCACCGCTGGTGTGGCACATTCCATGGTTTGGACAAAGGTACAATGATGTGTATTCATCATTACTGTACCATGCAGAACAGTTTCAGTGCTCTGAGAATCCTCTCACTGCATCCCACTGCCCCACCCCTGGAAACCACTAATCTTTTCACTGTCTCCACAGTTTTACCTTTTCCATAATGTCATATGGTTGGAATCATATGGTGTGTTGCCTTTTCAGATTGGCTTCTTTTACTTTGTAATAAACACTTAAGTTTTCTTCATGTCTTTTCATGGCTTGATAGCTCATATCTTTTGGATACAATTGCTGTGAGTAATATTCCACTGTCTAAATGTACCACAGTTTATCTATCCATTCATTTACTGAAGGACATCTTGGTTGCTTCCAAGTTTCAGCAATTATGAATGAAGCTGCTATAAACATCCATGGCCAAGTTTCTGAGTAGACATAAGCTTTCAACTCATTTGAATAAACACCAAGGAGTACAATCACTGGATTGTAACGTAAGAGTATGCTTAGTTTTGTAATAAATTGCCAAACTGTCATCCAAAGGAATTGTACCATTTTGCATTTCCACCAGCAATAAAGGAGAGTTGCTGCTGTTCCACGTCCTTGCCAGCATTTGGTATTGTCAGATGTTCTGGATTTGGGCTATATTCTAACAGGTTAAGACTCAGTTTTCACATCTGTAAAGCAGAACTAGCAACAGTGCCTAATTTTTATCCATCCATCCATCAGTGGACACTAGGGTTGCTCCCACCTTATGGTTATTGTGAATGACACTGCTGTGAACTTGAGTCTACAAATGTGCTGTGCTGTGCTTGGCACCCAGTAGTGTCTGATTCTTTGTGACTCCCTGGACTGTAGCCTGCCAGGCTCCTCATCCATGGGGATTCCCCAGGCAAGAATACTGGAGTGGGTTGCCAGGTCCTCCTCCCAGGATCTCCGTGACCCAGGGATTGAACCCACATCTCTTTGTATCTCCTGCATTGGCAGGTGGGTTCTTTACTGTCTGACCCACCAGGGAAGCAAGCCTATGAATACCTCAACTCTTTTGGCTATATACCCAAAGTGGAATTACTGGATTATATAGTGATTCTAATTTCAACTTTTTGAGGACTGCATCAGGGACTTGACATGAACTATTCTAGTTCCTAACACAGATTCTGCAACGAGGGCACTGTCATACCTATTTTGCAGATGAGCTGAGGCCTGCCACCACCCAGCAAATTGAGAGCCTGAGCTCAGATCTAAACGTGCCCAGCTTGAAAGCTCCAGCTCTTTCCTTGTGGCAGCTCTGTCTCTCACCATAGGTTTGTGATGGGTATTTTGAGAATTTGGCTTCCACTCTTAACTCACCAGTGAAACCAAAGCACAACCTTGAGTGAATCCTTTATCACTTTGAATTTCAGGGTCTCAGTCCATTCCGGCTGCTGTAACAGACTCCTATAAACAGGGTGACTCTAACAACAAACATCTTTTAGGGATCTGCTTGTAAAAGAAAGAAAGAAAGAAAACTGTCTTATTTGCCAAATCAACGTGTTTGTGTGTTCATGAGTGACTTTGGGGTGGCCAGAACCAGATTATTCTGCAGAAGTTCAAAAACCTCATTTGCAGCCTCCTTCATACAGTCTGGCATTACACACTTAAGGGGCGGAATGGATTCAAATGGCCCACCACACCTCCTTCTGGGTTAGGTGCATGGAATACTTCAGTTTACAATTCTATGTCAATGTCTTTGCTCAAAGCTGGAGCAATTGGTTCTGAACTTCAGGAACAATGATGTGAAATAGGTTGTCCTTGCTCTAGAGACTATGTCCCAAACAGACTTACTCTCGGCTTCACACAGCATCCTCCCCGGCCAGGTTCTGCAGGCCAGCTTAACAGGGGTGGTCCTGCCATCGTTGAGCACATATCTGGCCCCTCCATCCCCTGCTCCTCTACAGACATCTCATCTCTCCCTAACTGGCCAGGGAAGTTGGTAGCACACACCCTCAACCTTTGCATCCAGGTAGCAGATACCTCTTCTAGTAGGTTGGGAATTGGTCCCTAGGTAATGTTTCCAAAAACATGGAAGGTGAACAGCATCATGGGGTCAGAGGCTGAGCTCCAGACTCAGTGTCTGGGGTTGAGTTTTGGCTTAGTCTTCCACCAGTTGGGGTCCTTATGCACAATTGAATGTCCCTATGTGTGGTGGCAGTAGTGGTAAAGAACCCACCTGCTAATGCCGGACACTTAAGAGATGTGAGTGTGATCCTGAGTTGGGAAGATCTGCTGGAGAAGGGCATGGCAACCCACTCCAGTATTCTTGCCTAGAGGATCCATGGACAGAGGACCCCAGCAGGCCACAGTCCATAGGGTCGCAAAGAGTCGGACAAGATTGAAGCAATTTAGCATGCATGCACATGGGTGCCTCCACCTCCCCATCTGTAAAATGAAAATAACGTTTGTTTTTATCTTCTTCCCAGCAGATACAGTTCTGAGCACTTTCCATATATCAACCAGCTAACTCTCACACAAGTCAGTACTGCCATTAACCTCCTTCTCCTCCTCCCCGACTAACCGTGAGGATTAAATAAATTTACACCCAGGAAGGAAGCGACTGGAACAGTTCCTGGCCCACAACACTCAATAAATCTTAGCTATTTTCACATGAGATGACTCTAAAGGTCACATGGATAGCATTTTTGTGTTCATAGAGTGCATTCATAAAATTAAACGCATATTAGAAAGAAACCACATCTTTTGTCCAAGAGTTCATTGCTGTTATTGCCTAAATTAAAGACAAGAATGGTATTTAAATAAAAATATAGAGTCAATTTAAAAAAAGATTGAGTAAACAATAGCATAGACTCTAAAGTGATTGCAGTAAAAACCACTAAGGCGGAACATAAATGCCCAAACTTTGAGAAATACTTCTCTAGACCCAAAACTGTGTCTGTTTTTAGCAGCTGTCTTCCCTAATCTCCTTTATTCCAAATGCCCACTTCTGTCTAGTTCCCTAGTCAAGAAAGAAGTCCTATTATCTCCCTAAAACAGCCTGTCCTTTTCAGCTCCTGCTGTTTCCAGGGTCAAATCCATGCCTTCAGGAAGAGGCAAAGGGTGTCTCCCACTCTAATGAGGTGAACTGGAGGGAGCTCCCCTTAGACCACACCTGTCAGGCAGGTGAAGATAATTACATGGGTGAAGAGATACCCTGTCCCACTAATGACAGGACACTGGCCAGCCATAAGCCTTAATGGCTCCTCTGGCCCTTTAACTCCACTCCTCATTTAACCCATAACAAGTCCCTTCTCCAGGAAATTGGAAGGCACTTGAGCTGTTGACAAGTGCTCTTGAAGACAGAGGGAAGGGCTTGGCTGGGCTGGCAAAGCTGTCTCGGCAATATTTACAAACAGGTAACCCTTTAGCTTTTCATTAAGATGTTGAATCAGGAGGGAGCTGTTGAGGCTCTGGTAGGTCTACAGAAAGAAGTCTTGGTCACGTATTTGCTTTCTTGTGAAGAAAAGCACATGTCTGTCCCAGTCAGCTCAGACTTCCTTGTGGACTGACCAGGAAACCAGGGTGGGTAGCTGGATTTCCTGGGACCTGCCTAGCCTTGTAGCTGCCAGACTGCTGTCTTTCAAATGCATTCAACATCACCTTCACAGATTTAGTTTCATTCCCAGAGGAAAACATGTATTGAGAAACAGAAATAGCTTTATTTTTAAATGTTTCCAAACCTTGTGCCCCCAAAACTAGAATCCCTAGTCTCTTTGGTCTGCAGTCTCCCCGTGCTTTGCTATTGTTTTCCCTTCTCCCAGGGGCACTACTGTGATTCCTCTGAGTGATTACTCTGCCTTCAGTAGTCCCTGTGTCTTAAAATTCAGACCCATGTGTTGGCAGCTTATGAGATACCAAAGACTCTGCTAAGAGCTTTTCAAACATCATCTTATGCAAGCTTCACAATGACCCTGTGAGTTTGGGTTTATTTATTTTTTCTTTTTTTTTTTTAATTTTTAATTTAATAATTTTAAAACATGTGTTCCCCATCCTGAACCCTCCTCCCTCCTCCCTCCCCATACCATCCCTCTGGGTCATCCCAGTGCACCAGCCCCAAGCATCCAGCATCGTGCATTGAACCTGGACTGGCATCTCGTTTCATACATGACATTTCACATGTTTCAATGCCATTCTCCCAAATCTTCCCACCCTCTCCCTCTCCCACAGAGTCCATAAGCCTGTTCTATACATCAGTGTCTCTTTTGCTGTCTCGTATACAGGGTTATCGTTACCATCTTTCTAAATTCCATATATATGCGTTAGTATACTGTATTGGTGTTTTTCCTTCTGGCTTACTTCACTCTGTATAATAGGCTCCAGTTTCATCCACCTCATTAGAACTGATTCAAATGTATTCTTTTTAATGGCTGAGTAATACTCCATTGTGTATATGTACCACAGCTTTCTTATCCATTCTGCTGATGGACATCTAGGTTGCTTCCATGTCCTGGCTATTATAAACAGTGCTGCGATGAACATTGGGGTACACGTGTCTCTTTCCCTTCTGGTTTCCTCAGTGTGTATGCCCAGCAGTGGGATTGCTGGATCATAAGGCAGTTCTATTTCCAGTTTTTTAAGGAATCTCCACACTGTTCTCCATAGTGGCTGTACTAGTTTGCATTCCCACCAACAGTGTAAGAGGGTTCCCTTTTCTCCACACCCTCTCCAGCATTTATTATTTGTAGACTTTTGGGTCGCAGCCATTCTGACTGGTGTGAAATGATATCTCATAATGGTTTTGATTTGCATTTCTCTGATAATGAGTGATGTTGAGCATCTTTTCATGTGTTTGTTAGCCATCTGTATGTCTTCTTTGGAGAAATGTCTATTTAGATCTTTGGCCCATTTTTTGATTGGGTCATTTATTTTTCTGGAGTTGAGCTGTAGGAGTTGCTTGTATATTTTTGAGATTAGTTGTTTGTCGGTTGCTTCATTTGCTATTATTTTCTCCCATTCTGAAGGCTGTCTTTTCACTTTGCTAATAGTTTCCTTTGATGTGCAGAAGCTTTTAAGGTTAATTAGGTCCCATTTGTTTATTTTTGCTTTTATTTCCAATATTCTGGGAGGTGGGTCATAGAGGATCCTACTGTGATGTATGTCAGAGAGTGTTTTGCCTATGTTCTCCTCTAGGAGTTTTATAGTTTCTGGTCTTACGTTGAGATCTTTAATCCATTTGGAGTTTATTTTTGTATATGGTGTTAGAAAGTGTTCTAGTTTCATTCTTTTACAAGTGGTTGACCAGATTTCCCAGCACCACTTGTTAAAGAGATTGTCTTTAATCCATTGTATATTCTTGCCTCCTTTGTCAAAGATAAGGTGTCCATATGTGCGTGGACTTATCTTTGGGCTTTCTATTTTGTTCCATTGGTCTATATTTCTGTCTTTGTGCCAGTACCATACTGTCTTGGTAACTGTGGCTTTGTAGTACAGCCTGAAGTCAGGTAGGTTGATTCCTCCAGTTCCATTCTTCTTTCTCAAGATCGCTTTGGCTATTCGAGGTTTTTTGTATTTCCATACAAATTGTGAAATTATTTGTTCTAGCTCTGTGAAGAATACTGTTGGTAGCTTGATAGGGATTGCATTGAATCTATAAATTGCTTTGGGTAGTATACTCATTTTCACTATATTGATTCTTCCAATCCATGAACATGGTATATTTCTCCATCTATTAGTGTCCTCTTTGATTTCTTTCACCAGTGTTTTATAGTTTTCTATATATAGGTCTTTCGTTTCTTTAGGTAGATATATTCCTAAGTATTTTATTCTTTCCGTTGCAATGGTGAATGGAATTGTTTCCTTAATTTCTCTTTCTGTTTTCTCATTATTAGTGTATAGGAATGCAAGGGATTTCTGTGTGTTGATTTTATATCCTGCAACTTTACTATAATCATTGATTAGTTCTAGTAATTTTCTGGTGGAATCTTTAGGGTTTTCTATGTAGAGGATCACATCATCTGCAAATAGTGAGAGTTTTACTTCTTCTTTTCCAATTTGGATTCCTTTTATTTCTTTTTCTGCTCTGATTGCTGTGGCCAAGACTTCCAAAACTATGTTGAATAGTAATGGTGAAAGTGGGCACCCTTGTCTTGTTCCTGACTTTAGAGGAAATGCTTTCAATTTTTCACCATTGAGGATAATGTTTGCTGTGGGTTTGTCATATATAGCTTTTATTATGTTGAGGTATGTTCCTTCTATTCCTGCTTTCTGGAGAGTTTTTATCATAAATGGGTGTTGAATTTTGTCAAAGGCTTTCTCTGCATCTATTGAGATAATCATATGGTTTTTGATTTTCAATTTGTTAATGTGGTGTATTACATTGATTGATTTGCAGATATTGAAGAATCCTTGCATCCCTGGGATAAAGCCCACTTGGTCATGGTGTATGATCTTTTTAATGTGTTGTTGGATTCTGATTGCTAGAATTTTGTTAAGGATTTTTGCATCTATGTTCATCAGTGATATTGGCCTGTAGTTTTCTTTTTTTGTGGGATCTTTGTCAGGTTTTGGTATTAGGGTGATGGTGGCCTCATAGAATGAGTTTGGAAGTTTACCTTCCTCTGCAATTTTCTGGAAGAGTTTGAGCAGGATAGGTGTTAGCTCTTCTCTAAATTTTTGGTAGAATTCAGCTGTGAAGCCGTCTGGACCTGGGCTTTTGTTTGCTGGAAGATTTTTGATTACAGTTTCAATTTCCATGCTTGTGATGGGTCTGTTAAGGTTTTCTATTTCTTCCTGGTCGAGTTTTGGAAAGTTGTACTTTTCTAAGAATTTGTCCATTTCTTCCTCGTTGTCCATTTTATTGGCATATAATTGTTGATAATAGTCTCTTATAATCCTTTGTATTTCTGTGTTGTCTGTTGTGATCTCTCCATTTTCGTTTCTAATTTTATTGATTTGATTTTTCTCCCTATGTTTCTTGATGAGTCTGGCTAATGGTTTATCAATTTTATTTATCCTTTCAAAGAACCAGCTTTTGGCTTTGTTGATTTTTGCTATGGTCTCTTTTGTTTCTTTTGCATTTATTTCTGCTCTAATTTTTAAGATTTCTTTCCTTCTACTAACCCTGGGGTTCTTCATTTCTTCCTTTTCTAGTTGCTTTAGGTGTAGAGTTAGGTTATTTATTTGACTTTTTTCTTGTTTCTTGAGGTGTGCCTGTATTGCTATGAACTTTCCCCTTAGGACTGCTTTTACTGTGTCCCACAGGTTTTGGGTTGTTGTGTTTTCATTTTCATTCGTTTCTATGCAAATTTTGATTTCTTTTTTGATTTCTTCTGTGATTTGTTGGTTATTCAGCAGGGTGTTGTTCATCCTCCATATGTTGGAATTTTTAATAGTTTTTCTCCTGTAATTGAGATCTAATCTTACTGCATTGTGGTCAGAAAAGATGCTTGGAATGATTTCTATTTTTTTGAATTTACCAAGGCTAGCTTTATGGCCCAGGATGTGATCTATCCTGGAGAAGGTTCCATGTGCTCTTGAGAAAAAGGTGAAATTCATTGTTTTGGGATGAAATGTCCTATAGATATCAATTAGGTCTAACTGGTCTATTGTATCGTTTAAAGTTTGTGTTTCCTTGTTAATTTTCTGTTTAGTTGATCTATCCATAGGTGTGAGTGGGGTATTAAAATCTCCCACTATTATTGTGTTGTTGTTAATTTCTCCTTTCATACTTGTTAGCATTTGTCTTACATACTGCGGTGCTCCCGTGTTGGGTGCATATATATTTATAACTGTTATATCTTCTTCTTGGATTGATCCTTTGATCATTATGTAGTGACCTTCTTTGTCTCTTTTCACAGCCTTTGTTTTAAAGTCTATTTTATCTGATATGAGTATTGCTACTCCTGCTTTCTTTTGGTCCCTATTTGCATGGAAAATCTTTTTCCAGCCCTTCACTTTCAGTCTGTATGTGTCCCCTGTTTTGAGGTGGGTCTCCTGTAGACAACATATGTAGGGGTCTTGTTTTTGTATCCATTCAGCCAGTCTTTGTCTTTTGGTTGGGGCATTCAACCCATTTACGTTTAAGGTAATTACTGATAAGTATGATCCCGTTGCCATTTACTTTATTGTTTGGGGTTCGAATTTATACACCATTTTTGTGTTTCCTGTCTAGAGAATATCCTTTAGTATTTGTTGGAGAGCTGGTTTGGTGGTGCAGAATTCTCTCAGCTTTTGCTTGTCTGAGAAGCTTTTGATTTCTCCTTCATACTTGAATGAAATCCTTGCTGGGTACAATAATCTGGGCTGTAGGTTATTTTCTTTCATCATTTTAAGTATGTCTTGCCATTCCCTCCTGGCTTGAAGAGTTTCTATTGAAAGATCAGCTGTTATCCTTATGGGAATTCCCTTGTGTGTTATTTGTTGTTTTTCCCTTGCTGCTTTTAATATTTGTTCTTTGTGTTTGATCTTTGTTAATTTGATTAATATGTGTCTTGGGGTGTTTCGCCTTGGGTTTATCCTGTTTGGGATTCTCTGGGTTTCTTGGACTTGGGTGATTATTTCCTTCCCCAGTTTAGGGAAGTTTTCAACTATTATCTCCTCAAGTATTTTCTCATGGTCTTTCTTTTTGTCTTCTTCTTCTGGAACCCCTATGATTCGAATGTTGTAGCATTTAATATTGTCCTGGAGGTCTCTGAGATTGTCCTCATTGCTTTTAATTCGTTTTTCTTTTATTCTCTCTGATTCATTTATTTCTACCATTCTATCTTCTAATTCACTAATCCTATCTTCTGCCTCTGTTATTCTACTATTTGTTGCCTCCAGAGTGTTTTTAATTTCATTTATTGCATTATTCATTATATATTGACTCTTTTTTATTTCTTCTAGGTCCTTGTTAAACCTTTCTTGCATCTTCTCAATCCTTGTCTCCAAGCTATTTATCTGTGATTCCATTTTAATTTCAAGATTTTGGATCAATTTCACTATCATTATTCGGAATTCTTTATCAGGTAGAGTCCCTATCTCTTCCTCTTTTGTTTGGTTTGGTGGGCATTTATCCTGTTCCTTTATCTGCTGGCTATTCCTCTGTTTTTTCATCTTGTTTAAATTGCTGAGTTTTGGGTGTCCTTTCTGTATTCTGGCAGTTTGTGGAGTTCTCTTTATTGTGGCTTTTCCTCGCTGTGTGTGGGTTTGTACAGGTGGCTTGTCAAGGTTTCCTGGTTAGGGAAGCTTGTGTCGGTGTTCTGATGGGTGGAGCTGTATTTCTTCTCTTTGTTCAGTCGCGCTGTGGGGAGGGAGGGAGGGATGCTGCAAACAAATAACACTGGCGTGCGCTCGCAGTGCCTCAGCCACACTGGGTCTGCCCCCGCTCACGGCGCGTGTAGCCTCCCTGCCCACAGTGCTCAGGCTCTAGGTTGTTCCGCCGGGAACAATCCGAGGCTGGCCCTGGGTTGCACGTACCTCCCAGGTCCAAGCCGCTCAGGTTCAGGCACTCGGGTAGTCCTCAGAGGCACAGACTCAGTTGGACCTGAGTTTTGTGCTCTTCCCAGGTCCGAGCAGTTCAAGTGATGAGGTGTTTGGCGAGCGCCAATGCTGCGACTTACCGCCTCCCTGCCACTCGGTTATCTGGGTGTAAAACCGGCACACCTTCTCAGGCAGATGTTAACCATCCAGACCCCCAAAAAGTTTTAGTTAGCAAAGAAGCCTGCTTACAGTTTTATAGATAATGTCTCTCTGGGGCTGCGATTGCCCCCTTCCGGCTCTGGCTGCCTGTCACCGGAGGGGGAAGGTCTGCAGCCGGCTATCTCTGTTCAATTCTTTGTTCCGTGCGCGGGCCTGGCGGTGTCTTAGGTTAGGGCTGGCTTTTCGCGTGGTAGATATCCCACAGTCTGGTTTGCTAGCCCAAATTATTTCGCTCAGATAGTGCTCAGGGTATTCAGGCCAGATTCTTACTCTAAGCGATGCAGCTGCGCCTCCCTGCCCAGCCCCCGCTTGCTAATGGCGCGTGCAGGCGTCTGCGCTGCTTCTCTGCTGGGGGAGTTACCATAGGACTCGCAATCTTCGAGTTTTAATTGTTTATTTATTTTTTCTTCCTGTTATGTTGCCCTCTGTGCTTCCAAAGCTCGGCACAGATTCGGCAGTGAGAAGGTTTCCTGGTGTTTGGAAACTTCTCTCTTTTTAAGACTCCCTTCCCGAGACGGAATTCCGTCCCTCCCTCTTTTGTCTCTTTTTTTGTATTTTATATTTTTTCCTACCTCCTTTCGAAGAGTTGGATTGCTTTTCTGGGTGCCTGATGTCCTCTGCCGGCATTCAGAAGTTGTTTTGTGGAATTTACTCGACGTTTAAATGCTCTTTTGATGAATTTGTGGGGGAGAAAGTGTTCTTCTCGTCCTACTCCTCCACCATCTTGGCTCCTCCTCTATTTTTTTTCTGTGTTATAGGAAGTCACTTAATAGGAAGTCTGGAGTTAAAGTCAGGGCTGGTTCAGTGGTTCCAGCTGTCATCTGTCTTCCTAGTTTTCCATCTTTGCTCACTGCCATCCTTCTCCAAGGAAACAGAGGTTCAAAGCGTTTAAGCCAGGGCTCCCAACCTCTAGGCCACAGACCAGAGCCAGTCTGGGGCCTGTTAAGGAACCAGGACGCACAGCAAGAGGTGAGAAGCAGGCAAGCAGGCAAGCTAGCGAAGCTTCATCTGCCGTTCCCCATCACTTGCATTACCACCTGAATCCCCCACCCCCATGCCTTTCATGGAAAAATTGTCTTCCAGTCCTTCCAGTGCCAAAAAGGCTGGGGACCACTAGTTTAAGTAATTTGCCACCAATCACAAAGCTAGTTAAAAGAAGGGATGGGATTTGAACCCAATACTTCCTACCTCCAAAATTCTTTTCTGGAATTTCCCTAGGGATGGAGTAGGGGAGGGGATGACAGGGATATATCTGCCCAGCCCCAGCTCAAGTCCCCCACACAGGGAGGATTTCGACCAGCAGCTGTTAATAGGAGCTGGTAGACACGGGAGGAGAAGCATTTGGGACCCTCACCTCCTGGGCATCAGCTCCACCTCTGCCTGATGCCACTCCTGTTCTTGCAACTCTTAACAACCTCCTCACCCAGGACTTCAACCTCCACACCCTCCTCATGCAGAGCTGTCAGATTTAGGGAAAAAACAAGACAAAACAGAATGCTCAGTTAAATTTGAATTTCAGATACATGAAGAAGAATTTTGTAGTGTAAGTAATAGACATCTATTCAACAGAATAACAGGCAGGTTGGCAAAGATGATTCATTAAAATAATAATATCACAGTTCTCTGATCTCCCTAGAAACAAACTATGTAAGCATAAAACATTATGACTAATATACTATTATCATTTTATGCTTATATTTGAGATTACCCTAATCTTAATACTAAAATGATATAGGTGTTTACCAAAGACATAAGTATTAATATTAGACACAGAGGGTGAGATTTTAAAGACCATAACACAGATAAGTTATTTTGCAGTACAGCACTAAGAAACAAAGCCAGCATAAATACATATTCTTTTTCGCATTATGATTTACTGCAGCTGGAAGGATAAAAGAAACTGTTTGAAGTTATCTTATAAAACATTCTTAAATATCAAAATTTGAACAAAAAGGTGTTAAATATGATCAACCTCACCAATACCAAAAAATTAGAACAAAAATTATTTCTTTTTATTTATTAGATGAATACATGAATCAAAAAATTGAATAAACCATGCTGACAATGGCTGGTGTTGTGATGGAGGTGGGTAGAATGTGGCAGGGTTCTCACATTCAACCCTAAAAGGAGAAAATATCTCTACTTTTCTCAACAGCAGTTCAGCAAAATACATCAAAAGTCTTCGAAATGGGCATACACTCTGACTCAAAGTTTCTTCTAGGAATTTGTCCTAAGAAAATAACTTGGGTGGGTGCAAAGATTTCACTACAAACACATCCACTGTAGCGCTGTTCATGTGGACATACTATTGAGTTGGCTAAAAAGTTCCTTCAGTTAATGAATACACTGTTCAGTAAAGTTCTGGGTGAAAATGAAAGATGTGTCTTTTATCTTTTACTAAAATTGAACAAACTTTTTGGCCAACCCAGTATTATATACCATTACAGTTTAATTATAGGGCTTCCCAGGTTGCTCAACAGTAAAGAATCTACCTGCCAATGCAGGAGACGCAGAAGACCTGGGTTCAATTTCTGGGTCCATAAGATCCCCTGGAGGAGGGCATGGCAACCCACTCCAGTATTCTTGTCTGGAGAATCCCATGGACAGAGGAGCCTGGTGGGCTACAGTCCATGGGAAAGCAAAGAGTCGGACACGACTGAGCACACACACATACGCCTATATGGTTTAATCATATATGCTATTATTAGTAATATATATACACATATATATGTGTAAATCTACATGCACACAAATAAGGGAAGAGAGAAATAAATTTTGGCATATGTATTCAAAGGCAGGCATTTTAAGTGATGTTATAAAGAATATTTCAAGATTAAAAAGTGTTCATGAGTACCTTCCTTCTTCCTTGTGTGGACATGAGGCTAGAGGTGAAATGGCATCTTGCAGCCATGAGGTGATAAGCATGAGAACCAAAGGCACCCACTCAGGGCAGAGAGGAGGAGAGATGAAGGACCAGAGATGCTAACAGCTGTGGAGCCGCTACGCCAGGCTGAGCTTCAGCCCCAAACTCCTTATGAAGTGATTTGCCCTTTCTCACTTGGAGCTTTTATTTCTCCTTTCAACAAAAAGTATTGCATACCTAGGATATTAATAACTTTAAAATGTACAAAATATATGTAAAGAAAACATTTTAATTTTATTGAAGGACGCAAAGACTTGAATTTATATTTTCACCCAGTCTTCACAAAGATGCTTCGGATGGGTATTATTTCATCTTTTTACACCTGGAGATCAGGTAAGTGGCTCCAGTCCCCAGAGTGGCAGAGCTCAAGTTCAAACCTGGGTCAGCCAGAGTCTCACATTGATTCTCTGTATGGTAATTTACACTGGCTGGAAGGAACTGATTAAGAAAATAACAAAATGTGATTTCAAGTCTTCCTTTACCCCAAATTATTCCATCATGCACACGAACAGTGACAGGCTCACAATTAACAGGAGGTTTCCCTTTTGGTTGTAAACACAATATGAATCTTATATTTGCGACAAGAACCATCCAACGCTGAAAGGAAATTTAAAGGTTTTTAGAGTTAATGTTGATAAGATTCTAAAAGGATGATTGATAAAGAAGTTTCTCAGGACCTTTGCACTTGCCCTTCTCTCTATCTGGAAAGATTTCCTCCTAGATGTTGGTATCACTAGCTTCTTAACTTCTTCAAGACTTTGTTTAAACATTGCCTTCACAAAGAGTTCTTCCCTGATCATCCATTTAAAACCATAACTTCTCCTGACTTTACTAGACAGTGTGTTAAAAAGCAGAGACATCACTTTGCTGACAAAGGTCCGTATAGTCAAAGCTATGGTTTTCCCTGTAGTCATGTATGGATATGAGAGTAGAACCATAAAGAAGGCTAAGCGCCAAAGAATTGATGTTTTCAAATTTTGGCGCTGGAGAAGACTCTTGAGAGTCCCTTGGACAGCAAGGAGATCAAATCAGTCAATCCTAAAGGAAATCAACCCTGAATATTCATTGGAAGGATTGATGCTGAAGCTGAAGCGCCAATACTTTGGCCACCTAATTCGAAGAATCGACTCACTGGAAAAGACCCTGATGCTGGGAAAGATTGAGGGCAGGAGGAGAAGGGGACAGCAGAGGATGAGATGGTTTGATGGCATCAGATGGCATCACTGAATCAAGAGACATGAGCTTGAGCAAACTCTAGGAGGTAGTGAAGGACAGGGCAGCCTGACGTGCTATATAGTCCACGGTGTCTCAAAGAGTTAGGCATGACCTAGTGACTAACCAGCAACAACAATTAGTTCTTATCACCCTCTATTATACTGTACAATTTACATGTTTATTTTACTTTATTGTCTCCTCCTTCCCCTCATCCACCCCCCAAAATATTAGCTCCAGATTAGAAGCAATATTTTTGTCTGTTTTGCCATCAGCACCAACAACAGTGCTTTGCATGCAGTTGGCACTCAATGTTTGTTGAATTAATGTATGAACAAATGAAACCAGAAACACACAGTGTAAGTACCACTCAAGTGCTGGCAAATTAAAATCTTGCCCATGGTCATCTCAAGATGGAAGTGGGGAGAGACAGAAGGAGAGAGGAATACAGATAGACTGATTGGATGAGAATTATAGTTTATTCTATCTGCTTTTGCACTTTATGTAAATGACACATTCTTTTTACACGTCCTTTTGTGACTTGCTTCTGTCACTCATATTCTGACTGTAGGATTTATCTGTGTTATCATGCCAGATGTAAATTACATACATTTTTACTACTGTATGAAATGCCATTGTAAGAAGAAATAAAATGTATTCTACTTTTTCAGACATTTGTGTTGATTCCAGTTGGGGGTGTTTTGATCTGTCCTAGTGTAACCATTCTCATCCAAGTTAGAGGTATACATGTGTAAGAATTTCTCTAGAAGGGCGGATAATAGAATTTCTCTATTTTGCTGCTGCTGCTATTAAGTCGCTTCAGTCGTGTCCAACCCTGTGCGACCCCATGGACTGCAGCCTACCAGGCTCTTCCGTCCATGGGATTTTCCAGGCAACAGTACTGGAGTGGGGTGCCATTGCCTTCCAAACTGTTACCCAAAGCAGTTGCACTAATTAACACTCCCATCAGCAAAGAATGGTGTCAATGGTGATATTGATTCTCCATATCCTTGCCAATGCTTGGATAAAGGTTGCTGCTGGAATTTTTGCCATTCTCAGGAGAGTAAAATGGTATTTCCCTCTGGTTGTGTTTTGAATATCCCTGATTACAAATGAGGTTGAGAACCTCTTTATAAGATACACTTTTTGTTTTTTCTTCTTTTTGCTAAAAGGAAACAATCCACGTAGGTATTGGAACCAGGTACATATCACAGAGACTGGTGACGAAATAACGACCCGGGATTTCAGCCCAGAAGAGATGAGGAGCTGGAACTGAGCCCATTCCCAAGTAAACACAGAAACCATGAAGTCTCTGAAACAGGCAGCAGCAGAAGTCCTTTTATTGGCCAGGTATGCAAAAAAGGAATCTGACAATCTTTCAGGGCCTGAAAAGCAAAAGAATCATTCTAAAATGAGCAGAGCATCAGCACTTGGCCACACGCACAGGCATCTGATCTGAATCCACACTACCAGTAAGATATAAAAACCCAGTCTGAGAAACTACCATAAAAATAGTCTGGGCTCCATAAAATCCCAACCAAGTACATATGTTTCATGGAAAACCACTCCCACTGAAGATAAGCTCATCAAAAAATGTACTAATCACATGAAGTAAACAATATGTGATGGGAGAAAATCAGCAAACACAACAAATGCAACAAAAATTCAGAACCAAAACCTTCAAATATGAAGCAATCCCAAAGAGACCTTAAAATCATAGCACCCAGTATAACATATTGCAATAATATGAATGAATAAAATTATGAAAGTAAGAAAGAAAATAAAATGAAGGAACATGACACTAAGGAAGGGATAGTGAAACATTTTTAAGAAGTTCAACTGAACTCATGGAAATAAAAAAAAGTCATTAAAATTAAAAATTCAATAGACACTCATCTGAAGAGAGAACTAATGAATCGAATGATTGATTTAAGGAAAGCATCCAAGTGCAGCAATAAAGAGGTAGAGAGAATGAAAGAAATAAAGAGATGCACAAATAGAATGAAAAGGTTCAGCATACACTTAATGAGTCCCAGAGAAAGGAGCGAGCCAATAGGAGATTCTACTAGGAGTCCAGATCAAATTATTATACATGAGAGAGCAGACAAAGGTATTTTAATCGTAAAACATATATTTTAGACTTTTATGTCTAAAATAATTTACCATAACATTCCCTCATAAAAGTAATACCAAAGGTGACATCTTAGCAAAAAAGAAACTCAACCCAGAAGAAAGGGGTGAGATGCAAAAAAGCAATGGTAAGGCAAGGAACTGATAAAAACGTTAATACATCTAAATAATACTGACTGTAAAATTATAACAATAATGATAACCAACTAGGAGGTTGTTGTTTTTTTTTCAAGATGGAACTAAAATATTACCCAGGCTTCCCCAATGGCTCAGCGGGTAAAGAATCCACCCGCAATGCAGGCAACACATGAGACGCAGGTTTGATCCTGGGTGGGGAAGATCCCCTGGAGGAAGAAATGGCAACCCAGTCCAGTATTCTTGCCTGAAAAGTCCCATGGACAGATGAGCCAGGCAGGCTCCAGTCCAAAGGGTTGCAAAGAGTTGCTCGTGACCGAGCAACTAAGCACACAATATGTTACCCAACAATGACATAGGAGCTGTGAGAAGGGTATAGAAGTTAAAGAACTCTGAGTTCCTTGTATTGTCTGAAAAAAAAAGGAAAAAATAATAGAGATATAGAGAGATACTATCTTTAATCATGCTGGCTAACGATTAACCACCAAATGAATAGAATTGTATGTATAACTTCTAAACAGTTGAAAGGGAAAGAGGTAGGTGGAGAAGCAAAGAAAAAATATGATAAATAGAAACAAAAAAACATAAATTAAGCTAGTAAAAACAAGTCTACAGTTATCAGTAATCATAGCAAATACAAAGGACTGTAGAGAAACCTTCCCACATATGCCCAAGAAAAAATATGCTAGGCTGTTCATCACAGTATTGCTTGCAAAAGAAAGAAGTTAGTAACAACCCAAAGTTACCATCCTTAGGAGACTAGATAGATACATTGTGGTATATTTATAAACTGGAACTTTCTAGAAGAGTTAAGAATGAATGAGGCTGATTTATGTATGAAGCCAATTTTCATGTATCAACATGCATAGGGCTCAAAAGCATATTAATAAATGGAAAAGGCAAGTTTTATACAGTATTTACAGTATAATGCCATTTGTTTAAATTGTTTAAACACTTAAAGAAGGCTACATAGTGTTGATAAATAGTTAAACTATAAAAACATGGATAGGAAGGATACACATGCTTTTGGTAATGGGGGCGGGGAATCCTAAGAAAACTTCAACTATATCTTTATTATTTTATTTCTTTAAAAATCTCTGAAGCAAATATAGCAAAAGCTTAACTATGTGTATATTCCAGTTGATGGTTTAAAACACCTTCTGTAACTTTCTGAATTTTAAAAATATTCCATAATAGAAAATGCATCATTGACTCAAAATATCATACAACCAGGCTTTCCAATAATTAAATTTACGTTTAATTTCATTAAAATTTCAGTTTCTCAGTCACTAGCCATGTTTCCAGTGCCCAGTAAGCACAGGTACTACACTGGGCAGTGCCATTGGAGAACATTTCCATCATAGTAGAAAGTTCTCTGGGGAAGTTATAGAGCCTCAAGACCCCCCTGGTTCATATTACTTCTCATTATTCAATACTGTGGGTAGATATTGATGATAGTAATATGCAAAATGAAGCACAGAACATAGAGCATAGCTCTATACCCTTATGGGAACTTGGTCAAGTTCTACTGTTGTGTTGCTGCTGCTAAGTTGCATCAGTCGTGTCCGACTCTGTGCGACCCCATAGACAGCAGCCCACCAGGCTCCCCTATCCCTGGGATTCTCCAGGCAAGAACACTGGAGTGGGTTGCCATTTCCTTCTCCAATGCATGAAAGTGAAAAGTGAAAGTGAAGTCACTCAGTCGTGTCTGACTCTTTGCGACCCCATGGACTGTAGCCTACCAGGCTCCTCTGTCCATGGGATTTTCCAGGCAAAAATACTGGAGAGCATTTGCCATTTCCTTCTCCAGGGTATCTTCCTCACCCAGGGATTGAAACCAGGTCTCCTACATTGTAGGCAGATGCTTTACTGTCTGAGCCACCAGGGAGGAAATAAGGGGCTTCCCTGGAGGTCCAGTGGTTAAGACACCACACTTCCACGGCAGAGGGCACATGTTTGATCCCTGGTCTCTAGTCAGGGATCCTGCATGCTGTGCAGTGCAGTCAAACGAGTCAAAAGAAGAAGAAAGTGAAGGAATGAGTTGTTCCACTGTGACCCAAGGCTGAAGATAATGCTTATAGAGCAGGAGAGCAAGCACGGCAGATTTGTGTCCCCGTGGAATGGGAGCTACCCTTTACTGAACAACTCCTTTCTTTTAGCAGTCATTCAGTTACCTCTCATTCAATCTGCCTAACAACTCTGCAAAGCAGGCATTCCCACTCCTAACTTATCAAGAAAGCAAGGTGCAGAAAGGTGCAGGGTCCTCTTCAAGGCCATCAGCTAATGAACTGAGTGTACTGGCTTCAGTTTCATGCCCTTTAACCCACCTGCTCTGACTGACAGGTGAAAACAACCTCTAAGGTTCTTTCCAGGGTCTCCTGATCAATGATTGCACCCTGTCATTCAGTGGGAAGAAGAAAGTCAAAAGGAAGTTGGGGAAGGCCGTTAAGCTGCTGATAATTAAGGGATTAGAGCTGTAAACCACAATGAGCATCATTTCATGAGTCCCTTTTTATTACTTTCAAGTTTCATTCACTTGATGAGGTATTGGGAGAGTAAAACTCATCCAAAAGGCCTTCCATTCCCCTCAGTACCCAGGAAGCAGTGACAACTTCATCACTATGCTTTGTGGACAGATTAAGTATTAAATTATGAAACTAATCTGCTCTGATAGCAGGAATAATGTCAACTTTGATAAAGCTTTGCACTCTAGGAAGATTGCTTTCAAAATGACTCAATGCATAATTTAAGAATTGATTTTTCTGGCAGAGACACCAAAGAATAAAAGATACTGTCTCCCAAGATAATCTTTGGAGGAAAGTTTTCCTTCTTCTCCAAGACCTTTATTTCACCTTGGCTTTGATGGGGTGGATTCCACCATTTGACCTCATGAGTGCCCGATGGACCAGAGATTTACAGCTTTTCAAGTAAATGCTGTTTGTTCTGGTGTGAAGATCTTTGTCCCCACCCCTGTTCTGGGCAGCAAGAGAAAGGACGCTTCTCTTAGGCTTGAACCTAGGCCAGGCACTAGGACTGCAGAAGTCAAAGGGATATGGTCTTTCTCCTGGCAGAACTTAAGAGCTTGAGGCAGCAAAGAGAAGCCAACATAAGGTGAGACATGGAGCCCAGAGGAGGGACTCTTGCTTCACCCTGGGGTGTCAGAGATGCTTCTCAGAGAAGTCAGGGAGGCATTGTTGTTGTTGTTTAGTCGCTCAGTTGTGTCTGACTCTTTGCGACGCTATGGACTGGTGTCCACCAGTCTCCTCTGTCCATGGGATTCTCCAGGCAAGAATACTGGAGTGGGTTGCCATGCCCTCCTCCAGGGGATCTTCCCAACCCAAGGATTGAACCCATGTCTCCTGCATTGGCAGAAGGATTCTTTACCAATGAGCCACCAGGGAGGCATAGGGAGTGCAAAGTCCAGGAGGAGAGAGATAGCATGGCACCTTCAGAGAACTTCCTGCAGCCAAGCCAGCCTGGAGCATAGGATGTGAAGAGTCAGGCAGAGGCTGCATCCTAGAGAGACCTCTAAGCATGGGAAGAAGCTTGGTCTTTCTCCTGAGAGCTTTGGTGCAGTCCTCTTTGGATGGGGCCTAGGAATCTGAATTTTTAAACAAATCACCCTGTGGAAGAGGACTCCATTTTTCTGACCTCTTGTTTCCATGATCTCCCTGCACTAGGCCAGTACAGAACCAGTGCCTCATTTTTATAAGAAATAATTTGTAACTCTGCCTTTCCTATTTTGATACAGAATGCACAGGTAATATAACTTACCTAAGGAAAAAAATTTAATCACCCTAACTGTAATGTTGGGCTTCTGGTGGCTCAGATGGTGAAGAATCTATCTGTAGTATAGAAGACCTGGGTTTGTGCCGGAGTCCAGCCCCAGTGGATCCAGGGAATTCGAAGGGGAGACGGCTTTGGGGATCAGGATACGATAGAATTAAAGATATAGAGAGTGGTTAAATAAGGATAGCTCAGTGAGAAAATTCAGTGAAGAAAAGAGGCTGAATAACTTGGTTTATGTGGAGAGCTAATGAAATTCCAAAATAAGGAATTTGCGTTGCCTACATAGGCCACAGGCATCCTCCTGTTCTCTGGAAGGAGAGGAGACACTAAGGCCTCCCTGGTCAGATCTTAGAAGCCCAGGCATAGTTAGTAGGCTTGACGAGCCTCCACGTTCCAGATGGGAATTCAGCCAGAAGGTGAGAGAAAGAACGACATGGGGAGACCAAGTTTCGGTGAACAAGGCCCACACTTTATTTTCCAAAGTAGTTTTTATACCTTAAGTTGTGCATAGAGGATAATGGGGGAAGGGGTAGAGTCATGCAAGGACAGCAGTCCTTGATCCTAATCGAAGCCAGGCTTTCTTCCTGCAAACTCATCATATGCAAAAGTTTAGGTGATTTACATCATCATCTGGCCAGGAGGCCTGTTAACATTTTATGACTCTTTCTTCAGAAAACTTATTTTTCTCCAAAGGTGATTATTCTAAAGTCAGGCGCCACCCTCCGAAAGCATTAAAGTTGCATTCCTATAAGGCAAAGGTGTGGTGGGCTATGACAAGAAAAGAATTAACTCAAGGGTCCAAGGTTACAAACATTAAAGCTACTACTTACATTCCTATGCACCAATTATATTAATCAATACACTGCCAGGGACACAGTAGGTAAGGGATATGGAAACTTAGCAGCAAACATTGGCCCAACAAGTGAAAAATCCTTCACCAATACAATTTCTAATCAATCTTTTAACTGCTCAAAGGAATCTGTATTTAGATAGTTTAGAACATCTCATGCCTCTCACGGTTGGGAGGCTGTGAACAATCACACGTGGCTGGAAGAACCTATTCAGGCAGGCTAGAGGACTTCCAAAGGAGTTTGTAGGTTGAAACACTTTTGTCACGCCCAGGAACTTTATTAACTAGAGCTGTAAGTTAACTCTTTTTCAGAGAGAGGTGGTGGGGGACAGCCCCCCGTAAAGTCAGAGGTGTAGGTGAGAGCACAAAGCAGTAAAGTAGGCAGACTCTGGCTTTGGGGGTAGATGCTCAAGAATTTCCAGGGGGACTCCTGAGGCTCGATCCCGCCTTTGCGTATGCCGAACCTCCTTCCTCATGACCTTTACCATGGGCGGAGTTCCTCACGCTGGCTCCCAGCAGGTTTGATCCCTGGGTCAGTAAGATCTCCTGGAGAAGGGAATGACTACCCATTCCAGTACTCTTGCTTGGAGAATGCAATGGGCAGAGGAGCCTGCTGGATTACAGACCATTGAGTTGCAAACAGTCTAATAAGTACTTTCACTTTTTTTCACTGTCAACTTTCATGTTAGGGATAAAAAGAGGGTAATTTTTAAGTAAATACTTAAATAAATGCTAGTAAATAAAATTTATAAGATGCATTTTAATATGTAAATATTTGGGCACAAATTATCAGAAGCCAAAAGAGAGCCATTTGCTGCTTGTACTTACATATGGAAACACAGAGTATGCAACAGCCACAGATACTGGCTGATACAGTGATGACAATGACAATATTATATCAGTGATGAAAATACTGCGAGTCATTATCATCAGTGACATAATTTTATGAAATATTAGCAATCTTCATCTAAGTTCTCAATCCACCAAAGGATAATCAACACTCAAGTCTCATTTAGTATAAAATGTCTATCAAAACTCTGTAAAAGTACTTCCTTTTGAAAAGACAGAGTCTTGGTCCAGATGTGGCTAATTAGAACCATCATTCACCTGCAAGAATGTCTGGTGGAATGCTGGAGATTTATGCAGAATTAGGCAAGTTCTTTACTACGGAGAATGGGTCCATGTATGGCTATGCCTGGCATCACTGGCCCCCATCCATTAAATGCTTTAGTACCCCATAAATTCCAAAGCACCAGGGAACAGGACCACTCTTTTCAGTGGAGGGTAACAGGCCTGATCTCTGTTTTCACCCCTTCCAGCCTCTTCCTCTTGGGAGGAGAAGTGACTTTTTCTCTGACGCCTTTGGGAGAACATCACCCCTTCTACCTTCTCCTTTGAAAGAATTCTGGACAGCTCTCCAGCCAGGCAGAAATGCTTGTACATGTCCAGTGAAGACCAGGACTGGTGAGTAAGTTAATTGGGAAGAAAGCAAGCCCATTTGGCTATAGATTTAAAGCTAGTAATGAAGCTGATTTTTTCTTCCCTGTCTCCTGTGTCTCATGTCTCAATTGCTTGGAAGAAGTATCGGGATGTTCCTCACTGTCCTCTGCACTCACCACATTTGGAGGAAGGAGAGTAAGTGATGTTTACTCTTGGAAGGATGAGATCATCCAGTGCAAGTTAAGTAGAGGGAGAGATGAAGAGGCCAAGTCTGGAAAACATAGCCTTCAAGTGTGTGGTTCGCACACTGTACTTCCCAGAGCACCGGGGTCTAGAGAGATCCCTTCAGGGCTTCCAGGAGAGGAGACCAGGGAACAAATCACCACTAGCTCCCAGAACCACCACCTCTGTTTCAACCACTGCAGTTGTGATTTTCTGCTCTTTATATGAGGCTTGCTGCTGCTGCTGCTAAGTTGCTTCAGTCATGTCCTGACTCTGTGCGAACCCATAGAGGGCAGCCCACCAGGCTCCCCCATCCCTGGGACTCTCCAGGCAAGAACACTGGAGTGGGTTGCCATTTCCTTCTCCTTAGGTATACATAAATTTCACTTGTTGAAAAAAAAAAGTTTCCACTGCAAAAAAAATAGTTTGAAAACCAGTGATATAAAGAATGAACATAGAAAAGAGCAATTCACAAAGGGGAGTGCGGACGACCTGCCAAAACGCAAGAGGAAGGCGGAATGTTTGCAAACTAGGAAGACTCAGAAATGGAAATTTTCAAGAGGGAGGGACAGACAAAGGCACCCCAGGCTGGAGGGAAAGCAGATACATGGGCTGCAGATAGAAGAGTGACCAGTGGGTCAGTTGACACTGTGATCCTGGCAGAGGGCTGAGCAACAAGCCCACATGGCCGTGGGTGAAGAAGTGAGTTAAGAAGCGAAGAAGGTTAGACAGTGTGGACCTCACCGTGCAGAAGGTGATAGAGAGGAAGGTATCGTTTCCCAATGCCTTCAAGCTGTCAAATGGATCCACACACCAAGGAAATTCAGTCTCTGCAATGTGCTGGGCAATTAAGTGTGCTTCATGGTAGAAAGGGAGAAATCCTTCAAACAGAGTGGCAGAAATAGGGGCAGCGGAGGCAAGCGGGAGTGAGTACCAAGACATGTCCTAGGCGTCTTTCCTGGAAGGGCAAGGTGGGGCTTTTTTGTTTCTGTTCTTCCATGTTAAAGAGAACATTCATCTTTCTAGGAAGTCCAGGTGTCAGGTAGGAGCTGCCATTAACAAGGCCTCCTCTGTCTCTAGCATAGTGACGACTGTCAGACCAGCAGGGGAGAATGGCTCCCCCTTCCCCCATATTTCATGTCCCTCTGGCAGCAAGGACATACACGTTATGGACTGGCTGCCTAATGGTCCCTGGAAGTCAATGACGTGACATCATTAGTGTTGGGGACCTCAGAGGGACCGCTGCCTTCCTGCTTAGGGAAAAACACTGGAAAGAATCAGAAAGCAACAGCTAGACAGAACAAAAACTTCTGAAGTGAAGAAACACTGGAAAAGCAGTAGGGGAAAAAATTAAGAATCTCACGTGTCATTTCGCTAAGGGCGGTTCTGACATTCAAATTATGTTTGACCTCCTCACACAAGGGCACGGAAAGGAGACAGAAACATTTGCACAGCCTTCTGAACTCTGCAGGAGAAACGACCTCCAAGAGGCACTTCAGACCACTAGAAGGAACCAAGATCCCGGCTTTCTAGCCCCGGCTCTGATCTTATACGTGACCCTGCTCTCCACCAGTTGTGTTTTCTGAAATCTTTCTTCACTCAGCAGCAAAACTGCTTTTATAAACCTAATTCATTAGTGCTTGCCATGGTTCTTGGCTGCTTAAGGGCAGGTGAGAAAATGTGTCCAGGTCCTTAATCAGGTTTAGTTCTCACAACAGCCTTGAATAACCTCATTACCCACTTTATAGATGGGAAAACAAAGGCCTGGAGAACATGGGTCGCTGGTGCAAGGTCTCTCAGCAGATAAGCAGCAGAGCTAAGTCAAGAAGAGAGAAATACCTGGCTTTAAAAAAATGAGAGGAAATAGAATGAGTGATAAAGGGATAATGCACTGACATTACTATATATTTTAGAAATGTAAAGTCCCACTTTGAGGCTTTTGTGTTCTTTCCCTGTTCTCTCTCAGGGTTGCTTTTTTGTCCACATGAACTGAACTGAACTGAACTGCTAGTCAGATAGTCCTGTTCCTGGTGGGAGATTTAATGTTCAAAAAGTGGTAACTAGGCAAGTTCTGGCATGTTAAGCAGTGCAAAATTGATAAATTTTAGAGTATCCAGAAGATATTAAGTGGAGAGCAGGTGAAAAACACCATCTTGTGTTTAAATAAATTTTTATATACTCACCAAAATGGAATGCAGCACAATCATTAAAAACATAATATGAAGGAGTTGCAAATGGCATATTACAAGACTAAGTGGGAACAGATGTGTGCATGTATAATATTAACAATAATCGACTTTGGAAATGGGATTGTGGGTAATGTTTTTCTTCTTTTTTATTCTTTCTTGTGTTTCCCAGATTTCCTTCAATTAGCATTTATGATTTTTAGAATTAAAACATAAGTCAAACTTTCTATTGTTTTTGAGCACTTGCCAAAATCAAGCCACTGGAGTTCATCTTTCTGGAGGACACAGTGTTCAAAACCCCAGGTCATCCTCTCCTCCCGTTCTCCATGGACACCCTCTGCTGACCCCTGAAGAACTACTTAGAAGTAATATCTACCCACTTACAGAAGTTCTCCGTGCATCATCAGAACCCCTCAACAGCTCAGACCCTATTGGACTCAGAGCAAATTGAGGATTAGAAGGTTATATGGCCTCCCAATGTCCTGTGGCTAAAAAAAAAAGGGCAGACATAGAATTAGAAACTTGGGTCATCTACTTCTAAATCCCACGCACCTTCCAGGGCAGCACTCTGCTGCCTGGAAGTTCCTTTCCTTTCAAGACACGTTCCAAGGGGATTCATGGGCCATCAGGAGCCACTGTAATTTGGCCTTAAGGATCTACCACTCTGGTCACAAATAGCCCCTTTGGGGTGTTAACAGATATTCAATGCTAACTTTGCTGGGAAATAACCTAAATTCTAGAATAGTAGCCATGGCCTCTGGCAAAGCTGAATAAGATCACCAGTAATCCCAGGAACAATTTTCAAAAATGAATTTATTTATGACTTTTTAACTGAGGAGTGGGCTTCCCTTTTGTCTCAACTGATAAAGAATCTGCCTGCAATGCGAGAGACCTGGGTTGAGATGATCCCCTGGAGAAGGGAAAGGCTACCCACTCCAGTATTCTGGCCTGGAGAATTCCATGGATTGTATAGTCCATGGGGTCGCAAAGAGTTGGACACGACTGAGCAACTTTCACTTCACTTCAAACTGAGGAGTAAACAACAGTCGAAATCCAATAGTAACTCAATGCTGCTGCTGCTGCTAAGTCACTTCAGTCATGTCTGACTCTGTGTGACCCCATAGACAGCAGCCCACCAGGCTCCCCCATCCCTGGGATTCTCCAGGCAAGAACACTGGAGTGGGTTGCCATTTCCTTCTCCAATTCATGACAGTGAAAAGTGAAAGTGAAGTCGCTCAGTCGTGTCCGACTCTTCAAGACCCCATGGACTTCAACCTACTAGGCTCCTCCATCCATGGGATTTTCCAGGCAAGAGTACTGGAGTGGGGTGCCATTGCCTTCTCTGAGCAACTCAATATCATTACTTGTAAGGGAAACAAAATCCTTATGATATAATTAATTCCTACACATCTACCAGGATGGCTAAAATTTTCAAGGCTGATGATACCAAGTGTTGGCAAGCAAGTGGAGCGATGGAACTCTCCAGTATCACAGATGGAAGATTGAACTGGTTCAACCACTTGAACGAGTTTGACATAATGCACTAAAAATAAACATGCTTATCTGAGACCCAGCAAATCCACTCCAAGGTATATATCCAAGAGAAATGAGTACATATTTTCATTAAAATGTATGTACATGAGTGATAGTAGCAGCTTACTAATTAGTAGCAGAAAACAGGAAATAAGCCAACAACCATCCACCAAGAAGTGAATAAGTAAACTATGGTATATCCATGGAATGAAATGCTACATATCAATACAAAAAAGAAAGAATAAAAGACTGATACACAGAGTGACAGGGATGAAATTCATGGATATTATGTTGAATGAAAGAAGCCAGACACAAAAGGTTAGTATATAGCGTATGATACGGTAGTGATCAGGAGACAGCTCGTAATAGCTCATGAGAACTGATTATTATGTTTTCAGGAATTTTGCAAGCTGACTGTTAAATGCAACCTTTATTATTAAAAAATAAATTATATAAATACACAACTAGGTAAATTATATTTAAGACTAAGATTATATAAACTCAGAACTCTAACTCCTAATACTCAGAACACTTCCTAATTCTTTTACTACACTTTTAACATTATCTATGTGATTGGGGCTATTCAGACCTGTTGTATCTATATGGTGGAAAAACTATGAAGTTGTGGTCTATTGTACATCTATTCCCAACTCTCTGTTCAAGGACTTCACTATGATGACTTCAAATCAGTGATGGTGATTGCCAGGGAAATGGGCTACAAATCAGGCTTTTAAAAAAAATGTATTTATTTTAGAGAGCCTGTTGTCAAAAATTCACTGGCATACCACAGATAAAATTCCATTTTTATGAAACTCAAGGATACGAGAAACTAATACATGGTTATTAGAAGTCAGAAAGGAGAGCGTACCTGGAGGAGAGAGTACCTGGAGGAGAGGTGTCCTGCCTGGGGTGAGGCATGTGGGAAATGCACATGGTGATGGTAAATGTTTTATATTTTGTTCATGGTGGTGGTTCCACAGGTGTAAATATATTAATATGTTTGCATTTTACTATATGTAGGTGATACCTCAGTTTAAAAAATAAATTCAAAAACATTTCCAAAACAGCTATCCTTCTGGGAGCCCCTGCAATAGGAAGGTGAGATCCCCACAGTATCTCCTGTCCTGCCTCTGTGGTTCCACCTGAGTTATATGAGACCTTGGAAGGAGAAAGAGGCTTCAGTAACTTTCTCCTATGATTTCCAGAGAACAAGACCTGAGTTGGATTAATCTTTTAATTGGCCACAAGTCTCCAATATGTTGGGCTTTCCAGGTGGCACTAGTGGGGAAGAACCCACCTGCCAATGCAGAAGTGAGAGACGTGGGTTCAATCCCTGGGTTGGAAAGATTCCCTAGAGGAGGGCATGGCAACCCACTCTGGTATTCTTGCCTGGAGAGTCCCATGCACAGAGGAGTCTGGTGGGCTACAATCCAGGGTCACAAAGAGTCAGACGCATTTGAAGCAACTTAGTACGCAGCACACACACTCCCATATGTTACAGACAATTTTAAAAATGGCTAATGTTGCTAATGGAGCAGTGTTTTTTTTTTTAATTTTTATTTTATATTGGAGTATAATTGACAATGTGGTATTAGTTTCAAGTGTACAGCAAAATGATTCAGTTATACATTACTTATTCTTTTTTAAAGTTTTTTCCCATTTAGGTTGTTACATAATATTGAGCAGGGTTCTCTGTTCTATCCAGTAGGTCCTTGTTGATTACCTATTTTAAATACAGTAGTGTGTACATGTCCATCCAGAACTCCACATTTATCCCCCACACCACCTTTCCCTTTATGGTTACCAATGGAGCAGTATTCTAAGCGCCTTACCTGGGTTAACTCATTTAAACCCCTCAAAACCTGAGAGGATATCATGACTCCCATTTCGCAGATCAGGCAATGAGGTTAAGGATACAGGTCCAGGTCACACAGCTGGGAACGGCAGAGTCAGGTTTTCCACCCAAGGAACCTATCTCTAAAGGCTGTGCTCATCACGTACCTTTCTGATAATGAACTATCAACATAATCTATTAAGTTGTTAAATGGTTAGCACCCAGATAACATGGCATGCTGCCCACTTCTCATCCCCATTATCTGTTCCTGTGAAAGGAGATGGAAGAAGGTCCAAACACTTGGCCTCAGTGACCAGCTCCTGTTGCCCTTTTGGGAGTGGCAGACGCATCACGAACTCGTCTGGTGTGAAGTTAAACCAAGGGGCAATTGAGGTAGTTAGCTGAAAATGATCCAGAAGGGGAACCTGGAATGGCAGTTTCAGGGGTGCCATCAGCTTAGCTGTGCCTGGTGAAGCCACGTGTTTCATCAGGGCAATGGAAACTCAGAGATCACCCATTACCCCTGAACTTGACAAGTTGTGTCCAGTCTCCCAAGCAAGACAAAGAGTGAGAGGCTAATGTGTGAGCTGTTGGCTCTGGAAATGAGAGATCCGGCCCCATTCTGTCTGAACACATGACTCTCCTCACACACCAATCTGCAGCATGACCCGAGCACAGGGAAATCCCACCACCTCCAAATGAATCCTGGGTGATCTATGGAGTCATGGGTGGGCAGAGCCGGGAGGAGCTGTCTGAATCAGAGAGCCCGTGCTTTTATGGGTGTGAAACCTGAGGCACAGAGAGGGGTTGTGTAAAGGAACACGATGAAATAGATCAGAGAACTCCACCCCCAGCTTGCCATGTGGCCTCCCGCTCTGTTCAAGGCATTTGGTGCCAAAAAATGTTTCTCTGGCATCTCAGATCGTACCCTCTGTGTTAGGACCTCTAGCCTCACCAGCGGCCATCTCCACCATGATCGCTTAGTCTCAGTGATGAGGTTCATTGAGAGCCTATTTGGTGCCAGCACTGTGCCTGACTGGCTTGTCAGTTGTTGGATCTTACCGGTGAAAGAGCCCTGTCTAGTGCCAGGTGTAAAGGGGGGCTATGGGAGAATGAAGATGGTCCAGAAAAATCTAGGAGAACAAATCAGTGCCTGCCTCGGGCTGCTGGTGTCAGCAGAGCTCTGCAGTGTGACCACAGGGAGGACCACACGTGTCCAGTTCTGGAGCAGAGAGCAGGGCAGAGCCCAGAAGGACCCTGGCAAGGTGAAAGTCCTATCTCCTCTTACTTTCCTCAAACCCTCACGTAGCCTTTCCTCTTCTTGGATCCTGTCCCTCCTCTTCTCCAGTTCATTCCTAATTCCCTCTCTCCCTTTGAGAGAACAGAAATAAATCAGAGTGACGTGGTACCAAAGAGGTGGGCTCTGCAGACATACACCTGAGACCCTGACCAGCTTACCTCTTGGTCTCTAAGTGATTGTGATCTATAAAATGGGGGCATTTCATAGGACTCTGAAAGGCTTTGGAAGAGGCTTTGTACATGCAAGTGTACACACACATATACCTTATTTCTGTTAATGTGATAGGCACACTAAGATAAAAAACTAAACAGTCCCCTTTATTATCTCTACCCTCAACCTTTCCTCATCCCCAAAAAGAGAGATCAAGCTTTAAATTCTGCAGTTTCCCTCCTGAACCCAACTGAAAGGCATTTGGGACTTTCAGGACCCTTGATCTGCCAGTCTTTACGTAAGATAAGTCCTTCCACCTGGAATTACGTTATCTTCCTTCTTTGGTCTTCCCTGGTGGCTTAGATGGTAAAGAATCTGCTTGCAATGCAGGAGTCCTGGGTTAGCTCCCTATGTCGGGAAGATCCCCTGGAGAAGGAAATGGCTATCCACTCCAGTAGTCTTGCCTGGAGAATTCCATGGACAGAGGAGCCCGGCAGGCTATAGTCCATGGGGTCGCAGAGGGTCGGACACAACTGAGAGACTAACATCTCCTTCTTTACCTGATTAACTCCTACTAATACATTAGACTCAGATCAATAGTTCCTTCTTCCTAGAAGCCATCCCTTATCTTCCCAAGATACCATCCCCTTCCTAAGGCCCCTGAGCTGACATCTTTCTAGTCATGCCCTTAACCCCTGGGTCTCATGAGAGCATGTTAAGTCACTCCAGTCATGTCCAACTCTCTGTGACCCTGGACTGTGGGTCACCAGTTTCCTCTGTCCATGGGATTCTCCAAGCAAGAATACTGAAGTGGGTTGCCATGACTTCCTCTAGGGAATCTTCCCAACTCAGGGATCGAATCCGAGTCTCTTATGTCTCCTGCATTGGCAGACGGGTTCTTTACCACTAGTGCTATCTGGGAAGCCCAACCGCTAGGTCACAGCTTCATAATTGGGAGTTTCTGCTCTGTGGTCCTTTAATCACTATATTCAGAGTCTAACAGGACATTGGGCAGAGAGCTGATGCCCATGAAGGAATACCCTCAAGTCAGTAACAGGGTAGTAAAATGCATTGATTAAAGTGTTGGTGACTTAAAATCACCTTTCCAGATGACTTTGCTTAAAAGAAAACTAGGAAAAGACAACGCTAAAGGTAAACTGCCAGTGGTGGAATTTCACGAGGATGGGGGTCTTTCCTAAGGCTCGAAAGATAGATCCAGAATTTTTCCAACTGAAAGGAATCCAAGAGATAGTTAAGTTTTTGTTTTTGTTTTTTTTTCCACCTGTGTTCTCTGCCTACAGAGGTTCATGAAAAGTAGGGAGGGAGTAGTGAGGAAAGATAAGTGTTGGAGGATAGGACCGCAGACCTCCATCCCCCAATCAAGAAAGGAAGTTCTGCTACTATTTGTTTCCAAATAAGTTTTATGTGCAAGACTTTTATATAAAGAACCAATTTCTACTGTGGGAGTTGGGGGGATTGATCTAGTCCAACTCACGCATTTTATAGACGAAGATGTGAAACTAACGTCGATTGTCCAAAATAACACCATGGTATCCAGATCTTTTGATTCTCCATCTAGTGCTTATTCCAGGAGCTGTGTTGGTCTCCAGAGCAGGCTGTGCACTCAGCTGATCCTGCACCAGGGCAGGAAGAGAGCTCCCTACACGCTCTTCACCTCCCACGCCTCCCCAAATCACCCTCCCCTGAAGGAGAGGAAAAGCTAGATACCTCCCCGGTGGTCCAGTGGTTCAACATCTGCCTTTCAATGCAGGGGACATGTGTTTGATTCCTGATCAGGGAACTGAGATCCCATGTGCCGCAGGGGAGCACCACAACTGGAGAGCCGGCACGCGGCAATAAAAGAGCCCACGTGACCCAACTAAGACTCAACGCAGCCAAATAAGCAAACAAATATTAAAAAAAAAAAAAAAAAAGGAGAGGGAAAGCTGATTTGGCGAAATCACTGGATCTTGCAAATCTCTTTTTTAGATGATGAAACCAGGGCTCAGATTCTGTAGCTCGTCCTTGGTGGACTCCATGTTGATTCAAAGTGAGAAAAAACCCACCAGCCAGAGTGAGCCCCAGTGAACTCCATGGCTCTTGCCTGAGACTCTTAAAAAAAAGTCTGTGATCACTTGTTCCTCCTGCTAAGATCATTTGGAATAATCCTTTTAAGTGTTAAGATCTTCCTGGATCCTTGTATCAAATTTAATACTGCCCCCCAAAAAAAAAAATTTAATACTGCCTACTGACTCAGGCCTTCCCCGAGACTGGGCCAAAGAGACAACACAAATAAAAAGCACAAAGCGTCTTGTCATCCTGGAAGATGTTTTCTTTATTTGTGTCTTCTGGAAGCCAGCAGACAGAAGACAATGGTCCTTTAAGGATTTACCACCAGCTGGAACTGCAAATTACTCTTGAAAGCCCAAGACAAAACACACCACAGGGAGAACATAAAGAAGAGCTATTTTATTTTATGTGGATTCTGACTCTTAAAGTGCCCTTCCCTCCTGGTAAGATTTTTTGCATTTTTTTTTTCTGTGCTTCAATTTGACTACCTTATTGTTACTGTGGGAAATACAGTTCTATGAGCTGAACTCAAATTAGAAGCCAACCTAAACATGCACAGAGGAAAATAATAGTGACAGCTGGAATGTTGAATCCATATAGTCATCGGGGTTCTTATTTCACAGGGGATGAGACTGAGACACAGAGAAATTAAGCAACTTGTCCAAGGACACACAGCTTGTGAGAGGTGGAGCTAAGCTTATAAACCCAGGAAGTCTGTATCAAAAGCCTCAATTAATGTGCTACAGAGACTCACCATCAACCATCCAGCAAGACTGCAGATCAGAGTCTCTGCTGGCACTAAGCAGAACACACAAAAGAGCAAGACAGCTGGCCATCAGGAGTTTGGCTGGCCTGGCTGAGAAAGGTGAACGAACATTCATCTGGTCAGAATCTTATTTATTCTAAACCCTGAGACAGAGCCCAGGGTAAGTCAGAGACTTGAGTTGGGAGGAGGGCAGGAACCATGGCACTGCTGTTTATCTGTTTCGATGCCCAAATTTTCCCTTTTTATAAAGACACCAGTCACATTGAATTAGAGTCCATCTTAATGATCAAATCCTAACTTGATCATCTGCAAAGACCCTATTTTCAAATAAAGCCGCATTTACAGGTAATGGGAGTTCAAACTTCAAAGTCTTTGAGGGGACACAATTCAGCCCATTCAAGCTCTGTGGAATTATGCTGAAGAAGTCAATTTCTTGCTCCAGATCTCAGAACTTGGAGCACTTGGACTCAGCTACCATGGCACCTCTGCCTCACCCGTTCTCCTACCTGGGGAGAGCCATCTTAGCCATAATTTCTGGATGGCTCAGAGAGTCTCTGCCCTCTCCTCTAGGCATTTAACTTCAGTAGGAGTTCTTATTTTACTTTAAAAAAATATATTATTTTATTTTTGGCTATGCTGAGTCTTTGTTGCTGCATGCAGGCTTTCTCTAGTTGCAGCGAGGGGAGCTACTCTAGTTACAGTGCTTGGGCTTCTCATTGTGGTGGCTTCTTTTGCTGCAGAGGACAGTCTCTAAGGTGTGCGGGCTTCACTAGTCATGACAGGTGGGCTCAGTAGTTGTGGCACACAGGTTTAGTTGTCTTGTGGCATGTGGAATCTTCCTGGACCAGGGATCGAACCCATGTCCCCTGCATTGGCAGGCAGATTCTTAACCACTAGACCACCAGGGGAAGTCTTTTATTACCTTTTAAAAATGGTTTTTTAATATATGTACAAGGTCAAGCAACCATCACCACAATTTAATTTTAGAACAATTTTGTCTCCCCTAAAAAAACCTCTTACCCATTAGAAGTCACTCCCTGCTCCCCACCCCACCTCCAGGCAACTACTCATCTGCTTTCTCTCTATGGACCTGCCAAGACCATTCCCAGAACAGAACAGGTTTCTTCATATGCAGCATGTCTACACAGAACAGTGAATCCACCACTTCCCAAAAGAGAATCTCCCATTCGATCAATGCAGCTTGTCAAACTGGTTTCCTCTGCCCATCTGTGCACTTGAATTTTTGAACCTGGACGCAGGAATGTGTATTTAAAACTGAGTGATGAGAGTCTAATGATTCAAAACAGTTTAGAATCTGGATTCTGTCATTCTTTGTACCCCCATCCCTCTCAATTCTGTCTCATCTGAGTCTCATCCGCATGTCTTCCCTGCCCGCCTCTCCAAGTCACCCATGAGAATATTGAGAGCCTGCATTCTCAAAGAGGGTGACATCACCCCCAAAGGGGCAGAAAAAACTTACTTTTTTAATGTATAAATCATAGATGTGCATATGATTTATAAATGGGTATCCAGTATGTCATCTATGGCATTAAAATTTCATAAGAAAAATGGGTACTGGGGAAAATGTCTAATGAGACTCCTCAAGAAAACAATAATGAAAAATGATACAGAAACACTGGTCAAAGGTTAAGGCTTAGAGCAAAACATCACCTGAGTCCACTGGAGGTCTCCCAAGAGCTCTGGACGCCCATCAGTATGATTAACCAACATCAGCAGAGCCCCTCCACACCAGCCAGGGCCAGCTAGCCATTTTCAGATAGGCAGGAGTCTATGAATGTTCTAATATATTCTAATACATTGTGAGACAATACTTTCAACAACTAATAAAGAGAGCACATAGATTTAGCAAGTCACTTAGCTCTAAATAGCCATTAAATCATTTATCAATTCATTCATTCAACAGGGACCTACTGAATGCCAACAATATGGCAGGTAACGGTCTAGGAGCTAGGGATACAACAAGCACCAGAATAGTTAGAAGCTCCACCTTCGTGGAGCTTACAGTCCAGAAAGGTATGGGGCGAGAGGAAGACAGACAATAAACAAAAAAGTAATTAAACTATAGAGTATTATCAGATGGAGAAAAAAGCCTCAAAAAAAGCTATCATCTGAAGCAGCTGATGCGGCAATGAAATTATTCTATACTAAATCAGGATGATGGACACATGCATACAGCATTGGTCAAAACTCATAGACATATACAACACAAAGAGCCAACCTTAAGGTAAACTATGGACAGTAGCTAATAACAATGTATCAGTGTTGGTTCACTCGGACAGGACTGAGCGACTTTCTCTTTCACTTTTTCTTTCATTGGTTCACTGGGGCTTCCCAGATGGCGCTAGTGGTAAAGAACCTGCCTGCCAATGCAGGAGACCCAAGAGATGTAGGTTCAACCCCTGGGTTGGGAAGATCACTTGCAGAAGGACATGGCAACCCAGTCCAGTATTCTTGCCTGGAAAATTCCATGGACTGAGAACCCTGGCAGGCTACAGTCCATAGAGTTGCAAGGAGTCGGACACAACTGAAGCGACTTAGCATACCCACATTTGTTTGTTAATTGTAATAAATGTACCATACTAAGCAACATGTTAGTAATAGGGAAAAGTGTGAGGGTAGAGGTGGAGTGGGTCTATTGAACTCTATGTACTGTCTGCTCAAAATTTTGTATTATTCTGTATTATATACAGAATATAAGTGCATATTCTGTACACTCAACACTGTACTAAATAAGTGTTTTTTGTTTTTTTTTTTTTAAATAGAGCTTCAGTCTGAACCCAAGCAAAAATACAGAGAAAAGGAAGAGAGCACCTGTACTATGCTTGGAATTGAAAAATTTGGCAAGAAGAAAGAGTGAAAAGGAACATGAGGATGAGTGACGTTGACTCTGTCAGGTGAAATGAATCCAGGTGCCAATAGGAATCAGGTGAAATAGTACAACTAGGAAGAAGCAGGAGGGAATCGATTCCAAGAGATGATGTGGAACAATGAGAGCAGAGGAGCTCCAAGAAGCCATGCACAGCAGTTTTTGGAAAGACCTTTAATCATAAGATAGAAAAGCCACAACTCTACTAGAAGAAGGAAAGGAAACCAAGTTGTGATCAGTTTTAAAGGAAAGTTCAGGGCCAGAAACCAGGGAGATGGTAATCAATGCACACAGCAGAATTTAGGAAGTAGGAATGGAGAGGAAATTACATACAATTTTTAATTCCTTTCTCTCAGGCATCATTTTCAGCTTACAAATAATTAGAATTAGTTTTATGAGTTTTCCCAGCTACACTGAACTATGAAAAATAATAATGAAGACAAGGAACATTTCATTATACCTAGATTAATTCATCATAGGAATCTAAATAGCTGATAAGTTTCTCACGTGGGAACTTTAAAAACCACAAACATGCAGTACACAGACATGTGAAGAAAGGAGTCAGCCCTTGTGGATACAGGCGTGACTTCAGTGCATGAGTCACACAGGTGAACTTTGAGTCTACTATCCATACATTCAGAAAATCCCAAGGGGCTGTCTGATATCCCAAAGAGGTAAACAACCCTGCTCCTCTCCTTAGGGCGATTAAAGTCTTAATGGAAAGGCTAGAGTTACACAAAATAAAAAGAACATAAAGGTGAATAGAATACGGTTCCACTGAACATAACACAGAACAAGTGCTGTGGACTGAATGTGTGGGTCTCCCCAAAATTCATATGTTGATGTCCTAATCCTTAAGGTCACAGCACTGGAAGTGGGGCTTTTGGGAGGCAATTAGCTTTCAGTTCAGTTTAGTCACACAGTCATGTCCGACTCTTTGCGACCCCATGAATCGCAGCACGCCAGGCCTCCCTGTCCATCACAAACTCCCGGAGTTCACTCAGACTCACGTCCATCGAGTCCGTGATGCCTTCCAGCCATCTCATCCTCTGGCGTCCCCTTCTCCTCCTGCCCCCAATCCCTCCCAGCATCAGAGTCTTTTCCAATGAGTCAACTCTTCCCATGAGGTGGCCAAAGTACTGGAGTTTCAGCTTCAGCATCATTCCCGCCAAAGAAATCTCAGGGCTGATCTCCTTCAGAATGGACTGGTTGGATCTCCTTGCAGTCCAAGGGACTCTCAAGAGTCTTCTCCAACACCACAGTTCAAAAGCATCAAATCTTCAGTGCTCAGCCTTCTTCACAGTCCAACTCTCATATCCATACATGACCACAGGAAAAACCATAGCCTTGACTAGACGGACCTTTGTTGGCAAAGTAATGTCTCTGCTTTTGAATATGCTATCTAGGTTGGTCAAAACTTTCCTTCCAAGGAGTAAGTGTCTTTTAATTTCATGGCTGCAGTCACCATCTGCAGTGATTTCGGAGCCCCCAAAAATAAAGTCTGACACTGTTTCCACTGTTTCCCCATCTATTTCCCATGAAGTGAAGGGACCAGATGCCATGATCTTCATTTTCTGAATGTTGAGCTTTAAGCCAACTTTTTCACTCTCCACTTTCACTTTCATCAAGAGGCTTTTGAGTTCCTTTTCACTTTCTGCCATAAGGGTGGTGTCATCTGCATATCTGAGGTTATTGATATTTCTCCCAGCAATCTTGATTCCAGCATGTGTTTCTTCTAGTCCAGCATTTCTCGTGATGTACTCTGCATATAAGTTAAATAAGCAGGTTTAGATAAGGTTATAAGGGTAGAGTCCCATGATGAGATCAGTGCCCTTATAAGAAGTGGAAAAGGGCTTCCCAAGTGACTCATGATAAAGAATCTGCTTGTCAATGCAGGAGATTCGGGGTCATGAGTTTGATCCTTGGGTTGGGGAGATCCCCTGGAGGAGGAAATGGCAACCTACTCCAGTATTCTTGCCTGGAAAATCCCATGGACAGAGGAGCCTGGCAAACTGCAGTCCATGGGGTTGCAAAGAGTCAGACACAACTGAGTGACTGAGCACACACATAGGAAGTAGAGAAGTTTAGTGCTTCCTCTCTTAGCTGTGTGAGAATCTAGCAAAAGGGTGACTGTCTCCAAATCAGGAAGAGGCTTCTCACCCAATAGGTTGGCACCTTGATCCTGGACTTGTAGCCTCAGAACTGTGAGGAATAAATATCTGTAGTTTAAGCCACCTGGTCTATGGTATTTTTGTTAGAGGAGCCCAAAGAGACTAAGGAGGGGAATAAAAAGGGAGGACAGCTTATATGGGTTCAGCTAAGCTCCAGCTTTCTCTTCAACCAGAGGAAGTTTGTATATTGAGCCAGGAATGGACACTCCTGGGAATTAGGATGGTGGCAGCAACCAAGGGCCCCAGGGAGATCACTGAGACAAGAGGAATAGTTCTCAAATGAAAGAGGCAACCCTAAACACAGAACAATGTAATGTGTATTCTCCTCTTGTCGCCTTTAGCCAAGTTTCTACCCAGGGGCCTTCATTTTCCCTCTGCCCTTTAAGGTCAAGTTCAAGTTCCATCTCTGTGGAGGAACCTAATATTAACCTCATTTTCCTTAGAATTCCAGGGACACACATGATCTATTCCATTTACTTAGTATCCTTGTATGCAGTATGGTGTGGTGGGCAATTCTGAATTGGCAGTAAATCTGGGTTTCAGTGGAGATTCACCTTTCACTAATTATGTTATTTTGGATAGATTAATTAGCAACTCTGAGCCTCAATTTCCTGATTTGCAAAATAGGTAAATGAGAGAATTCTAAGCATCAATTCTTGAGGATATGGGGCAATGGGAACTCCCATTCTTGTGAGTGGGGTGCAAACTGATCCAAAGCCTTTGGAAAACTATTTGCCAGTGTCTACTAAAGTTAAATCCATGCCTACTCTCTGAGCTAGTAATTCCCCTCCCAGATATAAATCCAATAAAAATGAGTGCTTATGTTCACCAGAAGATATACACAATACTCATAATGATTGTAATCGTAATAGCCCAGAGATGAAAACAACCCAAATGCCCATCAACAATAAAATAGAGTTTTTAAATGGTGATCTATTTGTACAATGCATATTGAATAGCAGTGAGAACAAACTACAGTTACACATAGCAATATGGGTGAATCTCACAGGTACAATACTAAAAAAATAAAAATGCAAAAAATACATATACTAAATGGTTTTATTTATACCCAGTAGGGAACCAGCAATGATGATGATGATGATAGTCAAAAGAGGTTACTTTTGGGTTATTCACTGAAAAAGTCAGGGAATTTTTGGGGTGCTAGAAACATTTTGCCTAGAAAATCCCATGGACGGAGGAGCCTGGTAGGCTGCAGTCCATGGGGTCGATAGAGTCAGACACGACTGAGTGACTTCACTTTCACTTTTCACTTTCATGCATTGGAGAAGGAAATGGCAACCCACTCCAGTGCTCTTGCCTGGAGAATCCCAGGGACGGGGGAGCCTGGTGGGCTGCCGTCTATGGGGTCGCACAGAGTCGGACACGACTGAAGCGACTTAGCAGCAGCAGTCTTGCCCAGAGTGTGTATCCTCAGAACATACATCAATAATGGTCAAAATATATATCACCAATGGTGGGAGAGGTCTTGACAGCTGCATGGCTGGCTCCTTCCAGTCTCAACTCCATGGAATGAGAGGCCCTCCTATCCTTATCCCAAACCTACTATCTTATTCCCTTGTAATTTTCTTTGTAGCACTTACTGACAGAATTGGAAATTATTACATTTTCCAGTTTGTTTGTTTGTTGATTTGCTTTTTACTGGTTTAACATCCCCAAGGCATTTGTCTGAGTGATCCAAGCCCAGCAAGTGCCTGGTTCACAATGAGCCCTGATTAGTATTCATTGGATGGATGCCTGAATGAATGACAGGGAAAGAAGGCATGTGTGACACTGAGCTAGAAAACCAGGAAGACAAGGATTGATACGATGCATGTCTCTCCCACAAGGAGATCACAGTGATTGAGTCTGTTGATTCTGACTTGAAGAGGTCCTTAGAAACCCAGCCTTCCCCTCTGTCTGATCCTCACCATCATTCTCCTGACTTGTTCACCAGCTCCCTAGCTCCCTGTCTTTGGGTTCTCCCACTCAGTCTCTGTATTCCCACTAGTTAACTTACTGAAAACTAGTTCTGATCCTGGTGTCCCATTTCTTCCAACCTCCTTTGACTCCTCTCTCCAAGTCAGATCTGTTCCCAATGCCACAGGCTGACTTCTGGCACCTGCCCATGTTCCCTTCCCAGCCCTAAGCACCCTCCTCTCCATCTCGTTTTCAAGCCTCTCCACCCTCTGCACTCCAGCCCCTTTCATGACACTCAGCCCTTGCACCTCCATCTTTTTCTCCTGGGCCACTGACGTTTTTTACAGCCCCTTAAGACTGACGCAACTTAGCAGTAGCAGTAGCAGTAGAAGTAGCAGCAAATACCCTCATGCGAAGAGCTGACTCATTGGAAAAGACTCTGATGCTGGGAGGGATTGGGGGCAGGAAGAGAAGGGGACGACAGAGGATGAGATGGCTGGATGGCATCACTGACTTGATGGCCGTGAATTTGAGTGAACTCTGGGAGTTGATGATGGACAGGGAGGCCTGGCATGTGCAGTTCATGGGGTCGAGAAGAGTCGGACACGACTGAGCGACTGAACTGAACTAAACTGAAACACCCGGGTGATGCATCTCTGGACAAGGCTTGAAAGCTGGAATCACTGGAATGAGGCTGAAAACCACAGAGGATATTCGTAGTTTGTTTCATTAACTTTCATTGTTTCACTCCTGATATTCTCCAAAATACACATGCACATTTTAGATTATTGAGTGAGGCAAAGAAAAGAAATCAGAAGTCATATTTTACCATCTAGACAATACCACTACTTAGGTTTGAGTAACCAGAATGGCAATGAATGAGTGACCCAGAGTCACTGTCTCCATGACTATAGTTTCTATGGTCACCTTGTCCCTTCTTTCTTGTAACATTGTAATGTGTTTATTCAAATATTTTCTGCAGATGATAATTCCAAATATCCGTGTCAATCATAATTGGGAATTAGATCAAAATACTGATTTTTTAAATGATAATGTAATTAAAATTTTCTAGTCTAAGAAGTAAAGGCAAATTTTAAAATTTTAAGTGAGGATGTACTGATTGATGCAGAATCAAGTGGCGATGCAGTAGCTAGAGCAACAATCAGCAGAGTACAACAAAATAGGATGATGAAAAGCAATTATGATTTCCTGCAACACATCATTTTGTGAAAAAAACTTTTTAAGATGATAAAGAGGACAATATTGAGACATTTTCTGCAAATATGCATAATGGATTTGATAAGAAATTTTCTTTTCAGTGGTCAAAAAAAATTTATTAAAGTTAGTTGCCTAAAATTAGAATTAAATGTTCAACAAGAAATGTGTAATTATTTGTAATTAAAATTTTTAATTCTTTAAAATTTTAAATAAATTCAAACATCTATATTTATACATTTGACCAGCTACAAAAAAAAAAAAAAAAAACAACTTGAATTCTTACATAAAAGAAAAACACGTCTAGATAAATAAATAGTAAAAGAAAAGAAATTGATTTGAAGAGACCCTGATGCTGGGAAAGATGGAAGGTGGGAGGAGAAGGGGACAACAGAGGAGGAGATGGTTGGATGGCATCACCGACTCAATGGACATGAGTTGAGTAAACTCAGGGAGTTGATGATGGACAGGGAGGCCTGGTGTGCTGCAGTCCATGGGGTCGCAAAGAGTCAGACACGACTGAGCAACTGAACTGAACTGAACTGAATTAAAATATTAACAGAAAATACTGAGGAAAAGATCAAAAAGATATTTTACGAAAAGTGGAAGCTCTTCAATTATGTCACTAAATAATTGCCTATAAAATACAAAACTTTTCTAACAGTAGCAAAGACCAATCAATAAACTTGAAAAATCACAAGTACTTTTCCTTCGTTTTAGATTTGTCATGTGCTATAACTAATATTTTGTCTAATTAATACTTTGGGTACATTTTGTCTCAAAGACCTTCCAGTTTACAAAGAAGTGTTGACAATTCACACCTTAAAAAAATCTAGCTTTGGCATAGATACTTTTAAATCCTTTAATATCTGTGAAAGAAGAATTGCAGCTAGATATTTTTTAAAATCAGTTTCCATCACTACAAATGGTAATTCTGTTATGCTGGGTTAAAACTTTGAATTGATAGGAATCTTTGAATAAGAAACCATTATTTCCCTGTTTTTCATTGTTCAGTAGCTCAGTCATGTCCAAATTTTTGCAATCCCCTGGACTGGAGCACGCCCGGCTTCTCTGTCCTTCACCGTTTCCTGGAGCTTGCTCAAACTGATGTCCATTGAAAGTGATGCCATCCAATCATCTTGTCCTCCATCATCCCCTTCTCCTCCCACTTTCTATCTTTCCCAGAGTCAGGGTCTTTTCTAATTTCCCTAACTGCTTATAATACTTGTTGAAAATATTTATAGTTTTTTGCAGCAGAATCTACAAAAAGCATTGATAGCTTATGGTGAACAAAGTCGGAGTCAAGATCTTTGAAGAAGATTTAGCTTCGGAAATGGAGACCAGGCTTGATCACTCAAGAGCTTTTGTATCAGTTAAGTTCAGTTCAGTTCAGTTTATTCACTCAATAGTGTCTGACTCTTGCGACCTCATGGACTGCAGCACTCCAGGGTTCCCTGTCCATCACCAATTCCCAGAGTTTACTCAAACTCATGTTCATCCTCTGTCATCCTCTCTCTTCTCACCTTCAATCTTTCCCAGCATCAGGGTCTTTTCCAAGGAGTCAGTTCTTCACATCATGTGGTCAAAGTATTGGATTTTCAGCTTCAGCATCAGCCCTTTCAATGAATATTCAGGGTTGATTTCCTTTAGGATTGACTGGTTGGATCTCCTTGCAGTCCAAGGGACTCTCAAGAGTCTTCTCCAACACCACAGTTCAAAAGCATCCATTCTTTGGTGCTCAGCTTTTTTTATAGTCCAAATTTCACATCCACACATGACTACTGGAAAAACTATAGCCTTGACTAGATGGACCTTTGCTGACAAAGTAATATCTCTACTTTTTAGCATGCTGTCTAGGTTGGTCATAGCTTTTCTTCCAAGGAGCAAGGGTCTTTTAATTTCATGGCTGCAGTCACCATCTGCAGTGATTTTGGAGGCCCCCTGCCCCCCAAAAAATAAAGAGCAAAAGCAACACCCAGTTGTGGATGTGACTGAAGATGGAAGTAAAGTCTGATAAGAACAATATTGAAAAGGAACCTGGAATGTTAGGCTCATGAATCAAGGTAAATTGGAAGTGATCAAAAAGGAGATGGCAAGAGTGAACGTCGATATTTTGGAGGAATCAGTGAACTAAAATGGACTGGAATGGGTGAATTTAACTCAGGTGATCATTATATCTACTACTGTGGGCAAGAATCCCTTAGAAGAAATGGAGTAGCCCTCAGAGTCAACAAGAGTCTGAAATGCAGTATTTGGATGCAATCCCAAAAATAACAGAATGATCTCTGTTTGTTTCCAAGGCAAACCATTCAATATCACAGTAATCCAAGTCTATGACCAACCAGTAATGCTGAATAAGCTGAAGTTGAATGGTTCCATGAAGACCTACAAAACCTTCTAGAACTAACTGCCCCCCCCCCTCAAAAAAAAGAACTTTTGTATAGCAGAGTTTTATTAAAGTATAACAAGGGACAAAGAAAGCTTCTGACACAGACATCAGAAGGTGGACGGAAAGTGCCCACCTCGCTAGTCTTTGCAAAGGAACTCTACACCTTATTTATAGCTAGGAGCTCTATACCTTATTGACAGTAAAAGGTCTTACCAGACCCACTCCCACAATATAAGATAACCGGATTAGAACATAAGAGTCCAAAATGCAGTACTGGATGCAATCTCAAAAACAACAGCATGATCTATGTTTGTTTCCAAGGGAAATCATTCAATATCACAGTAATCCAAGTCTATGCTCCAACCAGTAATGCTGAAGAAACTGAAATTGAATGGTTCTATGAAGATCTAAAAGACCTTCTAGTACTAATTCCCCCAAAGATGTCCTTTTCATCATAGGGGACTGGAATGCAAAAGTAGGAAGTCAAGAGATACCTGGAGTAACAGGCAAATTTGGCCTAGAAGTACAAAATAAAGCAGGGCAAAGGCTAACAGGGTTTTTCCAAAAGAACACACTGGTCATAGCAAACACCCTTTTCCAAAAACACAAGAGAAGACTCTACACATGGACATCACCAGATGGTCAATACTGAAATCAGATTGATTATATTTCTTGCAGCCAAAGATGGAAAAGTTCTATACAATCAGCAAAAACAAGACTGGGAGCTGACTGTGGCTCAGATCATGAACTCTTTATTGCCAAATTCAGACTTAAATTGAAGAAAGTAGGGAAAACCACTAGACCATTCAGGTATGACCTAACAAATCCCTTACGATTATACAGTAGAAGTGAGAAATAGATTCAAGGGATTGAATCTGATAGAGTGCCTGAAGAACTATGGATGGAGGTTTGTGACATTGTACAGGAGGCAGGGATCAAGACCATCCCCAAGAAAAAGGCAAATGGTTGTCTGAGGAGGCCTTACAAATAGCTGAGAAAAGAAGAGAAGCAAAAAGCAAAGGAGAAAAGGAAAGATATATCCATTTGAATGCAGAGTTCCAAAGAGTAGCAAGGAGAGATAGGAAAGCCTTCCTCAGTGATCAATGCAAAGAAATAGATGAAAACAGCAGAATGGGAAAGGCTAGAGATCTCTTCAAGAAAATTAGAGATACCAAGGGAAAATTTCATCCAAAGATGGGTACAATAAAGGACAGAAATGGTATGGACCTAACAGAAGCAGAAAATATCAAGAAGAGGTGGCAAGAATACAGAGAAGAAGTATACAAAATAGATCATCATGACCCCGATAACCATGATGGTGTGATCACTTACCTAGAGCCAGACATCCTGGAATGCAAAGTCAAGTGGGCCTTAGGAAGCATCACTATGAACAAAGCTAATAGATGTGATGGAATTCCAGTGGAGCTATTTCCAATCCTAAAAGATGATGCTGTGAGAATGTTGCACTCAATATGCCAGCAAATTTGGAAAACTCAGCAGTGGTCACAGGACTGGAAAAGGTCAATTTTCATTCCAATTCCAAAGAAGGGCAATGCCAAAGAATGTTCAAACTACCGCACAGTTGCACTCATCTCACATGCTAGGAAAGTAATGCTCAAAATTCTCCAGGCCAAGTTTCAACAGTACATGAACCAAGAACTTCCAGATGTTCAAGTTGGATTTAGAAAAGGCAGAGGAACCAGAGATCAAATCACCAACATCCACTGGATCATTGAAAAAGCAAGAGAATTCCAGAAAAACATCTACTTCTGCTTTATTGATTATGCCAAAGCCTTTGACAGTGTGGATTCTTCAAAAGATGGGAATACCAGACCACCTTACCTGCCTCCTGAGAAATCTGTATGCAGGTCAAGAAGCAACAGTTAGAACTGGACATGGAACAACAGACTGGTTCCAAATTGGGAAAGGAGTACATCAAGGCTGTATATTGCCACCTTGCTTATTTAACTTATATGCAGAGTACTTCTTGCGAAATGCTGGGCTGGATGAAGCACAAGCTGTAATCAAGATTGCTGGGAGAAATATCAATAACCTCAGATATGCAGATGACACCACCCTTATGGCAGAAAGTGAAGAGGAACTAAAGAGCCTTTTGGTGAATGTGTAAGAGGAGGGTGAAAAAGTTGGCTTAAAACTTAACATTCAAAAAACTAAGATCAAGGCATCCAGTCTCATCACTCCATGGCAAAATAGATGGGGAAACAATGGAAACAGTGATAGACTTTATTTTCTTGGGTTCCAAAATCACTGCAGATGGTGACTGCAGCCATAAAGTTAAAAGATGCTTAGTCCTTGGAAGAAAAGCTCTGACAAACCTAGACAGCATATTAAAAGTAGAGACATTACTTTGCTGACAAAGGTCCATCTAGTCAAAGCTATGGTTTTTCCAGTAGTCACATATGGATGTGAGTGAGTGAGTGAAGTCACTCAGTCATGTCCACTCTTTTCGACCCCACAGACTATAGCCTACCAGGCTCCTCTGTCCATGGGATTTTCCAAGCAAGAGTACTGGAGTGGGTTGCCATTTCCTTTTCCAGTGGATGTGAGAGTTGGACTATAAAGAAAGCTGAGCACCAAAGAATTGATGGTTTTGAACTATGATGTTGGAAAAGACTCTTGAGGGTCCCTTGGACTGCAAGGAGATCCAACCAGTCAATCCTAAAGGAAATCAGTCCTGAATATTCATTGGAAGGACTGATGCTGAAGATGAAGCTCCAATACTTTGGCCACCTGATGGAAAGAACTGAGTCATTGGAAAAGACCCTGATGCTGGGAAAGATTGAAGGTGGGAGGATAAGGGGACGACAGAGGATGAGATGGTTGGATGGCATCACTGACTCAATGGACATGAGTTTGAGTAAGCTCCAGGAGTTAGCGATGGACAGGGAAGCCTGGCGTGCTGCAGTCCACGGGATCGCAAAGAGTTGGACACAACTGAGTGACTGAACTGAACTGACTGACCAGACCCACTCCTACAACATACATCTTAAGATAACAAGATTAGTCAGAAGGTTCTTCTTAAGAAGAAACATGTCTTTGAGCAAGATACATTGTTATACTAAGACAAAGCAATGTAGAAAAAAACGTTTGTCCTTTTCTCCTCCTTGAGAACTCCAGACCTGTATCTCCACCCCAAGAGCCTCAGGCCCCTTGCTTCTCCTCAGGGACCCCGGACTTCTTATCAAACTGCCTAGGAATTGATTCTCCCAGCATCACGGATACAATTGTTAGAATTGTTTGCCATATATATTTAAATACTATGAATCATCTCCAGTTTATGGAACAGTTGAAAGAAATAGAATATGATGATTTTAATGACCTTGTGTTCTTTGTCAATGCTCTTTATTTGAGTCATGGAAGACTTTTACAAAAACTTGCTTCATCTTTAACTTTGAATCAAAATTTTCTTTAAACAAAGATAATGCCTGCCAAATATTCATTATCAAAGACAGAAAATGGCAGTGTGACTTATGCTTTCTCATCAAAATCAAACTGCACACACATCAGCAAAATTTGAAAGTCCAAGGTAAGAAAGGCTTAACTTATTACTTAGCTAGACAGGTATGAGGATTCATGTTGAAACCGAAACTTTTATAATACAAATCAATGATAATTATTTTATACCTTTTTCTAACATAAATCAATATGCAAATTAATTTCATTGTAATTGATGGGTGTTATGTAAATTGGCTATAAAGTCTAAAAACAAGTCAAGAATGCTTCATCATCAGCGATAAACTTTAAGTTGTCTTTCAAATTATGCAATATGCTTCTGAATTGACCCAAGAGTTGGTGAATTTACTTAAGTTGGACAAATGTAGTTTTGAAACTGATACGTCTTTTCTTCACAAGTGGCCCTAGAACCCACCTGCCAATGCAGATAGACATAGGGGTGTGTGTTTGATCCCTGGATCAGGAAGAGAGGAAGATCCCTAGGAGGAGAGCATGGCCACCCTGTATTCTTGCCTGGAAAATCCCATGGACAGAGGAGCCTGGCGGGCTACAGTCCATGGGGTGGCACAGAGTCAAGAAATGACTGAAGCAACTTAACATTCATGCTTTTGCTCCAAAGTCAAATAAATTCTAGAAAAGATGAACAAGTGTTGTTAACATAGATGCAAATATTTTTTAGAAAGTTTTTTTGGTACTTTTTTGATTAGTGGAAAACTTTCAAGTATGCTTGGGCCATATTAGGTACGTGAAACTACTTATTCAACTGTGAATTTCACGAAATGTGTCACAGATCAATTGAATCAAGTGGAAACGCTTTTGTAGAATTGAGTTGTGCCATTAGTAAAAACGAAACACGGAATTTCCAAGACTTAGTATGAAAAGTATATATCTCATTAAAAATTGATTATATTCGTCACATGCTGAAATAATATTTTGATATATTGGGTTAAGTAAAATATATCACTACAGTTAATTTCACCTATATCTTGTTACTTTTTAATAATGTTAATACTAGAAAATTTAAAACTACACATGTGGCTCAGGTTATGTTTCTACTGGGTAGCTCTGCTCTGGAGTGCAATTGCCATGATAATATGACTAAGGTGACATGAACTTTGTCTTGTTCATTGTTGTATTCCCAGGCCCTGAAACCAGTGCCTGTCACATAGTAGGTGTTGATCTGATCTGAAATGAATCTAGCTGTGTTTCAGTAATATCAGTAAAGGTTCAGTAGCAGGAAATAGAAACAACTCCAACTATTGTAAACAGAAAGGGATTTTAAATGGGGAATTAAGAAATTACAGACATTTTACCAAAGACATATAAATGGCCAACAGGTACCTGAAAAGGTGCTCAATATCACCAGTCATCAGGGAAATGCAAATCAGAACCACAGTGAGATATCATCTCACACTCGTTAGAGAGTCTATTATCAAAAACACAAGAAATAACAAGTGTTGCTAAGGATGTGGAGGGAAGGGAACTTCCCATACATTGTTGGTGAGAATGGGAATGTAAATAGGTACAGTCACTATGGGAAGCAATACAGAGATTCCTCAAAAAATTAAAAGTAGAACTGTCATATGTTCCAGCAATTCCACTTCCACTATCTGAAGAAAATGAAAGCATTAACTTAAAAAGATATCTGCAAAAAACAAACAGATATCTGCACCCTCGTATTCACTGCAGTGACATGGAAGCAACCTAGTATTGATGGATGAATGAATAAAGAAAAAGAAATATATATGTATACCACACAATGAGATAGTCTTCAGACATTGGGGGAAAAAAGAAAATCTTGCCATTTGCAACAGTATGGATGGACCTTGAGGGCCTCACACTAGATAAGTCAGATAAAGGACAATACTGTACAATTTCACTTATTGTGGAATATAATTTTTTTTTTAATTTTAAGATTAAAAAATAAAGCGGAGCTCTCCCCCTGGTGGCTCGGACAGTAAAGCGTCTGCCTACAATGCAGGAGACCTGGGTTCGATCCCTGGGTCAGGAAGGTCCCCTGGAGAAGGAAATGGCACCCCACTCCAGTACTCTTGCCTGGAAAATCCCATGGACAGAGCAGCCTGGTAGTCTACAGTCCATGAGGTCCCAAACAGTCAGATACAACTGAGAAATTTCACTTTCTTTCTTTCTTTCCTTCCTAGAAATGGAGAACAGATGGGTGGTTACCAGGGAAAGGGTTTGGGAGTTGAGCAAAATGGGTGAAGGGAGTCAAAGGTACAATCTGCCTATTACAGAATAAATAAGTCATGGAGTGTGATATACAGTGTGGTTGGTGACTATAGTTAGTATCAATAATACTGTGTTGCCATTTGAAGTTGCTAAGAGAGTGGATCTTAAAGTTCTCATTGCAAGAAGAAAACATTTGTAACAATGTGTGATAATGGATAATAACTCCACTTATAGTGGTGATTATTTCACAATATATACAAATACTGACTCATGATGTTGTACACCTGAAACTAGTACAAAGTTATATGTCAACTGTATCTCAATTAAAGGGCTTCCTCGGTGGCTCAGTTAGCAAAGAATCCACCTGCAAGGCAGGAGACTGCCTGCAATACAAGAGACCCAGTTCCGATCCGTGGGTCAGGAAGTTCCCCTGGAGAAGAAAATGGCAACCCACTCCAATATTCTTGCCTGGAGAAGTCCATGGACAGAGGAACCTGGTGGGCTATAGTCCATGGGCTTGCAAAGAGTCTAAAGAACCTATGGAAAGCATTAGATAAGCGGGAGCAGTGGAGTCTAGACCAGACCCTCAGCAATGGCCCTGGAATGATACTGCTCTGCCACCTCTGTCACCCTCAGGAAGTGAAAGTGAAGTTGCTCAGTCGTGCCTGGCTCTTAGCGACCCCATGGATTGTAGCCTACCAGACTCCTCCGTCCATGGGATTTTCCAGGCAAGAGTACTGGAGTGGGTTGCCATTGCCTTCTCCGGTCACCCTCAGGAAGGCCGGACCAAAGAAGGCACTCCTGAAGCTGTTATGTCTGGAACACACCTCTTCAAGCATAAAATGTTAGATTTAGAGCCACAGCACACCTGAAAGATCCAACCTAGTGAAAAACAGATGGCCCATGCTCTGCCTCTGGACTCCCAGGTAACGGGGGCCTGAACACTGGAACACACCACAGAAAAACCAGTAATGCTATTCTATGCATGGCACCATTCAGATGCCTGCCAATTCTCATGCAAGTTCTACATTATGAAACCTAAATCACATCCAAAAGCCACTACAAAGAAGTCTCTCCCATCACCTCACTCTCCTAACCAGGTAAACTCCTTCAAATTAAACATCCCTTCCTGCAAGAAGCCTTCCCTGACTTCCCCAAGACTATGCTGAATTGGTGTCCATGTACTCTGTAGGTATTCTTGGCTGACTTTATTAAATGTATTTATTCTTAAGTGTTTGTCTTTCTCTCTTGATAGGCCATTAGCTCTATGATGGAGCTATGTCAGCTTATTCACTATCATCTTCTCCCCACCTAGTGGTAGATGCTAAATTTACATATGTTGAATGAATGAATGAACAATGTGACAGGGCTGGGATTTGAGCCATCTTTCCCCACACTCCAAGCCCTCTCGTAACACAGCCATGTCCCCACACAGATGTCCAGCACCTGCCAGAGGAAGACGGTGGCTGGCATATCCATCACCAGGATGCAAACTTGCCCACTCAAGGAGGATGGCCCGAGGCTGTTACTAAGAAACAGCGAGGAACTATCGTTCATGCAGTGACTTTCAAGAAAATGCCACGGTCTCTGGGATGCTGGGACCTGAGCCCAGGATGCAGAATAGCCAAGGGAAAATTGGGCCAAGGGTTATGGGGACATTCACAAAACACACCTAGCCACACTCCTGTCATCAAGGAAGACTGTGGACACCGAAGTGAGGGACCCAGGAGAGCATCTGGGTCGTGCAAACATCGAGACTTAACACAAAGGCATTTGCAGTTTATGAAACCCCTTCACACACATTGGCCAGGTCACTGTTACTCCCTCCCCCATTTTACAGATGAGGAAACCGAAGCATAGCAAGACGAGCAACTTTTCCAAGTGAAAGTGAAAGTGAAGTCGCTCAGTCGTGTCCGACTCTTCAAGACCCCATGGACTGTAACCTACCAGGCTCCTCTGTCCATGGGATTTTCCAGGCAAGAGTACTGGAGTGGGGTGCCATTGCCTTTTCCAAGGGCAAGTATCAAATTTTGGTCTTGTACCCAAGCTGCATAGTGCTATGGTTACAACACACAATGTAGAGCTAAGTTTAAAGTTATTTTCTGACAAACACCAGCCAAGTTTCTTAGGCACGTCACTCTCTGAGTCTCCATTTTCTCTTATGTAAAGTGAAGGTCAGAGCATCTAACTCACAGGGTTCTTGTGAGAATCAAGTGAAACACTTATGCAAAGAACTTAGCTCAGCACCTGTGCAGAGTAACACACACACACACACAGAAGTCGCTCAGTCATGTCCGACTCTTTGTGACCCCATGGACTGTAGCCCAGCAGGCTCCTCCGTCCATGGGATTTTCCAGGCATGAATACTGGAGTGGGTTGCTGTTTCCTTCTCCAGGGGATCTTCCTGACCCAGGGATCGAACCCAGGTCTCCCGCATTGTAGGCAGAAGCTTTACCGTTTGAGCTACCAGGGAAGCCCTGTGCAGAGTAAAGGATTCAGTAATTAGTCTCTGATTATTATTACTATTCCAAGTTTGAGTTTATTATCTGAGATTGATTTTTAATTGTATACATATTATTATAACAATAATAATTTGTTCTGAAATACTTCAGCAAAGCCAGTGTGATATGAATAAGGGAGGGGCATTTGGTCACCTTGATTAGGTATGCACACTCCAGGCCTGGTGAGCTATTAGTAAGCCCCTAAAAGCCACCCCAGAGGATAGGACTATCAGCACTTCCTCTTCTTTTCTGTCTGTTCAGTCATGACACCACATTGGTAAAGAATCTGCCTGCAGTGCAGGAGACCCAGGGTCAATTCCTAGGTTAGGAAAATCTCCTGGAGAAGGAAATGGCAACCCCCTCCAGTATTCTTGCCTGGAGAATCCCTTGGACAGAGGAGCCTGACAGGCTACAGTCCATGGGGTTGCAAGAGTCGGACACGACTGAACAACTAACACTACTACTATTCCACATAATGAAAAGAGTTATGTTAGAAAAGAGTTTCTATTAGGGCTACTTAGTAATTTGCTAATAATCAGCATAAATAGAGCCCACATATCAAATGGGTTCTATCAGTAAGGTAAGTGATAATATAGAGAGTGATATTCAATATAAAATATTTTAAATGCTTCCTGCCCTTACTTGATCCTTTACCCTTAACCTTCAAGGGTGGCACCAGAAGCTTGACCCTTGAAATCAAGAACTCTGGGCCCACCCCTGGCAAGAGTGCTATGGTCTCTTCAAGAGAACTCTTCTGAAGGCGTTTTGGGAGCACCAGAAGGGACTGAGGGCTGGGGTTCCCAGAGCTTGTAGAACGGCTCTTAGGCTATTCTGTAGGCCTCCACTGAGCCCATAGGGTTAAGAAATATCAAACCTTGAAGTAATTTTGGTCTGATACTTCCTTACTCCCTTTTAGTATCAACCCCCCACTTATTACTAACTCCTAAGGATTCCAGGATTAACTAAAAAGAGCCTAATATCTGTGAATGACCAAATTAGCTTAGGCCAACTTGCAGCAAAAGTTCTACTGAGTTTCTCAAAGGACTGTCACAAAGGCCAAATAACTAAACACTTTACTCCAATCTCACTGGCTCATTCCTGCTTCTTCAGCACTGACGTGTCCCTCTCAGCCCTACCCTATGTCCTTTCCATCAGATGTCCCCTTGGCCCAAACACTTTCTGATTTTGGGAAGCATGCTTACCTTGGTGGCAGAAACTTCTGCTCTAAAACCAGGGTGGCTCTTCCTCAACAAAGGCCCACCCAGGAGCCACTCTGCAGGGAAATAATGAGAGGTGACCCCATTTGTCAGGGAGAATAAGGAGAGGACAAGAAGGAATCCTACGTCAGTCTCACTCCAAGCCTACAAGTAGCTCAAGAGTTGTGAAACTCAACCATTATGAACAGGGAAGATGTAATCTCTTCTGATGAGTCTGATGAGGATTTGGTAAACTTCGGGAGTCCCTGTGTGTCCAGAGAATTTAGATGCTGCCTGAATAGGAAAAATTCCAAAGGCAAAGAGAAATAAGCCAGTAAATGAAAGGAACCAGCTCTTCTTCTTCTTTTCCCTCCGCTATATAAACCACCAGCTCAGGAGGCAAGGCCATGGGCATGTGAACCTGAGAGTCAGCCAGACCTGAGGCCAGATGGCACTGTGCCACTTGCTGGCTGCGTGAACATGGGCACCCTCTCTATCTCTCTGAGCCTCAGTTTCCTCATCTGTAAAATGTGAGTAATACTAGTGAATAAACTCTCAGTGTTTATTGTAAGAACTAAGTGCTGCAAATCACTTGGCACAGGGCCTGGCACATAAGAAGTGCTCCATAAATGTTATGCCTTGACTCTGTAAATATTTTAGTAAGTGGCTCCCATAGCACTGGTGATTATGTAATAAGCGATTTACTTTACTAGAAGCAAAATGGCTCTTCCTGAATTACAAACCCTGGAATCCATCTCTCCAGCTTTACTGGAATATTACCATGCCTATGGTGATTTCCGGACCTTGCTTATTCATAAAGAGACTTTCTCAGTAGATGATGTGTTAGAAGCCTAGAGGTGAGGTACGGAGCGGGTGGAAAAGGGTATGATTATCTTAAACAATTCAAAGCGCGGATCTGCAGTTTAAGGGTTACATTTAATGCACGGGTTCCCAAAGAGAGGAATTAAATCCAATAGGAGAGAATTGCAGAGAACAAATTTCTGGGGCATTTGGCCTTGTTTTGTTTTCATGATCGAGCCAGAGTTTCTCCTGTGTATCAGGCACTGTTCTGGGTACCAGGAACACTAGTGGTGAACATATTACCTGATGGAGCCTGTATCCTAATAGGAGCTGAATGATGATCAAATAAGTAAATAAACAAGATAAATTAAGATACTGATAAGTACTGTAAACAGCATAAAATTGAGTGCTAAGATGTAGGATTATTGGAGATAGACTTTTTTATTGAGGTATAACTGACATTAACATTATATTAGTTTCAGGCGTACAACTTAATGATTTGGTATTTCTATATATTGCAAAATGATCACCACAATAAGTCTGGTTAACATCCATCATCACACATAGTTACAAGAAAAAATTTATGATGAGAAATTTTAAGATGCACTCTCTTAGCAACCTTCAAATATGCAATATAGCACTTCTATAGTCTCCATGCTGTACATTACACCTCTGTGACTTATTTACTTTATAACTGGAAGTTTGTACCGTGTGAGTCCTTCATCTATTTCACCTACTCTCCACCCCTCACCTCAAGAACCACAATTCTACTCTCTGTATCCATGAGCTTGGCTTTTTGCTCAGCTTGATTTTGTTTCTTAGATTCTACATATAAGTGAGATTATACACTATTTGTCTTTATCTGTCTGACTTATTTCACTTAGCAAAATGTCTTCAAGGTCCATTCATGTTGCTGCAGATGGCTGACTTCCTTCTTTTTTATGGCAGAAAATATTTATATATATATATATATATATGCTGCTAGGTTGCTTCAGTCGTGTCCAACTCTGTGCAACCCCATAGACGGCAGCCCACCAGGCTCCCCCCTCCCTGGATTCTCCAGGCAAGAACACTGGAGTGGGTTGCCATTTCCTTCTCCAATGCATGAAACTGAAAAGTGAAAGTGAAGTCGCTCAGTCGTGTCCGACTCTTAGCGACCCCATGGACTGCAGCCCACCAGGCTTCTCGGTCCATGGGATCTTCCAGGCAAAAGTACTGGGGTGGGGTGCCATTGCCTTCTCCATATATATATATATATATATATATATATATATATATATAGGTATATAAGTATATATTTACATACTCCAGGGTTTGCATGATGGTTAACAGACACATCAGACTTTCTATTTATTTCTATTTTGATCTTAAATAAATTTCTATTGCACAGTTGTCACAACACTAGATAATGCAACTGAGTTCTTCCACACCAAGCAATACTTTAGGAGCTTACCTATATCACTGTATTTAACCTCTACAACAAGCCTGTGAGATAGGTATTATTATTCATGTTTTATAAAAACAGGACAAGTGAACCCTCCAGTGTCACACAGCTGACAAGTGGCAGAACTTGGATGTGAACCCCGCAGTCTGGATACAGAGTTTACATTTATAACTACTACATGACTCTGTCTCATATTTAAATACAATTTACAAATTTTAAACAAACATATATGGGGGTCACATGCTCAAGTTTTTGTTTTTAGCTGAAAACGATGTTCAATTTAAAAAAAAATCTTTGGGACTTCCCTGGTGGTCCAGTGGTTAACACTTCACGCTCCCAATGCAGGGGGCCTGGGTTCGATCCGTCAGGTAACTAGATCCTGTGTGCTGCAGCTAAGACCTGGTGCAGCCAAAATAAATTAAAAAAAAATTTTTTTTAACTTTGGAAAAAATGTTGATAAATTCAGATAAAATACTCAACTATTTCCATGGGAGCTTCTGGGTAGCAGGGGTAGTTGTCAGGCTCGTTAAAGTCTTAGGTACAGCATGTGCTCCAAAGCTACTAGAACTGTGCTTCCAAATACAATCATTTGTACACCACCTTCACAAGTTGTGCCATGTCTTTCAGCACTTTTGTCTAATTCATATTTTTCTCTTCTTTCTTTTTAAAAACCAAATTAATGAATTTTCTGAATAAATAGTGTCACCACTACAAATGGAAAATTAGCATCTCTTGTAGAGATGCCACCATCTCATTATAAAATGTTGTAGAAGTTCTACTTGAAACATCTTGTTTTTTAGGAAAATAATAACAGCTGATGTTTTATAGTGCCAGGTATTTTATATTGCTAGGTTCTATTTCAAGTATTGAAAATATATTGAGTTTTCAATAACCCTGTGTGTGCTCAGTGACTCAGTCGTGTCCGACTCTTTGTGACCGCATGGACTGTAGCCTCAGGCTCCTCTGTCCATGGGATTCTCCCGGCAAGAACCCTGGAGTGGGTTGCCATGTCCTCCTCCAGGGGATCTTCCCTTCCCAGAGATTGAACCTGGGTCTCCTGCATTGCAGGCAGATTCTTTACCACTGAGCCACCAGCTATGGACTATAATAGCCCTACTGGGCTATTAATATCATCCCCATTTTACAAATGAAGGACAAACATTTTCAGTAACCTGTGTAAGCTGACACAACTGCTGAGGCAGAGACAGGACTTGAACCCAGGCAGCTCCAAAGCAGGATGTTTGGTTGCGCATTACATATGCAGTGATGTTGCCTATCGCACTTACTACATCAAAGGAGAGGAGAGGAAGGAAGCACCCTCCTACCCTCAACCTGGTTAGTGACCTACTGCTGGGCCTCCGTGGGCTGCCCAGCTCCCTATGTCCAAGTCACAGAAGTCGCTGCCCTTTCCTCCTCCAGTGGTGGGTCAAAAGTGGGAGTGCTCACCCCTCTAACTCCGGGATGCAACAGAAACTTGCAATAAGAACGTTGCCCTGGATTGGTTGGGAACCTCCCAAGATGGCAGCCTCCAGCAGGAGAGGACCCAGGTGGTAAAAGGCTGTGGTAGGAACATCTAGGTGATGGAAACTGAGGCTGGCTGGGGAGCAGCAAGTTGCAGGAGAAGCATTCCCAGATACCCCAAGTTGATGTCAAGTAGACCTAGCATGGGAGTCCTGGACAAGCCACAGAAATACCCATGAAAGAAAGGCAGCTTCAAAAATCTCCCAGGTGTGGAGAGACAGGATGAGATTATTCCCAGTCCAGCCTACTAAGAAGTCTCCACAGGAGGAAAATTCCACAGACGTTTTTAAAGAGACTTTTATGACTATATCTAAAAAATCCTGCTTGTTTCATTTTCAAGAATCCTTTCTCAGTTACATCCTTTGGGGTGGGGGGAAGGAGCCGGAAAATCCACCCATGTAACCAGGTTCATGGACTTTGGAATATTTCCCAATAAACTGAAGTGTGACTTCCATTCTTAAGTCCCTCTTTGTTATGACATTCCCAACAAAGAGCATGAAACTGTGATAGAAGGACCAAGTGGGGGCCCTGGGGAGAATCTCTATATTAGATATGTATTTGTTGTTGTTTAGTCACTCAGTCATGTCTGATTCTTTGCAACCCCATGGACTATAGCCAGGATTCCCTGTCCTTCACCATCTCCCAGAGTTTGCTCAAGCTCATGTCCATTGAGTTGGTGATGCCATCCAACCATCTCATCCTCTGTCATCCCCTTCTCCTCCTGACTTCAATCTTTCTCAGCATCAGGGTCTTTTCTAATGAGTTTATTCTTTGCATCAGGTGGCCAAAGTATTGGAGCTTCATCTGCAGCATCAGTCCTTCCAATGAATATTCAGGACTGATTTTCCTTAGGATGAATTTGTTGGATCTCCTTGTAGTCCAAGGGACTCTCAAGAGTCTTCTCCAACACCACAGTTCAAAAGCATCAATTCTTCGGCACTCAGCCTTCTTCACAGTCCAACTCTCACATCCATACATGATCACTGGAAAAACCATAGCCTTGACTAGACAGACCTTTGTTGGCAAAGTAATGTCTCTGCGTTTAATATGCTGTCTACGTTGGTTGGAGAAGGCAATGGCACCCCACTCCAGTACTCTTGCCTGGAAAATCCCATGGACGGAGGAGTCTGGTGGGCTGCAGTCCATGGGGTCGATAAGAGTCAGACTCAACTGGGCAACTTCCCTTTCACTTTTCACTTTCCTGCATTGGAGAAGGCAATGGCACCCCACTCCAGTACTCTTGCCTGGAAAATCCCATGGACGGAGGAGCCTGGTGGGCTGCCGTCTATGGGGTCGCACAAAGTCGGAGACAACTGAAGCGACTTAGCAGCAGCAGCTATGTTGGTCATAGCTTTTCTTCCAAGGAGTAAGCATCTTTTAATCTCATGGCTGCAATCACAATCTTCAGTGATTTTGGAGCCCCCCAAAATGAAGTCTGTCACTGTTTCCACTGTTTCCCCATCTATTCGCCATGAAGTGATGGGACCAGATGCCATGATCTTACTTTTCTGAATGTTGAGCTTTAAGCCAACTTTTTCACTCTTCTCTTTCACTTTCTTCAAGGGACTCTTTAGTTCCTCTTTACTTTCTGCCATAAGGGTGGTATCATCTGCATATCTGAGATTATTGATATTTCTCCCAGCAATCTTGATTTCAGCTTGTGCTTCATCCAGCCCAGCGTTTCTCATGATGTACTCTGCATATAAGTTAAACAAAAGTGTTAAATGTACTGAAATCTGTCAGTCTTTTTCTTTTTGGTCTTGGGGTTTTGTCTTACTTTAAATCATGCTTCCAAAATCCATATTAGAAAATTATTCTCCTACATATTTTTCAAACTCTTTTATATCATGTGTGTGTGTGTGGGGTGTGTGTTTACGTGTGTGTATTTGTTTTGGTGTATGTTTTAAAATGTGGCTTCCCTGATGGCTCAATGGTAAAGAATCTGCCTGCCAATGCAGGAGACATGAGTTAGGTCCCTGGGATGGGAAGATCCCTTGGAGAAGGAAATAACAACCCACTCCAGTATTGTTGCCCCTTGGAAATCCTATGGACAGAGGAGCCTGGCAGGCTACAGTCCATGGCACCTCAAAAGAGTTGGACACAACTTAGTGACTAAACAACAACAACACAATGTTTTAAAATAGCGATCTGACTTTATTTTTCCTATATAGATTGTTAGTTGTCCCAACATCATTAGCCAAGTAGGCCAGCCATTTACCACTGACTTAAATTACACTTTCGTTTGTGTGTGACCATACATGCCTAGATGTATTTCCAGATTCTCTGTTCAGGTCCAATTGATTGATTTGATCCCTCCTATAACAACACTACAGTGTAATTACAATAACCTTGGAGAAGGGTTTGATATATCTAGGGCAAGGTTTCTACTTTCTCATTACATTTGTTTTGCAATAATTTACTAGAATCCTTCTGTACGTTTTCTTCTAGATGAATCTTTTAATCCATTTATTGGGTTCCATGAAAAATTGGAATGAATTTATATATTATTTATGAGTGCTGATTTATTCACACTATTGAATATCCCAATCCTGGAGCATAAGATATCTCTCTATTTTTCCAAATATCCTTTTGTGTACTTGTGTTAATGCGTATCTTTAGCTTTATTCCTAGGTTTTTTATTTTGGTTTGGTTTGGGCACTTTTGTGAGTGGGATTTATTTTTTCATGGTATTTTGTAATTGATTATTGGTGGTACATAGAAGAATCCACAACATTTTTAACTCTGATGTTTTATCCAGCAATCTTACTAAACTTTCATTAGTTTTAATAGGTTTTTAAAATTATCGTATCATTTGCAAATAATAAACTTTTGTCTCATTGCTTAAAATATTTTTTCTGGTTTTATTATAAGGGCAAGAAACTATCTTCCACTGGTCAGAGTTTTAAATGTTGAATACACACAGTAGTAGCAGGTATTCCTGTCTTATTCCTGACTTTAACGGGAATGCTTATAGTTTTTCATCGTTAATGTGATATTTGGTATAAACTTATACCCTGGTGGCTCAGAAGGTAAAGCGTCTTCTGCCTGCAATGCAGGAGACCTGGGTTCCATCCCTGGGTTGGGAAGATCCCCCAGAAAAGGAAATAGCAACCCAGTCCAGTAGTCTCGCCTGGAAAATTAAATGGATGGAGGAGCCTGGTATGCTACAGCCCATGGGGTCGCAAAGAGTCGGACACGATTAAGCGACTTCACTTTTCACTTTATGGAAGATATCCTTTACCAAGTTAAGGTAGATTCTTTTGCTTCCAGATTTGCTAAAATTTTTAATCAGGTAGGGATCTTAAACTTAATCCTTTTTTTGAATTCTTTTTTTTCTTGGCTGCACTGGATCTTTGTTGCTGTGAATGGTCTTTCTCTAGTTGCAGTGACCAGGGGTTACTCTCTACTTGCGGTTCACAACCAGACACAATTTTTGTGTCTGTGTTTGTAAGGATATTGGTCTGTAGTTTCCTTTCCTTGCGATGTCTTTGGTTTTGGTATCAAGGTAATAATACTGGCCTTAGAGTGAGTTGAGAAGTATTCCCTCCTCTTCTGTTTTTTGGAAGAACTTGTGAAGAATTGGTATTAATTATTCTTTATACTTTGATAGAATTTACTAGTGAAGTTACTAGTGAGCTTTTGTTTGAGGCAGTTTTTAAATTACTAATTCAAGCTCTATTCAGATTTTCTACTCTTGAGGCAGTTTCAGTAGCTTGTGTTTTTCTAGGAATTTCTTCATTTATCTACACTATATACTATGTTGACATAAAATTGCCACTCGTTTCATCTTGATTTTCAGTTGTAAGGACTGAGTTTTTCAAAATGTTTTCTCAGTTTTCAAATTCATTGTTAATGTTTTAAAGCCCTTTTCTGGGACACGGTAAAAGCAGTCCTAAGGGGAAAGTTCATAGCAATACAGGCACACCTCAAGAAACAAGAAAAAAGTCAAATAAATAACCTAACTCTACACCTAAAGCAACTAGAAAAGGAAGAAATGAAGAACCCCAGGGTTAGTAGAAGGAAAGAAATCTTAAAAATTAGAGCAGAAATAAATGCAAAAGAAACAAAAGAGACCATAGCAAAAATCAACAAAACCAAAAGCTGGTTCTTTGAAAGGATAAATAAAATTGACAAACCATTAGCCAGACTCATCAAGAAACAAAGGGAGAAAAATCAAATCAACAAAATTAGAAATGAAAATGGAGAGATCACAACAGACAACACAGAAATACAAAGGATCATAAGAGACTACTATCAACAATTATATGCCAATAAAATGGACAACGTGGAAGAAATGGACAAATTCTTAGAAAAGTACAACTTTCCAAAACTGGACCAGGAAGAAATAGAAAATCTTAACAGACCCATCACAAGCATGGAAATTGAAACTGTAATCAAAAATCTTCCAGCAAACAAAAGCCCCGGTCCAGATGGCTTCACAGCTGAATTCTACCAAAAATTTAGAGAAGAGCTAACACCTATCCTGCTCAAACTCTTCCAGAAAATTGCAGAGGAAGGTAAACTTCCAAACTCATTCTATGAGGCCACCATCACCCTAATACCAAAACCTGACAAAGACCCCACAAAAAAAGAAAACTACAGGCCAATATCACTGATGAACATAGATGCAAAAATCCTTAACAAAATTCTAGCAATCAGAATCCAACAACACATTAAAAAGATCATACACCATGATCAAGTGGGCTTTATCCCAGGGATGCAAGGATTCTTCAATATCCGCAAATCAATCAATGTAATACACCACATTAACAAATTGAAAAATAAAAACCATATGATTATCTCAATAGATGCAGAGAAAGCCTTTGACAAAATTCAACATCCATTTATGATAAAAACTCTCCAGAAAGCAGGAATAGAAGGAACATACCTCAACATAATAAAAGCTATATATGACAAACCCACAGCAAACATTATCCTCAATGGTGAAAAATTGAAAGCATTTCCTCTAAAGTCAGGAACAAGACAAGGGTGCCCACTTTCACCATTACTATTCAACATAGTTTTGGAAGTTTTGGCCACAGCAATCAGAGCAGAAAAAGAAATAAAAGGAATCCAAATTGGAAAAGAAGAAGTAAAACTCTCACTATTTGCAGATGACATGATCCTCTATGTAGAAAACCCTAAAGAGTCCACCAGAAAATTACTAGAAATAATCAATGACTACAGTAAAGTTGCAGGATATAAAATCAACACACAGAAATCCCTTGCATTCCTATACACTAATAATGAGAAAACAGAAAGAGAAATTAAGGAAACAATTCCATTCACCATTGCAACGGAAAGAATAAAATACTTAGGAATATATCTACCTAAAGAAACGAAAGACCTATATATAGAAAACTATAAAACACTGGTGAAAGAAATCAAAGAGGACACTAATAGATGGAGAAATATACCATGTTCATGGATTGGAAGAATCAATATAGTGAAAATGAGTATACTACCCAAAGCAATTTATAGATTCAACGCAATCCCTATCAAGCTACCAACAGTATTCTTCACAGAGCTAGAACAAATAATTTCACAATTTGTATGGAAATACAAAAAACCTCGAATAGCCAAAGCGATCTTGAGAAAGAAGAATGGAACTGGAGGAATCAACCTACCTGACTTCAGGCTCTACTACAAAGCCACAGTTATAAAGACAGTATGGTACTGGCACAAAGACAGAAATATTGATCAATGGAATAAAATAGAAAGCCCAGAGATAAATCCACGCACATATGGACACCTTATCTTTGACAAAGGAGGCAAGAATATACAATGGATTAAAGACAATCTCTTTAACAAGTGGTGCTGGGAAATCTGGTCAACCACTTGTAAAAGAATGAAACTGGACCACTTTCTAACACCATACACAAAAATAAACTCAAAATGGATTAAAGATCTCAACGTAAGACCAGAAACTATAAAACTCCTAGAGGAGAACATAGGCAAAACACTCTCCGACATACATCACAGCAGGATCCTCTATGACCCACCTCCCAGAATATTGGAAATAAAAGCAAAAATAAACAAATGGGACCTAATTAACCTTAAAAGCTTCTGCACATCAAAGGAAACTATTAGCAAGGTGAAAAGACAGCCTTCAGAATGGGAGAAAATAATAGCAAATGAAGCAACCGACAAACAACTAATCTCAAAAATATACAAGCAACTCCTACAGCTCAACTCCAGAAAAATAAACGACCCAATCAAAAAATGGGCCAAAGAACTAAATAGACATTTCTCCAAAAAAGACATACAGATGGCTAACAAACACATGAAAAGATGCTCAACATCACTCATTATCAGAGAAATGCAAATCAAAACCACTATGAGGTACCATTTCACACCAGTCAGAATGGCTGCGATCCAAAAGTCTACAAATAATAAATGCTGGAGAGGGTGTGGAGAAAAGGGAACCCTCTTACACTGTTGGTGGGAATGCAAACTAGTACAGCCACTATAGAGAACAGTGTGGAGATTCCTTAAAAAACTGGAAATAGAACTGCCTTATGATCCAGCAACCCCACTGCTGGGCATACACACTGAGAAAACCAGAAGGGAAAGAGACACGTGTACCCCAATGTTCATCGCAGCACTGTTTATAATAGCCAAGACATGGAAGCAACCTAGATGTCCATCAGCAGATGAATGGATAAGAAAGCAGTGGTACATATACACAATGGAGTATTACTCAGCCATTAAAAAGAATACATTTGAATCAGTTCTAATGAGGTGGATGAAACTGGAGCCTATTATACAGAGTGAAGTAAGCCAGAAGGAAAAACATAAATACAGTATACTAACGCATATATATGGAATTTAGAAAGATGGTAACAATAACCCGGTGTACGAGACAGCAAAAGAGACACTGATGTATACAACAGTCTTATGGACTCTGTGGGAGAGGGAGAGGGTGGGAAGATTTGGGAGAATGGCAATGAAACATGTAAAATATCATGTAGGAAACGAGTTGCCAGTCCAGGTTCGATGCATGATGCTGGATGCTTGGGGCTGGTGCACTGGGACGGCCCAGAGGGATGGTATGGGGAGGGAGGAGGGAGGAGGGTTCGGGATGGGGAACACATGTATACCTGTGGCGGATTCATTCTGATATTTGGCAAAACTAATACAATTATGTAAAGTTTAAAAATAAAATAAAATTAGAGAAAAAAAAAATAAAGCCCTTTTCATTGAAAAGATTTATATCCTTTATATTTGGAATCATTCTGCTACCCTATTTTATTGTTTCTTCTCTTTTTTAAATTAATTTTATTAAAGTATAGTTAATATTGTGTTAGTTTATACTCTACAGCAAGTTTCTTTTCTATTTCTGTTGCTTCTTTTATATTTTATTTCTGACTACACCCCCTTAAATTTTTAACGTTCAATATTCCATAAAGTTCTAAAAATAATAATCATCTCCATTATCACTTTAAGCAGAATAGTAAAATTCACAGTTTTACATCCTCCCATTATGCCAACATTTCGATCACCTCCCATTAGATCTAGATTATTAATTCTTTTTTTTTTACATTATAGATTACATTTAGATTTAACACTAATTCTACACATTTCTCATAATCCTCATCTTCCTGATTTTTGTATTTTTCACTTTACTGGACTATATCCTCAAAGAGTCTTTTCAAAGAGAATTTTTTATGCCTTTTACATGCCTTTACACGTCTTACACTGGGCTTCTCTGGTAGCTCAGATGGTAAAGAATCCGCCTGCAATGCAGGAGACCTGGGTTCAATCCCTGAGTTTGGAAGATCCCCTGGAGAAGGGAATGGTGACCCACTCCAGTATTCTGTCCTGGAGAATTCCATGGACAGAGGAACCTGGCAGGCTGTAGTCCATGGGGTTGCAAAGAGTTGGACACAACTGAGCGGCTTTCACTTTCACATGACTCAAAATATCTACTTGTCTTACAATGGAGTATTACTCAGCCATTAAAAAGAATACATTTGAATCAGTTCTAATGAGGTGGATGAAACTGGAGCCTATTATACAGAGTGAAGTAAGCCAGAAGGAAAAACATAAATACAGTATACTAACACATATATATGGAATTTAGAAAGATGGTAACGATAACCCTGTATACGAGACAGCAAAAGAGACACTTATGTATAGAACAGTCTTATGGACTCTGTGGGAGAGGGAGAGGGTGGGAAGATTTGGGAGAATGGCATTGAAACATGTGAAATGTCATGTATGAAACGAGATGCCAGTCCAGGTTCAGTGCACGATGCTGGATGCTTGGGGCTGGTGCGCTGGGACGGCCCAGGGGGATGGTATGGGGAGGGGGGAGGGAGGAGGGTTCAGGATGGGGAGCACGTGTATACCTGAAATTTTTTTAATTTTAAAAATTAAAAAAAAAAAAAAAAGAAAGCTTGTTTACCCGAGTATAGAATTCTAGGCTCAAAATATTTTTTCCTCAGAACTTTAAAAATAAATCACCGTTGTCCTCTAGCCATTGGGGTCATCATTAAGAAGACTGATGTCAACTGGATTCCTGCTTACTTACAGGCAGGTTGCATTTTACTCTAAAGTTTTAAGAATTTTCTGTTACTCTTTGGAATTTTGAAATTTTGCCAGGGTATTAACCTATTTGTGCCTATATATTTTCCCCTTACTACAAGACCAGATATTTTTACATGACATGAAATTTTAAAAGAAAACTAAAAGTTCTTCATCCTTCCTCCATGTTACCCTATGTTCCTTCTGCTTTAAGATGTAAATTCCTCCTAAAGGAAGGCAGTCTGTCCTTTATGGAATCAAAAAGAAAATTAATCTGTGTTCCAGCCACCTGCTTGCTACCAGCACCTAACAGGGTACCTGGCACTTAACAGACATAAATAAATGTTTGAAAAAGTAATCTGAGTTATGTTGCTGCAGACTGAATACCCTGCAGCATCTCTTGCTGTTTAAAAAAACACCAAAAATGCTAGATTTAAAAAAATTTTAATAGATTTTAAAATTCATGACTGAGGTGGAAAGAAAGTAAGGGAGAAACCCAAAAGCTAAAGATGAGATGGGAGTGTTTCTTGCTCAGTCGTGTCCAACTCTTTGCTATCCCATTGATTGTAACTCGCCAGGCTGCTCTGTCCATGGAATTCCCAGGCAAGAATCCTGGAGTCGGTAGCCATTCCCTTCTCCAGGGGATCTTCCAGACCCAGGAATTGAGATGGGAACCAGATTACAAAAGTCAGCAATTGTTGGAAACAGAGACATCTCCTGCTCCTCTGTGACCTAGAGTAAGAGTTTTATCTGGTGTCATGAGAAAGAGGAGGCAGGATGTGGGGACTTGGCAAGGTGAAGGTCAGATTGGAGACCACTGCACAAAGCTCAGTTCCCCAACATCTACATTCTCAGTAAAAAGGTAGTCTATTTATCACTCTGTGTGTATATCTTCTGGTAAGCAATAGATGAGGAAAAAAATGGAAACAGTGTCAGATTTATTTTCTTGGACTCCAAAATCACTGTGGATCGTGATTGCAGCCTTAAAATTAAAAGACACTTGCTCCTTGGAAGAAGAACTATGACAAACCTAGACAGCATATTAAAAAGCAGAGACATCACTTTGCCAACAAAGTCCATCTAGTCAAAGCTATGGTTTTTCCAGTAGTCATGTACAAATGTGAGAGATGGACCATAAAGAAGCCTGAGCACTGAAGAATTGATGATTTTGAATTTGTGGTGCTGGAGAAGACTCTTGAGAGTCCCTTGGACAGCAAAGAGATCAAACCAATCAATCCTGAAGGAAACCAATCCTGAATATTCATTGGAAGGACTAATGCTGAAACTGAAGCTGCAATACTTTGGCCACTTGATGCAAAGAGCTAACTCACTGGAAAAGACCCTGATGCTGGGAAAGATTGAATGCAAGAGGAGAAGGGGGCAACAGAGGATGAGATAGCTACTGACTCAATGGACATGAGTTTGAGGAAACTCAGGGAGATAATGAAGGACAGGAACACCTGGCATGTTGCAGTTCATGGGGTTGCAAAGAGTTGGACACAGCTCTTTAGTTGTGACTTAGTGACTGAACAACAAGGCAAGAGAGGTAACACACTGATCTGTCACAAGCTTGACTTGTGGATAGAGAAGTTCTCTGAGAATGGATAGTCACAATCAGACTTTATCCATGCTTTTTGCAGAACAATTTATACTACTTCTGTAGTATTAAAAAAGTTACCTTGCAAAGAAAAGTCAGTTTTTTCAGAAAGAACCCAGACTTCACAGAGTTCCAACAAAGTTCCATCAGATATCAAAAATCACAAAATAAAATTTTTTAAAAATCACAAAATGCACCAAGAAACAAGGTGTCAAGAAGAGCAACAACACAGTTGAAGAGGAATTGAGTTAGAACATAAATTTGAGGACAGAATACAGACATAAAAATGGACAATACCAGCCTGGAGGACTGGCTGATAAAGTTGAAAACATACTGAATTGGAGTTCCACAAGAATAGAATTAGAGAGAAGAAGGAGATACAATGTTAGAAGAGATGACACCTGAGATTTTTCTGGAAAAAAAATTCTGAAGTAGATAAAAGAAATAATAAGTATACAGTAACAAAATGAAAGAACACCAAAAACAAGAGAATGTCTTAAAAGCAAAGCAACCAGAGAAAAAAATCAGATTATCTTCTATGTAGACAGAAAATAATTGAACAGTATTTTCAAAATTCTGAGAGACAATAACTGCAAATCTAGAATTGTATATACAACAAAGTTACCTTTCAATAACGATAAAAATAAAGACATTTTCAAGTTAAAAAAAAAAAAGACTCTGACAGAGTTTCCCATGAACTACTAGAACTTTTAGATTGTACCTCATATGCAAAAGTGAACGATGACCAAAAAATAAGTGAAAAAGCAAGCGGATTGGGTAAGAGAAGAGACAACCGATTTCCATGAATGTCCCCCTACGAATCTCCTTATGTCTTATTCCTTTCTTATCGCTAAGTGACTTTTACTAAGCGCTTCCCTAAGTCTGAGACTCTGTGCTAAGCCCTTGATCCATATCTTACTAAGCTTTAAACAGCCCTGTGAGGAAAAGGTCATTGTTCCCATTTTACAAACAGGAAATGGGGACTTACTTTGTCTGAGGTCAGGGAGTCAGGCTAATGTACAACTAATTGCGAGGGAGAGTCAAGGCATATAAGCTTGGGCTGAAGTTGTAACCTAGCCCCAATTAACTTGGAATCAAATGCAATAAAAGTTAATCTCAAAACACAACGAAAATCCTTTATTTAAAAGTGCTTTTGAGGGGAAGAGCTAAGAGAAGAGCAGAGGATCAAGAAAAGGAAACATGGACTACCCGACATGACTTACATTTCTGATATAATGGAACTGACTGCAGCAGAGCAACCTTCCAACAAATAACAACTAGAAACGTCAATAAAACACCAAGGAAAAATCTATTTGAGGCTCTGGAAAGAAGTTGAGGTACTAGGACTTAATGGGGAAAGCTTCTGGGAGAAAAAGCAACTGGAAAAAGATGAGTTGACATTCTACAGTCATTTTTCCCCTCAAAGTATTTACCAATTCTAGTTACAATTGTTGTTGTCCAGTCATTAAGTGGTGTCCAACTCTTTGTGACCCCATGGACCGTGGCACAACAGGCTTCCTTGTTCTTCACTATCTCCCAGAGTTTGCTCAAACTCATGTCCATTGAGTCAGTGATGCCATCCAACCATCTCATTCTCTGTCATCCCCTTCTCCTCCTGCCTTCAATCTTTCCCAGCATCAGGGTCTTTTTTAAATGAGTCGGCTCTTCACATCAGGTGGCCAAAGTATTGGAGTTTCAGCTTCAGCATCAGTCCTTCCAATGAACACCCAGGACAGATCTCCTTTAGAATGGACTGGTTTGATCTCCTTGCAGTCCAAGGGACTCTCAAGAGACTTCTCCAACACCACAATTCAAAAGCGTCAATTCTTCAGTGCTCAGTTCTCTTTATGGTTACAGGGCAGGTGGCAAAGAATCCAGGTCACACCAGTCAGAGGATTTCTGTTAAGAGGTAAATAAAGCAGCCATCTGTGGGCTAGAGAGATAAAATTAGAAGCTTAAGGGCCAGGACCCCAGTGAGAAAGGAGAAGAATACTGAATACAACACTTAGTTTTTACTAGAAAACACCCACTACCTTCTGAATTTGTCTGAGCAGGAAGCTAGGAAGAGAAATAGAAAGCCTAGAAACTAAAAACAGGGTTTTGGCAGTCTCAGAGTGGCAAGTATGCAAGTATAACAATTTGAGACCTACTAAAAGAAAGGATGTCTGCGTAATACCCCAGATTCATAGCTGGAGCCCCTGGAGAGATCTACCCTAGAAGTTAGAGGGAAGTAGAACTAGAAAGAAGTTTGCCAAAACTGTAACTCAGCCTGGAGTTGACTCAGTCTCTGTATTAAAAAGACTAGTCACCACTCTCCCTGACCAGCTAAGGAATGGATAACTCCATCTGAAACAAGATATTATTTACAGTCTTAACATTCTTTTCCATATACAATGTCCATCATTGATTCAAAAATTACCAGGCATGCTAAGAGATGTAAATAACCAGAAACAAGAGAAGAAAAAAGGAAAGCAGAAAAAGAACTACAGATGACTCAGATGATGGAACTAAACAGATAGAGTTAAACAGTTTTTTTTAAATAATAAAAACAATGGATCAACAGATTAAAAAATTAATTTCTTAGAAAATCAAAACCTATTAAAAATAATCAAATGCTAGGACTGAAAAATACAATAAATGAAAATGGGAAATCCAACAGATTGGGCTTAAGAGCAGATTTAGATCCAGAAAGGACAGATTAGTGAACTATAAAAGAATTTGAACGTGTTAGTAGCTCAGTCGTGTCCAACTCTTTGTGACTCCATGGACTGTAGCCCACCAGGCTCCTCTGTCCGTGGGATTCTCCAGGCAAGGATACTGGAGTGGGCTGCCATACCCCCTCCAGGGATTCTTCCTGACCCAGCAATCAAACCCAGATCTCCTGCATTGCAGGCAGATTCTTTACTGTCTGAGCCACCTCTTAAGACAACAGAAAATACTGAGACTAAAGACAAAGAGAGAAGATGGCGGAGGAGTAGGACAGGGAGAACACTTTCTCCCCACAAATTCATCAAAAGAGCATTTAAACGTCGAGTAAATTCCACAAAACAACTTCTGAATGCCAGCAGAGGACATCAGGCACCCAGAAAAGCAACCCAACTCTTCGAAAGGAGGTAGGAAAAAATATTAAAAACAAAAAAAAAGAGACAAAAGAGGGAGGGACGGAGTTCCGTCCCGGGAAGGGAATCTTAAAAAGAGAGAAGTTTCCAAACACCAGGAAACCTTCTCACTGCCGAATCTGTGCCGAGCTTTGGAAGCACAGAGGGCAATATAACAGGGAGAAAATATAAATAAACAATTAAAACTCGCAGATTGCGAGCCCTACGGTAACTCCCCCAGCGGAGAAGCAGCGCAGATGCCTGCATCCGCCATTAGCAAGCCGGGGCTGGGCAGGGAGGCGCGGCGTGGGCTGCATCGCTGAGAATAAGAATCTGGCCTGAATACCCTGAGCGCTATCTGAGCGAAATAATTGGGCTAGCAAACCAGACTGTGGGATATCTACCACGCGAAAAGCCAGCCCTAACCTAAGACCGCCAGGCCCGCGCACGGAACAAAGGACTGAACAGAGATAGCCGGCTGCAGACCTTCCCCCTCCGGTGACAGGCAGCCAGAGCCGGAAGGGGGCAATCGCAGCCCCAGAGAGACATTATCTATAAAACTGTAAGCAGGCTTCTTTGCTAACTAAAACTTCTTGGGGGTCTGGACGGTCAACATCTGCCTGAGAAGGTGCGCCGATTTTACACCCAGATAACCAAGTGGCGGAGAGGCGATAAGTCGCAGCATTGGCGCTCGCCAAACACCTCATCACCTGAGCTGCTCGGACCTGGGAAGAGCACAAAACGCAGGCCCAACTGAGTCTGCGCCTCTGAGGACTACCGGAGTGCCTGAACCTGAGCGGCTTGGACCTGGGAGGTACATGCAGCCCAGGGCCGGCCTCGGATTGATCCTGGCGGAACAAGCTAGAATCCGAGCAGTGTGGGCAGGGAGGCTACACGCGCCGTGAGCGGGGGCAGACCCAGGGAGGCTGAGGCACTGCGAGCCCACGCCAGTGTTATTTGTTTGCAGCATCCCTCCCTCCCTCCCCACAGCGCTACTGAACAAGTAAGCCTAAAAAAAAAAAAAAAAAAAAAGTGTCCTCCACCGTGCCCTTTGTGTCAGGGCGGAAACCAGATACTGAAGAGACTAGCAAACAGAAGAAGATATAACAGAGGGAAAAGCCTTGGAAGCTACAGGCAATAGATCAAAACCCTGTGGTTACTACGGACTACATAGGAAGGGGCCTATAGATCTTGAGAAATATAAATCTGACCAAGGAACTAGCCAAAAATGAACTGAACCCACAACACCCACAAAAAAAAAAAAAAAAAAAAAAAGTCCTAGATATATTTTTATTATTTTTACAATCATTCTGTCTTTTTTTTTAATTAAAAAAATTTTTTTAAGTCCTCTATTGTTCCTTTAATTTTCACTTTTATAACCTATTACTTTGCAAAAAAAAAAAAAAAAAAGACCCTATTTTTTTCTTCTTCAGCAAACTTCATATATATATATTTTATAATTTTTTGACCTTGTTTTTTTTTTTTGGTTTTGTTTTTTTCTTCTTTTCTTTAACATTGTATTTTTGAAATTCCAAACTCTACTCTAGATTTTTAACTTTCGCTTTTTGGTATATGTTATCAATTTTGTACCTATAGTTTTTTTTTATATAATTTCTGTGACTTTTTTTTTTTTTCTTCTTCTTCTCTGTTTCTTTCTCTTCTTCTTTTATATAACACTGTATATCTGAAATTCCAAACTTTATTCTAGATTTTTAATTTATGCTTTTTGGTATTTGATACCAATTTTGTACCTGTATTTTCTTTATAATTTTTGTGACATTGTTCGTATTTGTTTGTTTGTTTTCTCTCTTTATTTTTCTTCTTCTTCTTCTTTTTTTTTTTTTTTTAACATTGTATTTTTGAAATTCCAAACTCTACTCTAGATTTTTAATTTTTGCTTTCTGGTATTAGTTATCAATTTTGTACCTGTACTTTCTTTATAATTTTCGCGACCTTGTTTGTTTTTGTTTGTTCATTTTTTCTCTCTTTCTTTTCCTTCTTCTTTTCTTTAACATCGTATTTTTGAAATTCCAAACTCTACTCTAGATTTTTAATTTTTGCTTTTATGTATTTGTTACCAATTTTGTACCTTTAAGGACCCAATCTTCAGGACCCATTTTTCACTAGGGAGTGAGATCACTGGCTTGACTACTCTCTCTCCCTTTGGACTCTCCTTTTTCTCCACCAGGTCGCCTGTGTCTCCTCCCTAACCCCTCTCTACTCTACCCAACTCTGTGAATTTCTGTGTGTTCCAGACGGTGGAGAACACTTAGGGAACTGATTACTGGCTGGATCTGTCTCCCTCCTTTTCATTCCCCCCTTTTATCTTTCTGGCCACCTCTGTTACCTTCCTCCTTCTTCTCTTCTCTGTATAACCCCGTGAACATCTCTGAGTGGTCCAGTTGTGGAGTGCACATAAGGAAGTGACTACTGGCTAGCCCACTCTCTCCACTATTGATTCACCTCATCTCATTTGGATCACCTCTAACTCCCTCCTCCCTCTTCTCTTCTCCATGTAACCCTGTGAACCTCTCTGAGTGACCCTCACTGTAGAGAAACTTTTCATCTTTAATGTAGATGTTTTATCAATGGTGCTGTATAGTAGGAGAAGTTTTGAAACTACTGTAAAAATAAGACCGATAACCGGAAGCAGGAGACTTAAGTCCAAACCCTGACTCCAGGGAACTCCTGACTCCAAGGAACATTAATTGACAGGAGCTCATCAAATGCCTCCATACCGACACTGAAACCAAGCACCACACAAGGGCCAATAAGTTCCAGGGCAAGACATACCAAGAAAATTCTCCAGCAACAAAGGAACACAGCCCTGAGCTTCAAGATACAGGCTGCCCAAAGTCACCCCAAAACTATAGACATCTCATAACTCATTACTGGACATTTCATTGCACTCCAGAGAGAAGAAATACAGCTCCACCCACCAGAACACCGACACAAGCTTCCCTAACCAGGAAACCTTGACAAGCCACCTGTACAAACCCACACACAGTGAGGAAACGCCACAATAAAGAGAACTCCACAAACTGCCAGAATACAGAAAGGACACCCCAAACTCAGCAATTTAAACAAGATGAAGAGACAGAGGAATACTCAGCAGATAAAGAAACAGGATAAATGCCCACCAAACCAAACAAAAGAGGAAGAGATAGGGAATCTACCTGATAAAGAATTCCAAATAATGATAGTGAAATTGATCCAAAATCTTGAAACTAAAATGGAATCACAGATAAATAGCCTGGAGACAAGGATTGAGAAGATGCAAGAAAGGTTTAACAAGGACCTAGAAGAAATAAAAAAGAGTCAATATATAATGAATAATGCAATAAGTGAAATTAAAAACACTCTGGAGGCAACAAATAGTAGAATAACAGAGGCAGAAGACAGGATTAGTGAATTAGAAGATAGAATGGTAGAAATAAATGAAGCAGAGAGGATAAAAGAAAAACGAATTAAAAGAAATGAGGACAATCTCAGAGACCTCCGGGACAATATTAAATGCTACAACATTCGAATCATAGGGGTTCCAGAAGAAGAAGACAAAAAGAAAGACCATGAGAAAATACTTGAGGAGATAATAGTGGAAAACTTCCCTAAAATGGGGAAGGAAATAATCACCCAAGTTCAAGAAACCCAGAGAGTCCCAAACAGGGTAAACCCAAGGAGAAACACCCCAAGACACATATTAATCAAATTAACAAAGATCAAACACAAAGAACAAATATTAAAAGCAGCAAGGGAAAAACAACAAATAACACACAAGGGAATTCCCATAAGGATAACAGCTGATCTTTCAATAGAAACTCTTCAAGCCAGGAGGGAATGGCAAGACATACTTAAAATGATGAAAGAAAATAACCTACAGCCCAGATTATTGTACCCAGCAAGGATCTCATTCAAGTATGAAGGAGAAATCAAAAGCTTTTCAGACAAGCAAAAGCTGAGAGAATTCAGCACCACCAAACCAGCTCTCCAACAAATACTAAAGGATATTCTCTAGACAGGAAACACAAAAACGGTGTATAAACTCGAACCCAAAACAATAAAGTAAATGGCAACGGGATCATACTTATCAGTAATTACCTTAAACGTAAATGGGTTGAATGCCCCAACCAAAAGACAAAGACTGGCTGAATGGATACAAAAACAAGACCCCTACATATGTTGTCTACAGGAGACCCACCTCAAAACAGGGGACACATACAGACTGAAAGTGAAGGGCTGGAAAAAGATTTTCCATGCAAATAGGGACCAAAAGAAAGCAGGAGTAGCAATACTCATATCAGATAAAATAGACTTTAAAACAAAGGCTGTGAAAAGAGACAAAGAAGGTCACTACATAATGATCAAAGGATCAATCCAAGAAGAAGATATAACAATTATAAATATATATGCACCCAACACGGGAGCACCACAGTATGTAAGACAAATGCTAACAAGTATGAAAGGAGAAATTAACAATAACACAATAATAGTGGGAGACTTTAATACCCCACTTACACCTATGGATAGATCAACTAAACAGAAAATTAACAAGGAAACACAAACTTTAAATGATACAATAGACCAGTTAGACCTAATTGATATCTATAGGACATTTCATCCCAAAACAATGAATTTCACCTTTTTCTCAAGTGCACATGGAACCTTCTCCAGGATAGATCACATCCTGGGCCATAAAGCTAGCCTTGGTAAATTCAAAAAAATAGAAATCATTCCAAGCATCTTTTCTGACCACAATGCAGTAAGATTAGATCTCAATTACAGGAGAAAAACTATTAAAAATTCCAACATATGGAGGCTGAACAACACACTGCTGAATAACCAACAAATCACAGAAGAAATCAAAAAAGAAATCAAAATTTGCATAGAAACGAATGAAAATGAAAACACAACAACCCAAAACCTGTGGGACACGGTAAAAGCAGTCCTAAGGGGAAAGTTCATAGCAATACAGGCACACCTCAAGAAACAAGAAAAAAGTCAAATAAATAACCTAACTCTACACCTAAAGCAACTAGAAAAGGAAGAAATGAAGAACCCCAGGGTTAGTAGAAGGAAAGAAATCTTAAAAATTAGAGCAGAAATAAATGCAAAAGAAACAAAAGAGACCATAGCAAAAATCAACAAAACCAAAAGCTGGTTCTTTGAAAGGATAAATAAAATTGACAAACCATTAGCCAGACTCATCAAGAAACAAAGGGAGAAAAATCAAATCAACAAAATTAGAAACGAAAATGGAGAGATCACAACAGACAACACAGAAATACAAAGGATCATAAGAGACTATTATCAACAATTATATGCCAATAAAATGGACAACGTGGAAGAAATGGACAAATTCTTAGAAAAGTACAACTTTCCAAAACTGGACCAGGAAGAAATAGAAAATCTTAACAGACCCATCACAAGCATGGAAATTGAAACTGTAATCAAAAATCTTCCAGCAAACAAAAGTCCCGGTCCAGACGGCTTCACAGCTGAATTCTACCAAAAATTTAGAGAAGAGCTAACACCTATCCTGCTCAAACTCTTCCAGAAAATTGCAGAGGAAGGTAAACTTCCAAACTCATTCTATGAGGCCACCATCACCCTAATACCAAAACCTGACAAAGACCCCACAAAAAAAGAAAACTACAGGCCAATATCACTGATGAACATAGATGCAAAAATCCTTAACAAAATTCTAGCAATCAGAATCCAACAACACATTAAAAAGATCATACACCATGATCAAGTGGGCTTTATCCCAGGGATGCAAGGATTCTTCAATATCCGCAAATCAATCAATGTAATACACCACATTAACAAATTGAAAAATAAAAACCATATGATTATCTCAATAGATGCAGAGAAAGCCTTTGACAAAATTCAACATCCATTTATGATAAAAACTCTCCAGAAAGCAGGAATAGAAGGAACATACCTCAACATAATAAAAGCTATATATGACAAACCCACAGCAAACATTATCCTCAATGGTGAAAAATTGAAAGCATTTCCTCTAAAGTCAGGAACAAGACAAGGGTGCCCACTTTCACCATTACTATTCAACATAGTTTTGGAAGTCTTGGCCACAGCAATCAGAGCAGAAAAAGAAATAAAAGGAATCCAAATTGGAAAAGAAGAAGTAAAAACTCTCACTATTTGCAGATGACATGATCCTCTACGTAGAAAACCCTAAAGAGTCCACCAGAAAATTACTAGAAATAATCAATGACTACAGTAAAGTTGCAGGATATAAAATCAACACACAGAAATCCCTTGCATTCCTATACACTAATAATGAGAAAACAGAAAGAGAAATTAAGGAAACAATTCCATTCACCATTGCAACGGAAAGAATAAAATACTTAGGAATATATCTACCTAAAGAAACGAAAGACCTATATATAGAAAACTATAAAACACTGGTGAAAGAAATCAAAGAGGACACTAATAGATGGAGAAATATACCATGTTCATGGATTGGAAGAATCAATATAGTGAAAATGAGTATACTACCCAAAGCAATTTATAGATTCAACGCAATCCCTATCAAGCTACCAACAGTATTCTTCACAGAGCTAGAACAAATAATTTCACAATTTGTATGGAAATACAAAAAACCTCGAATAGCCAAAGCGATCTTGAGAAAGAAGAATGGAACTGGAGGAATCAACCTACCTGACTTCAGGCTCTACTACAAAGCCACAGTTATCAAGACAGTATGGTACTGGCACAAAGACAGAAATATTGATCAACGGAATAAAATAGAAAGCCCAGAGATAAATCCACGCACATATGGACACCTTATCTTTGACAAAGGAGGCAAGAATATACAATGGATTAAAGACAATCTCTTTAACAAGTGGTGCTGGGAAATCTGGTCAACCACTTGTAAAAGAATGAAACTGGACCACTTTCTAACACCATACACAAAAATAAACTCAAAATGGATTAAAGATCTCAACGTAAGACCAGAAACTATAAAACTCCTAGAGGAGAACATAGGCAAAACACTCTCCGACATACATCACAGCAGGATCCTCTATGACCCACCTCCCAGAATACTGGAAATAAAAGCAAAAATAAACAAATGGGACCTAATTAACCTTAAAAGCTTCTGCACATCAAAGGAAACTATTAGCAAGGTGAAAAGACAGCCTTCAGAATGGGAGAAAATAATAGCAAATGAAGCAACCGACAAACAACTAATCTCAAAAATATACAAGCAACTCCTACAGCTCAACTCCAGAAAAATAAACGACCCAATCAAAAAATGGGCCAAAGAACTAAATAGACATTTCTCCAAAGAAGACATACAGATGGCTAACAAACACATGAAAAGATGCTCAACATCACTCATTATCAGAGAAATGCAAATCAAAACCACTATGAGGTACCATTTCACACCAGTCAGAATGGCTGCGATCCAAAAGTCTACAAATAATAAATGCTGGAGAGGGTGTGGAGAAAAGGGAACCCTCTTACACTGTTGGTGGGAATGCAAACTAGTACAGCCACTATGGAGAACAGTGTGGAGATTCCTTAAAAAACTGGAAATAGAACTGCCTTATGATCCAGCAACCCCACTGCTGGGCATACACACTGAGGAAACCAGAAGGGAAAGAGACACGTGTACCCCAATGTTCATCGCAGCACTGTTTATAATAGCCAAGACATGGAAGCAACCTAGATGTCCATCAGCAGATGAATGGATAAGAAAGCAGTGGTACATATACACAATGGAGTATTACTCAGCCATTAAAAAGAATACATTTGAATCAGTTCTAATGAGGTGGATGAAACTGGAGCCTATTATACAGAGTGAAGTAAGCCAGAAGGAAAAACACCAATACAGTATACTAACGCATATATATGGAATTTAGAAAGATGGTAACAATAACCCGGTGTACGAGACAGCAAAAGAGACACTGATGTATAGAACAGTCTTATGGACTCTGTGGGAGAGGGAGAGGGTGGGAAAATTTGGGAGAATGGCAATGAAACATGTAAAATATCATGTAGGAAACGAGTTGCCAGTCCAGGTTCGATGCACGATGCTGGATGCTTGGGGCTGGTGCACTGGGACGGCCCAGAGGGATGGTATGGGGAGGGAGGAGGGAGGAGGGTTCGGGATGGGGAACACATGTATACCTGTGGCGGATTCATTTTGATATTTGGCAAAACTAATACAATTATGTAAAGTTTAAAAATAAAATAAAATTAGAAAAAAAAATAAAGACAAAGAGAAAAAGGGATGGAAAGTATAGAGAAGAATCTAAGAGGTAAATGGCATATGGTGAAAAGGGACAGCATATGTGTAACTAAGGACATGGAAAGAGAAAGAAGGACAGTAGTTAAAGTAATAGACAAGAGTTTCCTGAAACTGATGAAATATCTTGTATTTCAGATTAAAGAAATTCACTGAATTCAATCACGATGAAAATGAAGAAAAGCACATTGAGGTATATCATAGTCAAACTTCTGAAAACCAGCTAAAAGTAGAAACTTTCAAGGAACCACATTGAGACTGAAAGGTGATTTCCAACAGAAACAATAAAACTCAGAAGACAAGGAGCTGAAAGAAAATAATTGCCCATCTAGGATCTTCGACTCCATGAAATTATCCTTCAAAATGAAAGGCCAAAGGACAAGGAAAACAGAATTCTTAGCATCAAAATTGCACTCAGAGAAATACTGAAGGGAGTTCTTCTGATAAAAGGAAAATTATTCCCAGTAGAAATACAGAATGCAGAAAGAAAGAGAAAACCCAGGAAAAAAAAAAAAGGGTAAATAAAAATGAATACTGACTTGCAAAACAGTAATAAAAATGTACATGCCTCTAAGCTAGAATTTCCACTCCTAGGAATTCCCATAGATAGACTGTGTGTCTGCTCCATTCCCACCCCAGATCCATCCACTAGTCTTCTATGCCATCTTTGTCCTTGGAGGGAGGGTGACAACCCTGGTCACCTAGTGCCCTTGCCTACTGGCATCTATAGTTGGATTTGGCTAACGGGAGGTGCTGGCAGGAGATTGCAGTGCAGGAAGAGAGTGCAGCAGACGTATTTCTTCCATGGAAGACTTTAGCAAAAGTCTATTATATGTTTGTACAAATATGAATATCTCCTCAAGAATATCCAAAAATATGATATTATTGATCTTTTTTGCACTACTTAAATTTTGTTTTACCCTGTGGACGTACTACTTTTTAAAAGATCCTTTTAACATCTTTTATAAAAGAAAATCCTTTACTAGAGTCAAAATCACCTTTTAAACATTTGGCAAATCAGCTTCCTTGTCCTGTTCTCACCTGGTCTCACTCTCGGAAATACACTATCAGCCAAACCAAACCTCACACTTAAGTAGTACTTCAGAAGAATTGGAGAAATCAAGAGAAGCAAACAGAAGACCCAGATTTCATGACCTTCACCAGATTTCTCTGTAACTTTCCTCTGTATCAGTGGAGATAAGACTGGAGGTTGATATTGGGTTCTGGAGGGGACAGAAGGGCAGGAACCGTCTATTTCCCTTCCTCTCCCATCCAATCCTGCCCTTGAGTGTCACTTAACCTGTCATGACTGCTTCTAGATTGGACAAACTTCTGGTCACCTCAGTCACTCTTGCAGTGACTGAGTGAGGTTGAGCATAAGACTAAGCTCAGTCTAAGACAGCTAAGGGGTTACCAAGTAGTCACCTCACCAAATAGCACAAAGCCTAAAGCAGATGGTTTCTATGTCATCTTTATCCTTCAAAAAAAAAAAAAAAAAAAAAAAAAATCCAGGGCTGCTTCTGTGAAAATAACATGTCTTTGTCTACCGAAGACTGTGGGTCTCATGGCTGGCCATGTTGCCCTCTTTGCCTTGGTTGTCAGGAAACTCAGATATGAATTTGCTTCCCACCTTGAAAATTTTAGTTCAGCCCTTATAGCACCCACATCTGCACACTGATTCTCTGTGCTTTATAATTCTATTAAATTATTTTCTTCCTTTGCATGTATGCATGCTAAGTCACTCAGACATGTCTGACTCTTTGCAAACTTATGGACTGTTGCCTGCCAGACTCCTTTGTCCATGGGATTTCCCAGGCAAGGACAGTGGAGTGGGTTGCTCTGCCCTCCTCAGGGGATCTTCCTGACCCAGGGATCAAACCTGCTTTTCTTATGTCTCCTGTATTGACAGGTAGGTTCTTTACCACTAGCGCCACCTGGGAAGCCCTTTTATTCCTTTAGATCTTTTATTTCTGTACTTTTTAAATTGTTCTGTTATATATATATATATATATATCTGGAGCCACCTGTGATGCTTTTGAGAATGAAGTAAGTTTAATCCATAAGTGAAAACAAGGACTAGTTGACCACATTGCTCAGTTGATTTACATCGTCTGAGGGAAGGACCACAAACTTACTTATTTTTAATTTTTATTTTTAATCAGTAAATATGTATTGAGCACCGCCTACCACCTACCAGGCACTATTCCAGCACCAAGGATGTGGCAAAGAATAAAACAAAAGACCTGCCCTCATGGAATTTCCATTCTAGGGGGGGAAATAGACAATAAACACATAAAAAGTAAATATATATTATAACAGAGTGGTCAAAACAGGCCTCTCTAATTACGGGACACTATTGAGGAGGGCACTTTCATTTCTCTCCCTTCCACTTGCCACTGTCCTCATTTATTCTACCGTAGTCTTCTCTGGGTGAACACAATAAATGTCAATAACTACTTCTTAAAGTCTATTACATCCTCCACACTAAGCCAGAAGATCAGATTAGGTTAAACCCCTGATAAAGTTCATTTTTCAGTTTGACACTTAAAGTCCCTCGAGGTCTGGCTTCAAATCCTGCCTCACTCCGAATGCACAGTTCCCCAAATATGTCCCAGACTTGCCACCTTCATGCCCCTGCTCATGCCATTTCTTCTGTCATCCTTCAGGATCCAGTTCAAACATCACCTACTCGGGGCAGCCATCTGCAGTGCCCCAGGTAGAATTAGCCAGCCTGTCCTTTGAAGTCCCAGACATTGTTCAGATATCTATCACATACCTCCAGCCATCACCTAGTGGTCAATTACATATCTACATGTATGTCTGTTTCCCTACAGGATTATGAGTCTCCAGAAGATCTTGCATAGAGCTGGCATTCAGTAATTGTCAAAATTAACAACAAATGTTGGTGAAAATGTGGGGGGAAAAGGAAAGTAGTACACTGTTGGCAGGGCTTTAAATTGGTGTAGTCACTATGGAGAACAGTATGGAGGTTCCTCAAAAATGTAAAATATGGGACTTCGCTGGCAGTCCAGTGGTTAGGACTCCACACTTCCACTGCTGAGGGCCTGGGTTCAATCCCTGGCTGGGGAATTAAGATTCTACAGGTTGCATGGCTCAGTCAAAAAAAAAATTTTTTTAAATAGACCCATCATGTGATCCAGCAATCCCATCTCTGTGTATACCCAAAGGAAATGAAAACGCTAATTTGAAAAGATATCTGCAGCCCTATGTTAACTACAGCATTATTTAAATAGTTAAGACATAAAAGCAACTTGTGTGCATTGATAGATAAATGGATAAGGAAATAAAATATTATTCAGTCATAAAAAAGGAGATTGTGCGAGTTGCGACATCATGAATGGACCTTGGAGGTGTTCAGTTCAGTTCAGTTCATTTCAGTCACTCATTCGTGTCTGACTCTTTGCGACCCCATGAATCGCAGCACGCCAGGCCTCCCTGTCCATCACCAACTCCCAGAGTTCACTCAAACTCACGTTTTTCGAGTCAGTGATGCCATCCAGCCATTTCATCCTCTGTCGTCCCCGTCTCCTCCTGCCCCCAATCCCTCCCAGCATCAGAGTCTTTTCCAATGAGTCAACTCTTCCCATGAGGTGGCCAAAGTATTGGAGTTTCAGCTTTAGCATCAGTCCTTCCAATGAACACCCAGGACAGATCTCCTTTAGAATGGACTGGTTGGATCTCCTTGCAGTCCAAGGGACTCTCAAGAGTCTTCTCCAACACCACAGTTCAAAAGCATCAATTCTTCGGCACTCAGCTTTCTTCACAGTCCAACTCTCACATCCATACATGACCACTGGAAAAACCATAGCCTTAACTAGATGGACCTTTGTTGGCAAAGTAATGTCTCTGCTTTTTTTTTTTTTCTTTAATAGAAAATTATTTAATTAGTATACATGTGTTCCCCATTCTGCTTTTTAATGTGCTATCTAGGTTGGTCATAACTTCCCTTCAAAGGAGTAAGCGTCTTTTAATTTCATGGCTGCAGTCACCATCTGCAGTGATTTTGTTGGAGAAAGACAAATACTGTATGGTTTCACTTCCATGTGGAATAGCAAAACAAAACAGAAACAAATTGACTGATACAGAGAACACATTGGTGGTTACCTGAGGTAGGGGGTGTGGGGATGGGCAAAAGGGATAAAGTGGGTAAAATAAATAAGTCCTGCAGATGGAGTGTGTAGATAGCATGGTGAGTTAATAACACCATATTATATGTTTGAAAGTTGCTAAAAGAGTAGATCTTACTGAGTAGATCTTAACATTTCTCATCACAAAGAAAAAAGTTTGCAACTATGTGTGGTGATGGATGTTAACTAGGCTTACTTTGGCAATCATTTCACCATATAATCACATACCAAATCATGTTGTACATCTGAAACCAATATAATGTTGCATGTTAATTATATCTCAGTAAAAATTATAAAATGGGCTGGAATGAGTGAATTCAACTCAGATGACCATTATATCTACTACGTGGTCAAAAATCCTTTAGAAGAAATGGTGTGGCCATTACAATCAACAAAAGAGTCCAAAATGCAGTTCAGTTCAGTTGCTCAGTCATGTCTGAAATGCAGTACTTGGATGCAATCTCAAAAATGACAAAATGATCTCTGTTCATTTCCAAGGCAAACCATTCTATATCACGGTAATCCAAGTCTATGCCCCGACCAGTAATGCTGAAGAGGCTGAAGCTGAACAGTTCCATGAAGACCTACAAGACCTTTTAGAAGTAATACCCCCAAAAGATGTCCTTTTCATTACAGGGAACTGGAATGCAAAAGTAGGAAGTCAAGAAACACCTGGAGTAACAGGCAAATTTGGCCTTGGAATACAGAATGAAGCAGGGCAAAGGCTAATAGAGTTTTGCCAAGAGAACACACTGGTCATAGCAAACACCCTCTTCCAACAACACAAGAGAAGACTCTACACATGGACGTCACCAGATGGACAACACCAAAATTAGATTGATTATATTCTTTGCAGCTGAAGATGGGGAAGCTCTATACAGTCAGCAAAAACAAGACTGGAAGCTGACTCTGGAAGATTATGAACTCCTTATTGCCAAATTCAGACTTAAATTGAAGAGAGTAGGGAAAACCACTAGACCATTCAGGTATGACTTAAATCAAATCCCTTATGATTATACACTGGAAGTGAGAAATAGATTTAAGGGACTAGATCTGATAGACAGAGTACCTGAAGAACTATGGATGGAGGTTCATGACATTTTACAGGAGACAGGGATCAAGACCATCCCCAAGAAAAAGAAATGCAAAAAAGGCAAAATGGCTATCTGAGGAGGCCTTACAAATAGCTGAGAAAAGAAGAGAAGCAAAAAGCAAAGGAGAAAAGGAAAGATATACCCATTTGAATGCAGAGTTCCAAAGAATAGCAAGGAGAGATAAGAAAGTCTTCCTCAGTGATCAATGCAAAGAAACAGAGGAAAACAATATGGAAAAGACTAGAGATCCCTTCAGAAAATTAGAGATACCAAGGGAATATTTCATGCAAAGATGGGCACAATAAAGGACAGAAATGGTATGGACCTAACAGAAGCAGAAAATATTAAGAAGAGGTGGCAAGAATACACAGAAGAACTATACAAAAAAAGATCCTCATGACCCAGACAACGATGATGGTGTGATCACTCACCTAGAGCCAGACATCCTGGAATGTGAAGTCAAGTGGGCTTTAGGAAGCATCACTGTGAACAAAGCTAGTGGAGGTGATGGAATTCCAGTTGAGCTATGTCCAATCCTGAAAGCTGATGCTGTGAAAGTGTTGCACTCAATATGCCAGCAAATTTGGAAAACTCAGCAGTGGCCCTAGGACTGGAAAGGGTCGGTTTTCATTCCAATCCCTAAGAAAAGCAATGCCAAAGAATACTCAAACTACTGTACAATTACACTCATCTCACATAATAGTAAAGTAATACTCAAAATTCTCCAACCCAGTCTTCAAGGATACATGAATTGTGAACTTCCAGATGTTCAAGCTGGATTTAGAAAAGGCAGAGGAACCAGAGATCAAATTGCCAACATCTGTTGCATCATCAAAAAACCAAGAGAGTTCCAGAAAAACATCTACTTCTGCTTTATTGACTATGCCAATGCCTTTGACTGTGTGGATCACAATAGACTGTGGAAAATTCTGAAAGAGATGGGAATACCAGACCACCTGACCTGCCTTTGAGAAATCTGTATGCAGGTCAGGAAGTAACAGTTAAAACTGGACATGGAAAAACAGAGTGGTTCCAAATAGGAAAAGGATTACGTCAGGCTGTATATTGTCACCCTGCTTATTTATCTTATATGTAGAGTACATCACGAGAAACGCTGGGCTGGATGAAGCACAAGCTGGAATCATGGTTGCTGGGAGAAATATCAATAACCTCAGATATGCAGATGACACCACCCTTATGGCAGAAAGTGAAGAACTAAAGAGCCTCTTGATGAAAGTGAAAGAGGAGAGTGAAAAAGTTGGCTTAAAGCTCAACATTCAGAAAACTAAGATCGTGGCATCTGGTCCCATCACTTCATGGGAAATAGATGGGGAAACAGTGGAAACAGTGACAGACTTTATTTTTATGGGCTCCAAAATCATTACAGATTGTGACTGCAGCCATGAAATTAAAAGACACTTACTCCTTGGAAGGAAAGTTATGACCAACATAGACAGCATATTAAAAAGCAGAGACATTACTTTGCCAACAAAGGTCCATCTAGTCAAGGCTAAGGTTTTTCCAGTGGTCATATATGGATGTGAGAATGGGACTATAAAGAAAGCTGAGCAATGAAGAACTGATGCTTTTGAACTGTGGTGTTGGAGAAGACTCTTGAGAGTCCTTTGGATGCAAGGAGATCCAACCAGTCCATCCTAAAGGAGATCAGTCCTGGGTGTTCATTGGAAGGACTGATGCTGAAGCTGAAACTCCAATACTTTGGCCACCTGATGCTAGGAGCCGACTCATAAGAAAAGACCCTGTTGCTGGGAAAGATTGAAGGCAGGAGGAGAAGGGCACAACAGAGGATGAGATAGTTGGATGCCATCACTGATTCAATGGACATGAGTTGGGTAAACTCCAGGAGTTGGTGATGGACAGGCATGCCTGGCGAGCTGCAATCCATGGAGTCGCAAAGAGTCAGACACAACTGAGTGACTGAACTGAATTGAAAAATTAAAACTTTGCAGCTCACATATATTATCTCTTTTCATCCTTACCTTAACCCTACGAAACAATAAAGGCACGTATTTTCCTATTTTCAGTTAAGGAAACTGAGGGTCAGTCAGATAGGCTAAGGGATTCATGGCTAGTAAGTGCAGAGCTCAGTCTAGAAAACTGAATCCAGTTCTTGGACCACATAGGCTGGCTCAAAAACTTTGCCAAGAGGCAAGAGCTTCAAACCACAAGAGAATTTCAAATATGGCCCCAAGTAACAGTGAAAAGGTACCAACATAAAAACAAAGAAACACTGAAATCTGAGCTGACCGTCAGCAGCAATGTTAGGAGGCTATACCCATGAGAAGGAAGCTAGAAATAGAAACCCCTGTACTGTTGAGTCATTGGAACAAGATTAAAGTCTCATCAGTTGCAGGAATATGCCTGCCTCATAATAGGATGACTTGATTTGCCCAGGACTCCAGTGTTAAAACAGAAAACATCCCCAGGAAGCCTGGACAAGTTGGTTCCCTGCATAGAAGACCCTCTATTTGTTTTTGGAAAAAATTAGTGGTCACTTCAGTGAGTGTGCTTTACAATCCATCTCTAAAGATTGGCTTCCAAGCTAGCTTATAATCCAGGCATAATCTTGGTATTTTAGTGGCACCTTGCTTTTGAATAAAACTGGTACTACCTCAATGAAATCTGAATCACTTTCATGTTTTTTCAAAAACTTACAACCCCTTTAAAGATTATTCAAGAATAAGGATATCTAAAGGCAGTTTCCTTTTAGAACTAACACCCAAAAAAGATGTCCTTTTCATTATAGGGGACTGGAATGCAAACGTAGGAAGTCAAGAAACACCTGGAGTAACAGGCAAATTTGGCCTTGGAATATGGAATGAAGCAGGGCAAAGGCTAATAAAGTTTTGCCAAGAGAACACACTGGTCATAGCAAACACCCTCTTCTAACAACACAAGAGAAGACTCTACACATGGACATCACCAGATGGTCAACACCGAAATCAGATTGATTATATTCTTTGCAGCCAAAGATGGAGAAGTCAGCAAAAACAGTCAGCAAAAACAAGACCGGGAGCTGACTGTGACTCAGATCATGAGCTCCTTATTGCTAAATTCAGACTTAAATTGAAGACAGGAGGGAAAACCACTAGACCATTCAGGTATGACCTAAATCAAATCCCTTATGATTATACAGTGGAAGTGAGAAATAGATTTAAGGGACTAGATCTGATAGACAGAGTGCCTAATGAACTATGGACGGAGGTTCATGACATTGTATAGAAGACAGGGATCAAGACCATCCCCATGGAAAAGAAATGCAAAAAAGCAAAGTGGCTGTCTGGGAGGCCTTACAAATAGCTGTGAAGAGAAGAGAAGTGAAAAACAAAGGAGAAAAGCAAAGATATAAGCATCTAAATGCAGAGTTCCAAAGAATAGCAAGGAGAGATAAGAAAGTCTTCCTCAGCGATCAATGCAAAGAAATAGAGGAAAACAACAGAACGGGAAAGACTAGAGATCTCTTCAGGAAAATTAGAAATACCAAGGGAACATTTCATGCAAAGATGGGCTCGATAAAGGACAGAAATGGTATGGACCTAACAGAAGCAGAAGTTATTAAGAAGAGGTGGCAAGAATACACAGAAAGTGAAGCTGCTCAGTCATGTCTGACTCTGAACGACCCTATGGATTGCAGCCTACCAGGCTCCTCTGTCCATGGGATTCTCCAGGCAAGAGTACTGGAGTGGGGTGCCATTGCCTTCTCCAGAAGAACTATACAAAAAAGATCTTCACGACCAAGATAATCATGATGGTGTGATCACTCACCTAGAGCCAGACATCCTGGAATGTGAAGTCAAGTGGGCCTTAGAAAGCATCGCTACAAACAAAGCTAGTGGAGGTGATGGAATTCCAGTTGAGCTATGTCCAATCCTGAAAGCTGATGCTGTGAAAGTGCTGCACTCAATATGCCAGCAAATTTGGAAAATTCAGCAGTGGCCACAGGACTGGAAAAGGTCAGTTTTCATTCCAATCCCAAAGAAAGGCAATGCCAAAGAATGCTCAAACTACCACACAATTGGACTCATCTCACACACTAGTAAAGTAATGCTCAAAATTCTCCAAGCCAGGCTTCAGTAATATGTGAACTGTGAACGTCCAGATGTTCAAGCTGGATTTAGAAAAGGCAGAGGAACCAGAGATCAAATTGCCAACATCTGTTGCATCATCAAAAAACCAAGAGAGTTCCAGAAAAACATCTACTTCTGCTTTATTGACTACACCAAAGCCTTTGACTGTGTGGATCACAATAAACTGTGGAAAATTCTGAAAGAGATGGGAATACCAGACCACCTGACCTGCCTCTTGGGAAATTTGTATGCCGGTCAGGAAGCAACAGTTAGAACTGGACATGAAGCAACAGACTGGTTCCAAATAGGAAAAGGAGTATGTCAAGGCTGTATATTGTCACCCTGCTTATTTAACTTCTATGCAGAGTACATCATGAGAAATGCTGGGCTGGAGGAAGCACAAGCTGGAATCAAGATTGCCGGGAGAAATATCAATAACCTCAGATATGCAGATGACATTGCCCTTTTGGCAGAAAGCAAAGAAAAACTAAAGAGCCTCTTGATGAAAGTGAAAGAGGAGGATTAAAAAGTTGGCTTAAAACTCAACATTCAGGAAAATAAGATCATGGCATCTGGTCCCATCACTTCATGGGAAATAGATGGGGAAACAGTGGAAACAGTGACATACTTTATTTTTGGGGGGCTCCCAAATCACTGCAGATGGTGACTGCAGCCATGAAATTAAAAGACGCTTACTCCTTGGAAGAAAAGTTATGACCAACCTATATAGCATATTGAAAAGCAGAGACATTACTTTGCCAACAAAGGTCCATCTAGTCAGGGCTATGGTTTTTCCAGTGGTCATGTATGGATGTGAGAGTTGGACTGTGAAGAAAGCTGAGCGCCAAAGAATTGATGCTTTTGAACTGTGGTGTTGGAGAAGACTCTTGAGAGTCCCTTGGACTGCATGGAGATCCAACCAGTCCATTCTAAAGGAGAGCAGTCCTGGGATTTCTTTGGAAGGACTGATGCTAAAGCTGAAACTCCAATACTTTGGCCACCTCATGCGAAGAGCTGACTCATTGGAAAAGACACTGATGCTGGGAGGGATTGGGAGCAGGAGGAGAAGGGTACGAAAGAGGATGAGACGGCTGCATGGCATCACCGACTCAATGGATGTGAGTTTGGGTGAACTCCGGGAGTTGGTGATGGACAGGGAGGCCTGGTGTGCTGCAGTTCATGGGGTTGCAAAGAGTCGGACACAACTGAGCGACTCAGCTGAACTGAACTGAAAGGCAGTTTCCAAGAATTAGAAAGGCATTTCTTGAAAAAGATGTTCTAAAACATTCAGAGCATCCCTAAGGATGTCCAAGTGTCAGTTCCAAATGGCTCATTTATTTGAATGCCTGTCTCTGGAATAGTTATTTATTTAAATTTTTAAAAATCTGTTTTATTAGCTTATCGCCAATCCTCATAAATACTTAATAGATATGAAAAGACCTTCCGGTTACATTCAATTATTAAAGCAATAGATAAAGACAGCAGGTCACCAGAGGCTCAGTCACTTTGCTGGTGTCCTATGAATGCCAGTATTTTAATATGCACATTCATCCATTTACACTGGAGAAAGATCAGAGCTCCTTTCAGAGGCAACCTTAGAAAGGAAGGGCTTTGGCCAAAATCATTCACCGTGACTGGTCTGTCTGACCACAGTCAAAGCCAATGCTTTGTGTGTTTTCTCAAGGGAAGGAATGGATCTTGATTAAAGCTGTGACTCATAAGTAAATGCAAATCTTTGAGACATTTGCTTTTCCATCTGCAGGCTTCAGTTTCACAGGTCTTGCATTTCAAAGCAGGGGTTCTTAGATTTAGACAACACTTTCATGTACTGAAATCTGTAATTAATGCCAGAGAGCTTAACTTCGTAAAGAAACCTTTATACATTTGAATGCTATTCTGCCTTCCTTGATATTACAGAAGCCCATGTTTTTTAGTAGTTTGGTTGTAAACTATATGTGGAGTGTCAGCTACAAATCGGCACTTGCCCAGAGCACTTGCCAGCAACTTAACAGCAACGAGAGCATTCGCCCTCTGCCTCTGTGGAGAAAGAGCCCTGTGCTGCTGCAACTGCTGACCTTCAACACCCCTGGAGGGGAATTCAGGGTGGAGAGTGAGGCACTGTGTGCTCCAGGAAAACTGACAAACAGGTCTTCAGGTAGATATTTTCAGGAATGATTTCATGATCCCAATCTTTGCATCTCTTCATATCTAGAAAATCACTACTTCCTTTCATGGTGACATCAGCTTCTCATGACTAGCAGAAAACCTTTTACAAAAAAAGTGCTTAATTGCACTGAACTCCCCCTTCACCAAAATCTTATTGGTTGAACTTCCCCCACTCCCTTTTTGGGGCAGACTCTTAGAGCTATCTGAGGTGCTACAGTCTCCCGGGCTGCTGTCCTCATTTTGCCCCAGATGAAACTTAACTGTCAGCTCTCACATTGTGCATCTCTTTTTAGAAAGCCCAATAAATAAGTGGAGGAAAGCTTCTATAATGAGCCACCAAGTAAACAAATCCACTGATGGGTGACTTTTAAGAATGGCTATTTATTGAGTGTTCATTGTGTGCCAGGCACAATTCTAAGAGTTTCATGCTTACAATCTAATGAAGGAAATCCTGTTTTTTATCCCTATTTTTACGGAGGATAAAACTGAGGCCCAGAGAGAAGCAACAGCCCAACATAAATAGATTCAAGATCAAAATATCTAAGGGCACAGTCTATGGTTTAAACACCGCACTCGAAGACTGACTCTCCAAGTGTGGGTGTGTCCTTTTCTTTTTCACAAATTCCATGAAACTTCTTCCACAGAATTCTTTCGACACTAGTCATTATCATCATCTTCTTCCCCAAACTAATTTCTCCCCAAGCATTTCCCTTGTATCCATCTCCCTGACTGGCATCTCAAGGCACCAAAATGAACATGTCACCTTCACCTCCAGACCTACTGTTTCTCTTTGTTCCATGCAATGTGGTTTACAATCCCCTATTGTCCTGCCCCAAACCTGCAGGGGTTGTGTTTTCTTCTCTTCACCTCACATGATGTGAGATCATATGGACCGTATCTCTACTAGGACATCACTCCTAAACACCCCACCTTCACCCTGTGCCCCTGGCCTCCTCAGTAGTCCTTGTCTATAACCATAGAAATGACCTTCAGCACTTGACCCTGGACTCCCCTGGGTCCCTGCTCCAACTCAGCTTGAGACAGGAAGGGGGCAGGGCACAGCCTTTAAAAGAATGACATAGCCTGAGGACGTGACATAAACTGATTAGAACCAGCTAGGTCCAAGATGGCAGACAAGTCAATTTCCACTAGACCCTGAGCCTCGGTGTACACTCACTGTAACATCAGCAAGCTAAGTGACACACACATAGGTGCCAGGAGAGCTCTGAGCCTGACCATAAAGGTCAAAAAGTGGGCTGTGGCCCGATTCCTGGAAACCCCCACCCTCTCCACCAAATAGCTGGAATACTCCTGCCATTCATTACCCTATGAAATTACCCACCCCTATAAAAACTGACAAGCGCAAACCCTGGTGCCTCTCTTGCCTTCTGAGATGGCCCACGCTCCGACTATGGAATGTGTTTCCTTCCTGAATAAACCTTTCACTTTCTTACGGCTTGCTCTTGAGTTTTTTCCTGTGTGAAGCCAAGAACTCACACTTGGTGGTCGTCCCAAGGCCTTGGAGGTGACCATCCTCTCATGCCCCACTCTCTTTCCTTCAACAAGCCTACACCCCACGGGCTGGTTAATCTTTACCAAAGGGAACTCTCATGGGTAAGAGCACCAAAACAACAGCTTTGCAGTTTACTAAGTACTACAGCCCACAGGGCTCCCCAACAGGCTGTAAAAAGGTGTAGTGTTCCCCTTCTACAAAGAAGTCTGGTGTCAGACCAAAGACTACACTGCAAATGAGACCCAGGCTCCTTCCCCTGGAGTTACGCTGTCCTCTGTTCAGAAGAATTCCATGTTTTCCATTGCGTACAAAATTAGAGAGAAACTTGTCCCAACCAACCTTTACAATGCCACCTCTCACTGAGCACCTGCTTAATAGCCTGTGCACAATCTAAGAAAAAACGTGGAGAGAGGGGAAGGAGGTCAAAAAGACATTAAGTGGAAAAGCTATTATTTTCCCCAACACAAGGACATTCTGAGCCCAAATCCAGTAATATTTTTCCTCCTAGTGAAGATGTATATCTTAAAGGCTATTCTCTCTGACTGTATAAGTTGACTAAGAAAATGGGTATTACAACTCTTTCTCTCATTCCCCTTGTCTTTTCTACTATGATTCCTTAATCAGTCCATTAATGTGATATGCACTACATGCTTACTATGAGAAAATGCACAAAAGTTCTCATAAGGGGGTCCCACAATGGAAGACCACTTGCATGTGAACAAAATTAAACTGGGCACTTCTGAGCCCCAGAGCTAAGGAACATTCCTTCCAGGTCAGGAATGGGGTTCAGCCAAGTGTTAGATGAATGAAGCTGTAAGCTCTGGGGCACAAATTCTAAGTCAAGGTTTTGTTTCTTCTTCATCATAGTGAAACATTATTTATCACGTTTTTAAATGGATGTCACCTCCTCTAAATTCTGCTGTTCTTGGAATATAAATTTTGATTGTTAAGTGGGAAAATTTTTACCCTCCAAGCTCAGTCAGAACAAGCTAGTTATTGTTCCTAAATCAAGCAGTTCTGCCTTCAGGTAAACCCCACTTTCCTTTCTCCGTGCCACTAATCAATCACTTGCTTCATAATTCTTTCTAGACTTCAGCTAGGCATTTGGCAAAATTTTCTCCATGTTTGCTTTTTTTCACTATTGATAATACTAATAGCCTAGATCTCATCTCACTTAATTCCATAATAACACAAGGAGGGCTCTTACATTGTCATTTAACAACTGAGAAAGCAGAGACTGAAAGCTTCCCCCAAATTCCACAGCTGCCAAGTGCTAGAACTGGGATCGGAGGCCAGATCTGCCCGACTCCAGCTCCCTTAAGTCCTCAGTGCCTTTCTTAAGGGGATGGATATAGATACAGAGAGAAAGAGAGAGAGATCCCAAAGACTTGAAGAAGTGCTTCCTATTGACATGAATGAATACCTTGATGTTCATCTCCAGCACTCAAACCAGGACATGGTTTGTTTAATGATAAACTAGGGTTTTTCCATGATTGTGTCTAAAATATCTTAAATTCCACCTGATTCATAATCCATAATTGAGTTTTAAAACTTGCCTCTGAAGTTTATCAATATTGAAAATGCTCAGGTTGATTTCAAATACCTGCTATGGCAAGAAAAACACAAATATGGTGTATTAACACATATATATGGAATCTAAAAAGATGGCACTGACTAGGCAATTTGTAGGGCAGTGATAGAGACACAGACATAGAGCATAGACTCGCGGACACAGCAGGAGGGAAGAGGAGGATAGGAATTGAGAAAGTGGCACTGAGATACATACACTACCCCCGTATAATAGATAGCCAGTGGGAATTTGCTGTATGACGCAGGGCGCTCAACCCAGTGCTCTGTGATAACCTAGAGGGGTGGGATGGGGTGGGAGATGGGAGAAAGTTTCAAAAGGGAGGTGACACATGTATACCTGTGGCTGATTTATGTTGATGTATGTGGGAGGGATTGGGGGCAGGAGGAGAAGGGGACGACAGAGGATGAGATGGCTGGATGGCATCACCGACTCGATGGACGTGAGTTTGGGTGAACTCCGGGAGTTGGTGATGGACAGGGAGGCCTGGCGTGCTGCAATTCATGGGGTCGCAAAGAGTTGGACACAACTGAGTGACTGAACTGAACTGATGGCAGAAACCAGCACAATACTGTAAAGCAATTACTCTCCAATTAAAAATAAATTAATTAAAAATAAAATACCTGCTATGGATTGAACTGTGTCCTCCTGAATTAGTAAGTTGAAGCTCTAACCCCCCAGTGTGGATGTATTTGGGATAAGGAGGTAATTAAGGTTTTATGAGGTCACAAGGGTAGAACCCTGATCCTAAAGCATTAGTGCTGTTTTAAGAAGAGACACCAGCTCTCTCCCTCCCTCTCTGTCTCCACATGTATGTATATGTACATATATGCAAATAAATATACATATAATATGTATTATATTTGTATACATGAAAATATATGCACATGTGAACATATATTCTTATTACCCCCATTTCCTTAACCAATGGTAGCACTTCCCCAAAGATTATCTTCTGCATCTTTTTTCGTTGTTTAATATATTTTAGAATTCTTCCATGTCATTACATAGTGTTCTCATACATTTTTTCAGCCAGACAATAGACTCTAATTGACAATTTTGTTGTTCCCAGTCTCTTGAAGTTTAAATTGCCACAATGAATGACCTTGCGTATAGAGCATTCTACATGTACATGAGTATCTCCAGCATAAGTTCCTAGAAGTAGAAGTGCTGAGTCAAACAGCACAAGCATTATTTGTTCACATATCCCCATTCAGGGACTTAATCTTCCCAACAGCAAAGTGTGAGAGTGTCTGCCTTTCCCCAGTCTCACCAGCAGAGTATGTTACCAAATTTGTTAGCCTCGCCACTCTGAGAGATGAAAATGATGGCTCAATATGATTTTCACTTATTTTACTTTATCATAAGTGAGGGTGAGAATTTTTCCATAGATAAAGAATCTGCCTGCAATGCAGGAGACCCAGGTTCGATCCCTGGGTCAGAAAGATCCCCTGCCCAATGAAATGGCAACCCACTCCAGTGTTCCTCCCAGAAGAATCCCACCGACAGAGGAGCCTGGCAGGCTACAGTCCATGGGGCCGCAAGGGTCGGATACAACTTAGTGACTAAACCACCACCACCAAGAACCATCTGTACTGCTTTTGCTTTAAACTACTTGTTCTTCTATTTATTTATTAAGGTTTTTCTCCATTTTTTCTTATGAACTTTGTTTTGCTGTTGTTGTCATCATCAGTCTCTGGGGGATTTATATTCATTACGGAGATTAGCTCTTCATTTATGCTAAAATTCTGCCTAGCTCATTATTTGCTTTTGTTAATCATATTAACAACTTTTAAAAATTAGAAATAAATGTTTCTATATTTTCTTCTGCATTTTTATGGTTTTATTTTGTACAACAAAATCTTTGATCTCTTTGGGACTTTTCCTGGTATATAGTTTTCTGATAAGTGCACTTTAACTAATATTAATTTTGCTCCTCTTTTCCAGATTTTTTTCTTATACGATCTTTGTATAAATGGCATGCCAATCCCTTTTTTAAAAAAATTCTGATCATTTAATGGATTGAATTTTCCCAGACTATCCACTGGGAAGGACCAGGAAGGGGTCAGGATAGCTCAAAGCACAAAGGTCTCTGCTGCCACAAAGACAAACTGCTTCCTGCAAAAATGGCTCCACAGTGTATTTCACAGCACTACCTCCACTGCTTCTCTGAATATAGCTGCATCTAGAAGAGCTTCTGTTCCTAACATATCCCAGTTCCCTCACAAGGGGTTGCAAACAAAGTCTACAGCTTATGTGCTTTAGGATGAGCTGCTTGCCTTCAGGAAGCATATTTTGCTGGCACTTTCTGAGATGCACCACCACTGAACCATCTCACTATGTCAAGGGCTTCTTTTGTACTTCCTTCTATGCAACTCTTCACCTCAGATGTTTGGGGCAGTCCTTACAGGTATTTCAGAGTTTGTGGATTATTTCTACTTTTTATTCTTCTGAAAATGTAAATTGTGGGAGAGATTTGAGATAAAGAGAGGGATTTTTATTGGTCATCTTACTTTTGTGAATTTCTAGGAGGAAAAAGTAGAAGATTCTGGCTTACACAGCCAATGATCATAGTGGAAGTCTTCCAAATTAGTTTTCCTTTCAACCATCCAAAGGGCCTTTTCTTCTTTGCAACCTCACAATCTGGGCTGGTGCTATAATGCTAAGACCTAAGATGTAAGCACCTTATTTTAGACAAGGAGAGAAAAGGAGGTAGTGAAAACATTTTAGGTTCCAGCTCCAATGCCTAAGTTCAAATCCCTCCTCTTCCCCTTAGTAACTGTGTGGATTTGAGCAAGTCAATGCACCTTTCAGTTTCCAATTTTTCATATGTGAAATGAGGATAAAAATGTCCACTTTGTACCGTTATGTATGTAGTGAATCCTCTGATGGATACAATACAGTGATGATTCAACAGGGACTCAGTGGCATCAGCATAATTGGTAGCTTCTGAGGATGTGACCATCTCTAAGTCCTTTTGTAAAGAAAAGAAGGTGAAGGCAGATTGTAACAATAGCAGTACTATGCATTACAGGTCTATTACTCACCAGGTACTGGGTGAACTATTTTATACACTTTGCCTTGTCACAATAGAATTTTAGATCATCTAAAGCCAAAATCAACAAAAGATGAGGATAATATTGGTCCCAAGATGGTCAAACACTGGAAAACCACCCGGCACACATGTTTCTCATGCTCCCCAAGCCCAGCTTTGCTGTGGGATCTGCCTTGACATCTTGGGAAAGTGCCTGCGGACAAAGCCCCATAAACACCTCAGGTCCATCCCTGCCTGGAAAAGTGCCACTCACTGGGCTGCTTGACTAATGAGTAAGGAAGGACAGCAGAAAATATAAACAATGGTCTCATCACAGTCCAATCACAGACCACAATCAGCAACTCAGGCTGGTCCTGTGAGGGGTTTCCAGGCTCAGCGGGGAGAAGGAGGTAGAATGGAAGACCAGGCTATGGGAGGAGCAAGCCTGTAGGAAAAGGCCCCAGGGAAAAGGAATATCCTCTTAGCTGCCTAGAGCTTTAGATGAACCAGCTAACCAGCACCCAACACCATCCTGGGCTCATGGGTCATTTTTTACTGACTGAATTGTGTCCCAGCAAAAATTCGTATGTTGAAGTGTAAACCACTTCCTTCTCCCAGGTACCTAAAAATACAGCCAAATTTAGAGACAGGGTTTTTTGTTTTTTGTTTTTGTTTTTGTTTTTAATTGGAGGATAATTGCATTACAATGATATGTTGGTTTCTGCCACACAACAATGTCAATCAGACATCAGTTCAGTTCAGTTCAGTCGCTGAGTCGTGTCCGACTCTTTGCCACCCCATGAATCGCAGCATGCCAGGCCTCCCTGACCATTACAAACTCCCGGAGTTTACCCAGACTCACGTCCATCGAGTCAGTGATGCCATCCAGCCATCTCATCCTCTGTCATCCCCTTCTCCTCCTGCCCCCAATCCCTCCCAGCATCAGAGTCTTTTCCAATGAGTCAACTCTTCACATGAGGTGGCCAAAGTACTGGAGTTTCAGCTTTAGCATCATTCCTTCCAAAGAAATCCCAGGGCTGATCTCCTTCAGAATGGACTGGTTGGATCTCCTTGCAGTCCAAGGGACTCTCAAGAGTCTTCTCCAACACCATAGTGCAAAAGCATCAATTCTTCAGCGCTCAGCCTTCTTCACAGTCCAACTCTCACATTCAAACATGACCACAGGAAAAACCATAGCCTTGACTAGACGAACCTTTGTTGGCAAAGTAATGTCTCTGCTTTTGAATATGCTATCTAGGTTGATCATAACTTTCCTTCCAAGGAGTAAGCGTCTTTTAATTTCATGGCTGCAGTCACCATCTGCAGTGATTTTGGAGTCCAAAAAAATAAATTAAGTATACATATATCCCCTCCTTCCCATCCACCCTGTCCATCCCACCCGCTCTACGTCATCATAGAGCACCAAGGTGAGCTCCCTATGTTATACAGCCGCTTCCCACTAGCTATCTGTTTACACAAAGTAATGTATACATGACAGTGCTACTCTTAAAGAGGTGACTAAATTAAAATGAATTAAGTTGTCTCTAATCCAATATAGGAGCTCCCCCTAGTAACTCAGTGGTAAAGAACTTTCACCTGTAAACACAGCTGACATGGGTTCGATCTCTGGATCAGGAAGATCCCCTGGAGAAGGAAATGGCAACCCGCTCCAGTATTCTTGCTTGGAGGATCCCAGGGATGGCAGAGCCTGGTGGGCTGCCGTCTATGGGATCGCACAGAGTCGGACACGACTGAAGCAACTTAGCATAGCAATCCAATATAGGAGCTCTCCCTAGTAACTCAGTGGTAAAGAACTCTTACCTGTCAACACAGCTGACATGGGTTCGATCCCTGGGTCAGGAAGATCCCCTGGAGAAGGAAATGGCAACCCGCTCCAGCGTTCTTGCTTGGGGAATCCCGTGGATAGAGGAGCCTGGTGGTCTACAGTCCATGGGGTCACAAAAGAGTCGGATGTGACTTAGCGACTAAACAACAACAGCAGTCCCAGTATCACTGGGGTCCTTTTAAGGAGAGGCAATCTGGACATAGAGACACAAACAGGGGAGGTGGTGTGAGGTCAGAGGGAGAAGACAAGCCAAGGCAAGAGGCTAGGGCAGAGCCTTCTGTCAGCCTCAGAAGGAGATAACCTTGCTGATACCTTGATCTCAGATTTCCAGCTTCCAGAACTGTGAGGCAACACATTTCTGTTGTTGAGCCCCCAGAGAGTGGCACCTGCTTATGGCAGGCTTTACCAAACAATAGTTAACTCTTGGAGGAAATGCAGCAGACTGTTGACCTCCAAGTAGGGTCACAAAGTCACAGAAGACCAAGTGGCTCAGACAACAGGAGCAAAGCATCTGAGGCTGGAGTTTGCATCCATACAACCCTAATGATCTGCGACAGCCAGCCCCTTGCCCCACTCCCATCACCAACATGGTGACACGGGGCCTGCCCAGCCCTGCCTGCCCAGCCCTCACTCTATGACCACTCAGGTGCTTGTCTGAGCAGACTTCCCTCCTCTCACCTATGTCACAGCTACCACCTGCTGCCCGCCACCATGAACCCTTGGGGACCACTGCAATACCTCCTAATTGGCCTCCTTGCTTCCTCTCTCATCGCAGCCCACCCTGCACCCCACCTACTTTCCACGCAGCAGACAGAATGGGCCTTTTGCAACCTATTAATAAAACCCTCCAGTGGCTTCCATCCTAATTAGAACAAACCCCACGTCCTGCCCGTGATCTAAAAGATGTAATGAGACCTGGGCCTCTGACTGTGCCCTTGCTGTGCCTGCTTTCCTCCCGGCCATTCTGGCATACCACTTGCCTACTGGCCCCTTGACCATGCTGAGCACATTCCCATTTCATGACCTTTCACCTGCTGGTCTCACTGTGCAGGAGCCAGCTTCTCCTCCCATCCACATGACTGCACCATCTTACTCCTCTAGTCTTCTTCCTTCCTACAAGAAGCCCTGTGCTGGGGACCTAGAGCTGCTCACATCCCCAGAGGCTCTCAGTGTCACTAACACCATCGAGTCCCAGGGCACTGGTGTTTGCTGAGTCACTGCTGTTGTATGCATGGCCTGACATCCCCTGTGGACTGGTTACCTGTGAGCTGGGCATCTGCCTGGCTCCCTCCCTCCCTGGATTCAGGTCACTGCTCAAATGCCACCTGCTCAGAGAAGCCTTTTCTGGTCACCCTGGCAGCACATCTTTGCTACTTTTCTCCTCCTGCACTGTCTAGTTTTTCTTCCAAGCACTTATCACCATCTGCAGAGTTCTTTGTTTATCTGTTACTTGATGTTTCTTTTAGAAAACAAGCTTCTGGAGGACAGGTACCCGGATGCCCAGTTCAGTGCCCACCCAGCACGTAGTTGATACCCTAGAGTGAGTGGGCTTCCCAAGGGAATGTTCACTGTCTGAAATGACATTTACCAGCAGTCCCCAACCTTTCTGGCACCAGAGACCAGTTTCATGGAAGACAGTTTTTCCACAGAACCAGGGGTGGGGTGGAGGATGGTTTGGGGATAATTTAAGCACATTACATTTATTGTGCACTTTATTTCTATTATTATTACATCAGATCAGATCAGATCAGTCGCTCATTCGTGTCCGACTCTTTGCGACCCCATGATTCGCAGCACGCCAGGCCTCCCTGTCCATCACCAACTCCCGGAGTTCACTCAGACTCACGTCCATCGAGTCAGTGATGCTGTCCAGCCATCTCATCCTCTGGTGTCCCCTTCTCCTCCTGCCCCCCTCCCAGCATCAGAGTCTTTTCCAATGAGTCAACTCTTTGCATGAGGTGGCCAAAGTACTGGAGTTTCAGCTTTAGCATCATTCCTTCCAAAGAAATCCCAGGGCTGATCTTCAGAATGGACTGGTTGGATCTCCTTGCAGTCCAAGGGACTCTCAAGAGTCTTCTCCAACACCACAGTTCAAAAATATCAATTCTTTGGTGCTCAGCCTTCTTCACAGTCCAACTCTCACATTCATACATGACCACAGGGAAAACCATAGCCTTGACTAGACGGACCTTTGTTGGCAAAGTAATGTCTCTGCTTTTGAATATGCTATCTAGGTTGGTCATAACTTTCCTTCCAAGGAGTAAGCATCTTTTAATTTCATGGCTGCAGTCACCATCTGCAGTGATTTTGGAGCCCAGAAAAATAAAGTCTGACACTGTTTCCACTGTTTCCCCATCTATTTCCCATGAAGTGGTGGGACCGGTTGCCATGATCTTCATTTTCTGAATGTTGAGCTTTAAGCCAACTTTTTCACTCTCTACTTTCACTTTCACCAAGAGGCTTTTGAGTTCCTCTTCACTTTGTGCCATAAGGGTGGTGTCATCTGCATATCTGAGGTTATTGATATTTCTCCCGGCAATCTTGATTCCAGCTTGTGTTTCTTCCAGTCCAGCGTTTCTCATGATGTACTCTGCATAGAAGTTAAATAAACAGGGTGACAATATACAGCCTTGACGAACTCCTTTTCCTATTTGGAACCAGTCTGTTGTTCCATGTCCAGTTCTAACTGTTGCTTCATGACCTGCATACAGATTTCTCAAGAGGCAGATCAGGTGGTCTGGTATTCCCATCTCTTTCAGAATTTTCCACAGTTTATTGTGATCCACACAGTCAAAGGCTTTGGCATAGTCAATAAAGCAGAAATAGATGTTTTTCTGGAACTCTCTTGCTTTTTCTATGATCCAGTGGATGTTGACAATTTGATCTCTGGTTCCTCTGCCTTTTCTAAAACAAGCTTGAACATCAGGAAGTTCCTGTTCACATATTGCTGAAGCCTGGCTTGGAGAATTTTGAGCATTACTTCCCTAGCGTGTGAGATGAGTGCAATTGTGTGGTAGTTTGAGCATTCTTTGGCATTGCCTTTCTTTGGGATTGGAATGAAAACTGACCTTTTCCAGTCCTGTGGCCACTGCTGAGTTTTCCAAATTTGCTGGCATATTGAGTGCAGCACTTTCACAGCATCATCTTTCAGGATTTGGAATAGCTCAACTGGGATTCCATCACCTCCAATAGCTTTGTTCGTAGTGATGCTTTCTAAGGCCCACTTGACTTCACATTCCAAGATGTCTGTCTCTAGGTCAGTGATCACACCATCGTGATTATCTGGGTCATGAAGATCTTTTTTGTACAGTTCTTCTGTGTATTCTTGCCATCTCTTCTTAATATCTTCTGCTTCTTTTAGGTCCATACCATTTCTGTCCTTTATCAAGCTCATCTTTGCATGAAATGTTCCTTTGGTATCTCTAATTTTCTTGAAGAGATCTCTAGTCTTTCCCATTCTGTTGTTTTCCTCTATTTCTTTGCATTGATCGCTGAAGAAGGCTTTCTTATCTCTTCTTGCTATTCTTTGGAACTCTGCATTCAGATGTTTATATCTTTCCTTTTCTCTTTTGCTTTTCGCTTCTCTTCTTTTCACAGCTATTTGTAAGGCCTCCCTAGACAGCCATTTTGCTTTTTTGCATTTCTTTTCTATGGGAATGGTCTTGATCCCTGTCTCCTGTACAATGTCACGAACTTCATTCCATAGTTCTTCGGGCACTCTATCTATCAGATCTAGGCCCTTAAATCTATTTCTCACTTCCACTGTATAATTATAAGGGATTTGATTTAGGTCATACCTGAATGGTCTAGTGGTTTTCCCTACTTTCTTCAATTTCAGTCTGAATTTGGCAATAAGGAGTTCATGGTCTGAGCCACAGTCAGCTCCTCGTCTTGTTTTTGCTGACTGTATAGAGCTTCTCCATCTTTGGCTGCAAAGAATATAATCAATCAGCCCCACCTCAAATCATCAGGCATTAAATCCTAGAGGTTGGGGACCCTGATTAAATCAAAATCTCCCTGTACATGAGCACTGACCTACCTAACACTGTGTTATGACAAGGCTTCCTAGAAAAGTCAAGGCTAAAATTGAATAGATTGTTAAATGCTTACTTAATCAGTAATTTTCTGATTAATCTGGAATTTAATAGTAAAAGTGCATGCATGCATACATACTAAGTTGCTTCTCTCATGTCCAACTCTTAGCAACTCTATGGACTATAGCCTGCCAGGTTCCTCTGTCCATGGGATTCTCCAGGCAAGAATAGTAGAGTGGGTTGCTGTGCCCTCCTCCAGGGGGTTTTCCCAACCAAGGGATGGAACTCGAGTTTCTTACATCTCCTGCAATGTAGGCAGATTCTTAACCTCTGAGCCACCTGGAAGCCCCAATAGTTAAAGTGCCACATGTAAATATATACGTAGTAAGAAAGAGTAAATTTGTGATGAACGGTGCAGGTGGTGAGACTGATTGCCAGTCTTGTACCCATTAGCTCCCTAGCCCTGTTCTAGCAGAGAACACACCTTCCTGCAGCAGCCATGAAGATGATCCACCTTGATCCCTAACTTCTGAACCCAAGCAAACACTCCCTGTGCTGCCCCATGTCAAGGACTTGACCCCTTACTGTGATTAACCTGCCCCATAGCCCAAGAGGTACTGTGGCCCCCACATTTTTAGATGAAGAAGCTGAGGCTCAGAGATGTGGAGCCAAGGTCACCAAGGAAGAAGGTGTCTCAAATCCAGGGCCTGCTGCCAAGCCCACGTGCTGTGTTGGGGGCCCCCCTCCATTTGCCAGTGCGTCCTAACCCTGGTCACTTCTTATCTGTTCTGCCTGTTGGGGACTGTGAGTGCCCACATGTCTTCCAGAGTGTGAGTCTCTCACCTTTGCAGCTGGACAACTGTTGTTGCCTTCCACCTGTGGAAGCAAAGCCCCTGTCCCCAGGAGCCCACAGCAGGCCTCTGCCCAATCACCTGCTGGTGGCCTGGGTACTGTCATGGGCAGGGATGCTGGTCCCACCACAAGCCACCACTCAAAATGTGAAAATCACATGATTCCAGTAGAATATAAGCTCTCAGAAGGCAGAGTCTTTGTCTGCCTTGTCACCTGCCACATTCCAAGCCCCTGGAAAAGCATCAATATACTTCTTAATGCTGACAACATGCAGCCTGATGGTCACAAATCTCAGACTTGTGGGCTGCTAATGCCTGTCTCCCCCATTCAGTGGTGAGGTTCCCCAGGCAAAGACTAAGCTTATGCATCTTTGTATCCTCCAAATTCCAGCATTTGTTCCTTCAATTCCTTAGTTTAGTCAACAAATGTGTATTATGGGTCAGGCACAGGCCTGAAGGATACAGCAAGAAAACAAAACAGGCAAAAACCCTTGGCCTCATGGTGCTAGGGTTTCAGCCAAGGTTTACCAGAGGTGTTTTTTGGGCCAGGAACCAAGCTAGGCCCTGGGGACATGACAGTGAACAAGGCAAAGAGGCCCCAGCAAGCAAACAAAGAAACAAATGAAATCATTACTAAGACGACAGCCATGGCTAGCCCAGGGCATGACAGGCACTCAATTGGTGTTTGAAAGAGAGAGGTACAGGGTAGTTACTAAGAGAAGAGACTCTGGGGAGCAAAAGGCCAAGGCTTGAAACCCAGCTCTCCCTTTCACCAGCTGAGTGGCCTGGTGTGGTCAGCTCACCTCTGTTAAGGCCAAGCTTTTCACCTGCTGGGCTTACTACATGGTGCAGCTGTGATTACGTGAGTTGGGAATAGGGAGGGAAGCAGAGAGAAGAAAGTCCCTCAGGAAACAGGCAAGCCAGTCCTGAGTCAAGGTGCAGGGGAAGTCAGAATAGGGGCATAGTAAGAGGCCAAGCTCCCGGAGATAGTGAAGGACAGGAAAGCCTGGTGTGCTACAGTTCACAGGGTCTCAAAGAGTCAGACACACCTAAGTGACTGAACAACTTGTGACCTATACTCCTGCCCCCTCCTGGGCCTAACACCAGTCAAAAGTAACAGCTAGGCAACAACCCACGCACAGCACCACCCTCCCCCCACCCACCCTCCCCCACCCCGTATTCATGACACACCTAGGACTGTTTTTGCAGGAATTTTTCATCCAACATTCAAATATCAATTAACATTAATGTTCAGCTGAAGAAGTTTGGTCAAGCCCTTCCTGCCCTAGATTTGACTGGGATTGGGCAACCCCTATGTCTCCCTGGATCAGTTGAGCTCACATGCAGCCCACCCCAACAACATCAAATGCAGAACTCAAGGAGCAGTGAACACTTGCTGGTGGCAGGAAGCAGGCGGTGGCGGAGGAGGGCTGTCAGCCTTCAAATCATCAAATCAAATCAAATCTGTATTTGATCATTCATCCATCCAAGACATATTTCTCCAAAACCTCAAGGTACAGGGTGGTGTTGGCCTAGAGTGTGAATCTGGTAACAGGTCACTCTGATTCTGCACATGCTCCTTCCTTTTCTAGAATATCCTTCCACCTCCCACTAGCATCACCCTGTCCCCACCTGCCCAGCTCCCCTCCATCTGGTGAATGTCCTCCATCAAGGCTAAGTTCAGACACATTTCCTCTTGACCACCTCTCCCAGTCTGGCTGCCCATTCCTTGTGCTCCCACAGGACCCCACCCTGCAATTAGCTCGGTCCTGCCCTGGGCCTGCTAGATAGTAACCACCTGTCTCTTGGTCTTCCTTTTTCTCTAGACAGTGACCTTCTTGAGGGCAGGTACTGGCTTTTTCTCTCTATTTATACAGTGCCAACCCAGTGCCTCAAAATGGAGTTAAAGTTTGATAAATATGTGTTGCCTGTTTGTGTGTCCATTCCTCACACTAGTCTGTGAGCTCTCACAGGTGAGAACTCTGTTTTGATCATAAATCATATCATAAATTAAGATAGATTAAGAAATTGAGTTAAATAGAGAAGTGCCCTGGCCTCGGGTACAGCAGGAAGAGTTGAAGAACCATGTACAATTGAAAACAGAAGCAGTGAGTGAAAATCTACTTATTGAACAATTAGACCATCCTTGTCTTTCACCCTCAAGCTCCCCCATATCCTCAGCTTCCAGGACATGGGCAGTCAGGTGAAAAAATTTTATTCTTTTAGTGTAAAACTCATGGCTCAGTTGGTAAAGAATACACCTGCAATTCAGTAGGCCCCAGTTCGATTCCTGGGTCAGGAAGATCCCCTGGAGAAGGGATGGGCTACCCACTCCAGTATTCCAGGGCTTCCCTTGTGGTGCAGCTGATAAAGAATCTGCCTGCAATGCGGGAGACCTGGGTTCTATCCCTGGGTTGGGAAGATCCCCTGGAGAAGAGAAAGGCTACCCACTTCAGTTCTCTGGCCTGGAGAATTCCATGGACTGTGTAGTCCATGGGGTCGCAGAGTTGGACATGACTGATCGAGTTTCACTTTCACTTTCAAAGCTCATTTATACATACAGTACCTAAACGGATGTATATTTAAGATATGAAAACTGTACAGGGTAGAGGCAACTAGGAACAAAATGTCTATAAAGTCTTGCTGCGGTGGGGAAGAGGTGGTGGGTGATAATGATGGAAAGGTTGAGAAACACTGGGTTAGACAGTGGAAGACACTGACAGGAGACTAGGGCGAGAAGCCACTGGAGTCGGAAGCCCTTTCTCTCCTCTGCCTCTCTGCTCTCTCCTAGGCAGCATCCCTGGCAGTGGCCATATCCCTACCTTGAATCAGCTTATGCGGATACCACAAAGCCCCAGGGCTCGAGTTGTGCTAGCTCCCTTTTGTCTCTTCAGACTGGAGGTGGTAACAGCGTCTTGTTATTGCTGACCCCTGGGTTGCCTCACAATCCTGTCTGACCTTTTAGCTCTTCCATCACTTATACAGTCATTCTCCTGATTAAATTCCTTCTGTTAATAATGGGAGGGGAATGTGGCAGCCCTATTTGGGCTTCACAAGCTTTGTACTTCATATTGCAGTGAGAAACATTTTTTTAATTTAATTAAAATATTTAATTAAATTATGATATTTAATTAAATTGAGTTAAGTAGAGAAGTACCCTGGCCTGGGGTGCAGCAGGCAGAGTTGAAGAACCTTGTACAATTGAAAAAGGAAGCAGTAAGTGAAAATCTACTTATTGAACGATGAGACCATCTTTGTCTTCCACCCCAAGCTCCCTCACACCCTCAGAATGAAAACCACAATCACAGAAAACTAATTAAACTGATCACATGGACCACAGCCTTGTCTAACTCAATGGAACTATGAGCCATGCCATGTAGGGCCACCCAAGATAGATGGATCATGGTGGAGAGTTCTGACAGAATGTGGTCCACTGGAGAAGGGAATGGCAAACCACTTCAGTATTCTTGCCTTCAGAACCCCATGAACAGTATGAAAAAGCAAAAAGATAGGACACTGAAAGATGGACGCCCCAGGTCGGTAGGTGCCCAATATGCACTGGAGAAGAGTGGAGAAATAACTCCAGAAAGAATGAAGACACGGAGCTAAAGAAAAACAATGCCCTGATGTGGACATGACTGGTGATGGAAGTAAGGTCCGATGCTGTAAAGAACAATATTGCATAGGAATCTGGAATGTCAGGTCCATGAAACAAGGCAATTGAATGTGGTTATTCAAGAGACAGTAAGAGTGAACATCGGCATTTTAGGAATCAGTGAACTAAAATGAACTGGAATGGGTGAATTTAATTCGGATGACCATTAAATCTACTATTGTGGGCAAGAATCCCTTAGAAGAAATGGAGTAGCCACCATAGTTAACAAAAGAATCTGAAATGCAGTTCTTGGGTGCAATCTCAAAACTGACAGAATGATCTCTATTCATTTCCAAGGCAAACCATTCAATATCACAATAATCCAAGTCTATGCCCTAACCAGTAATGCTGAAGAAGCTGGAGTTGAATGGTTCTGTAAAGACCTACAAGACCTTCTAGAACTAACACTCCAAAAAGATGTCCTTTTTGGACAGGGAAAAGGCTTTTTTTTTTTTTTTTTTTTACCAAGAGAACACACTGGTCATAGCAAACACCCTCTTCCAACAACACAAGAGAAGACTCTACACATGGACATCACCAGATGGTCAATACCAAAATCAGACTGATTATGTTCTTTGCAGCTTAAGATGGAGAAGCTCTATAGAGTCAGAAAAAACAAGACCAGGAGCTGACTGTGACTCAGATCATGAACTCCTTATTGCCAAATTCAGACTGAAATTGAAGAAAGTAGGGAAAACCACTAGATCATTCAGGTATGATCTAAATAAAATTCCTTATGATTATACAGTGGAAGTAACAAATAGATTCAAAGGATTAGATCTGATAAACAGAGTGCCTAAAGAACTTTACACAGAGGTTCGTGCCATTATACAAAAGGCAGTGATCAAGACCATCCCCAAGAAAAATAAATGCAAAAAAGCAAAGTGGTTGTCTGAGGAGGCTTTACAAATAGCTGAGGAAAGAAAAGAAGCAAAAAGCAAAGGAGAAAAGGAAAGATATACCCATTTGAATGCAGAGTTCTAAAGAATAGCAAGGAGAGATAAGAAAGCCTTCCTCAGTGATCAGTGCAAAGAAATAGAGGAAAACAATAGACTGGGAAAGACTAGAGATCTCTTCAAGAAAATTAGAGATACCAAGGGAACATTTCATGCAAAGATGGGCACAATAAAGGACAGAAATGGTATGGACCTAACAAAAGCAGAAGATATTAAAAAGAGGTGGCAAGAATACACATAAGAACTATACAAAAAAGGTATCTTCATGACCCAGATAACCACGATGGTGTGATCACTCACCTAGAGCCAGACATCTTGGAATGAGAAGTCAAGTGGGCCTTAGGAAGCATCACTATGAACAAAGCTAGCGGAGGTGATGAAATTCCAGTGGAGCTATTTCAAGTCCTAAAAGATGATGCTGTGAAAGTGCTTCACTCAATATGGTAGCAAATTTGGAAAACTCAGCAGTGGTCACAGGACTGGAAAAGGTCAGTTTTCATTCCAATCCCAAAGAAAGGCAATGTCAAAGAATGTTCAAACTACCAGACAATTGCAGTCATCTCAACACTCTAGCAAAGTAATTCTCAAAATTCTCCAAGCCTGGCTTCAACAGTACATGAACCAAGAATTTCCAGATGTTCAAGCTGGATTTAGAAAAGGCAGAGGTACCTGAGATCAAATTGCCAACATCTGTTGGATCATTGAAAAAGCAAGAGAGTTCCAGAAAAACATCTATTTCTGCTTTATTGACTATGCCAAAGCCTTTGACTGTGTGGATCACAACAAACTGTGGAAAATTCTTAAAGACTTGGGAATATCAGACCACCTCACCTGTCTCTTGAGAAACCTATATGCAGGTCAGGAAGCAACAGTTAGAACTGGACTTGGAACAGCAGACTAATTCCAAATTGGGAAGGGAATACATAAAGGCTATATATTGTCACCCTGATGTATATTCAGAGTACATCATGAGAAATGCTGGGCTGGATGAAGCACAAGCTGGAATCAAGATTGCCGGGAGAAATATCAATAACCCCAGATATGCAGATGACCTGACCCTTATGGCAGAAAGTGAAGAAGAACTAAAGAGCCTCTTGATGAAAGTGAAAGAGGAGGATGAAAAAGTTGGCTTAAAACTCAACATTCAGGAAAATAAGATTATGGCATCCAGTCCCATCACTTCACAGCAAATAGATGGGGAAACAATGGAAAGAGTGAGAGATTTATTTTTATGGGCTCCAAAATCACTTCAGATAGTGACTGCAGCAATGAAATTAAAAGATACTTGCTCCTTGGAAGAAAAGCTCTGACAAACCTAGACAGCATATTAAAAAGCAGAGACATTACTTTGCCAACAAAGGTCCATCTAGTCAAAGCTATGGTTTTTCCAGTAGTCATGTATGGATGTGAGAGTTGTACTATAAAGAAAGCTGGGTGCCAAACAATTGATGCTTTTGAACTGTGGTGTTGGAGAAGACGTTTGAGAGTCCCTTGGACTGCAAGGAGATCTAACCAGTCAATTCTAAAGGAAATCAGTCTTGAATATACATTGGAAGGACTGATGCTGAAGCTGATACTCCAATACTTTGGTCACCTAATGAGAACTGACTCACTGGAAAAGACCCTGATGCTGGGAAATATTGAAGGCAGGAGGAGAAGGGGATGACAGAGGATGAGATGGTTGGATGGCATCACTGACTAAAGGGACATGAGTTTGAGTAAACTCCAGGAGTTGGTGATGGACAGGGAGGCCTGGCATGCTGCAGTCCATGGGGTTGCAGAGTTGGACATGACTGAGTGACTGGAGTGAACTGAAAATATTTAATACTTCCAGAAGTGATAGTGGCTCATGTTGTAAATTAAAACAATAGCTGGCTCCAAACAGAAGAGTTGTAGGGTGAAATAAAGACACTGAATATGCAATGTTTTAGTTCTGGAGGATGGAGACATGCAAACCTTCCCCAGGTGTCCTACATGGCTGAGAACCTTTCTGTTCAATCAGCCCAGAGCCCCCGTGGACATTCTGGGTATTTCCCATTTGTAAGCCCTTCCCTGCTTTCCCTCTACCCAAGCCCTCTGGTGAGGTTTCCCTGATAGCTCCCTTGGTAAAGAAACCACCTGCAATACAGGAGACCCCAGTTCAATTTCTGGGTTGGGAAGATCCCCTGGAGAAGGGATAAGCTACCCACTCCAAGATTCTTGGGCTTTCATTGTGGCTCAGCTGGTAAAGAATCCACCTATAATGCAGGAGACCTGGGTTCAATTCCTGGGTTTAGAAGATCCACTGGAGGGGGCATGGCAACCCACTCCAGTATTCTTGCCTGGATAATTCCATGGACAGAGGAGCCTGGCAGGCTATAGTCCATGGGGTTGCAAAGAGTCGGACACAACTGAGTGACTAACTCTTTCTTTCTTTCAAGCCCTCCTGGATGGATGAGTGAAGGTTGTTGAAAGAATTTGTTTACATTCTTATTTAAGATAGTGACAAAATGTTCCCTTCTCCCTACTTTTCCAGAGCAAGTTAAGCATGCCTTTTGTTGATAAACCCACCCCCTCCTCTCAGGATTTTTTTAAGCAGAGGAGAAGAGTGTTCTTCAAGTGAGTGACAAGCCTAAGTGTGACTCTGTTCCTCAGCTGGTAAATGTGAACACCAAGTAGAAAACAAGTTGCAAAGCAGGGGGGTTTTCTGTATCTTCCTCTGACCTGCCTCAACCTAACCCAATGTTTGTTCCCATTTCTCCTTAAAAATAAAAGAAGAACCAAAAGGAACGGAGTAGGGGAGGGAAGGAAATCCTGACTCAGATACATGGGCTCTGAAACACACCTGGTGATCCTGGACCACTGATCTCTGCTTTCTTTTTATTTGTTTATTTGTGTTCTCTAATTTGGTACAAAACAGGATGGGGGGAAACCTTCGGGGCTTTTATTATTTACGTGTGTGTGTGTGTGTGTGTGTGTGACAGAAGCCAAACAAGGAAGGGGAATAGCAACGAAGACTCAAGGGAAATTTAACAAAATACCGACATTGGAGTTCCTTCAGGGAGCCCAAAGGCAATCGCTCTTCTCTTGCTTTTTCTCATTTACATTTTCTTCTCTTTCTGCAATGACCATTCTTTGCTTTTGTAATAACAACAACAAAAAAAAGCCCTACACATAAAACAAAAAACAATAAGGATTCTGTCTTGTTTTTAAAAAGTGAAAAAGACAAAACAATAAGGATTTACTGTATAGCATCTGGAACTATATTCAGTATCTTGAAATAACCTATAATGGAAAAGAATCTGAAGCTGAGCACCTGAAACCAACACAATCTTGTAAAGCAACTATACAGATTAATACATTTTAAAAAAAAGTAGCTGAGAGAAAAAAAATGAAACAGAATAAACTATATGAAAATAGAAACAGTGGTGGGACTTCCCTGGCAGTCCAGCAGCTAAGACTCCATGCTACCAATGCAAGGGACCTGGGTTCAATCCCTGATCAGGGGACTAGATCCCATATACTGCAACTATAGATACCGCATACCACACAGCTAGTAAATGTGAACCCATTTACATGTGAACATGGATGAGATGGTTGGATCGCATCACCATTTGAGGAAGCTCCAGGAGTTGGTGATGGACAGGGAAGCCTGGTGTGCTGCAGTCCATGGGTTGCAAAGAGTCAGACACGACTAAGCGACTGAAGTGCAGGGCTAAACTAAAACCTGGCTGCAACTAAAACCTGGCTCAGCCGCATAAATAAATAAAAACAATTTTTTTTTAAAAAGAGAAAATAGAAACAGTGGTTATTTCTGAATGACAAGATTTTTTTTCTTTTCACTCATCTCTGATGTCAGCCATGAAAAACTATTCCTTATACAAGAAAGAGAAAAAAGATAGTTCTGTCTCAGGGTCTCCCTTCACCCACTTCATCACATGTGGAATATCCCATCGCTGCCTCCAAACCTGAGCAGAAACTAAGAAATTCTTTGATTTCTCTCTCTCTTCTCTCTTTCATTGTCTGGGGAAGGAAGAAACAATAAATTAACGTCTAAAGAGGACTTCACCTTTGCTTGGTCTAATTCTGAATCACATTGTGAAAACTTTCTTCCATGGGCTTTTTAAAATTCAAACCAACATATCCATTATGCCAATAGATCATAGTGTTTTTGAGGGAACTGACTATTTCCTGTCATTTTTAATATCCCTCATAGTATCTATTCAGTCACTGGTAATAGGCAACTGGTGCTCCATCATTCATTCAACTAACCTTTACTGGGGGATGCAGGAGCATTATCACCTCAGTGAGGTCCCAGAAAGTAAAGACCAGGCATGGGCCCTGCCTTAAAGGATCCCCCACTCTCACTGCATGGAGAATACATGCATCCACAATAATTATAACCCAGAGTGACAACTATTAACCTGCACAGACCCTGCAGGGTCACAGAGGAAGCCTGGAATTTGTTGGCTTGAATTTTTAAGGGTGCAGGGTGCTGGGTGTCTGGAATGCTAAATTCACTGTATACAGGCTCATGAGAATCTGTGCATTCATGGATATCTCCTTGTCCCACTGACTTGCAAACTAAGCCTGTGGCTCAGCCTGACTCCATGCAGAACTCCCTGCATCCACACTCCCCTTGCCTCTTGGGCTGTTCATTGTTGAGGACTTTGATCAGATGGAGTCAGACAGCCTCCTCTCACTCTACAGGAGGCCAGACTCTGTCCCTCAATGAAGATTGATGGGACAAGAGCAGAGAATTTGCAATCTAGTAGGAAAACAAGAAAGCTCCAATAGCATTCTCATTGATTTGGGGAGCCTGTTCAAAACTCTCAACTAAACTCCTCAGAATCAACATTACTCCTGCGTGGGCCACATGGAAACATTGAGAACAATGTCTCAGACACTAGGGTCCTGATTACTGAAGTGCCTCCATCATTTACCATTTAATCATCCATCCTTTCAACACATATTGATTTATTACCTACTTGGGCCAAGCCACAACTGGCTCTGGGGGCACAAAGATGAAAGGCTGTGGTCTAGAGGGAAAAAACAAATGCAGGTAACACTTATGCAAGATGGAAGCCTCTAGAAAGCAGATGTGTGTGATAGCAGTGAGACCAGGGTCATCCTACATCATCCAGTGACCTTTTCCCTCCTCAAACAGTGACTAAGAGTTCACCCCTCAATAAACCACAAAGCTCTGATGGCTCCTTCCCCAGGGAAACCAACACTTGGTTCACCCACTTTCTGGAAGGCAGAAATGTATCTGCCAGTGATGTGACGTTGATCCACCCTGCTACACACACACACACACACACACACACTCACACACACACACAAATGGGGCACCAACACTCCCTGGAAAGAAACACATGCAGACACACAAACCCAGAGGACTGACCTCCCTCCCTCCCTCCCTGAGTGCAGGTGGGAAGTTTCCAGAAATGCACCCGTGTCAAGAAAACAGAGAGAAAAGAGCGCAGAAAACACATTGAGGGCTATTTCCATCAGCCCATCAGGCATCAAGACGGGATTTACTTTTCCATCTATTGCTGAGTTTTAAATGCCCAACCGCCACCTTTTGTCTCTGCTCTAGAGCCAGCGATTGTCAGGGTCCAAAGCTTATTTGCATCCACCACCTTTATTGAAACCACCAAGACCCCCGGGGCCACGCACAGCCTCCTGGCTCTGCTGTGAGTGCCAGTAGCATGGTACAGCCTTCTCTGGCAGAGGAGACACACACAGGCATCCCAAGAGAAACAGCAATTCCTCCCCAGGTTGCATTGCAGGGTAGCTACCTGAGTCCTGTTGTATCCACTAAACCCAGTGTCCTATTGCTGCCTGGCTCAATGATGGAAGCCAGGAAGAGTGTGATCCTGGTTTACAACCTTTTGAGAGGCTTTGGAAAGAACTTCCAGGTGGTAGTCTGCATCCAAGACTTCAGTAAGGTTCCTCCGTTGCTGCCCTGGTCAGCAGGGTGAGGCCAATCAAGTGACATAAGCCAGGAGAGGGCTCAGAGGAGTCAAGAAGAGAAAGAACGGGGAGGTCCATTGTCCTCCATGCTGCAAGAACACCCAGGCTCTGGAACCATGGCCTTGAGTTCAGGTCCTGATTCTTCCACCTGTGTGATCTTAACACTGAGCAGTAGTTCCAGGGTGCCAAGGTGGGCAGGCTGGCCACACTCCTCTACCTGCCACTCAGGGCGGGTGTGCAGATTCCATGGCTAAGGCAAGCCAAGTTTCAGACCCCAAGGAGGGCTGCTCCAATAAGGCCAGTTTCCATCCCTTTCCCAGTGAGGTTTGTACTTATGATGACTTTTTATGCAGATGACACCACCCTTATGGCAGAAAGTGAAGAAGAACTAAAGAGCCTCTTGATGAAAGTAAAAGAGGAGAGTGAAAAAGTTGGCTTAAAACTCAACGTTCAGAAAACTAATATCATGTCATCTGGTCCCATCACTTCATGGCAAATAGACTTTATTTTGGGGGGGGGGGCTCCAAAATCACTGCAGATGGTGACTGCAGCCATGAAATTAAACGATGCTTACTCCTTGGAAGAAAAGCTATGACCAACCTAGACAGCATTTTAAAAAGCAGAGATATTACTTTGTCAACCAGGTCCATCTAGTCAAGGCTACGGTTTTTCCAGTGGTCATGTATGGATGTGAGAATGGGGCTATAAAGAAAGCTGAGCGCCGAAGAATTGATGTTTTTGAACTGTGCTTCAAAATCTTGGTGAAGACTCTTGAGAGGCCCTTGGACTTCAGGGAGATCCAAACCAGTCCATCCTAAAGGAAATCAGTCCTGAATATTCAATGGAAGGACTGATGCTGAAGCTGAAACTCCAATTCTTTGGCCACCTGACACAAGGAGCTGACTCATTTGAAAAGACCCTGATGCTGGGAAAGATTGAAGGTGGGAGGAGAAGGGGACGACAGAGGACGAGATGGTTGGATGGCATCACCGACTCAACGGACATGAGTTTGAGTAAACTCTGGGAGTTGGTGATGGGCAGGGAGGCCTGGTGCGCTATAGTCCATGGGGTTGCAAAGAATCAGACACAACTGAGCAACTGAACTGACACAGCTTGCGGGACCTTAGTTCACTAGGCTCCCAGGGAATTCCTTTTATGGTGATTCTAAACGTCGCTGATGGAAATCCAGGCCCCACCAAGTTGGAATAGGTTTACTATAAGGCATCCCTTAGAACACAGGAAACAGGAAAGGAGACAAAGAGAGGAACAGCTGTCCAAACTTAAGCTCTCCAGACTTAACAGGGGCCCCCAGAAAGCTAAGATCTGCCTGGGCAGATGCTCTCAGCACTCAAACGTCTTCCTCCCTTCCACTCACTAACTCAGTTCTCCTAAATGTCAGCACTCTTTCAGGCCTTGGGGACTCTGCACATGCTATTCCCACTACCTAGAAAGCCCTTCTTCCTCTTCTTCACCCTGACGCTCCCAATCTGTTCTTCATAACTAAGCTCAAGGAGTTGTTCCTCCTCCAGGAAGCCTTCCTGGCCTCCTCCCAGGCTGGGCTGTGCGTTTCCTCTCTATCTACTGTGGACATCTACCTGTTTGCCCGTCTTGCCACCAGGCCAGGAGGCCTGGGGCTAGGGACCAGATTTCACTGATATATTAATGTTCCCAGCGCCTGGCACATGGAAGACACCTAATACATGTCTGATTCATTCATTCAACAAATATTTACTGACCAGATTTCACTGATATATTAATGTTCCCAGCGCCTGGCACATGGAAGACACCTAATACATGTCTGATTCATTCATTCAACAAATATTTACTGAGTACATGCTATATGCCTGGCACACCAACACCAGAGTAAACAAAAAGGCCAACTCCCTGTCATCATGAAGCCAGGAGACAGACAATTAAAACAAATTAACCATATAAGTATATTATAACTCAAGTCATGGCAAATTCCAGGAAGATAAACTAAAGCAGAAAAACAAGGATGGGGCTGTGTTAGAGAAGGGACAGCTGTTTATGCAGGGAGGGAAGGGGAAGGGGCACTGGGGGAACATTGAGCAGAGCCCTGAAGCAAGTGAGGATGGGCCATATGGATATTTACAGGAAGCAGGCTGACTGATTCAACTCCCAGATCTATCAGTTATTACCTGTGTAAGTTTAAGGAAGTCTCCTAACTTCTTTATGCCTCAGTTTTGTCACCTGTATAATGGGAATCTTGCCTACTTCATAGAATTAAGAGGTTTGTTTTTTTTAATTGTGACAAAATACACATCAATTAAATGTATCGCCTTAGCTATTTTTAAGTGTACTTTTCAAAGGCATTAAGTATGTTCACATTGTTGTGCAACCGTCACCACCATCTATCTCTAGAACTCTTTCCATGATGTAAAATTGGAACTCTGTTCCCATTAAACGATAACTTCTTATTCCCCTTCCCAGCCCCAGGCAACTGCCATCCTACCTTCTGTCTCTATGAATTTGACAACTCCAGGTACTTCATATAAATGGAATCTTCCATTATCTGTCCTTTCATGACTGGCTTATTTCACTTATTTAATTTCTCACAGTTCACTCATGTTGTAGCATGTGTTGGGATTTCCTTCCTTTAAAAAGCTGAGTCATATGTCATGGTTTGTGTATATATACACCACACTGTGTGTATGTGACACTCACCCATGGATGAACACTTGGATTTCTTCCATGTTTTAGCTATTGTGAATATACTGCTATGAACATGAGTGTACAAATGTCTCTTCAGATTCCTGCCGTCAATTCTTTTCAGTTATATACCCACAGTGGAATAGTTGGATCACAATGTAATTTTGTTTTTAATTTTTGGAGGAATTACCGAATTGTTTTCCATAGCAACTGCATCATTTGACATTTCCAGCAGCAATGCACAAGTTTTCTAGTTTCTTCACATCCTTGCCACGAATATTTTCTGGTTTTTTGATAGTAGCCGTCCCAATAGGTGTGAAGTGGTATCTCATTGTGGTTTTAGTTTGCATTTCCCTAATGATTAGTGATATTGAGCATCTTTTCACGTGGTTATTGGCCATTTCTATATCTACTTTGGAGACTATCTATTTAAGTCCTTTGCCTACTTTTTCGTTTTTTTAGCTGAGCTGCAAAGCATGTGGGATCTTAGTTCCCCAGTCAGGGATTGAACCTGTGCCCTCTGCAGTTGAAGTGCACGATCTTAACCACTGCACCATCAGAGATGTTTCCTTTGCCCACTTTTTCTATCAGGCTGTTTGATTTTTTTTTTTTTTTCTGCTCTTGCTTTGTAGGAGTTCTTTGAGTATTCTGGATATTAACCCCCTATCAGATGTGTGATTTGCAAGTATTTTCTCCCATTCCGTAGGTTGCCTATTCACTCTAATTGTGTCCTTTGAAACACAGAAATTTTTTATTTTGATGCAGCTCAATATTTCTATTACTCTTTTGCTGCCTGTGCCTTTGGTGTCATATTGAGAAACCATTGCCACATCCAATGTCATCAAGCTTTTCTCTGTTTCCCCCTAACAGTTTTATAGTTTCAGCTCTCAGGTGTATGTCTTTGATCTATATATGCCATTATTCTTGCACACAACTTTTTTTTTTATTTTGAGTACATAGATCAGGTCTGCATCCCCCACGATATGTAGGACAGTGGAATGCATAGAAGGCGCTCAGTAAAGGAACCTTGCAGATGATAGCATTGACTACTGGCCAGCAGCCTTCCTGTATGAAACTTCTCTGAGAGAGGATAGGACAGACTAATACAACCACCCAGTCTCAAACCAGCCCACCCCCAAAGGTTTTTAACCAGCCTTTCTTCTCTCGATTAATTGCAAATAGGAGCCAGGAATGAAGCCAAAGGCAGGGCTGGGGTGGGCAGGGCTGGCTTCTCAGGCATCTGTAGAACCACACTGGAGTTTAGCATGAAGGATGTGCTTTGGCATGAAAATGGACTCAAGAGTCCCCACAACGCCATCTTCCTGCTGTTGCCGCTGACCAGCAGCCAGCTATCCTGCCCATCAGTTCTCTCTACTCTGTCTCCAGCTCTGGGCAGAAATAACTGCCTGATTGCAGCAAGGAGGATAAGGCAGGAGGGTGGTGGGCATGAGGAAATAGACATAGTGCCATAATGGAAAAAACTCACAGTGGATCTTTTGGGACAAGGCAGGAAGCCTCAACTCCCAGACAGATCAAAGAGGAAACAACAGTCTAAAAATAGGACCTGGGAGGAGGAAGGAAGGACCAAGAGAGATTAGACTAAAACATCAAAAGAGAAGGGTTACACCAGTGCAGACCAGCCAATTGCCAGGACCCACTTCTGTGCTTGTTACCAGGGGAACAACTTAAAGGCACACAGAATCCATTTGGTCAAACCACACATATGGCAAATCACACATTCACATAGCATCCACTCTGCTTCTACCGGGGTCTGCATCTACTAGGGTCAGGCATGTCCCAGGCCAAGGTGGACTCAGTGACAAGAGAAGCTGTCACACTCCCACAAAGGCTTTAAAGTTCCAGTATGACAATGTGTACTCAATCTCCTTCCCAACTCCCACCACCATGGCAACCAAATCATTTGACAAAAGGAGGCAGGAGGGGATGATTCCCTCCCGTCCAGTGGCCTTGTCCTTTGGTATAATAGTTCAAGGTTTTACCACCAACCATTGTGCTGCACTGTATTTGGAAGATCTCAAAGCACCTAGATGCTTATGTCAATGGAGCTAGTTTCACACCCATGGGGTTCCAGAAAGAGTATTCCAAAGCAATGTGTTGGGATAAGTATCTGCTTATTCCAAACCAATGACCCTGAGGAACACTGCATGCATGCGTGCTCAGTTGTCTTCAGCTCTTTATGATCCCATGAACTGCAGCCCACCAGACTTCTCTGTCCATTTAGAATTTTCCAGGCAAGAATACTGGAGCGGGTTGCCATTTCTTACTCCAGGGGATCTTCCTGACCCAGGGATCAAACCCGCATTTCTTGCGTCTCCTGTATTGGCAGGCAGATTCCTTACCTGGGAAGCCCTGAGGAACCTGGCAAAGAACAAAGAGAGAGGTTGAAAGCAACCTGGATATACCCTTGTCCTTCCAATTTTATTTACAAATCAAGTTTTATGTTATCTCATCTTTTGATTAATAACTTATTGATGTTTCTCAACAATAATAAGCAGGAATTCAATAACTCCCGATTACAAATGTTGGAACCACCAACTCTTGAGCTGGAAGCACCTTGGGCAAGTGCAAAGAACTTGGAGCTGGGCTAGCCCTACACATCCTCTCCTGCAAATTCTCCCATCGTCCCCTTCAACTAGTGAAAACCAGCATGTGGCAGGCATCCAATAACTGGATGAGGATGGGCGTGATGGAAGTGTGCTGCAGTTTCCTCATTATAAAAGGGAAACAAATATCATGGCCTTATAGAGTTTGTGGAGCAACAAGAGCGTCTATGGATACAGCTGTCTCATGTTCGCTGCTGCCACGAGTGTGTTACCACATATTGATCCACCACCTACACATCCATGCAGCAAGATTTCCCAGAGAGAAAGAGCCACCTGCTCAGTGGAGTGCCTTAACATCATGATCGCGATGTCTCACATTTCCTTCTGGAAGAAAGGAGGAACAGAGGAGGAAGGGGAAGTCATTCATTCTGGATGCCCACCAAGTAACCTCCTGCCTCACTGCATTATTTCCTTCACTCCTCATGGCAACTCTAATGATAACATGATTTTTCTCATACAATTTGTTCATTCCTACTTAATTTTTATTTTATATTGGAATCATTTAAATTATAATTAAATTATTTATAATTATATATAAATTATTTATAATTATTTAAATTATTTATATCTTACATTACTATATATGTAGTTGATTAACAATTCTGTGTCAGTTTCAGGTGTATGGCAAAGTGATTCAATTAGACATGTATCTATTCTTTTTCAGATTCTCTTCCCATTTAGGTTGTTAGAGAATAGTAAGCAGAGTTCCTTGTCTGTACAGAAAGTCCCTGTTGGTTATCCATTTTCAATATAACAGCGTGTACGTGTCCATCCCAAACTCCCAAAATAACCCTCCCCCAGTAACCATAAGTTTGTTCTTTAAGTCTGGAGTCTGTTTCTGTTTCATAAGTAAGTCCCTTGGCATCACTTTTTTAGCTTCCTCATATAAATGATACCATACAAAGTTTGTCTTTTTCTGCCTGACCTACTTCGCTTAGTATGATAATCTCCAAGTCCACCCACATTGCTGCAAATGACATCATTTCATTCTTTTTAATGACTGGGTAATATTCCATTGTATATATGTACCACATCTTCTTTATCCAGTCCTCCATTGATGCGCACTTAGGTTGCTTTCACGTGTTGGCTATTGTAAGCAGCGCTGCAATGTCTAGTGATTATGTTTTATGTTTTATTTTTCCCACTAACGATGAGGAACCCAAGTGAACCTAAAGTCAGAAAGTTTAAGTTGCCCAAGGTCACAAAGCTGTGTGATTTGGTCAAAGCTGGGAATCCAACATAGCTCTGAACCAGGACCTATCTTTCCTGAAACCACCAGGGACTTGTGGGTTAGTAAGAATAAATGAGGGGGTTTGAATCACCTTCCAGGAACATTTTAAATCACTTTCTCTATGTCTTCTTCACCCTTTACCCTTCAGGTAACACTGATCCCACAGAGCTGACACCTGAAACTTCAGGACCTGCTCTTAGCCATCAGTGGTGGGGAAGTACTTCATCAGCAGGTAAGCATTCTTTAACATCACACACAAAAATAAATTCAAAATGGATTAAAGACCTAGATAGAAGATCAGATAGTATGAAACTCTTGGAAGAAAACATAAGCAGAACATTCTTTGACATAAATCACAGTAATATCTTTTTGGATCCACCTCCTAGAGTAATGAAAATAACAACAAAAATAAACAAATGCAATCTGATTAAACTTAAAATCTTTTGTACAGCAAAGGAAACCACAAACAAAATAAAAAGACAACCCCCAAAATGAGAGAAAATATTTGCAAAGAAAGCAACCAACAAGAGATTAATCTCTGAGATATGCAAATAGCTCATGCAGCTCAATATCAATAAAACAAACAGCCCAATCAAAAAATAAGCAGAGGATATAAAAAGACTTTTTTTCCAAAGACATACTGATGGCCAATAAGTACATGAAAAGATGATAGCTCAGTACAGCCGCTCAGTCGTGTCTGACTCTTTGTGACCCCATGAATCGCAGCACGCCAGGACTCCCTGTTCATCACCTGCACCCGGAGTTCACCCAAACTCATGTCCATCGAGTTGGTAATGCCATCCAGCCATGTCATCCTCTGTCATCCCCTTCTCCTCCCGCCCCCAATCCCTCCCAGCATCAGAGTCTTTTCCAATGAGTCAACTCTTCCCATGAGGTAGCCAAAGTATTGGAGTTTCAGCTTTAGCATCAGTTCCTCCAAAGAACACCCAGGACTGATCTCCTTTAGAATAGACTGGTTGGATCTCCATGCAGTCCAAGGGACTCTCAAGAGTCTTCTCCAACACCACAGTTCAGAAGCATCAATTCTTTGGCATTCAGCTTTCTTCACAGTCCAACTCTCACATCCATACATGACCACTGGAAAAACCATAGCCTTGACTAGACGGACCTTTGTTGGCAAAGTAATGTCTCTGCTTTTGAATGTGCTATCTAGGTTGGTCATAACTTTGCTTTCAAGGAGTAAGCATCTTTTAATTTCATGGTTGCAATCACCATCTGCAGTGATTTTGGAGCCCCCAAAAATAAAGTCTGACACTGTTTCCACTGTTTCCGCATCTATTTGCCATGAACTGATGGGACCAGATGCCATGAGCTTAGTTTTCTGAATGTTGAGCTTTAAGCCAACTTTTTCACTCTCCTCTTTCACTCTCCTCTTTCACTTTCATCAAGAGGCTTTTTAGTTTCTCTTCACTTTCTGCCATAAGGGTGGTATCATCTACATATCTGAGGTTATCGATATTTCTCCCGGCAATCTTGATTCCAGCTTGTGCTTCTTCCAGCCCAGCATTTCTCATGATGTACTCTGCATATAAGTTAAATAAGCAGGGTGACAATATACAGCCTTGACGTACTCCTTTTCCTATTTGGAACCAGTCTGTTGTTCCATGTCCAGTTCTAACTGTTGCTTCCTGACCTGCATATAGGTTTCTCAAGAGACAGGTCAGGTGGTCTGGTATTTCCATCTCTTTCAGAATTTTCCACAGTTTATTGTGATCCACACAGTCAAAGGCTTTGGCATAGTCAATAAAGCAGAAATAGATATTTTTCTGGAACTCTCTTCCTTTTTCCATAATCCAGTGGATGTTGGCAATTTGATCTCTGATTCCTCTGCCTTTTCTAAAACCAGCTTGAACATCTGGAAGTTCACGGTTCACGTATTGCTGAAGCCTGGCTTGGAGAATTTTGAGCATTACTTTACTAGCATGTGAGATGAGTGCAATTGTGCGGTAGTTTGAGCATTCTTTGGCATTGCCTTTCTTTAGGACTGGAATGAAAACTGACCTTTTCCAGTCCTGTGGCCACTGCTGAGTTTTCCAAATTTGCTGGCATATTGAGTGCAGCACTTTCACAGCATCATCTTTCAGGATTTGAAATAGCTCAACTGGAATTCTATAGCCTCCACTAGCTTTGTTTGTAGTGATGTTTTCTAAGGCCCCCTTGACTTCCCATTCCAGGATGTCTGACTCTAGGTTAGTGATCACACCATCGTGATTATCTTGGTCATGAAGATCTTTTTTGTACAGTTCAACATCGCTAATTATTAGAGAAATGCAAATCAAAACTCCAGTGAGGTATCACCTTGTACTGCTCAGAATGGCCACCGTCAAAAAATCTACAAACAATAAATGCTGGAGAGGCTATGGAGAAAAGGGAACCCTCCTACACAGTTGGTGGGAATGCAAATTGGTACAACCACTGTGGAGAACAGTATGGAGTTTTCTTAAAAAAAAAACTAAAAATAGAACTAACATATGGTCCAACAATCCCACTCCTGGACATAAAACTGGAGAAAACCATAATTCAGAAAGATACATGCATCCCAGTGTTCATACAATAGCCGAGAGATGGAAGCAACCTTAATGTCCATTGACAGATGAATGGATAAAGAAGATGTGTACATATATAGAATGGAATATTACTCAGCCATAAAAAATAATGAAATGATGCCATATGTAGAAATATGAATGGATTAGATGAAGTCAAAGATAAATATTATATTATCACTTATATGTGGAATCAAAAAAATGATACAAATGAACTTATTTACAAAACAGAAACAGACTCATAGACTTCAAAAACATGCACAAGCACAGCTGCTTATCGTTATCAAAGAGAAAAGATGTGGGGGATGGATAAATTGGAAATTTGGAGTTAACATATACACACTGCTACACATAAAATAGATGGTCAGCAAGAACCTACTGAATAGCATAGGGAACTCTACTCAATGTTCTGTTATAACCTACATGGGAAAAGAATCTGAAAAAAGAATGGATCTATGTATAACTGAATCACTTTGCTGTATACAAAACTACTGTACTCCAAAATAAAATAAAAATGAAAAGAAATAAAGTATCTTGCGGGGCAGAGGAGCCTATTTGCCAGGGAAGCTATTTTGGGTGGGGGTGGAGGTTGGCGTGGAGGTGGAGAGGGGATCCCAAGAGGAGAAATAAGTCAACTTGCAGCTCCTTCCGTACATTTCTGCATTTCTCAACCCACAGCTCACTGCTCATGTTTACAGTGTTACCACAGCTGCCCACTAGAGGGAGTCACTTCCCCCACCCCACCCCCAAACACACACACACACACACACAAACACACATGCACACACACCCACACATTCACACGCACAAGCACAGCTGCTTAGGGAAACAGTGCTCTTTCTTCTAAGTAAAGCCACATGACTATGATCTTTCTAAAACAGTCTTCATCAAGAAACAAAGTCATCTACTGGATCATATAAATTTGAACCAATTACAAACTGTGGGGCTTCACCTTGCAAGATGCTACCTGGAGCCAAACCAGCTGCCCAGTCAAGGAGATGCTGACTGGTTAGGCCTGGTTGGTCTTCATGTGCTCCCAGCGTCCTGGTCCTTTCCACTGCCCTCTCTGGGAACCCTGACCCGACTTCTCTGGGAGGAGAAAGTGTATTCTGGGTATTGAGAGGTAGGGTGGGGCAGTGGACACACTCCTGACCTCCTCACCATCCCTTCCTGCTATGCCAAGCTCTCTCCCCAGAGCAGAGGCTGGGCATGGGTCTGGGGAGGCCATAGGTTCCCTTTAGAAGCTGAGTGATTATTTCCTTCCAGAACAGCAATTGTTACCCTGAGACCTGGGAGCCAGGGAAGCTGCTTCTCCCCTCGGACCCAGCACTGCATCTGTGCAGCTTGAAGGCTGCTCAGAAGAGAGAGGAGAGAGGGGACGGGGAGACAGAGAGAGGGAAGGACCGGAGAAGAAAGAGGGGAGAAGGGGGGAGAGAGGAGGGTTGGAGAACAGTTTAGAGGAAGGAGCCAGACATTAAGAAGCAAAAGTGATGATGTTGAGGCTGGTCTTCTGAGTGAAAAACTGTCTTTGGGGTAATTGCAGCGGGAGGATTTCAGAGAAGGAAAATTATCTCAGAGCACCAACTCCAAATGATGGCAGCACCCCTTCCCTAACATGAGTCCCTCCCAGTGAGAATTATAGATCTCACCTGCAAGGAAAGATGAGGACCACGCTGACTGCACATAAAGATAACAGTAGCTAAGTCAGAATAGTAGCATTCACTGAGCACCTTCTGTGTGCCCGACATTTGTATACATATTACACTGTGCAGTCTGGGCTCAGTTGCTCAGTCATGTCTGACTCTTTACAATCCCATGAACTGTAGTTTGCCAGGCTCCTCTGTCTATGGAATTTTTCAGGCAAGAATACAGGAGTGGGTTGCCATTTCCTTCTCCAGGGGATCTTCCTGACCCAGGAATTGAATCTGTGACTCTTGCATCTCCTGCATTAGAAGGTGGATTCTTTACCAGTGAGCCACCTGGGAAGTCCATACACAGTACAGACATTTTCTTCATTCCATCTTCACTGCAGCTCTCCAAAGTAGAGACTGTGTTTATATTCCTTCAAGGCAAGAAGAGTTCAGGTGATTCACTGGATGTGCCGCAGAACTTTCTGGAGTAGACTAGACTGGAACAGGACTTGAGCCTAGATCTGTCTGAATCCAGGAGCCACTGTATCTTCACCACTATTGGCAAGGACATTGGGTGAGGACTTCAGCAGGGCCATTGCATGCTGTTGCATAGGCTGTGGATTGTACAAGGGCCTCCTCCTCCCCTAGCAGGAAGGGCTTTTCCTGCCAGACTACCTGTAGGGCTGTGAGCACCCAAGGAAGGGGCATCTTTCCCTAGTTCATCCAGGGGGGCTGGGTCAGCCATGGGCCTCTCTGCCATTGACCTAGACTATTTCCTCTTGTTTCTCAATAACCCTCTCAGGAAGGTATAGCAGTGCCCCCCCTCAACCCCCCCATGACAAGTTCATAGATTTAACACTGACAAGTTCAGTTATTTGCAAGACCCCCCCCCAGAGTGGGTCTGTGATGTGACATCATGGTCTGTGATGTGACATCATTGGTCACTTTGCTGGGGCTTAAATCTAAATCCTTGTGGGAAGGTCATCTGGCTGGGGGGTGGCTCAGTTGCTCACAGGCTGGATTCAGCTCTCTGTGTCACTTGGTTATATCTCATTGTTTCTCCTTTTATGGAAAAACTTGATGGAGGATGGTATTCATAAGTATTTGAATTATTTTAAAAAATGAAAAAGAATATCATTCAGAGAAAGATGGAGATGGCACACTTCCAAGGGTTTAGTTACTGTTCATAACAAGCAGGCTGATTAAGGGAGCCATTGAGACCAGTAGCAGTGGGGAACAGGTAACACACAAAGCCCAGAGGGGCGAGAGGAGAGAACAGCACCCCTGGAAGTAGGATGAACTGGAGGTGGCCCAGAGGGACTGAGGCCAAAGAAGGGGGTGGCAGGAATAGACACCTTGACCTGTTTACTCTCATCTCCTGATCTGCTGTCCCAGCCTCTCACTCAGGTCAGACCCGAGGGGAAGGCAGAGGACAGGGAGCTGGGGTGATTTGATCCATGGAGATCAGCCAGCTCCACACAGGGTTCAAGACTGGAGTGAGCCATGGGGCTGGGGGAAGGCGGAGGGTGGCCTCTGTTTCCCTCTAAGAAGAGACGGACGCTTTCCTCAGCTTCCAGGGGCCGGGGGTGTTGCTGGCAGCTTGCCCTCAGCTGTCTGCCCTCATGGTGGGCTCAAAGTCCAGAGCCCTCATCTTTCTGGGTGAAGCGCTTGGGCAACACTGAAGAGTTGCTGAGGGTGTGGAGCAAGAGGAACTCTTCTACTCAGCTAATGGGAGGCTAGATTGGTGTTGACCGACTGGAGACCAATCTGGCAAAAGTAAACGAGGCTGGATATTTGCAGACCTCTTGAGTTAGCAATTCCGCTCATGGATAAATACTTTGAAGAAACTCAAGCAAGAGCACAAGAATGTGGCATGAAAATATTCATTGAAGTAGTGTTTGTAATGGCAGAAACAGTCTCAGAATGGCCATCCACAGAAAAATGGATAAATAACTTGTGATGTATTAACATGATGGAATGTTCTACAGAGTTGAAATGACTGAAGTACAGCTCTGTGGGCCAACATGGGCAACTCTCCAAAGCATAATATTGAACAACATAAAGGTAAGTTGCAGAAAGCTGTACGCAGTGGCATAATAGTTTCTAATGCATGTATGTACATAGTATATATTATTACATAATGAAAACTTTATATTATAAATAAATAGAATTTTAGAAACATATAATAATAGAATTATTTAAGGAGACAGTATTTGTATCAATAATATAAAAACATACCTATGAGTAGTAGCCAAATTTAGAGGGAGGGAGGAAATGCATGGGTACATAGGGGACTCCAACTGTGTCTGTACCACTGTTCTTTTATTGGAAATCTGGCAAAATGGTGAAATTTTATAAACCCGGATAGCAGGTGCATGGCTGCCAGGCTATTCTGCGTGTTGGCATCGTGCATACATTTTGAAGATCTCTAATATTTAACATATTTCATTCTGGGACCCTTGGGCTCAATATTTCAAATCACACCTCTAATTAACCAATTTCAGTCACATGTTTCCTAAACACTTTGACCCTCCTCTAAAACACTGCCCTCCCGCTGTGTAAGAGCTCTCAGTTTTCACCCCACTGCCCTGAAATTTGGGCAAGTGCTCTCTTGTTAAGTCCAGCATTTGCTTCAGTTTGTTTTCAGAATCATCTGACATGCAGGCTGCCACCAAGCACATTTGACTTGCTTCTGCTTCATCACTGGAGAGGCTTCAAGTCCTGCAAAAGGACTCAGGAAACACAGTCTCCCTCCCAGGGAACCCTGCCCAGTCCAGGTACCAGGAAACCTAAGGACATAGGTCCAGAGAGAATGGCTCTTCCAGCAACCGTGGCACCCAGAGGCTTGGCTTCCCCGCAGAGCCCTCGGCTTATCTATACCCTCAGGAGGCTTCTGGGGATTGCCTTTGCCAAAAGCAGAGACCAACTCCAGGGTTTCAAGGATTTCACAGCGTGGCAGAGTGCAATGCCCCTCTGAGTTATTTCCTGAAATCCATACTAAAAAGGCCTTCAAGGAAATATCTAATCGGCTTCCACTTGAGTCCTGACAAAAACCCAAAATTGCCTTCCATTTTCCTGTCTCAGAACCCCCCACTCCCAAACACATGCAGCCTCTGCTGCCTCCTCCAATCCTTTCTAAATATAAAAGGAGAACTCACCAACTCCAGGGATGAACCGGCAGCACCCCAGAGTGCAGGGGCGTGGTGAGCCCCCCGTGGTCTTGTACCCATCATCACCCTGCTCCCTGAGGGCATGTATCCAAGGGAGCCACTCCCCTTCTCTCTGGGCACCTCTGTTTTCTCTCTGGGCACCTCTCTGCTCCTCACTGGGCATCAGCAGGGCTGCTGGACCTGCCGGGCAGATGGCCATGAAACAGGCCAGAGTCATGCCTGAATGAGCCTACCTCCCAGTGGGGGAGACAGGCGATTTACAAGTAAACTAATAGTCACACAATATCACTGCAGGTGGAGACACGTGCTAGGTGCAGAAGCAAAGTGGGAGAAAGAGGCCGTGCATGGAAGTAGGGAAAGACCATGCCTCATTTTCAGGGTCAGGAAGCCTTCACGGGGGAGGCGACTTAAGAGAACACAGGGTGGGAGCCAGGTGGAGACATCTCGGGGAGAATGAATCCAAGAAAAGGGACCAGCAAGGATGTGATGGGAGATGCAGGTGGTGAGGCAACCAGGGCAGACCTTGCCCCAGTGCCGCGAGAGCACTGTCATGGCCGCCATGTTACGGAGGAAGAGACAGAGGGTCCAGGAGGATACGAGGCTTGCCACGACCCCACAGCCAGTATGTGCTGGCTGAAGCCAGGCTGTCTGACTCTGAGAGGCATTGCTCCCCTTCTCCCTATCATAGGACACACACAGATCCACGGCCCATATCCAAATCCTGGATCAGCTGTGAGTCGAAATCCAGGAAACTCCAATTTAAGAATGCTCATGCAGTTTGGTATGGCACAATCTGTGATACACCCAGGGGATCCAGGACAGCACACAATTAAACATATGAACATAGCATGACAAAATCAGACATAGTAATATTTATACACCAAAATATATAAATCTTCACACTCAGTGGAGCTATTAATAGCCTCCATTCAGGTGAGGTTTTGCCACCAAATTCAGGTCATATTTTGATGCCAAGCTAGTTACAAAAAGAAATAGCAAACAATTTTTGGTTTTCACAGCCTTAAGGATTTCCACTAAGAGCATGAGGGTCACAGAGTTATAGCTTCTGAAAATGACAGCTCTGTGAAGACAGGTGGTGGAGAAGCCAGTTGGAAATGAGGTCACCCATGTTCCCATCTTGGCATGGCTCAGCCTGAAGGAGCTGTCACCAAGGGGGCCGAGCGCTCGGGGTGCGAACTTCCTCCTTAGCAAAGGAGCCAACAGCCGCTCCAGAGCAGCTGGCAATGCACAGGAGAAAGGTGATGCGGAGTCCAGATCAGGGGAGAAAATGGGACAGGAAAGCCCAGCTTTACCAGCAAAGCACCAAAATGGAAGCGTTCTTTATATTTATTATATAATAATATAGATTATATGGTCTTCCCTGGTGGTTCAGAGGTAAAGAATCCACCTGCAATGTAGGAGACATGGGTTAGATCCCTGGGTAGGGAAGATCCTCTAGAAAAGGGAAAGGCTACCCACTCTAGTATTCTTGCCTGGAGAATGGACAGGCAAGAATGAACAGAAGAATCTGGTGGGCTACAGTCCATGGGGACACAAAGAGTCGGACACGACTGAGCGACTAACACACACTTCACATATATTATATTATATATTTTTGCCCTTGCCATGTGGCATGTGAGATCTTAGTTCTCCAACCAGGGATTGAACCCATACCCCTTGCACTGGAAGTATGGAGTCTTAACCACTGGACCACCTACCTAGGAAGCCCCTAGAAATTTTCCTTTCAGCTCTTCTTATAGTGTCCTTGTTAGACTGGGTTGAGTTTGAAAATCTAGCCAGAGGCAGAGAAGTTTGCAGGGGTTAATAATCAGTTGGCTGTTGCTCTGGCTAAGCCGTGAGGAAATCACTATGGGAAAAGAACAAAAGAAAAATACAGCAATATAGTACAATCTGAACAAAAGTACATCAGGTTGATTAGTCGGGGTCGTCATGCCCTGCTAAGCTGAGGAAAAACATAGTATGGACCTTGGAAAGCCGGGTCAGTGCAAGTTCAGGACACTGCTTGTGCACACACTAGGATGTTTTCCCAAAGCATATGTGAGTCTATGACCTCCAGCTGGGTGATACCCCTTCTACAAGAAACTAGCAAAGATAGTTCAAAGAAATCAATCAAATGGGAGACATGACCAGGGATACAGGAGGCTGATTTTATGATAGCACAACAGATACTTTCTGTTTGCCAAGATACTAAATAAAAGTGATGTGGCTCTGAGGAACAGGGTTCTTGATCCAAGAGGTCTTGAGTCCCCTGGTCCCATCTTTAAAACTTTAATTCTGTCTCTAATTTCTATTCCCAAACTGTGGGTCAATCATTTTTGATCCCTACCTGCTGTGCTGGCTGCAGCAGAAGTTAAAGATGGGAGAGACAGAAAAGCATCTTTCTTCAGATTGAAAAAAAAAAAAAAATCAATCTGGTGCCTAAGTCTTGGTCCTCCTGCCCCTATTCCTACCAAGAAATGCAAACCAATTCTGAACCCCTCTCTGGGCTCCTCCTCCCCACCTACCTTAGACGGGCCAGAAACCAGAGTAAGGCTGAAGGCGCTGGGCAGAGGAACCAGGATTAGAGGAGCCATTTCTTCCTTCTGCCCCTCAGCCTGGGGAAGAGGCCTTGACCATCATCCCCACCCAAGGTCAGGTGGAAACTCACAGTCCACATACGGCCTCCACTTCTGTCCTAATCAGCTTTAAGATTCACTGAGAATCAAATGGCAACAGAAGTAAGAAGGAAATGACACAGGCTCAGGCATTCCTAGGGAAATTGGGAAAATAGCCATTTATTCGTTCAATTATTCAATAACTGTATTTTGAGTACCTGCTATATGCCAGGAAGTTTACTGAACACCTACCATATGCATCAGAGAACAGAACAGCAGAAGCCTTTGTTCTCAGTGGAGAGGGCAGTCAGGCATGGATTCAATATATCATCATGGGCAAAGGTGATGGGTGCCTTAGAGGTGGGGAAAAACACCACAGAATAGGGAGATCAGGGTGCCCAGGCAATAAACAGGGTGTTAAGTTGAGCACTACCAAGACCGCTCTCTGCTCTGTCCTTAGATGACATCATCACACCCAGGCCAATGTCTGAATTTATGTTACAATTTAGTCCATTCTTCTGAACATTCCCAGAGAGCTAACAATCACACTTGTATATATCAAGGGCATCTTGAATTCTATGTGTCCAAAGTCAAGCTAAAGACTGCATGGAAATAAAAACTAAACACACACACACACATACCTGATGTTCACATGTATCTTCAGAGACATTAGCAAGATATTGCAGCTCTATACGAAGGAGGAGGTGGAGGAAAAAAATAATAATAGCAATCAAGGAATAGGAAAGAGCTCTTCGAAATTAAAATATGCTAGAAAAAATAAAAATAATTAGAAGATTGGAAGACAAAGTTGAGGAAAGAAATCTTTCAAAAAATAACACAAAAGTCAATAAGATTTTCAAAAATAATGAGAGAAAGATAAAAAAAATAAGAGAATCAGTCCACAAGAACTCCAGAGAGAGCAAACTGAGAAACTGAAGAGCAGAAAAAAATTAAGAAACATTTTTTTTAAAGTCCCCAAACTGAAGGATATTCAGTTCTAGTGGTGAATTGTAACTGTCTCATTCTGACTTGAGAGAACATTTTTAAAATTTTCAGGAATTTCTTAAGCTGTTTGCTAAGCAAAGCCACTATTCACAGTTATATAAACTTACAGTTAAGTAAATTGTGTTAAAAGCAAATGTAATGAATACTCGTCTATTATTTCCTAATTACTTTACCACATTTTATTACCTTTTACAACACGTCACTATTATATATCTTTCGAGGTTATTAATGCCTACGTATCTGTATCTGTGAGGCCCAACAGCTTTGTGGCCTGACTTTGGTCTCACTCTCTAACACAGATGAAAATACCCACTGACAGTGATACGGGATGTACACTTGCTCATCAGTGATGTGAACACCTCTCCTGAACGGAACAGTAAACAGGTATTGCTTCATTTTTTCTGGTTTTGTCAGATCATGCCCGAATTGCCACGAAAGGTATAAAGAGTTAAACAACAACAGCAATTAAAGCATTCTGAGAGTCCATCAGCCCTGTTGAATTGACAGCAGAGAGTACTGCATATTTTACTATCATTTGTAAATGATGGGCATGACTTTCCAGATGAAAGTCCATTAATAGCTCAATAAATGAATAAAAATCGTCCCACTTAAACACCTTATCATGAAACCTCAGCATACTAGGGGAAAAGGGAGGGTACAAAAGGCACCCAGAAGAGAAAATAGAAACGAGACCAACAAGCAGGTCATCACACATGACAGACAAGTCACTGGCAACAGGAGAGCTAAGGGATAAGGTAGCAACGCCTTCAAAACTGTGAGGGAACCATCTCTAACTTTGAAGTGTGCACCCAACCAACCTGTCAGTGGAAGTCAGAGCACAGCAAAGACAGTTTCAGAGATAAGACATTTTAGAAAGTTTATTTCTGTGTACCCACCCTCAGGAAGCTTCTAGAAAACATCATCCGGGGATTTGGCTGAGAAAGAGGAAGGTACAGACCAGGAATTAAGAGACGCTGGGGGTGGTGGGAGGGAGTACGGGATGCCAGCAGCCACAGCTGCAGGGCTGCTGGGGCCGGTCAAACACCTCTTCTTGTTTTGTGTTTTCTATGGTCCCACCTCTCCCTCTTTAATTATAAGAAGCCTGGTACTCGTGTTTGAAAAAACCCTGGAACAAAGATCTTGAGTTTTTTTCAATCAGAAAAAAACTACATCTCAGTCTTGTTTTCTGATCCATAATTCAGGTGTTCCTCAGGCCTCCCAGAGACTTTCAAGAAGACTGCAAATATTGAAGGCCTGGAGGGTAAATGAAGGTCACCAAGTAACCAGGGCAGTGGGGCATGTGGCCAGGTAAGTCATTTTAGTGAGCACTTACTGCGTGCCTCTAGCCACTGAGAACGAAGGTAAGCACCAAGTATTTGCAAACGATTGCATTGCCCCATGCAGGTACCAGCCAAACACAGCAGTCTTCAAACCCAAAGTGTCAGAAGGTAGAGCCAGGAGGAACCTGGGAGAGAGGGAGGCAGCGGTGCCCACGCCTCTGGTTATGAATCAGTGCCATTCCCCATCCCTCTCCTTTAGATGGGTGATTGCAGAGCAAAGGGACTCCTCCTAAAACAATCCTTCAAAACTGTGTGTGCAAACGAGCCCGCCCCCTTGCAAATGGCCACCTGAGAGGCCACTCTTGTGCTCCAGCCCATAGTACTGTCTTCCCAAAAGGTTAAGACACGACTCGTTGGCAGCTGCTGCCAGCCTCCATGGCATCTTCTCTTGAGTACCCTCAGTGGAGAAAAGTCTTCATCCTTTGAGTTTGGGGGCATTGAAACCAGAGCTGATGTCTGAGGTGACACATAAATAAGGAAATTTTCCTTCACCAGAAAGACAAATGTAACCAAAGCAATGAGGTGAATGGCATTACCATCTGGAATTCACCACCACAGGCTGAGTTTACTGAGTGTGGGCTGGGCTAGCGCTAGTTCATCCCTTTCCATGAACGTTATCCCCTTGGCCCTCACCAGGACCCAGGAAGGCTAGGATCAGTGTCCCCATTTCACAGATAAAGAAGATGAGGCTCTGAGTAGTTAAGTAGCCTGGTTAAGTTCTCATTGTGACTAAGTGGCAGAGTGTGGCCTGGAGGCTGCTCTGTCTGCCTCCAGAGCTTTTCAGTGGGACCAGGTAGGGGAGGGGCAGAAGGCAGGGACCACTTGGAGAAGGCAGTCTTTGTGCAGGAAGGAGAGACAACGGCAGAAAGACTCACGGTGAGGAAGGAAGGGAAGGACAAAGCACTGCAGGGAAACCCATGTGGGGTTGGTGTCCCCGGGAAACCTGAAACGGGGAGCAGTTTGGGTAACAGAGGTACAGAAACGCCTCAGCACTTGGGTGCAGGGACCCGAAAAAGATGTGCTTTTTTTGCAATAAGCCTAAATTAGCAAATCCCTGCAGAAGGATTTTACTGTCCTGCTTTTCAGTATTTCAGGACGCTTTCGTGAGGCTATGTCCAGAGGCAGGAGGATTCAGAGCCACTTTCATGATAATAAGCTCAGGATCTTCCCCCAGGTGAAATCAGAAACTCCCTAATAGGTTAGAGGGGACAAGGAGAGACTAAGAAAGAGAAAGCTGCTCCAGATTGGTAGGTGGCAAGTTCAACAAGCAAAGGAAGCTAACAAATGAGGCTTGTCTGGGGTGGCCCCAGATTTCCACACTTGTCTATTGGTCTTAAAATTTATGTAGAGGCCTTAAATGGGTTCAAATGGTCTCAACAGCACATTATCTCAAGGTTGCATTCTTGAGACAGCTCCTAGTGTGGAAACAGTGGGAAGAATGTAGACTCCAAGGACAGGGGATGGGGTAGGAGCCTCTGATTGCTAAGGTCCCCGCACAGGTCAACTGGTGGTCACGACCTCTCAATGACCTCCTCCAAATACATGAACAGCAAAGAATGCGTTGAAATTAGATTTTATGCTTATAAGGTAATTCATTGGTTTTGCATAACACAGTGTTGATTAGGTCCTTGAAAATTTTGCTCTAGACAGATTAAATATTGCCCTCCTCCTGCAAACTTTTTGCACAGTGCATTTGCTTAGCAAATCTTTTCATCAAATATTGATCAAACCTTTTCTATTTAAAATGAACAGGATCTAAATTAGTGAGCTGTGACCCAAGTTAGATGTTTGTTTCAGGCCAGGCTCACTGATTATCCTTACTGCCCAGAAGACCCCCGCCATACCAAGACAGAAAAAAACAGCAGAAGTTCTGCAGGCTTGAAAATGAAACAGACATGAAACAGACTCATCAACAGGCAGACATTCTCCAGGGTGTTTGTGCCTCGGCTTCACCAGGAGGCCTTCAGTCCTTGCAAACAGCACAAACTTGAATTCTAAGTAAAAGTTTGAAAACTGCAACTAGATCATGAAAGCTTCCTTGGTCACAAGTCCAAAGAACACAGGAATGGCTACATCATTTACAGGTCGCAGTATGGAATGAAAATACAGGGCCTCTTGTCAAGAATTTTAAGACGGTGACAGCAGAGAGAAACTGAATATACAGTCAACGGCCAGACCATGCATGAAATGGAACTCTGACCTGCAGCCTACAGCAGCCTGCCCAGAAAACCGACTCAAGGATAACCAGCCCAGGAAACTATCTGCTTTCTATAAGCCATTTATGCAGGAAGGGAGACGGCCACCTCAACAGTGGCAATCCAGGAAGCCAAAGAATCTTCTTGCAACAATCGGCTTCAATAGCCAATGATCAGTAACCATCACTTCATGGCAAATAGATGGGGAAACAGGGGGAACAGTGGCAGACTTTATTTTTTGGGCTCCAAAATCACTGCAGATGGTGACTGCAGCCATGAAATTAAAAGATGCCTGCTCCTTGGAAGAAAAGCTATGACCAACCTAGACAACATATTAAAAAGCAGAGACATTACTTTGCCAACAAAGGTCCATCTAGTCAAGGCTATGGTTTTTCCAGTGGTCATGTATGGATGTGAGAATGGGACTATAAAGAAAGCTGAGCACCGAAGAATTGATGCTTTTGAACTGTGGTGTTGGAGAAGACTCTTGAGAGTCTCTTGGACTGCAAGGAGGTCCAACCAGTCCATCCTAAAGGAGATCAGTCCTGAGTGTTCACTGGAAGGACTGATGCTGAAGCTGAAACTCCTATACTTTGGCCACCTGATGCAAAGAACTGACTCACCGGAATAGATTCTGATGCTGGTGAAGATTGAGGGCAGGTGACGGGGGCGACATAGGATGAGATGGTTGGATGGCATCACCGACTCAATGGACGTGAATTTGAATAAACTCCGGGAATTGGTGATGGACAGGGAGGCCTGGTGTGCTGCAGTCCATGGGGTCGCAAAGAATCAGACATGACTGAGCAACTGAACTGAACTGAAGTAATTGACAGCTTTCCTACTTTCTGTTCCTGCTTCCAACTCAGGACCAACCAGATAAGGCCAAATACACACTCCTAACAGCCACATAGGTTGTCCTGCTTCTATTAGGCCTCCTTCAGCCTCCCGGGGCCCACTGCCTCTAGTCAGCGTTAGGCTTGCAGCCTTCCTTCTTCTTCCCTCTGAAGCATTCCCAGCCCTTCGGCCTGCTCTCCAGTCTCTACCCAAAGGCAAGACTGCCTCCCTTCTCAGGAAAGCTCAGAATAAACAGCCTTTGCTTGTTCTCATGTGGTTAGTTCCACAGAGCATTAAACTGGGCCTGAGCCCTTCAGAGCACGAGGCCTGTGTTGTACCCATGTCAGGAAACCAGCCCAGCAGGAACAGCAGAGACAAGCAAACTGCTGCCCTCTGCAGGGCCTTTCAGCCATCCTCCAACTTGCAGGCCACTTCGACCTTTGGAACCCCATCTCCTGATGGGGACCCTCCCACACATCTTCCTCTTTAGAATGTTCTTCCTAGGCCACTGGGCCTGGCAGAGTACTGCCCGGCGACCCAGCATCAGTCAGAAAGGCCATGTGGTGCCCGAGCTTCTTGGACTGAGGCATTTCCACAGGTCAGGCTCAGCAATCCGCATGTGGCAGCTGTGGGGAGCAGCCCCTCCTACCTTGGGTGGCTCAGCTCTGCTGCCCTGGCCCAGAGCCCTGGGAACCTTCCATGCTGGCCAGCTTGGCGCTAAAGTTAAGACTTCTCAGGCACAAGGGGGGGCTGTGGCTTCCAATATAGGACTCAAAGTGCTGGAATAACATCAATTTCAAGAGCAGAGCTTCCAATAGGGCACAGATCTTTAGTGAGGATTTACCACCAGGCAGCAGGGGTCCCTGCCCTGGAGGAGTTCCCCTGCCAGAAGTGGAAGGTTTGTTGTTCACAAGCAAGGGAGGAAGTGGTTGATGTCAGAGATGTACTGTGTCAGGAAACTCGGCTGACCCCTCCCTCACCAGCTGTGTGACCTTAGGCAAATCATCTAACCTCTCTGGGCTTCTCCATCCTGCTTGGTACAAAGGGAATTAACAATGCTCCCCTTTTCTGGGGTGGGGGCAGCTGGACAAGTTCATACCCACAGTATGGGGTTGATTAGTCCAGGTCCTCTCCCGGGCTTAGTGCTCAGGAAACACAACGGGTATGGTGAGGATTCGAGGCAGAGATGACAGCTAGCCTGGGACTGGGATGGTGAGGGCTGGAGGAGTGAAAGGAGGCTTTGGAAAAGCATTTGAACTGGACTCTGGGACCAACAGAGGGGTAGCAAGTCTTTATTCTTCCAAACTAGGTGGGCACATTTTGCACCCTTCTCCCCTTAGAGCCACACCACTCTGTTCTGCTTCAACCCATAAAACATGTCTTCATTGCCGTTACCAGTGATTTTGTGAACGGTCATCTTCACCACATTCTGGCAGCAGCCCATCATCCGTCCCTCCGGCTTCCAGAAGTGTGCTGGACCACGTGGCATGTGTCACACACCTAGTGTGCAGCCCAGAGCAAACTAGCTGTAAATTAGTCTTGCATTTAAACATAAACAGACGCTTACACGAATTTTGGAACTAAGGGCAGTGAAAAGTACTGGGTTAGACATTTGAGAGTTCTAAGGCTCACATTTTCACCGAGTTGCTGAGCCAATTTGCAAATCTTTTCCTCCAACTTCTGTTTCTATGGAACGGAAACTACATTATTACAGTTCCTGTTCCATCCCAAGACTGTCACCTCAAGTCCCTTTTACATGTTGGATGAGTAAATGGGATAATTGACACATCATGCTCTGAGCTATTTTATGGGAAAACATAAGACGGAACTTACTTTCTCGACACTGCATTATCATCGATCCTAGCCCACAACTAACGGGCCAAGTGTGTTTTCTCGTCTGTATTCCATAGAGTGACACAGTCCCTCTCAGTGTTCACCACCAAGCATCTCGTGTTTTGAATGGTTTCTCTGCTGCAAACTGCAGATTCACCCCCTGCCTGGGCCATGTATTTATTCAGATCATCTCTGCTTCTTACCTGCTTCCCATCTTCCATGGAAGCCTTTACCCAGTGGAAGTCTGTAGACCAACAAAATGCAAAATATCTTGACACGTTGGGAATGAGACAGAGGACATCCACAGCACAAATATAGTGGGTAGCTTCCCCACTGTCACCTTTCTGGGGAGAGCACGGCTCTGTCTCTGCGAATCCTGAACACACACACACACGAGCCTGCTGAGTAGGCAAAGTGAGAGGCCGTGGTCACAGGCATGGGCAGTGCTGTCTTGGAGGAAACTACACTGACCTTGGGGGGCAGGACTTGGGGTTCCCCCACATATTCCCAAATCAGCAGGAAAGGCAGCACTGCTTCCCCTCACAGCCTGTTTCCTCACAGAGCTGATGGTGATTATGAAGGACGGAGCTCTGAGAATGAAGCCCTGGCATCACTGTCAGTCGTGCCATACAGACATCACAGCGGCTGTGCCACTGCAGGAAGACTGTGGGCCAGAGCGTGGTTAGGGGCAAGGCAGCCAAGACACGGGAGGGAGAGTGGGGCTGTGGAACACAGACCCCAGAAAGGCAGCACGTGTAGCGGTTGGCGGCAAGGGGGCTGCACCAGGCATCCCCATCCTGCCCCTGCAGCCTGTGTGATTCCTATGAACAAGCAAACACTTCCTGTGCCTCAGCTGCTCCATCTGTGAAATGGAGGCGATACTAATAACAGCACTTTCCTTATAGGACTGGGCTGAGGCTTGAATGAGTTATTTGTGCAGTGTGCTTGGAATGGCACCTGGCTCTTACTAAGTTCTCAGCTGCAGCAATTATTGCTACCTGGGGTTTTGCATCCTGGCTGTTACACTGACTAGCTGTGTAACTGGGATACATGGAGCCTCTCTGAACATTTTTCTTTTCTGTGAACTAAAGAGAGCAATTCCTTTGTTGCAGAGGTGTTCAGAGAACCATATGAGATAATGTATACAAAGCCTCTCCCACACTATTTCTCTTCCATGACAGGCTTCTGCACAGGAGAACCTTGAAAAACCAAAGGCACGCAGACCAGGAGGAGGGGGATGGGCGGCAGCAGGTGCAGGTAGAGACCCTCTGATTACAACCAGCCTCGGGTCTGGCCCGGCCTGGCCCCAGAACATCTGGCCCTGAGCACTTGGGATTTTTGTGTACACTTTGGTAGATGCAAAGGTCCATGGGCCAGCTGGGGCTAGGCCCTCCTGGGTCTGCTAAGCAGCCTAGTGCCATCTCCTGGGGGCCTGGGAACTGCCTGGTTTTTCAAACAGCCGGAGCCCTAAACAGGGTAGCTCCCCTCCCAGTCATGCTTCAGATGACCCAGGACAGCACCCAGCACCAGAGAGGCCCTGAAATGCACCCCACACCAGGGGAAAGACGGGTGCTTCAGTGCCTGCCCATCCCTGGTCCTGCCCTGGGCCTCTGAGCAGGGCTCACTCTGGTCCACTCTCCCAGGCCATCAGATTGGGCCGCATCCTCACCCCACAGGATTCTCTCTGTGACCAGCACTGTGCTAAGTTTGTTCCCCCCAGGGAAACAAACACCTATTTCCCAGAACCAGCGAGGAGAGCTGCAAAGTCAGCTTTAAGGACCTCCCCCCACCCCCCGCTCCTCATCATGGCCTTTAGTCAAATCTCCCAGATGGAGGCAGTGCCAACCTACAGCTGATACAGGACTGGAAGACACTGCTGTGCTCACAAGCTGGCTTCATAATTTTATTCTGCACTGGGTCCTCTATAACCCTGGGCTCTGCTTCAATCTCTCCAGAGGTCAGTGTGGGGCTTGGGAGCCCGGCCTTGCCTCAGTCCGCCTGGGTCCAATTCCCCGCTTCCTCCCAACTTCCTAAGTGACCTAAGTCACAGATCCTCCCCTGGGCCTCTGAAAGCCCTGAGCACAGGCAGCTTTTCAAAGAGCTGTCAGCTCCTCCTCCTCCTGCAATGGTGATCCCAGCACCCTACTCAGGGTAACTTTCTCCATCCTGCTTGCTGTCATTTTTGTTACATGAACAGCCACATGGATAAGTCATCCAAAAGCACCAAGCATTCAATTCTTGACCTACTGAGCCCCAGTGATTTTCTCCATCCCTAACAGCAGCCACCATGGCCCCAGTTCCTGTCCTCTGTACCATTCACTGCAAACCACACCCATCTCTCCATCCCTCTGAATCTAAAAACCCACAGTCCTCCACCTTCTAACCCACTGACCCTGTCACGGTGTTATTACTTTCTCCAAGCTGCTCATCCCTTTCTTGTTGCAGTGGTTTGACAAAACCATAACCCAGATTAAAGCCAAAGATCCACTTAATTCACCCAACATCTGAGCAGCAGGAGAAAATGATTCCATTAATTGGGTTCGTTATTAATTTATGCTACAAATCTCCAGTGGACCTTCAATGCTAACACTTCTTCAGTGAATTCACTTTCCCTCTGAGGTCAAGGATTTCCTCTCGTCATCTCTCTCTGCTGAGACAATATCTCTTGAGGAAAACTGTCGTACCCACAGTTCCATCAGCCACAAGCATCTGTCCCCACACACTCCTGTGAATGTAGAAGGAACACCATGCTCCAACCCGAGGCTGACCATTCCTCTGGCTGTTGGGTCTTGGCCCTTTGCCTTCTCGAAGGTTTCACTTAATGGTCAATGTCTCTCTTGAGGATCACTCCTCTGGTAATATAAATATGCCTTCAGAGCATCCATCTTTTTAAAAAAAGCCTCCGAAGTCTTGTCTCCGGCCTCTTTTCTCTCCTCTCTTGCAGCAAAATTCTTCAAGACTTGCCTACTTCTGTGGTGTCCACTTCCTCACTTCACATCTATTTCATATCTACTCCAATAGGGCCTCTGCTACCAACACTCCTCTGAAACACTGTGTCGCCATTTTTATACTAAAAATCACCTTTCCAAATACACCATCTCTATCCAAAACCAAAACTGAAAAGATACATGTATCCCATTGTTCACGCAGCACTATTTACAATAGCTAGAACATGGAAGCAACCTAGATGTCATCCACAGATGACTGGATAAAAAAGTTGTGGTATATTACAATGGAATATTACTCAGCCATAAAAAGGAACACATTTGAGTCAGTTCTAATGAGGTGGATTGCCGGGAGCCAGCGTGAGGAACTCCGCCCGTGGCAAAGGTCATGAGGAAGGAGGCTTGGCATATGCAAAGGCGGGATCGAGCCTCAGGAGTCACCCTGGAAATTCTCGAGCATCTACCCCCAAAACCAGAGTCTGCCTACTTTCTGCTTTGTGCTCTCACCTACACCTCTGACTTTATGGGGGGCTGTCCCCCACCACCTTTCTCTGAAAAAAGAGTTAACTTACAGCTCCAGTTAATAAAGTTCCTGGGCGTGACAAGAGTGTTTCAACCTACAAACTCCTTTGGAAGTCCTCTAGCCTGCCTGAATAGGTTCTTCCGGCCACATGTGATTGTTCACAGCCTCCCAACCGTGAGAGGCATGAGGTGTTCTAAACTGTCTAAATACAGATTCCTTTGAGCAGTTAAAAGATTGATTAGAAATTGTATTGGTGAAGGGTTTTTCACTTGTTGGGCCAATGTTTGCTAAGTTTCCATATCCCTTACCTACTGTGTCCCTGGCAGTGTATTGATTATGTTTGTAACCTTGGACCCTTGAGTTAATTCTTTTCTTGTTATAGCCTACCACACCTTTGCCCTATAGGAATGCAACTTTATCTAATGCTTTTGGAGGGTGGCACCTGACTTTAGAATAATCACCTTTAGAGAAAAATAAGTTTTCTGAAGAAAGGATCTTAAAATGTTAACAGGCCTCCTGGCCAGAAGATGATGTAAATCACCTAAACTTTTGCATATGATAAGTTTGAAAGCCTGGCTTCGATTAGGATCAAGGACTGCTGTCCCTGCATGACTCTGCCCCTTCGCCCATTATCCTCTATGCACAACTTAAGGTACAAAAACTACTTTGGAAAATAAAGTGCGGGCCTTGTTCACCGAAACTTGGTCTCCCCATGTCGTTCTTTCTCTCACCTTCCAGCTGAATTCCCATCTGGGGCGGGAAGGCTCGTCAAGCCTACTAATTTTGCCTGGGCTTCTAAGATCTGACCGGGGAGGCCTTAGTGTCTCCTCTCCTTTGGGAGAACAGGAGGATGCCTGCGGCCTACATAGGTGATGCAAATTCCTTATTTTGGAATTTTATTAGCTTTCCACGTAAACCAAGTTATTCAGCCTCTTTTCTCCACTGAATTTCCTCACTGAGCTATCCTTATTTAGCCACTCTTTATATCCTTAATTAATGTTTAATTAAGCAGTTGTTTCCTGATCCTCGCCGATGCCGTCCCTGCTTTGAATTCCCTGGATCCACGGGGGCTGGACCCTGGCAGTGGATGAACCTAGATCCTATCATACAGAGTGAAGTAAGTCAGAAAGAGAAAGATAAATATCATATTCTGACACATATATATGGAACCTAGAAAAATGGTACTGCAGAATTTATTTACAGGGCAACAATGGAGAAACAGACATAGAGAACAGACTTATTGACATGGGGAGAGGGGAGGAGAGGGTGAGATGTATGGAAAGGGTAACATGGAAACTTACATTACCATATGTAAAATAGATAGCCAAGGGGAATTTGCTATATGGCTCAGGAAACTCAAACAGGGGCTCTGTATCAACCTAGAGGGGTGGGATGGGAAGGGAGATGGGAGGGAGGTTCAAAAGGGAGGGGATGTATGTATACCTATGGCTGATTCATGTTGAGATTTGACAGAAAATAGCAAAATTCTGTAAAGCAATTATCCTTCAATTAAAAATAAATTAATTAAAACAAATGTAATTTTGAAAACATTCTGTAGCTCTAAAATGAACTAGAAAGGGAAGACAGAAAAATACAAATAAATGTTGTCTGCACTTTAAAAGTACTAAATGCATCAAAACTTCCAGTGATGAATGACTAAAGGTAACTCTTCCTGATACAGGGATGATTCCTGATACTACCTTTTGACAGAAAAGACTAAACTTCTTCACATTCAATTTATGTTTTCTTTAACACTAGTTGGCACCCCACTCCAGTACTCTTGCCTGGAAAATCCCATGGACGGAGGAGCCTGGTAGGCTGCAGTCCATGGGGTCGCTAAGAGTCGGATACGACTGAGCGACTTCACTTTATTTTTTCACTTTCATGCATTGGAGAAGGAAATGGCAGCCCACTCCAGTGTTCTTGCCTGGAGAATCCCAGGGACGGGGGAGCCTAGTGGGCTGCCGTCTATGGGATCGCACAGAGTCGGATACGACTGAAGTGACTTAGCAGCAGCTGCACCCAGTATTAAAAAGAAATCTCGGTAAAAGGAGAAAGCCTCTCACAGTGGTTATACCATTAAGAGAAGGAGCAGAATAAAAAACTCAAGGAAAATTTACTGTTTATTTTGTAAAGAAAATTAAGCGGTCCAACACATCTTCGATCATCATCTATGTCCTTCCTGACATGAGAACATATAAAATAAAGGCAAGCCAGATCATGAGTCTAGCTCGGGGTCTACTTTTTCTACTTTAATAACCATCTCTGGAGCTGAAGCAGCAGCACCAGCTTGCTGGGTCTCTGCTTCCGACTCAGACAACACCTCTTCCTTTATTTTTACAGGCTTGTTACCAGCCTCCTCCTCTTCATCCGAAGACTCATCAAGCTCCCATTCATCATCTATGTCCATTTCAAATACTCTCACATGACGGAGATTTGAGCTTAACTAAAGAAAAGGCCAAATAAAGAAAATTTAAATGGCTTAATATATTATATATTAAAAATCAGAAATCTGAAGAGTAGTTTCATAGGAAAATTATTTTCCCATCAACTTACAACAAAATCACTCAACTCAGGTTTCATTCTGTACTCCACATATACAGTGACAATTTCAAGATTAATAAAATCTAAAACAGTTAATAATTACTTAGTAAGCTTTCTTAGAACAAGAGACCTAAATAGCTAAGACCACTACATGTTCATAATCAATAAAAGCTTTACATCACAGAATGTTTGCACTGAGAGGCCCTTACAGATCCTGCCACTGATGTTACTCTTAGTAACAGTTTGTAAACACTTACCACACAGGACACCTTTCGAAAACCATTCCCAGCAACATACTGTGCTTTCATACTTTCCAGTAGTCTCCAGTGCTTCTCAAAGTGCATGGTGCGGGTGGGAATGGCATGACGCTGCTCATCTAGCCTAGAGAGGGAAGAAAGCCGACCTAGGAGTGAAACGAGGCTCTTCTCCTCGTTTACTAGGGATGGCATCAGGGTTTGATTCCTACCAACATTCCCATTTCCAACATAATTCTCCCAGCTATTGTATAAAAAAGCTGTGATACTATATTCTATGAAAACACTGCACTTCCAAATGGACCAAATTATCTTATTAAAGCAGAAACCTTAGAAAATAAGGTTTTTGATTCACTTTTAAGGTAAGCAAACGAACTCATTTTATTAATAAATTAGAGATCTGCTTACTTAAATCTCAATCTAAAGGTAGCTCTTGGAAGTGACCTTGAACCCCTTCTGTGGCTATTAAGGTCCTAATTCTGAAAGGAAAATACTAAAGACAAATATAAAATAATTCTACTACAAACTAGGGCTAATGTCATCCTTGAAAACAGAAGTGCTGTTCTCCACACAAAATAATCCCCCACCTTGTTCCAGCAAAAATCCTTGATTTACTAACAAAGCAAAAGGACAAGAGAGCTGTTGAAGCCAGTATTTTTTCAATTAAGAAAATAGAAGTACTTCTGCTCAGTTGACTTTATCATACCTAAAGAACTATAATGTATAATATATATTTTAAAAAAAGAACATTTAACTGTTCTATCAGAAAGACAACCTTACTAATATGAGTTACCTTATAGAGTAAGTCCCAGTGAATTGATATTCTGCAGAGTCTTCACTGTTGTACACTGAAGACAGTGGCAGCTGCACCAAGAGTCTATCTCTTCCTTCCCGTCCTACAGTGTCTTTAAGGACTACCGTGACTGTTTCATCATCATAAAACTGGGCATCTAAACAACTGTAGGTGCTAGAATTAAGTAAGTTCCGTTATATCAAAGTTATCATGACCGAGAAAATACTATATATATAGCATTATACTGGTACCAAACCAAAAACTGACAATGAAAATGTCAAGTTGACATTCTATGCAGTAACATTTAAAATATATCATTAGTTTACGCTAAAGTCACAATTACCTATGGTACTGATTATCCACAAATATAACTAGGCCCTGAAAACAGGTAATCATGGAAAAAGAAAAATCTGTGAGGTTGGTTCACAGTGCCAGAAAATTCTTGACATCAATGGTCAGGACTTAAGCCTCTGGAAATTCTATGAATGACACCATATAAACATATTGAGTAATCAAAGTTAACTAGAATGAAAAGTAAAAATAAGATTTACATATGAAAAGATACAACTTCAAAGTACTTCCTTTATGTATGGAAAACAGTAAGAAAAAGGTAAGTTTAGGATTAGTGTCAGCTCCTTCTCTTGCAAAGCCTCCAGATGATATCGGTATTGTTACACTTAACCTAAGAAAGCCCCAGAGCAGTAAGAAGGACACCACCACCCCACATCTCTGTTGGTCATAAGAAGACCTTTAGCCATCTGCCCCCTGCAATCCCATTACTTTCTTAGGGGACAGAGACTTCAGAAGTATTAACTGTAGGAAACCATACTACGAAATTCCTGTAGGCCAGTAAGGTTCTTTTCAACTGTATGTCAAATCACCCTCTGAGTATAAAACACATAACCAACCCAGCCACCCTATGTTGCATGTGACAAAGGCCTAAGAATATCATCACTGTAACTGATTCTAACCATATTCCTATATTTGTATTTACTATATAAACAGCTCATCCAGACAAGGTTCAAGATTTACCTTCTTCTCACTTTTTCAGTTGTGGCATACGTGAAGCTCCCAAATTTAACAGCAATTAGTCCATTACTTACAGATCTTGAAGAAAGAAGAGGGGTGGGGAGAGACTTTGTAGAACAACTTGGATAGGCAATAATCTATATATGCTTGAAAAAAAAATGACTGTCATTACATTTACATAATCACCAAACCCCAGACCAAAATACTATAACACTCACTCTAGAATACTGATAACTAATGCAAATCCCTGACAAACTTAACATCAAAATTACAACTTGGTTTAAAATCTCACAGTCACCAAAGCAGCAAGACACCTTACAAAATGAGGATGTTTGGACAACCAAGTTATTTCTCCTATCCAAGTACTAACCAGGCCCGACCCTGCTTAGCTTCTGAGATCAGATGAGATCGGGTGCGTTTAGGGTGGTATGGCCACAGACCCAAATTATTTCTCTTGGGCTACATCTTGGTTTCAAAAAGTTTCCTTTGGTTTAGATTTAAAACCATTTAAGATCCTAGTGACATTCTGAATATGATTTATCTTTCAAAACTTTTATTTGCATTCTCAAATGAAAGGCAAGCTGGCGTGCTGCAGGCCATGGGGTCACAAAGTGTTGGACACGACTGAGAGACTGAACTGAACACTAAACCTGAGGGAAAAATCCTTTCTACAGGGAAGCCCAAATACAATTCTGAAGTTCCACAAGTTCACGAGCTATAATACCAACTGTTTTGCTGTTATACTTTCCCTAAGCCTAAAGAAATCCTATATGTAGTAGCTATATACCAGTACAAAATTAAATAATCTAAAATTAAAAGGGATTACACAGCTTCCTAATTTGGCATTACCACCTTAATAATGTGAAAACTAAGACTTAGAAGAGTTAAGTTAGCCAGTCTAAAGTCAAAGGAGCTTAACTAAAAGCTGAAATGGAGGGGAGGGAAGCAGTATGTTTTATTATTAAAAACATTAGAATCTTATCTCCTTGATTCAAACTTCAGATTAATACTCACTGGGAAATATCAGTATGTCTTCTTAAGATGCACATTTTGTAAAGTGAATCTTCTAAAATAGTAAAAAGAAGATAATGTAGATTTGAGGTTTTATTATTCCACCTAAGGAAAAAAGTTAATGTCAAAACATGACATTTAGCTATCAATTTATACAACAAAACTGCATTGTTCACAGAAGACAGGGAAGAAACACACACTTACAGAAAAGGGAATTTGAATAGTCTACGTGTGGAGTCCTCACTAAAACAAAAGAAAAGAAAGGTAAGAAAAATTTTAATTGGCTGTTGAATTATACCACCCAAAAAGTAAACAGAATTACCTTCTACTATCTTTATATAATGGAATACATACTGCTTGATTCATTGATTTTCCAATTACATCCTAAATAAGATTTAAAAATATAATTAAAGCATGTACACATACAGAAATAAATACTCCACAGAAAGTGACTGATCATCACTGTTTAAGTCTAGTGAAAATTCATCTATGTCACCAAACCTTCATGCAAGAAATTTTAATGACAGTCACGACAGTAAAGAAGAGAGAAAACTCTGAGTGCCAAAGGACCTTGGAGATAAGTGATGGCAGGTGAAAAACCATCTCTTTTAAGTTTCACAGCATCAATCATCCATCCTTCAGCAGTTAACAGACAGGTCAGCTCTGTAACTAAGATCATTTATAATAAGTTTGTTCTGGGGATCAATAAAATACTAAAGATGCCAACATATTCAATAACCATGTATTTATTTTTTAATTTATGTAAGAAACCAACAGTAAGAGGAAATATTAGGGTGAATCATATGAAACTGACACTTCTGTTAGTCACAAACAGTTGAGTATCAGCATTTTCATATGGTTCATCTTAATAATTATGATCATTTACATAAATGAGCCACATATTGTAGATATTCTTGCTCCTATACAAAAACATGCATTTCTTTCAAACTTACTGCTGGCTTTTGCAAGCACTGATCAATAACGTTCTCCATCCGCCTTTTCACAAAATGCAATGATTTTCGAGGATAATAAGGAAACAGCAAAGGACTTTCTGGTTTCAAACAAAAACAAAAACAAAAAACAAAAAGCTATAACAAACCAGATAGTTAGGCAAAACTAACCTACTGTTAGAGTCAGCCCTCACAGCGTATCTGATGGTGGAATTCTCCCTGGCCACTCTCCTGTACCTTCACACAAACTCACTAAAAACGACCAAGGCCTCCTGCTCTGCAACATCCTTGGCGGCCAGCCCACTGAAAACCACCACACTTACTACAAGCTGAGTCCGGGCAGTTTACTATTCTTTTATTTTTCCCACCAAAATCCAACAATATGCTTCCGGTGGCTATAAGAAGAAAAGGATGACTTGAGAACCAGAAGACATACAATGAAATAAGTTCACTCTTCCCTCTTCTTTGCCACAACGGTGTAACAATAGCAACCCAGTATTATTTTGGAAGAGTATGATGGTGAAAACAAAAAGAGGAGATAAGAAATTGGTGCCATGAAAATAAGCTCTTCATTTCTGAAAAGGGTACTTTTATCAGTAGAAAGTAATATATAATTTGTCAACTACTGACACCAAGTATGTTAGATTCTTTTTATATCTGTTATTTCTATTGTTTACAACAGCTGTATAAAATAAGTATCATACTGTTTATTTTACTAATTTTCTTTAAAAAAATGAACCCTAGGAGGTTTAGGCAATCACCCAGTGTGAGACTGACCAAGAAGTGAGACCTCTGAATCAAGCCCAGGTCCCACTCCCAAGCCCATCCTCTTCCACTGTGCTCTACTGGCCTCCCTCATAGCACCTCCTGCCCCAGCTATGCTGGATAAAGGAGTTTTTAATCATGTTAACATCTTAAGCTCCCAACAGGTGACAGATGCTGTGGTATCACAGAAAGATACTTGGCCTCTGTTGCCAGTTCCTGGGACAGAACTCTAAAACCTTTGGAATTTCCTGAGTGATAATGATGATAGGAGCATCCTCTGTTTTAAAGAGCCCCTAGGTAGCTTCAGGATGCAGGTTGGTCACCATAAAGACCAAGCCCTGATTAGAAGCCTGGAACTTTCAGCCCCATCCCCCAACCAGGTAGAAAAGAGAAGCTGGCATTGAGTCCCTCTAACAATGAGAAAACATCAACAACCCAAACTGAGAGACATTTTACAAAGCAAATGACTGTGTGTGTTAGTTGCTTAGTTGCAACTGCATGGACTATAGCCCAAGAGGCTCCTCTGCCCATGAGATTCTCCAGGCAAGAATACTGGAGTGGGTTGCCATTCCCTTCTCCAGGGGATCTTCCTGACCCTGGGATCGAACCCAAGTCTCTTACATTGCAGGCAGATTCTTTACCATATAAGCTCCCAGGGAAGCGCTGTGCACCCCCCCCCCCCCAAGAAAAACCTGACTAGTGCTCATCAAATCAGGTCATAAAAAGATAAGGAAAGACTTGAGGAGCTATCGTAGATTGGAGAAGACTAAGAAGACACAACTCAATACAGTGTGGGATCCTAAGGACAATGGAGGGAAAATATGAAGTGTCACCAATGGCCAGTAAGTTAACTACACCTACATAATGAAAACTCCACAAAACCCCTAGATGACAGAGCTAGGGCCTCTGGGTTGATGCCTGCATTAAGGGGCTGCGAAGGGTGTGCCTCTGGAGAGGGATGGAAACTCCACGTCCCCCACTCCATCCCTCACCCCATGTGCAACTCTACTTGGCTATTCCAGAATTGCATTCTTTAGAATAAACTGGTAAATGTAAGTCAAGTGTTTCTTAGTTTTGTGAGCCATTTTAGCAAATTATTAAATTTGAATTATGGGAACCCTCAAATTTGTAGTGAAGTGGAACAGAAATGTGGGTAACCTGGGAACCCAGTACTGGTGACAGAACTCTGAAGTGGGGGCAGTCTTGTGGGACTAAGCCCTGAACCCTGGAGTCTGAGCTAACTCTGCAGAGTTAGTGTCATAATGGAAGTGTGGGATACGTATCAGAGACGATCTCAGGAGGAAAAGAATCCTCTCACTTTGGAGTCAGAAGTGTTTTGAGTAAAAACACTTCAAATGCACACTGACTGTTTGCGTGCTACGTGGCAGGCACTATCCTAAGTGCTCCACTTAGATTAACTTTTTGAATCTTCACAACCGCTTTTGAGGGAGGCACTGTGATCACCTCGCTTTACTGAAGAGAACACTGGGGCACAGAGAGGTCAGGCAATGTGCCCGCAGCCACACACCAGTGAGTGGCAGGGCAGGTCCCCAGCCCGGGCAGCCCTGCCTCCAGCACACCCACTCTCACCCACATGTGACACCAACTCTCTCACCTCCCCTGCGAAGGTATGTACATTGAGTATTCGGCACTTGATTTTTGCAAAGTTCTAGGAAGAAGTTTCATCAAGGGTTTCTTAAAAGATATGTAGTGACAATTTGTACTACTTCATACTCTACTAAGAAACTGGGAAATTAATGAGCTGGTCTGAAGTCACATTCTAACATCTTAAGAGATGGAATTAATTTGAAGTTAAATATGAGGCCTGTAACTAAGGTTAGGCCTTTCTATTCAGCTACAGAAGATGTGGGGAGAAAAAAGGGTAGGACCAGTTTTTTCCAAAGTCCTCATGATGGATACGAGCCCAACAGTGACAGGGTCCTGGTGCCATCACTGCTCGCACACTGCTATCAGCCTCCCCAGGCATCGTTCCTTACTCCGTGGGCATCCCGATTCAATACAATAAATGAGCTGAGTCAGCTGTACTTTTATTATCCCTCCATTCAATACTAACTTATGTTAATACATCTCTCTAGTGATCTTGAAGACTCTCAAGCAATATAAAACATGTTCTGCTCCGAAAAAGAATGTGGACTTCTAGGGTTAAATCAAGAGAGGAACAAGCAAAGTTCTATGCCTGAGATTTCTCTACTTCTCCCACTCACTCCTCATTCAGATAAACAGCAAACAGAAAGAAGCAGAGATCATTACTGACTGCAGTTAAAAACACAGGCTCTCAAGTTAGCAGGGAGAAGGCAATGGCAACCCACTCCAGTACTCTTGCCTGGACAATCCCATGGACGGAGAAGCCTGGTGGGCTGCAGTCCATGGGGTCGCGAAGAGTTGGACACGACTGAGCAACTTCACTTTCACTTTTCACTTTCATGCACTGGAGAAGGAAATGGCAACCCACTCCAGTGTTCCTGCCTGGAGAATCCCAGGGAAGGGGGAGCCGTCTATGGGGTCGCACAGAGTCAAACACGACTGAAGCGACTTAGCAGCAGCAGGTGGCTATTACCCCAAGGATCTAAGAAACAGCTAAATCTTGGTTAAATTACTCTTTGAGAAAGCCAAGAAATAGATGCTTTAAACATCTTTTCATCTAAAATGGAGAAGTTTTGATACATAATGGTTGCTATTTTGTGTTGCATCCCCAATAATGTTGGCTTAATAAAATTTTACCATATCAACAGTCCAGAGAATAAAAGGCATAACAAGTTAAAAAAAAAAAAAAAAGCCACCTCAGGAGAATACAGTGATGCATCATTATAGGAGTTAAAAGCATCATACGCTTTTAAAAGCTAATAAATTGGAACTGACTTAAACAGACTTCTCTGATAGGCTCTATAGTTTTCTTCCCAATATCCTATTTTTTATAACAGACAATACTTAAAATAAGCAATCTTACTACATCACAGTTAACATACTGTGTTTTTGAACATGGTAATATCATACCCTGTTATTATTTTCCTGTTTCTCTAATCAAATAAAATGGACACAAAAAGATAAATCAAAGAACTTAAATAAGTATTCAGCAAGTATACTTGCTGAGGTACTGGTCTCAAATAAATATGAACATGGCCCAAATCTGCTTGGTTCATGAAATACCTTTAAGGTGGCTGCTGTTCTGAAGAAAGTCATACCACTGGTTTCCCTCTGTGTTAGGGGGTGACACAAGATCATCATCTTCATCTTTCAAGTACTAGAAATAGAGAATTAGACATTTCAGCTTTGTAAACCAAAGAATTAGGCTCTAAAATTGCTTATATTTAACACTATTCTACTCAAGTTATTTTTACTGTCAAGTCCTCTGAAACCACATTATTCTGTGAGATGACCAAAATTTACTAAATGCCAAGCTACTGAACAAGGTGCAGACTACTAAAAGATTAGACTGCAACAGACATAGAAACCATAAATTGAGTTTAAGTATCATGTTCTATTTTCATAGAAAATAGAACTTTTAACCTTACATATTTTAAACTTAGATATTCAAGTTTATAAATTAATTTTCAACTGTTTATCAACTGTCAATCTACTCCATGGCAGTAATTCTCAAAGTGTGGTCCACACCACTCGGAGAGTCTTCAAGATGCTTTCCAAGATCCATGAGGTCATTTCTATTTCTATAATGGTATAAAGCTATTATTTGCTTTTCCACTGTCATGACATCTGCCCTGGTGGTCAAAAGCACAGGTGGGGACAACTGCTGGCACTGCCACCAAGAATCAAACCATGGTAGTAGTGGATTCCTTTTTGCCACATACAGTTTCACTAATCTCTGATAAGGCTATTAAAATTATTAATTTTATTAAATCTCAACAAAATCTTTTTAATATTCTGAGAGACAGAATTGAGTATGAATAAAGCACTTTCGCTGCATACCAAAGCATGACAGTTACCATGAGGAAAAGCATTTATGCAAATGCACTTGAGTCAAGCTAGGCACGTCTTTGTTGCTCCTGCAATTCCATTTTTACTCAAAAGAATGACTGGCAGGCAAACTCTGATTATTTGTTCTTGGGTATGTGGCAGATATTTTCTTGAAACTAAAGAAAAGGATCCTGTCACTTTAAGCAAAATGACTGACAGTATTTGTTGTCAGTGATAAAATTTAAACGTTCAAGCAAAAATTAAAAATTTGGAAAACCCATATCTGCTACTATGTGCTTGACAGCCTCATAGTAGTTAAAGATTGTCTGATGAGATTGGTAATGATATTAACAAAATCTGACTTTTGGATACTGTATGAAGAAAGGTTTCAGCCTACGGAAGATCTCTGTAATTCAGTGAATCAGTATTTTCCCAAAGATCAATACATGATATTACAAAATCAACCACAGGGTAACAAGATCCTTCCAAAGTGAAAAGCAGATGAATAAATTTTAATGAATCATAATATGGAAAGTCTACTGTTGCAATGTAGATTCCACGCTAGAACTAACCTAAGATACTACTGTTTGTCAGAATTTGGTGTAGTATCAAAGAATATTCACAATTTTCTAAAAAGCTATTAAAATATTTCTGCCTTTCCAACTATACACCTGTGTAAAACCAGGCTTTCTGATCAAACAACATATCACAACAGAACAAATGCAGCTGCCTTCTCTTAAGCCATACATCAAGGAGATTTGCAAACATATAAAACAATGTCACTCTTCACATAATTTTGTTTTGTTAAATAGTTATTTTCCATTTTAACATGTAATGAAAAGAGGGTTTGTTCTTTTTAAGTGAATTAAGAAATAATTCTTTTTTCTGTTTAATTTTTAATATCTAACAATATATGCTATTCATAGACACAACCCACATAAAAGCTCTCTGGGAGTTTTCAATAACTTTAATATAAAGGGTTCGAAGACCCCCCAAAAGTTTAAAGCTATTCTTTGGTGATTTTAGTAAAAGGAGAGGGCTACTATATAATTTGGCATTATGCTACTTTCAGAAAGTTTTGTATAATAAAGACTAACACTGCTAATGTTTTAAAATTAATTTTTAAAAAATTAGTAACTACATTCAATCCAGAGCCCATACCTGACCAACTTTTTCAACGTTAAAGTATTTTCCTTTTCGATTATAAAGATCTGGAGCCTAGAAAGAATAAATAAAGTTTAATTAAAGAAAAAAATCATCTTACATTTTAACCAAAAACTCTATTTTTTAAGAAAGCTGTTAGTAGCAGTTACTCTTTTCTTCTGTGGATGGTAAGACACAAAAACAAAGTTCAATTTATATGCTTTACATTTAATAAATAAGTACTGCCATTAATTAGTTCAGTAGTTGAAAAAGCATACATAATTGCTATAAGGTCGCTTAAACTGGATTAAATTTGATTACTTCTTACCATTGTCCAGATTTATTGTAATTATTGTTGAAAAAGCACTATAGAAATGCCAATTTCCTACCTCATTGAAATGTTCAGTAAGAAATTCAGCAACAAATGTGATATCTTTCTGAGTCATCTATCAAATCCAAAAGGAACATAAAGAAAACAAATCAAGATAAAGAAAAGCTTCTTAAAAAAAATTATATAACAATAAATGTGACAAGCATGTATTAAGTATTTTAAACCCACTTTTCCAATCAGCAACTCCAACAGCTAGAGATCTCTTCATGGTCTAAGGCTATTTATTATGTTATGCCTAATGCATAAACCTATATGCAGGTCAGGAAGCAACAGTCAGAACTGAACATGGAACAACAGACTGGTTCCAAATAGGAAAAGGAGTACATCAAGGCTGTATATTGTCACCCTGCTTATTTAACTTATATGCAGAGTACATCATAAGAAATGCTGGGCTGGAAGAAGCACAAGCTGGAATTAAGATTGCTGGGAGAAATATCAATAACCTCAGATATGCAGATGACACCACCCTTATGGCACAAAGTGAAGAGGAACTAAAGAGCCTCTTGATGAAAGTGAAAGAGGAGAGTGAAAAAGTTGGCTTAAAACTCAACATTCAGAAAACTAAGATCATGGCATCTGGTCCCATCACTTCATGGCAAATAGATGGGCAAACAATGGAAACAGTGGCTGACTTTATTTTTGGGGGCTCCAAAATCACTACAGATGGTGACTGCAGCCATGAAATTAAAAGACGCTTACTCCTTGGAAGGAAAGTTATGACCAACCTAGAGACCATATTCAAAAGCAGAGACATTACTTTGCCAACAAAGGTCCGTCTAGTCAAGGCTATGGTTTTTCCTGTGGTCCTGTATGGATGTGAGAGTTGGACTGTGAAGAAAGCTGAGTGCCGAAGAATTGATGCTTTTGAACTGTGGTGTTGGAGAAGACTCTTGAGAGTCCCTTGAACTGCAAGGAGATCCAACCAGTCCATTCTGAAGGAGATCAGCCCTGGGATTTCTTTGGAAGGAATGATGCTAAAGCTGAAACTCCAGTACTTTGGCCACATCATGCGAAGAGTTGACTCATTGGAAAAGACTCTGATGCTGGGAGGGATTGGGGGCAGGAGGAGAAGGGGACGACAGAGGATGAGATGGCTGGATGGCAGCACCGACTCAATGGATATGAGTTTGAGTGAACTCTGGGAGTTGGTGATGGACAGGGAGGCCTGGTGTGCTGCGATTCATGGGGTCGCAAAGAGTCAGACAGGACTGAGTGACTGAACTCAACTGAACTGAACTGAAAACCACCTAATCTATCTGAATCACACTTTGGGGAGGGGTGAGAATGAGTGAGCTGCAGGAACCAAAAGGGAATTCTGCCCTATTCTGTAAGATATTCTGAGAAGGAGATTCCATTGCTACTTGTCACAGTAGCAATCCTTATTACAGTCAGAAAAAACTGGTACTCACCAGACATGAACATAGGTACTAATATCTAAATACTAGACTTTCAAGGAAAATAAAAATGCATTTAAGATTTTAGGAAGTTAAAATAAGCAATCCAAATACCTTATGTTATACAGACTATAAAATCTTATACAAACATGAAAATGGTAAGCTTAGCCATAATAAAAGTATACTGTGAGATAAAAAATATCAAACATGCATATTTAAAAAAAGGGCTTACTAGGAATCTCTCTTGTGCCTACAGCCTAACATCTCTTAACAATAACTGCATAAGACTACTAAGATGACCAGCACAGCTGAGCTCAACCAGGGCAATATTAACACATATAGGAAAAATACTATTATATACTACCTTGTTCAGTTCGGGAAGTACGTGGTCTTCTGTCATTCTCAACATTGCTGAAAATATAAAGTTTAAAACTATCTTTAAAGGGAAACTCCAAACATAATTTTAATTATAGACGCATTTCAAGTCTAAATGTATTTCACTGGACTACATTTTCTATTTTCAACAGCTTCTTGTCACCAAGGAAAACTTATTTTTCTTCTAAGAACTACAGAGTGAAGAATTTGATTTATATTCTTAGGCTCAAAATGGTTGATATAGCCATCTTAAACCATTTTTCCTTTTCTCCTTCAATACAACCCATTACCACTCCAGACAAACAAACCAAACTGCTGCCTTTAGCAAAGACTGCGTGTGCAGGAATCCCTCCTGACTTAGTCATGTTTCTTTTCTTAAAATGTGCAGGCAATTCTTTTTTTCCTCCAAAAGGCTTAGAATGCCAAACAGATGTGTTTCTTCCCCTTGGGATTTTCTGCCACATGAAGATGCTTGCACTAAGATTTATGTGTGTATACACACACTTATATATGTGTATATATGTATTTATATACCTTCTTTAATATTTGTGGTTGACCCTTTTTGTCCTTTCATGGGGCGTGTTCATCAATACTGTATTTTCTATACATAATACATCCACCTAAGTGAAGAAATATATTGCATGTGCTTTGCATAGTGTTTGAATATGCTTCTAATGTTTGGCCAGGAAAAAGCATGTTAGACATGATTCTGCAAATAGGGATTATTTTAAGAAACTGTTCTTAATTAATTCAGACTTCTAATTCATCTGAAAAAAAACCCAGCCATAATCTAGTTCCATTCATTCATTTATCCATTCAAAAATTACTTACTGAGCGTAATACAGGTACTGGGAACAAAGCAGTATAAATAAATCCCTGCCTTCATGGAGACTGCATTTTACAAAAAAGCAAACCAGGGTTAGAGCGCTAACTAGTGGCAGCATCCAGTTACAGCTAGGTCTCCAGTTCTCCAATCCAGTTTGTTTTGTTGTTGTTAGTACTAAGTCCTGTCCAACTCTTTTGCAACCCCATGGACTGTAGACCGCCAGGCTCCTCTGTCCGGGAGATTCCCCAGGCAAGAAAACCAGAATGGGTTTTCATGTCCTTCTTCCAGGGGCTCTTCCCGACCCAGGGATCAATTTAGTGTGCTTTGTTCTAATGATAAGGACTGAGTGGTAATTCATTTATCTTCTAATGCAGCTTCTTATTACAGTTAGGACATGCAATAAGAATATAAACTGCCTAATTACTCCAGTAATTATAAGTAAAACCAAGCTACTATTTCTCTAATAGAAAGTCACTTCTAAGGTTTCATTTAATTTGAACATTGCAATTTATTCTAATTAACTCTGATATTAAACAGGCTGGCCTGATAAACACTCTGGCTCCCCATTCTGGCTAGTGTTGGTATGGTTTTGAGAAAAATCCAAGAATTTTAAATGTCAACATCCACTGACTGCATTCATTTTTTTATTAAAAGCAATTATATTAGGCTAACAAATATGAAAAGTCATGTTTTAAAAACATCAATTAAAAAAAGATTTGGGCATGTGTTTAAAAGGATATTAGCACAGTACAGGTAATTTACTTTCTATTTTACTCTTTAGAATTTTAAGAACTATGGAATAAATTCTATTTACAACTAAATTTTCCATGTGTTGGAAGGAAATGGATGCTAAATTATTTCAAAGACATTAAGAGAGGTCACAAAAATAGCAGTACAAATGGACTACATACATAAGATACGCACACTCTGTAGGATGAACATTAAAACATTTAATATCATGTCAGTAACTATTTGTTAATTACATACAAATGCAAAGAGATGCGGAGACACAAAGAAAGGACTGCTGCTGCTGCTGCTGCTGCTAAGTCGCTTCAGTCATGTTCGACTCTGTGCGAACCCATAGACAGCAGCCCATGAGACTCCCCCGTCCCTGGAACTCTCCAGGCAAGAAGGCTGGAGTGGGCTGCCATTTCCTTCTCCAATGCATGAAAGTGAAAAGTCAAAGTGAAGTCGCTCAGTCGTGTCCGACTCTGTGCACCTGCAATCTATTTAGCTAGGGCATCATTGTCCAGTAGAAGTGATAACGGCAATGTTCTAGTTCTGTGCTGGCCAACGTGGCAGCCACTAACTACAAGCAGCTCCTGAGCACTTCAAATGCGGCTAGCATGACTAAGGAATTGCATATGTAATTATAATTTCAACTAATTTAAACAGCCATAATTGACTAGTGGCTACCATAATGAACGGCACAGATCTACAGACAGAAGATCAAAGTATAAAACAGGAGTTCAACTATTCAAGGCAGAGGCTTTGTCTTATTTTCTCTCCCCCTTTCCACTCCAAATCTAACACTTAACAGTGCCTAATACAAAGTAGAGATTAAAAAATGTTATTTGAACCTTAAGAGACATTACAGAGTAAAAAAAAAGGTCAATTATCAGTAAGTGATAGAGACAATCAATGTTAGAAGTTGTATCTGTGGGGGCGGGAATGGGAGGGTATAAAGAAGAAATACAATTGGCCATGTGTTGAAAACTGCTTAAACTGAGTGAAGTGTATAAGTGGGGTCATTTAAACTATTCTTTCTACATTGACAAGTATTTAAAATTTTACTAGTGTAATTGAATATTCCAAATTTATATTCCCACATTTTTTCTTCAAAAGTGTTAAAAATACAAGAATGCTTCATTCAATTAACTTACCCACATACAGCCACCGAAAAAATGCTTTGAAGTTTTTCATACTGCTATCTATAACTCTAAAAGATAAAAGTAAATCAGAAATGAAATTATTACATGAGGTTCATATATCATTGTTCAATTACTATGGAATATAATAATCCTTACTGTTCTAGTATAGCCTATCTGGATGACATTTAAAGCTTTAGAACAGATTTAACAAATCAAACACATAGCTAAAAATAAAATCTCAAAAGAGCAAATCCTGATTCTTTTCAAAAATAAACCAAATAACTCAGATTCTAACTGGTCATAACAGCCTTACCACAAACTGTAATAGTCTCTCCAAGCATTCAGTAAAGTATGAAATCCTTTTCTAACTTTGGAACCAAAAGAAATTAAAAAAAAAAAAAACAAAAACAGTTTTCAGCACTATTCTCAGTTTTTTAAAAAAAAATCACTGATCAGTAAGAAGAAAAAATATCAACCATAACAGAAAATCATTATTATAAATGTATACTATGTCACTACCATTACCTCTGATATCAATAAGACATTACTTATGGAAGTTGATATTTTTATCCTTACAGTAACATATCTCAAAAATTGAATTTCCTTGGGCTTTACATAAATGTGCCCTGAAGATTAAGTGTTATAAGTGGAAGTCATCTACACTTTGATGAAACTGTTTCTAAATATAGAAATGGATATCATTTTTTTAAAAGCTCTTTAAGCTCACATCTGTAAGATAATTACTCTAAGCAAATAATATGTGCCCTTTTTACCCCTAAATCTCAAAGTCCCTTCTAAGCATTAAGTCTCATAATACTACTGGAGAAGTAGGTCAGTATCATTAACCTTTCTGTACACAGTACAACACCTGACGTAAAAAACTGTGACATCTCTTGCATTACCAAGCACCACGATCAAAATTCTCCTGCAGCAAAAATGGGGGAAAAAAAAGATTCCTGTCTTTCTCAGTTCACCCCAACCCCAGGCAATCACTGATCTGTTATAGGCTAATGTTAAAATTCTCACTGTCTCAGTTTCTCCATTATAATCTAAAATAATGCTATATTTCACTTATCTCCAAGGAGCAAGAAGTTCAATCAACAACCTTTCATTCATATTAAAACATGATCAGAGAAAACTTAGTATTTTATGTTTACTCTCTGCAAATATGCAGAAACAAAAAATTATTCAACATTCAGGAAAAGAAATGTCATTTCCCTCCTGCTCCGTTCTTTGAGCACACACATCTATATTCTAAAATCCATTAAAACGACAGTGGGGAGGGGTGTACATGTTATAAACTCACATACAAAGAGATGATAGAAAAAAAAGCTTTTTTAAGTTTCAGAAATCTCAAAAGCAGACAGAAGACTGGGGACTGGTGAAGGTCACCAGCAGGGGCCACATGTGAGGCACTTCAGAGAGGGGGCAGCACGGGGTCATCCAGCCAGCAGAACCCCGGGGACACTCAGTCCTTAGAAACATCAAGTTCAACAGAAGACATGCGATGACGTCTGGGGCTGGGCAAAGGAGGACAAACCGAAACAGAGGGCACAGCACAGGCCTGCATGCCCTGGCACTCGTGCTGGCTTTGGTCCACCCTGCACCCAGTAACTCCAAGCAACTTTAAACTGCCTCAGGAATAAATATGAGTAAACAATCGGGCATCAGGTTTTTGAAGAAAGCTTGCAACAAGAGACCAAAACAAACAGCAAAGTGACATATAAACAGGAGATAATTCAGGAAGCAGCAAAGACTTTTAAAAAATCTAATTAATGTCCTCAGAGAGCCATGAAATGTCATATCTACAGAGCAAGAGCACTGCTTTGAAAAATGAGTAAACAAATAAGAAAACACTTAGTAATTAAAAGACAGGACTGCCATAATAAAACATGCAGCAGCATGGCTCGGGCCAATGACCTCACTCTCCATTCTACCTGGGCTCTTATTCCAAAGTTCACACCCTAGACCCTCTTTACCAACCTGAGCCTTCTAAATCTCAATTTCAAGCATCCTACTCAACCACAGCCACCAGCTTTCTTTCCAGTGACTTCTTGCCAGCATCCCAACAGTCGTACCACCAAGACTTACCCTACTAGTTCTCCCGTCTTTCACTGTATCTTACCCACTTATTTCTACTTTCAAAATATATTCAAGTTCTGACCATTTCAGATTCTGACCACCATTTCTCTCTTGGCTTCTGTCCTCGCCCTCATATAATCTATTCTCAACACTAAGTAAATAAAAAGAGGGATCAAAAAGATCCTAGGTCATATCCTGTTCCCCGACTGCCTGTAAGAGCTTATTATGTTATTCTTTATTATGTCCAGCATAAAAGCCAAAGTCCTTACAGCGGCCTACAGGCTCTACACAACTTGACCCATCCTCCATGACCTCTTTCAACTCATCCTATCGCTCACACTGTTGTTAAGTTCACTTAGTGGCTCCTGGAGGTTCCCCTCAAGTATGCCAGGCATGCTCCAAACTCCAGGCCTTTATACCTGCTGTCCCCTTTGCCCCAAGTATCAGCAAGGCTCACTCCTTCCACCCTCAAGGCCCCCCCGACCAAAAAACTGCACCTCTACCCCCAGCACACCCTAGATCCTCCTTCCCTACATGGGTTTTCCCACCACTACAAACCACTATCTGACCTGCTATAGATTTTAATTATCCATTTCTTTATTATCTGTCTCATCACATTAGAATACAGTACCTATGAAGGTAAGATTTTTATCAGTTTTGTTCACTACTATACTCTCATCTAGAATAGTGTTTAAAACATAGTTAAAAACGCACAATAAATGTATATGATGAATGATAGGGCTGGATAATCAAGTCAAGAAAACTTCATAAGAAACAGTAAAGACAAAGCTATTTAAAAAATGTGAGTAAAAATAAAAGACATAGAGGGTCAATCCACGAAGTCTAATATGACCAACTAGATTTCTAGAACAAAAATCTAGTTTTAGAAAGTGGGGGAGAAGAGGAAATTATTAAAATAGTAATACAACAGAATTCAGCTTAAAAATAGCGTTTTTTTTAATTATCAGTACAATATATAGAAAGGCCCACATTTAAAATACTACTGTGAAATTTCAATGTATCAAGGATGAAGAATAAAGTTTTCAAGATAAGAAAAAAAAAAACAGCATACAAAAGAATGAGAATTAGAAGCACCAGACCTGCCATCAGCAACAAACAGGTCAGAACACAACAGAGCAATGTTTTCAAAGCTCTCGGAGAACATAAATCTCCCTTCATAATCCATACCCAGTCAAAACCGTCAATTAAGTGTGGCAGGAGGAGAAAAGACACAAAAGGACACAGAAAGCTTACCCTTACACATCTGTTTTCTAAGTTATTGGAGGACATTTTCCACAAAGTGATTAAATGAACCAAGAAACAGAGGAGATCCTGAAAGTAAGGATCTAACCCATGAAAGCAATGAAGAAAAAGCCTGGGTGGTAGCTGGCACAAGAGTCGGAACCAATGGACAGATTGGTGCGGGGTGGTGGTGCTGCGGGTGTTGTGAGGTGGGAGGCTAACAGAGGAGGCACCAGGGACAGAGGGGAACTCCAGGGATGTGATGCTACCCTTGAGACAGGGAGAAAACCTAAAAATGTGGTAAAGAGAGACAGTGCAAGGAAAAAAGAAAGCAAAGAGAGTCTAGGAAAAACAAACAGAAACAAAGGAACAATTTCAAAAAACTGATAAATAAAAGAAATGCAGTACAGTCATACAATTTAGAAATATGGAAGTAACCTAGAGAACTAAAACCAGAAACAGTTATAAGAGTTTAAAGGATTCCCTCTGAAGAGAGGACCTGAGGTGAGGATGGGTGAGATAGGAAAATACCATGCGAATTTTTACAATCACTGTGCTATTGGTTTGTTTTAATCCTATAAACATGCAATTTTCATAAGAACTTAAAATCTCATTTTAAGAAAATCACAACAATTTGCTAGGTTCTCAATTACAAAAAGTGAAATATTCTCAAGTCAATGATTTCAATATTCAAGTATCCCCAATACTTACTGAAGAAGTTCATTTGCCTTGAGAATGAAAGAACCTACTGCAGTAATAGCATCTGAAAAGAAGTAAATAAATAATATCATTTGTCCAATAAGTAAAGTGAGTTTAAAGCATTCTATTGAGAAATAAAATTACCACCTTCAATTCCTGCAGCGTCTAGTCCAAGAGGTTCATATTTTTGCTTCCATGAAGCCATTCCTTTCAGTTCACTCAAATGGTATAATAAAGACTCTGAGCCACTATCAAAAACAGAGCAGAAATAAATTAGTATCATCACCGTCATCATGGTGGCAGGCACCTACCATCTTGCTTGAATATTTCTAAGTTTTCAGAAATAAAAACTGAAAGTAACTTTAATTTTCTTTCTATGAGAGACTATTAGCTCTCAAAATTATTTCAGAAAACTGTAGCAGAATCATTTGGTTGTCATGACTAGTGAGATGAATTGGCCACATGATTAAACTTTATAAGATCAAATTATGTCCCACAGTTGGTCCTGGCACTGTTAAGATAGTCATATGGTCATCTTGTTCACCGAACAGCTATGTATTTAACACTGAGCAAATATTTATTAAGCCCCAACTTCAGGTCAGGCACTATGGGGACTTCATGGTAAACAAAACGAAAGGGTCCTTATAACACTGATAGTCTAATGGGGGAGAGAGTCATAACCACATAATCAGACAGTTTCATAATTTCATAATCAGACCATTTCAACTACATAAATGCCTTAGAGGAAAACACACCAGGTATAGGTGAAAGAGAAGAACCTGAACTAGTCTGGGAATTAGAGAAGGATTCCCTGAACATCTGAGCTGAGAGCTGGAAAATATAAGTGAAGAACACAGCGGGAGTGTTCCAAAAAGCACAAGAGACGTACAAAAGCCCCAGGTAGGAGACAAAAATGCCAAGTTTGAGAAGGCCACCAAGGACATGGGTGCTAAGAAATGGGAAGGCACTGGAAGTTTTAATAAGAGTAACATGATCAGATCCACTGTGGAGAACACATCTGAGGGACACAGTGTGGACTGGAGAGCAGGCCGACAGCCCTACAGACAGCCCTACCCCTCAGCTCAAAGAGGGATAGGGCCAGGGGTCTCAGCAAAAGAAATCTATCAAAATCTAAGTCAAACACTGAACATCAACCTGCAAGCCGCCTCACTGAGGTGGCGGTGTTTAGAAATGGCATGAGACTTGAGGATCTAGAACAGTCTTGGCTCTGACACGTAATAACTTTGGAGCAGCCATATGCCCTTTCTGAACTTCAGTTTCTTCTTATGAAAATGAGGATAATCACAACCAACACCTTGCCAAGGACTTAAATGCAAAAATATATAACATGCTTTTACATAACATATAAAATGATATACAAACAAACTTAATTTCACTGCTCAAAAAAGGGTATATGCCCTATTCAAGACATAACTCATGGTTGTCTGGGGGAGAAAAAAGCCCAGATAGGGCCTAGGGTGGTGGAAAGATGTTGGAAAGTTATTTCACAGAGCAGTCACTATTATCAATTCTTTAAATCTTGGGCACTCTAAGATTCCCCTCAAATGCTAAGGCAAAAATTTCATCTAGAAGACACTCAAACAGAGAATGCCAGATGATGAAAAGAAGGCTAAGAAAGAAACCAACGCTAAGTACGTGCGGATGCAACACCAAAAGATTCTACGTCATCTTCATACCTCTGTAAGTGACTTATAACCAGTTTTTGTATACTGGAATATGACGACTCTATAGACTGGCCAAGCTTCTTTAAGCCCTGATTAATAGAAAAAAATATAACATTTAGCATACAAGATACTATATGCCATTCTAAAAAAATTAAGACTATGTTCATAGCCAGTAAAATACAAAGATAACCACACCTTTACTGTTAACTGGTTCATTAAGAGGGTCTGAAGTTCAGCACTAGAATGAAAAAGAAAGTATTTTTAGTCTTCTCTATTTAAAATCTGAATGCATCACTTAAAACATTTAATTTCAAAGTACAAATTTAAACAAAGATTTTAAACAAATAAAAAGAAATAACCCAACAACAATTAAGACTTTGTTGTACTCAGAGAAACAGACAAAAACAGGAAATATTAAAGTCCACAAAAGACTGAAATAGACACGAGAAATGTGCTATACACTAAAATGGTAATTCACGTCAGTAAGGAGAAGATGTACTACTCATTAAGTTATACTGGGCAATTATCTAGACACTTAGAAAAAAATAAGTTGTTATGTCTTTCACAACATACAACCAAATAAATCATATCTGGAACATTTAAATGGAATAAAATCATAAACCACCAAAAAAATCTCTGGATGAAAATAAAGATCTTTGACTGCTTAATATGGGAAAGATCTTTTTAAGAATAATGCTAAAGTAAATACAATAAAGGAAAAGAGTGATTTAGCTACATAAAAATTTTTAATTTATACATTTAAAAAGTACAGATATATGTACACATGGTACATACACGTAAAATGATTACATTTACATAGAAAATAAATACGTGAATAAAAAAGCCTAGAAAGATACATACTATTCTTTGCTTTTTGTGCATCAGAATTTTCTATTTTTTTTTACAATGAACTGCTTTTGAAATAAATTACTTTAAAAAGAGAAGGTAAAGCAAGAGTATCTAATGTAAGTTTATTACCTTGCTTTCCCCCACAACAACAAGTCCATGAATTCATCTTGCACTGATGTGGTTGTGTTCTTTTCCTAGAGAAAGATGGATAAACTCATGATAAGTGTTTTTAAATAAGCATTATTTATTCAAAATCACAGGAACATGACTCCCTTTCTTACCTTTAACCTTCTCTCAAATCCATATTTAAACTGATTATCTGAATAGCAGTTATGAGGAAACAGCCAGTCAGCTCTTCCAACAACTGTCCTTAATCGCCACATCCTATTAGCTCCACTTCACAATCCTGTCCCCACCTAAGTTTTTCCAATGGGAAGGACTGGCATTATCTCTCTCTGAGACAAGAGTCTGAGGTTAGATAAGCCATCTCAAAGAAATCATGATCTGAGCCTTGAACAAATCAGACCGATTTTTCTCATGTCCCTCATGAACTGAGTAAGGACATCATACACTCTAAACACCTTCCATGGGAAACTCCAGTTACATCACCTGCACAAACTTGGTAAGACGAGAATCCATCTGCATCAGTATTTCTTCCCAGGCTTCACACATACACGTCAGTGACAAATTTATATACTATTAGCAAAAAGAAAAAGTATTAAAGTAGCAAAAAATATTTAAGTCAATATGCTAACTAAATAATACATGCTTCTTACTGCCAATTGTCTCAAAGAAATCCAGGATTTACTGTAAACCACTTTTAACTCAGTTAAGCCTGAGAAAGAAGAGACCATGGCTCACACTTGATAACCATTTAACTATCAAACATTCTCAAATTAAGTTTTTATTTAACTACCAAACATTCTCAAATTAAGTTTTTATCTGGTAAAATAGATATTTTTCAACTTTTTACATATACGATGTGTTTTATGTACATTAACTGTTAAAATGCTGATTGGTCAACTATTCAATCTTCAAACAGTATCCTTTTAAAAAGATACTGATCTCTAGAAATCTTTGACACGAAGTACACTAGTGACTGTGGCAGACTGAAGAAAGAAGGTCACAGCGCTTTGTAGCTCCTCTATCTGGGTGTATAGTCAGTTTCTCTAGTCTGTCGATTTGGGCTGGCCGTGTGTCTCAGTGTGACAAGTAGCACGAATGTCACTGAGTCCAAGGCTCCAGAAGGCTTTGCAAGCTTCCACTTACACTCCTGACACTCCCGCTGTCGACACCACTTACCCAACAAGCCTGATCTAGCCTGTTGGGAAATGGGGAGTGTGGAGTTCAGATAAAGCCATCATGGCTAAGAGATACTTGGACCAGCCAGCTGACCACTGCTGTACGACCAAGCCCAGCCTGAATAGCTGAACCTAGCCCAGAACAACAGAACCTTCAGCTGGGCCTGGCCCAGTCAACTAACTAAAACACTAATCACCTGCTAATTGGGGGTATTTATTATATTCAAAAGCTGTTAGAATGAATATTTTCCATAATATTTGATTTGCAAAGAAACTTTTAAAATTACAAAGTATCTTATTTATGAGAATGTTTAAAAAGATTTAAACTACTTTTTTCTTTTCTTTTGGAGATATAGAGATGGGTTGGAATAGATTTTCAATTAAATTTCTTTTTCTTGTTTCAGTGGACATTATAAGCTTATCTATCAGACTAGACACCTCTGCCATGTATAGTTGGCTTTAAAAAGTAAGATTTTCAAGTTTTTTATTTATACAACATTAGAAACTTATAGTAAACAGTCACATAAAACAAGCTATAAATAAATACCTGTAAAAGAGCTGAAATGTGAGTAAACTTTCTGGCCATTCGAGTTACTTCAGGTAAGAAAGAGTACAATAGATTGGTTTCAAGCTGTCAAATCAAAATACTAAAGTGAGTCACAAACAGATATATTTACTACTTTTAAGGAAGAGTCAAGGTATAACTATGTATCAGAAAGACTACCTCAGAATTTTGCTCCTTTTCAGTATAACAAATTAAAAAATAACAGAATATAATTTTAGGATTCTCTCATCTGCAGCGTCTAACTATGTACAGATTACCCCCTCTAAGTTAGCAGTACTCTCTACTTAGAATAAATGTAATAATCTAATTTATACCACTATTATGAGAGACTTTTAAAATGATCACAAATATCTAAAAAATTTTTAAGGAATTATAGCTACTAATAAATACAAGTTATCTATTACAGAGGTACATGAATTATCACAATAGAGTTGTTATTAAAATCATCTCTTACAATTTCCACATAAAGAGTGAACTGTTTTACTATAGCACCAAACACAATTCAGGAAATCGTATTTTCACAGACCCTTAAGATGAAGAGCAACCATGAACAACTGTTCCAGCAAACAGCAGGAAGTCAAGAGCTCTCTGCTGTTGTGAGCACAATGAAACTCTAAGGCCTCATTTGCCTCACATCCTGCATCTTTTCGTCCTACTTTTGTTTAAGAGTTCACACATACTTAGATTAAGTGGCTCGGTTATTTGAGATGAAATTTTCGGGAAGATTTTCTTGAAGGCAAAGCTACCATCTAAATACTCTGTAGGAGCCCAGTTTCCACAGTCTATGACACAAACAGCACACAATGAAAAGGTTTTCCCCGGCTTTCAGTAGGCATCTCACACAAGAGGCGATGTGTTAGTTAAGAGCCCCAGCTCTGGAGCCAGACTGCCCAGCATCACCTTCAAGTCCTTACCAAGCCAGTTACAGTTCCTCTGCGTGCCATTTACTCAACTACAAAATGGGGATAATAACAGTACCTATCTATTAGGTTACTGTGAGGATTCACATAAAATTATACTGAATTACTCAGTACTGGGCACACATTAAATAATTAATAAATATTAGCTTTTATTATTATTATGGTCAAAATCCCAAGAAAACACTTGTTACAAACATGAACTGGTACAGCAACAAGTTAATATTGGTCATTAACAGACCATCGAAACACTGTTTTGATGAAAATTATGCTTAGCAATTGGAATAATAAGGTATTCACCAGTAACACTCTAAGATTTAGAAGCTCCAAGTCAATTTTTTGTTTTAATGACCATTAGAATCCAGTGATATGGATAATAAAAATCAAACCTTTAAAAATATATATTTACTCTCTGCTGGTTCAAATACTCACCTGAAAATACGAAACTTCTGAAGCACCACTGGCAGAAACTTCTGTGACCACTGACAATGATTTCAAATCACTTGACAGACATAACGCAAGACAAGTACCAACAATCTGTAAAACAGTCAAATCCCCATTATATTTAGTGTTACTGCTACACTGCATCTGCTTACAATACAGGAAGCAAAAATTCAGAGCTCTAAAAAGCAGTTAACTCCTGCCACGTATGTGGCAGATAAAGGCATGTGTCCACTTAGTTGCAAGGACACAGATACAGACCCTAACAATGCACCCAAGTGCTGGAGAACTAATACAGCCCACAGAGCCTGCAACATTTTCCATCCTTTTAGGGAACTGTAAGAATAAGAAAAAGGTATGGAGAAGACCAAGACTGAGCCTAAGATTGCTTCTAATGACTTTCATCACATTCCAATCACAAATGGTAGCTCTTAAACGCAAGGCTAGAAAAACATTAAATCATAATCAAGTGTACCATAGCAATCTTTTAGTTAAGAAAAATTTTTTTGACTAATTCTACTAAGAACCTCTGATCTTCAGAGACATCATATCACTATTTTATCTTAGTAAGAAAATTATCCTCTTAACATTTAAGGACAAGTAAATCCAAGACATGAAACTGAGGAAAAAAGTAATGTTTTATTCTTTTCCATAAATCAGTCAGTTGTTACATTCTAAGGCAAAAATAAAGAATCTTAAAGAAAAACTTACCCCAGTGACTCGAGCAATTTTGAACATTCCATAAGCATAAAGCTCAATAAAACCAGAGCTTCCTCCAAGGACAAGAATATTAAGCCTGATTAAAAATAATGCAATAAGCTGAGGACAACAGAGAGGACCAAGTTCTTACACCAAGATACAAGTTGTTGCTGCCCTCATATAATCTGCACACTCAAGGTGCCTAGCAGGGAGACTGAACCTCTAAATAAATTCACCAAGTTTCAATTACATTGGGCTTGTTCTTTTTTTCCCCCCTAAAGAACAACATAAATTTCATTCGGCCTAAAAAACCTCAGTTTACAGTAAAATAAGAATATATTATTTTAACAATTGTATTTATATACCCTCAATAATAAAATCATCTCTTTTCCAGTTAATATAAAGTTCCATCAGTTTTATCATGGCCCTGATGCTAAACATAATAAGTGGGCTTAAAGAACCTGAAGATTTCAATTTAAATTTCAGAAACTTAAGCACTTCTATCCTCCTTTACTTTTTAAAAATCAAAGTATACCATAATATTAAACTTGACACAAATATCATACAATAAAAATGAGTGAATAATAGATATTGTCTGTTTATTGTTCAGAGGTTATTTGTCAGCAATGAAATAAAATGACAAAGAAAATATCTTTGGAACTCTGGTATAAAACTGCCTAAAGTATCAAATTTAAGAAAATAAAACTTGTTATTTAAGATGTCTGCAAGATTTACCTGACATCTCCCAAAAGCTTAATAATTTCATCAGAATTTTCTTCACTAAAATATAAAAATAAATTGGGTTATCTTTCAACTATATGCTTCAAATAATAAAAGATTTATTTTACTTGAAAACAAAAAAGGCATACTTTACCTAAATATTTTTGAGGTATTGCTATAACTAAAAAAAACAAACAGATTAGGGTAAAAAACTCTCAATAGAAATGCATTTTTTAAAAACACATGAGAAAATTGTCAATATTAAAAGTAAAAGAAAGAAACCTGTAAGGTTAATTCTAATGAGTTAAACTGATACTTACTTTTTTGGCAATGTAGGAAGTTTAGGTAAGAGAAGATTTGATTCATCCTCAGAATTATAAAAGGATGTTAGAACACTACAAAGGGGAAAATAAGACAAAAATAAGTATTATAAAAACAAAGATTCTACTTCTCTTTCCATTAAAAAATATTAATTTTTAAAGGCCCAATTTTACATATGACACATTACCAAATAAAATAGTGACTTTTACAGTGGTAAAACTGTGTATGGCATTTAACAATCACACACAAGAAATAGAAAAGTTGGAAATTCTTCATTTATCTTGAACTTTGTTTCTGAAAGAAAAAAAATCAGCCTACCCACTTTATGTTAAGAGGAACATAAACAATTTTCTCAGCATATGAAATGCATCCATATGTATTCAGTATCAGTACCAGATATGGACTGAGAATTTATGATTCCTTATCTTTCCTCTAAAAACCAACACTGAACATAGGAGTACCAAGAGTACTTTTAAAGAACACTGCAGTTATTACATGATGTAATGATGGGTTCTATGACTTACACACATTTGGAGACGTAACAATCCAGTTGGTGTATATAAGATGACACCAAGTATTTTGAAACAGTTTTATTTATCCTCCCATTTTTTTCAATCCTACCTCCAAATACAGACGGAAATGAATAAGGTGAAAAGTGGTGTCCTGAAAGACCCTGGAATCTCCATATAACATTTCTGAACTCTTAACAGAAAGTGTGTTAGGAATACACTTAGCAGGTAACTGGACTGGGACAGAAATTACATGGTATACTCTGTTCCTCTATAAATTCACATGACCACTTGCAACCTTTATTATTTGATGATGGATTGATCCTTGTTTTATCTACAGTGCATTTTAAACCCCAGGCTAGACCTTATTATCTAATATTTTTACAAGCCCCTCCTGAGGAAATTTGTGAATTAATAATCAGGATTTACAAATTCATTTGATATTAACTTAAAACCTAATTAGAACAGAAAAGCTAACAAGAAGAAAATGATCTTATTTCCTCAAAAAAAAACCAAAACAACTTTCATGTTCAGTACTCACTAAGCCTACTGACCCTTTAGGCTATCTTTACTGCAAACGTGGCAGAGTCCTTGATTTCACAGACTAAGGCAAAACTATTTGCACAAAATAAGGAACCTATAGGGACCACAAAAACAAAAAGAACTCATTCAATATCAAAACAAAATGCTCAATTCAGCACTTTTCATCGTCGAAGAACATTTACTCAGACACAGAAACACAAAGTTCCAGGATGAAATATATGGTGAATAGAAAAACAGAACCTTAATTCACTAATCAGCAATATTAACTAATATTACTTGAAACTATAAGTCATTGATATAAACTTTTAAAAATAACCAAGAAGAAAAATCTTGGCCATTCAGGCATTGCTGCTCCAATAATAAAACAGATTTTTTTCCAGAAGAGAAAGAAATCTAGCAAACATTAAAAAAATTCATCTTGATAAGCTTAAGACAAAAGGTTAAAAGCAAATACACATACTCAATACTCAGATACACCTAAGTTTCCACTTTTTCATTTAAAAAATGAAAATTTCATGAACATCCTACTGGGACCACTGGGGTTTTTCTTTATCACTCTACCTGCTCTCAACAGTCACTTCCATCCAATGCATACAAGAAACTGGGGCCTCCACAGGAAAAGAGTGCAAGCTTTCAGGTTTTTCTACATCACACAACACAATTTTCTTGGTATCAGCAAGAGCAAAGGCCAAAACTAAAACAAGAAGAAATAATCAGAATAAGTCAGTGTAATTTTAAGAGAAAAATGGGTATTTCATTTCTTGCCCAATTTTACTATTTTAAGTATATCATAATCATAGAAATGATTTAACCCTTAAATCCTTCCTTTAAATAAGTAAAAAACTGAAAGGTATCTTTGCATACAGTTACGCTGGTATCAACACTTTCAAATGCTCAGACTTTTGTGAGCAACCTACTCCTGTCTTGTGTACTGTTCTGAACATCTTACATTTCAGAGCCTCTAGACTGGAACCTTGATGCCAAGCAGAAAACACAGACAGACATCAACATATAAACAATAATATTGTATCACCAAGACATACCAGTCACCACCTGAAAGTTACAAAGTGATTCCGTCTGCTTGGTTCCTGGGAAGGTTTTTTATTCCTCTTTTTAATTTCTAACCCTTATTGAACAGGGATATCAAATACTGATGGGTCTTCTTCCTTTCACTGTGGCTGAATCATCTAGTATCGTTTCTCTACAGAAGTCTTTAATGTCTTCCTAACATATAAAATTGAAGAACGTCTAGACAGAAGGCTGTGTGTTTCACTGTATACCAATACACACAACTCTGTGAGATGAGAGGCAATCTAAGTCTCCTCTTCTTTAAAACAATTTAAAGCAATCTTGAAATAATCATTACCAAGCTAAGCCCTATTTTACTGTCCAAAAACAGAAGACATTTTTTAATGATAAAAATATCACTTACTTAAATACATTTTCACACACACTGACTTTCATGATTTTTGAGATCCTGATGTTTTTGGATGAAGAGAGCAAGATCTCAAAATACTACTTACACAAGTTCTCTAATTTTGCACATACTTATTTTTTTTTTCCAGTAGAAGAAACAAGAACTGAGCAAAATGAATATAGACCAAAATAGCTGTTATCTGTAGAGTGACAGGCTTTCAGGGCATTTTTACATACTTATATTTATCTAGGGAAAAAAGGAGGCAACAAGGAGGAATACATATCATTTTACAAAAACAATTTGTTTTTTTTTAGGCACCAATGATACAGATGACTTGCAGCATTTTCCTGTGCTGACCCGATATATACAGCAGCTCAAATGACTGTCAGTGTAACAACACATGGAAGAGGAGAGTTCAGTCCTCAGAGCAGTAGCATGATAAGCTACAACATGCAGGGTACCAACAGGAGTAAGATCACATGGAAATTGAAGGAAGGGGGTCAAAACTGACAGTCCTTCAGGTGAGGTAAACAATTGTGCAGAGGGAATATTTACGAAACACCCATTTAATGCTAAAACACATTTTGGGAAGAAAAGGCCATGGTGGCTCTGAACTGACTGCTGCTGCAGCTGCTGCTAAGTCGCTTCAGTCGTGTCCGACTCTGTGCGACCCCATAGACGGCAGCCCACCAGGCTCCCCTGTCCCAGGGATTATCCAGGCAAGAACACAGGAGTGGGTTGCCATTTCCTTCTCCAGTGCATGAAAGTGAAAGTCAAGTTGCTCAGTCGTGTCCGACTCCTTGCGACCCCATTGACTGCAGCCCACCAGGCTCCTTCATCCATGGGATTTTCCAGGCAAGAGTACTGGAGTGGGTTGCCATTGCCTTCTCCCTGAACTGACTAGTAAGTGGCAAATGAAGCTCTGGGAAAATAGTACAGAACAAGACAGCAAAAGAACAAAACCAAAGTACCCTGTATATTCTCATAAAACTTCCTGTTAGACTTATCTTTGCCAAGAAGTCAGATTTCATTTTAGAGATATCTCTGCCATGAAACAAGATGGCAGAATTAATCTGAGTTCCATGAAAATACTATAAAGCATCTGAAAAAACAAAATTCCCAAATCAGTATTTAGAATTCTAGTACACTGTAAGAAAAATAAATTCTTTCTATAAGTTCTTTTTACAGAATACTCTTTCTGAAAAACAAAAACATATATTTTATAATACTGTCATTACGTTTGCCATCTGGTCTCCAAGCGAGACAGGTCACTTCCTTTCCTGTATTTTCATTTGGTGGAAAACTCCAAACTCGATGAAAACTTGCAAGTCGATGAAGTAAAACCTAACACAAAACAGATATAATGGCAGATAATAAAAACATCCATTTCCAAAAATAAAATAAATCTAAACCCCACTATAAATTTTTTTTTAAATTGTACCAAGTATAATATTTAGCCATCAGAAAAAATTCAAAGTCAAGAGTGTCTGAATGAACTTAAGGTATTTTCAAAGAAATGAGTGAAACAAGGTCTAATTTAACCCTGTACTCTACACATTTTCCTAACTTTTATGTCAACAAGAGACTTATGTTTTAGAAAGGAATACAGCTTCCCAGACAGCTCAGCAGTAAAGAATCTACCTGCCAAGCAGAAGACTCAGGTATGATCCCTGGGTGGGGAAGATTCCCTAGAGAAGGAAATGGCAACCCATTCCAGTATTTTTGCCTGGAAAATCCCAGAAAGAGAGAAGCCTGGCAGGCTACAGTCCATATGGTCGCAAAGAGTCTGACACAACTGAAGCGACTCAGCACACACGCATGCACTGGCTCATTCATGCCTTCCAACACTACTCATCATCATTTTTGGTGATTTCAAGAGCAACAATGTCCTGGCTTTTGGTTCTCAACTACCTCTTCTTCAATGATCACAGCTTCTGCCTCACCTCAGTCATTCCCAGGGTCATGTCTGTTACACTGTCATTACCGACAACTACAAATGCTGCCATAAACTTCAGCTGCAAACTTCCCACTTTCCATCACTGTCTGTATCTTTCCTGCTCATCCCGACTAATACCCAACTTCAGTTCTTCAACCTCACCAAGACATACAATCCAATGAGTCTACCACCGATTCTCCCTCACCCCACACATGACGTCACTTCCCTACGTAATCAGGTTAGAATCCAAAGTTCATCACTACAATCATTTCTCTTGTACATAACTTCGACTCCCTTGCATCTCCTGCTTTTTGTCACCCTTTGTCACAACAACTCTGGTTAAACCCAACCACACCTGCACCCACGCAGCTGAACAGACGAGACACACAACCGTGCTCACTAGTTTCACTACAGAACCACGAACCTCATGTGCCTTCTAACACTGAAGAACAATCCTATTAGATTCACTAGTCCACTCGCCCTGTCGGCTTCTTCAAACTTCTCTTCCGTCCTCAAAAGTCCAATATTTTCTTCTCCATCCTCACTCCTAAACAGTGCCCTTTCTTCTTCACTAAGAAAATGGAAGCAACAAGTGCCCACAATTATACCTACTCATCTGGTCACACTGATGCTCCTATTTTTTCCCTTCCCTTCTACAGTTGTGGCTGAAGGAACTGCACTCCTCTCAGAGCCATGACAGAATTCCAGAACACTCTGGATGCAGAAGGAGACTAGATTTCATAGAGGGCTTTGAGAAAGCAGACATCAATACCCTGGTGACAAAGCCATGACAATCAACACAACTTTCCAGGCTGCTACGTTTCCCTTACTGCTAAGTTCCCTTTTCCAACTAGTTTCCAAGCCTGGCTGAAGACAACTCCCACCTGGCCAAGTAACTATTAGGACACCTGCCAAAGGGACAAAGGAGTAAAGACACAAAGGTGAAGGTTTCCTTACAAAATGTCTGCCAAGTAATTAGAAACTTTCAGTAGATAGTTACAACTGGGTTACACTTGATGACGTGTAATATAATGTGAACCAGAAATGGCAACCCACTCCAGTACTCTTGCCTGGAGAATCCCAGGGATGGGGAAGCCTGGTTGGCTTCCGTCTACGGGATCGCACAGAGTCAGACACGACTGAAGCGACTTAGCAGCAGCAGCAGCAGCAGAAATACTGACAACACTCAGGCACATTCCATCAGGAATCAGTGAATCAGGCACATTCCATCAGGTGAAGCATGACTCTTTGTTTCAATTTAAAGGTATTTTTAATGGAAGGTGGCCAACCAACCAACACTGTGAATGCTGGACAACAGAATAAAGATTCTTAAACATCCTCTTTGGCAGCTACAGACATGCATATTCACAGCTCGAGTCTGACAACTCACCTTTGTTCTGCCTGAACTGTAAGTAAACGAAGGGCGGAATCTGTGGACCCACTACTATGTCAACTCATAAGTGATTCATGAGCCTTTAAAAGCCCCATTTAACAAATAACTATGAGAGTCTCCGGGATGCAGGACCGTGTGATTGTGTCAAGCTGTGTGAAAACTTGGCCACAGAATGCGCGAAATGGGTATACGAAAGACCTTTCCTGTGTATGGTCCCTTATATTCACTTAGACTATGCAGCAAGACTGCAGAGAGGGGCAGGGTAGACAGGTGGCCCGGGCTCGGTGTCCTCGTGGCTGCGCGCCGGCTCACTCACCTCGCCCGCGGTGTTGGCCAAAGCAATGAGATCCCGCTTGGGTGACCAGACCAGGAAGATGATCTCCTGCGGCAACTGCTTCTCTCCCACCACCCGGAAGGATGGGAAACAGGTCGGGAAACGCAACATGGGGACGGCCCTGCAATGACTTCCCTAGTCGGAGGCTGGCTGGGGGCCCCCGCGGCCGCTCCCGCCCCGGACCCTTCCGGCAGAGCCCCGACGGCGGCGGTACCAGCGAGGTGCCCCACCGCAGCCAACGCGGCCCGGGCGGTCTCCGCCTCCCGCTCTTCCTGCCCGCGCCAGCCGCGCTGCCGCCGCCGCCGCGCGCTTTCCGAGCACTTCCGGTGCCCGAACTTCCTCGCGAGAGCACGGAGGCGAGGTTTCGATCAGCCAGAGTCCCTTCAACAGTCTCCAAACCGGTGGTCCTCAGTCTTGCTTGCTCAGTAGAGGTTTTTTGTTTCTTTTGCTTTAAACACCGTGCCCAGGCAGCAAGCCAGACTGATGAAAAGCGCTTCCCTGGTGGCTCAGACGGTAAAGAATCCGCCTCCAATGCGGGAGACCCGGGTTCGATCCCTTGGTTGGGAAGATCCCCTAGAAGAAGGCATAGCAACCTACTCCAGTATTCTTGCTGGGAAACCCCATGGACAGAGGAGCCTTAGGGGCTACGCAAAGAGTCGGAAACGACTGAGCGACTAAGCACAGCACAGCACAGTACGGAATGGGACCCAGGATTTATGGAACACTCAGAGTGCTGCCAATTTGCAGCCTACGTAGGAGAGTTCTGCTTTAAAATCTCCGACATAGGCAAATACCTTGATTCTTTGTCCCATTTAAGCTTCATAACTACTGATATTAGTAGCCGCATTGTAATAAATGAGGACCGTGGGCTCAGTCAGGATTTGTCTCATAGCTATTGGAGCGTCTACTATACGAAGGAATCTGGGCTCCACAAGTGCAGGGGACATGGGCTCAGCCTGGCCGGTTGTGTGAATCATTGTCCATCTGATGCCTCTTGTTACACATCTAAACGTGTTAACTTGTTCAAAAGTTCCCATAAGTTATGGACCTGGTTAAAATAATGTGACTATCATCCTGTGATTCTCCATCTTAAAATCTATGGTAGAAAGCCATCTACCTTTCACTTCCTTTGACTTGCTCAAACAAGAAATGTGGGAAGATCTTCAACTCTAAATAAGCCCTATCTTCCTGCCATCTATCTGGATCTAGCCCCTGGGAAAAGGTGACAGAAGTAGACTAATTCATTCAGCAACAAATATTTCAGGCATATTTTATGCCAGGCAGTTTGTAACTCATGATGTTTACCCTGCTCCCTTTCAGAGATGGGTCTTTTACCTTGCTTTTTCTGCAAACTATTAAGCATGGTCCCCAAATTTGTCCAGAGGCAGTATCCCAAGGTGAGAATGGACTTGCTTTTGTTATTAATGAAATGCATTTTCGGGTATTAATGTTCTGGAGTGTTGTATAGTTGTTAGCACAACCAGTGCCACCTTGAGCCATGTACAGTTCCACCTGTCCTTCCATTGCCCTACCCAGGACTGTACTGTGTGGTAAATCACTTCTCTGTCATCAAGAGCTTTGCGGTTAATACTGTTAAATAATTATTAGGCCCAGGTGGCCTTTATGCTCTGTTAGTCCCCAAACAATGATGAAGACCTTCCCTGACGTATTCCTGGCACCCACAAGACTAGTGCTAAAGTCGCTTCAGTCACGTCTGACTCTGCAACCTATGGACTGTGGCCTGCCAGGCTCCTCTGTCCATGGGATTCTCCAGGCAAGAATACTGTGAGTGGATTTTCATGTCCACCTCCAGGGGATCTTCCCAACCCAGGGATCAAATCCTGCATTGCAGGCGGATTCTTTATAGTCTGAGCCACTAGGTAAGGCCAAGACTAATTACCCATTCATAAATCTTGACTTCAGAATGCACTTCCTGTTTCTCTAGGTGAACTAATATAAAACTGTTGCAGTGCTCCTTTGGTGGTGCTGAGTGCAGTTGCAAATGCTTCCAGATCATTGTCTGCCTGACCCCAACTTGTGAGTTACCTGGTAATAAACTGATCCATTGATAATATGGAGCTGGCTGCCTGGTTTCCGGGTCTCATGATAACCTTCTCCATCCTCTAACACATGGCAATAATCTAGATGGTGGGGTGCATTTAGGTAAATCCACTGTCTACCTGCTTTACAATCTTATGAAAACTGAATGCCCACTTTCCTGAAACTTATCCTGAATATGGTCTCTCATACCACACAGGAAAAGGACTGTGAACAAAGCTACACCCTCAGTGTTACAAGACAGAGGAGAGTAACTACCTACATATTATGAAACCTTCACAGATAAGTATGAATTTCCCCCAAGATAAGTATAACAACATAGGAAATATCATAGGTGTGAAGTTCCAGATGTGGCCATCTGGAAATAAGAAAAAATTTGGTTGTAAGTACATTCATCAAATTGTTTACAATAGTGAAAAATGGAAACAGCTGCCCAACCACAGAAGACTGATTAAATACAATATATCCATACTTAAGAATAATACTGTCATTATATATATAAACTGATGTTCACATCTTTATGAGAGGATTACAAAACTATTTTTACAATTCTATTTTTTAAAAATTTAAAGTGTCTGTAGCTATTTATACAGTAATCTTATTTTTGGAAGAAAATACACATAAGCTGTGACAGTTATCTCTGGGTAGTAGAATCAGAGTTACTTTTCATTTTCTTTGACTCAGGTGGCTCATGTATTAAGTGTAAAGTTAACAGGCAGCAACTTTTATTTCCTTTTGTCTTCTTTAAACATGTAGAACGTTTAGGCTATCTCGTTTTTTCCCACTCCTCACCTCCACATTTGCAAGTGAAGAAACTGGCCTATCTAATTAGGGTTAGTTTCTTAAAGACAAACAGATGTCACAGTTGCAGTCTGCAGGGGTACTAAGCTGTGCAATAGTGTGAGAATCTTGTGACTGTTCAGCTAAAGGGATATAACTTACCCCTTGAATCTCTGAGATCTGCTTGCTCAGTTTTGATGCTTTCCCTCCCCCTCAATCTTGCAGAGTTAACATTTATACTAAGTCTCTTGAAATCAAATTGTAGAGATCTTACCGTCACTTTATCAATGACCTTCTAGCTGACCCTCAAGTAATTTAATCCATGTCCTAATTTCCAGTTAAAACCACATCAAATAAGTCAAATTAGATTTTTCCTTTGCATTTTTTTAAAGCTTTTCTTTCTTGGCAGCTCTAAGTGTATTAGCGTCTTACTATTAGGCAGCACAGTTGGGTTTGGAGGCATGAATGACCATTTCCATTCACATGACCCAACCCTGATTTATGAGGAGCTTCTACTGGGTGAGTGAAGAACAGTGTTAGCCTGGGTACTAACTTCCAGTTAACTGTGTTAGCTTCCCAGGCTTGTGGAAGAAGGAAGGCAGCCATGGGTCCTGCAGCTGGTTGTCTCTGACATCACCGTGTGCAAGACACAGCTCAGGGAGCCAGTGAAGGTATACCATGAAGTCCACAGGCCCCAGCCCCAACAAGCTTCTAAGCTAGAGAGGGAAACAAGCACAGAGAGTCATTGTAGTGCAGGCTGTGATTTAAGTGCCTGAAAACAAGTCCAAGACACACAAACACACACCTATATTTCAATGGCAAAAGAAGACTGTTTCACTGGAGACACCATCGAGGACATCATGAAGGAGGTGGCATCAGACCACAACCTTTCGTAGGCTGTCATTTTATATTTAAGTCAAAGGCACACCATGTTTTATTGTATTTCACAGATATTGTTTCTTTACAATTGAAGATTTGTGGCATCCCTTTGTTATAAGATGATGGTTAGCATTTTTTAGTAATACAGTGTTGTGTGTTAGTTGCTAAGTCGTGTCCAACTCTTTGTGACCCCGTGGACTGTGGCCCATCAGGCTCCTACATCCATGGAACTCTCCAGGCAAGAATACTGGAGTGGGCTGCCATTCCTTCTCTCCAGGGGACTTTCCTGACCCAGGGATCAGACCCAGGTCTCCTGCACTGCAGGCAGATTCCTTACCATCTCAGCCTCCAGGTTTTTTTTTTTTTTCAATCCTTCTAAGAAAAAGAGCAATTTGTCTCCATATCTTAGGCAAGCCTAATGTTAGGGACTGAACTGTATCTCTCCAAATCTATATGCTGAAGACCTAACTCCCAGTATTTCAGACAGGGGCTGGATTTAGAGACACCATCTTTAAAAAGGAGATAAAGGTAAAATGAAGCCATTAAGGTGGGCACTAATGCAATCTGACCATCCTTACAGGAGGAAATGTGGATACAAAGAGACACCCAAGAAAGACCATGTGAGGACAGAGAGAGAAGGCAACCACCTGCAAGCCAAGGACAGAGGCCGCAGAAGAACCAAGCCTGTCAACACGTTTATCCTGAACTTCCAGGCTCTAGAACTGTGACAAAGTTAATTACTGTTGTTTAAGCCATCAATACATTTGTTATAGTAGCCCTAGCAAATTAATATACCTACCACCTGAAAACCTGTAGAAAATTCCATACTTTCAAGTTTCTACTGAGTACCTAACAACACTTAGGAGACATGAGACTCTAAGAAGTGGGTACTGACATTAAGAAACTGAAACCTTTCGGGGAAACAGAAGCTGTCAATACAATCATGGAATAATACATAAAAAGTGACTCAAGTGTGCTGCAGAATAGTAAGCGGCTTGCAGAGGAAGGTCTTAGCTGGTATCAGTCTCAAACTCACCAGGAGAGAGTGGGATTGGGACCAGGGCCTAAAGGCTCCGTAACACTTTAAAAGATGGCTGTATGGAGGGAAATATTCCAAACAGAAAAAAGAGAATGGGATGGAAAGATTGAGGCATACCAGAGAAATAAATTAGTCCAAATGTCACACTAAATGTAGGGGAAAAAAAATCTAATCTCATTCAGGGCCTACAAAGTGACAAAAAGCGACGAAGTACAAAAATATGACAAAGTAAAGTCATATTTCATTACGTTATGTAATATAAACAAGAAACAGAATGAAACTTAGCTGCAATTATTTAAGAAAAATGTCCTTTTCGGGAACTTCCCTAGTGGTCCAGTGGTTAAGACTCCACATTTTCACTGCAGGGAGCCCAGGTTCAATCCCTGGTGGGAGAACTAAGATTCCACATGCCACAAGGCATGGCCAAAAAAAAATTTCCTTTTAAAAAGCTTAAAAAGGTTTGTCTGTCAAATTTCAGGGATTTTCTTTTACTGCTGTTTTAAGTAACTATCTTAATGTTCAGCTATGCAGATTCCTAATTAGAACAAATGACCTCATCTCCCATCACACTTTATACCTCCCAGAGACATTTTCACATTCTGTTAGTTTATCCTCTGAGAAAAGAAAGAGGTTAAGTCCTTAAAATTACCATTAACTGAACATAAGAACAAAACCATCAAACTTCCTATTTTTAACTCTCTGAGAAGGTAACGAAGTTTTCAAGTACAGAATTCCTGATTATAAGTAACACCCTATTTGCTCAATACTAATATGGGCTTTTTTCCACATTTCAGTATTTCTGAAATAAGACACATCTAAAACTTAATATATACAATTAAAAAGATAAGGGTGTTTTCCCCCTGAAAAGATGATTCCATCAATAGCACACTTTACAATTGATGGTATCTTAAAACTAAGAAAACGTGGTAATGATAACCACTGGCCATCAGGACCCAATTCTTCAGCAGTCACGGTCCCTCAGGTGTCTGAGTTTCTGGGCAGATTTCAATAGATTTTAACCATAGTATCATGGACACCATGAAAGTCAGGCAATGTCCACACCTATGCCTGAATCAGAGAGACTCTTACAATGACTCTACAAGGTTCATATCTCATCCAATCACCTCAAAACCTGCCCCTCCTATCACTACAGCAACCCACAAAAATGGGGCAAGAGAAGAATTTTCTGATGCTTGTTAAATCCAGGAGCTTGGCTCATCTTTTGATGTCACCTGACCTATCAGGACTACACTGTCAGGGCCATGTGTGAGGATTCCACAGCAGGTACCAAACCATCCAAACGTAAAATACCAGGTGGAATTTAAATAAAAGATGAAGTACAGTTCTTCTACTTTTACTTAGAGGGCTCCAGCTAAGCCCAAGCAGAGATGCCTCCAAACGTGCTCTAAATTAGTCATGTGGGAAAGAGAGGAGAGTCATTATGCAAATACAAGCCATTCAAAACTACTAAGTCTGAAGAAGATAATGTCAGACACCTAGCAGAGAAATGGGGAGGGGAATTCTTTGTTCAAACTCCTCTTTAGTGCTGCAACCCTGGACCACCAGATAATTACCATCTTCACCTGTTAACATTTCTCCAGGCTAACAAGCGAACTGAGAGCCAGGTGCATGTGCCTCATTTAATTTAACCACAAACAAACCTGAGATGTGTTGTTCCCGTTATAATGATAAGAAACACTGGCTTCTAGAGAGTGAATGACTTGGCCAAAGACATACAACCAGGAAGTGTTAGAATAGGAAAGAAGAGTTTGAATCACCAGAATAGACTGCCTCTGCTACAACTTTTATAAAGAAACATCCTGCATAAGTTAAAAGACAATAAGATGACAGAGCAAGTCATAATTCAACAAACATTTAGGTGATTCTATACCATCAAAGGATAACTGCAAAGAGTAGTTGAAAAATAAATATTTAATATTAATATAATCATAATTGTTTTAGACTGCCTTTGTCAAAATTCTTTCCATCTTCAGATTCTGTCTTAAAAAAAAACAACTGTACACTGTATTTCTCTTTACAAGTGAGATTTAAGCCACTGTACAATATTTTAATATTTAATTTAAAATATCTAGCAACATATTCCTATGTTCAATGTAAACAAAACCTCAGGTTTTCATTCTTATTTTTTTCTTTCTGCAAAAGAATGCTCTGTGCCCATTTTTCAGATAAAAGAGGCTAAAATAGTATGACTGGAAGAGATGTAAAGAGAAAAAAAAGGCACCAAAAGCTAGTGAGTCAGCGAAGGTCTCCAGAGGGGCTGCAGTGTGTGTGTGTGGGGGGGGGGGAGGAGGGTATAAAGGGGGGGTGTCTATAAACCAGCAAAATACCACCTCCTCATTTTCAAGCTTAGAAAGGTGCATACCTTTGAAAGCAACAGAATTTAAGTCCAACATGGCACTCTCAGAAAATGGCATCAAAGGTTGCACTATAAATCTTTCTTATTCTCCAGTCACTGGACATTTAAGAGCAAAGATATTGATGGGTTCTTTCTCTCCTTTTCTTCTTCCTTGTAGCAGATGTATGATTCATGGATTGTCCTTTAGTGGTCTCCATTTTCATCTTATTGCTTTTTCTTTGCTTCTGCTTTCTGACAGCTCTGAAAAACAAGGTGCTAAATTATTTTGGAGAATGAGCACAGTGAATTATGTAATTATGTTGAAGTTTAATTAACTAGCTAACCAAATAAGAAAACAGAAGGGAAAGAATTTACTGTATTATAAGTATAAATCCTCAGAATCCTAACCACAGTAACAAGGAGATAGAGTCCTGACCAAGCAAAATGTTTTAGAGAAGAAATTTCTTTGAAAGATGGTTACTACAGATTTAGAACAATCTATTCAGGACGAATACACCACAGAAGTAAATAGTCAAGCCAATGAGTTGGGAGGGTTTTTTTTTTTTTCCCCTTGTACATCTGTACCGCTCAACTCAGCACTTCTATCTCCAAATCCCTGAATTACATATTTCAGAAAAAGACCGATACACTGACAGTTAGCAATGGTAGAAGAATGCTGCAGCTCTGAAAAGGCTTACAGAAGCTCATCTTATAGTCTTAATTTTCCTTTCCTCAGTATCCTAAAAGCCTGACAAGTGCCATACAGGAAGTCCACATTTAGTGGTCTCTTGAAGACTAGCTTCAAAATGAATAAGCTGAAAGTCAATCTCTAAAAAATATTAAATCATACCAGAAAACAAAAACAGGTCCTTTGTTTCAGGTGCTCTCTGAACTAAGTTACAGGCAATCTATAGCTGAGAAAGATTACTGGTCTGTTCATTCACTTTCTCCAAGCTAGCAGAATCATGCCATTTATTATATCATGAACAAAGGGGTGGGCTGGGGCTGCCAGCACTGGCAAACCTGGAAACTTCCAAGGCTGCCCAGCAATATCAACTGTTAGACTCCTTCTTATAAACCACCACAAGTCCTAGGGGAAAGCTTCTTCTTGATCTTCCCAGGACCAAAATCTGGGAAAGCAGCTTCATATACAGTCTATAATCTCCTAGTGGACAAACCCAGCCTCTCTTTTGGTTCCCTCAGTATACATGTTAAGTGTTGGGATTACGAACATGAATGGGCACACCTGACTTCAAGGAGCTGGGAGACAGACAAGACAGACAGACATCACCCTTCCCTTTCCTTCTCCTCACTTTTTCTTTTTTAGGGAAAGAAACTGAGGCTAAGAAATCATCTATGAGGAAGTGGCAGAACCAGCATGATTCAGGGAACTGTGCTCTTAATTTTACCTTGATACTACATACACTACTATAAATTATTCAGGTATATAAAATGCTCAGCATATAGTAACTCCTAAATAAATACTAGCTATTATTAGTAGCTCCACATGACTACTATTCAGAATTTTGCTTGGTAATTTAATATTTTTCCAAAGTGTTTAGATTTTGCACTAGGGTATCTTTTAAGTTCAAAATAAAACAAAACAGTCATCATCGTTCTGTTTTGTGCATGTTATAAAAGTCTCCTTTTTTTCTAGCCATTTATTTTAAAGTAGGAAAATGTCCTGGAAAGTGATGATTTAGCAAATGTGATGACGTATAATCTCTTGATGGCAAAATCAATGATGTTATTATGCATGCCTGTATACAAAATTCAAACAAATTTTCTTTGGCTTATCCACTGATAAGAACTAAACATGAACCAGATTTCACTAGAAGATATGGTAAACAAAAACAGAAAGAAAATACTCATTTGTAATATGAATAAACAAAATGTTCCAGAGGTAGAGTCTTTAAACAGTGATAAACTGAGTATAAATCAACTGGCTGTTTTATTTTGCCTTAAAATTAAATTGACCTGGTATTGATATTTGTTCTCTAAATTACAAGTATTTATGTGACTGATAAAACGAGCTCTAACCACAAGAGGGAGCCAGCATCATTCTAGTTCATAACCAAATGAAAACACTAAGGAAAACTAAAGTAACATAAGACGACTATGAAACATACAAGATGAAAAGACCTTTTATGCCATATAGGCTAAAAAAAAAGCATAAAAATTATTTTTTACTATTGTAAAAAGTTCATGGCTTGTCAATTCATTGTAAAAACTTTTTGAAAGCAATATCTGAAAATAACCATTAACAATTTAGGTGTCTTCTCTGAGAGAAGGTGATATTATTCAAGAATTATCAGGTATACCACGTCCTAAAAGATTTGGTCTTAAATTAAAATGGATAAAATCTAGTACTGAAAGATACTACATGATTTTCCTCAATGAAAACAATATATTACTAACAAATAGACTAGTCAGAGCTATTTAAGAACCAAGGAAGAGCCTACAGTGTATTACCAAAATGCAAATTCAGTTTCCATGTATCATAAAATCACAGGATCAAAGGCTGAGCATGATACCAACTCCTGTTTGCAACTAGAATTAAACTGTAAATAGTAAAACACCCCTAGATCACCCCTACTTTGTGAGATTGTATTCTATTCTTAAAGGTTTATAAGGAGAAGTATTTTCTAAGACTCAATATACCTCTTTAATTAATTTTTATAATACCACTTCTACCCTTTATTACTTAGTGGGAATAATTATTTAAATTTATTTAAATTATTTAATAAATAAAATTATTTAAATTATTTAAAGTAGATTCAATATGGGCTTCCCTAGTGGCTCCAATGGTAAAGAATCTGCTTGCAATGCAAGTGACTCAGGTTTGACCCCTGGGTTGGGAAGATCCCTTGGAGAAAGAAATGGCCACCCACTCCAGTATTCTTGCCTAGAGAATTCCATGGACAGAGGAGCCTGGCAGGCTACAGCCCATGGGGTCGCAAAGAGTCAGACACGACTAAGTTACTGACACTCTCATTTTCACTTTTCAGTGGAAAAGGTAGTTTAAATAGTAGGCAGAATTCAAATGGCTGGGCTTTAATGGAAAAAAATTTCTACTGACCAAAAAAATAAAAACAGATGGAAAAGAATACAATCGTAAGTAGTTAGTAAAGCATCAAGTATTCAGGTTGGTACAAAAGTAATTGTTTTGGACCATGAATTTTAAATTATTATAGCTAGACTCAAACACATCTTTATTAATCAAAATAGGAACTATTACAATCAACACATATTTGCCAGTGAGAAATAAGTTTGTTTATCCCTGTAGCATAAAAATCTGTGCTTCAGGATTTGACCAACTCTTGGAAAGCGTTTTCTGCTGCCTGCTGGTTGTGGAAGCATTTTCCCTGCAAAAAGTTGTTGAGATGCTTGAAGATGTGGTAGTTGGTTGGTGAGAGGTCAGGTGAATATGGTGGAAGAGGCAAAACTTTGCAGTCCAATTCATTCAACTTTTGAAGCAGCTGTGTGACGCGGTCAGGCGATGTTGTGGAGAACTGGGCCCATTCTGTTAACCAATACTGACTGCAGGCATTGCAATTTTTGGTGCATCTCATCGATTTGCTGAGCATACTTCTCAGATGTAATGGTGTTAGCAGGCTTCAGAGAGCTGTAGTGGATCAGACAGGTAGCAGACCACCAAACAGTGACCATGACCTTTTATGGTATTAGTTTGGCCTTGGGAAGTGCACTGGAGTTTGTCCTTGGTCCAACCACTGAGCTGGTCATTGACAGCTGTCATATAAAATCTACTTTTCATCACGCATTACAATCCAATCAAGAAATGCTACACAGAATAAGAGAAACTGCTGCTGCTAAGTCGCGTCGGTCGTGTCCGACTCTGTGCAACCCCATAGACGGCAGCCCACCAGGCTCCCCCATCCCTGAGATTCTCCAGGCAAGAACACTGGAGTGGGTTGCCATTTCCTTCTCCAATGCATGAAAGTGAAAAGTGAAAGTGAAGTCGCTCAGTCGTGTCCGACTCTTAGCGACCCCATGGACTGCAGCCTACCAGGCTCCTCCAGCCACGGGATTTTCCAGGCAAGAGTACTGGAGTGGGTCACCAGTGCCTTCTCCGAGAATAAGAGATGACACTTCAAAACAATTACTTTTTTTATTTTTTGTCAGCTCATGAAGCAACCATTTATTGAGCTTTTTCACCTTTCCAATTTGCTTGAAATGTCAAACGACCATAGGATGGTCAATGTTGAGTTCTTCAGCAACTTCTCTGTAAGGGGATCAGCTTCAATGATGGCTCTCAATTGGTCGTTGTCAACTTCCTATGACCAGCTGTATTACACTCCTCATCTTCAAGGCTCTTGTCTCCTTTACAAAACTTCTTGAACCACCACTGCACTGTATGTATGCTAGCAGTTTCTGGGTCAAATGCATTGTTGATGTTGTGAGTTGTCTCTGCTGCTTTACAACCCATTTTGACCTCGAATAAAAGAATTGCTCAAATTTGTTTTTTTGTCTAATATCATTTCTATAGTCTAAAATAAATACAAAATAAACAATAACCCATTAGCAAAAAAGAAAAGAAAGGTGCATTAAAAGGATGTATAAAGTAACATCTATTGAAGAATGTATTTCAGTATCAAATGGCAAAATTCAACAATGCAAGACCGCAATTACTTCTGCACCAACCTAACACTTCTAATACTAAAAGATGTTTTTTTATCACAAGTTATATGATTGCTCAAAATTTTTATCCTGATCTCAATTTTAATGTAATATTAAACTTAGCTATCTGGTTTTCACATCAGCAAAACAAGAGAACTCAATCAATACATGTCATCCCTTTAGTTTAAAAAGAAAAAAATGTAATCACAAGTCAGCCCATTTGAAATACCAATAATATTTCTAAATCAACTACTGTCATTGGTATAATGTTGCTCTGAATTGTAACTACTATATTACATACACATACAGGAAAGTTAGTCAGTCATTTTCTACCTTATATTTTGGTTATTTCCTGGTCTTGCCTGTAAAATCTTAAGCTCTCTGACTCACCTTGATACCCTTCCTCCCCATCTATGCAAACAATGCCTGACACTGAAAGCAACAATTAATTTAGCACTTATGGGTCCTTCAGGTATTGCATACTTTTGTGGATTGTTCTGTACACAAGAAAATTTTTTTCTAGTAAATAAAGGAATTCAACTAACTTGTTAACTTTCTTAGATGTAGAGATGTTAGGACAAGCACTCCGTTTATGATCTAATTCACCACAAATAAAGCAGCCGTCTTTAGGGCCCTTGCAAGAATGATCTGGAAGAGCACAGTGATTGCAAATGCTACAGTGGATCCAGGCTGTAAAATAAAAAATTAGGTTTTAGAAGAGGTTCATTTAATAGAATTTTTCATTAGATTAATCTTTATGATGACTAAGTATGAATAGTGTTTACTTCAAATATTGTGATCGCTTTGCCTAGCTAATTATAGTTTGGCTAAAGAGGCCAAGGTTAAGAGATTGGAATCCCACATAAACCAGCTAACTTCTTTCTGATACGTGGCAACAAATTCCACCCTTCTGCAATGAGTCACAAACCACTGATACAATGGGGACTGGCTGAACAATACAAAATCCTACTAAAACAAGCCAAACCAAACAAGGTAAAGTCATCTCTCTCTCTGAAGAAGAGAAAGCTCATTTTAATAAGTGTAAAAATTAAAAAGAAAGTAAATTAATGTAAGTCTCTATATTAATTTTTTTCTTTTGTCAATACAGTTAAATAAAAATTCTATTTAGATAAAGAAAAACCCAAATGTTTTCATAGGATCTCAAACACTAAGTCTAAATACTTACAAGGCTTTACACACTTTTTGCAGAGAAAGCAATGGTTCCATTTCCTGCCATCCTACAAAAACAATTTTTAAATTACGATTAATTTGTCATTAAGAATCAAGTCTGATAATTAAAAATTAAAATGGCTTATTAAAAGCTATGTAAATTATTCATTCCTTATTTCTCACTTTCCTGAGCTTTACAATTAAATACTTTGATTTTAATTTATGCATTTCTCCACTCAACTCAAATGCCCCAGATTCCTTAACACTAAAACTGGGGGATTTATTTAAATGATCTTGAAAGTCCACTCCAGATAAATCAACCCAAACTGCATGAAGAAGGACTCAAAGAAAATTTCAAGAGAATTAATGACTCATAGTTTTTATAGTCTATCTGACATAATCCTTAATAACGTTCATATTTGAGAAAATGTAATTTGGAAGGATGGAGGTTACTATCTAGGTAATTTAAAAACTATGAAATAAAACATACCTTAAAAAGTACATGAAATGCATACATCCAGTTTAGTGAGTATTATAAAGTGAACACTGAAGAACCCAATAAGTCAAGAGACAGAATACCATCAGTCCCCTAGACACTTCCCCAAATGCCCCTTTCTAGTCCAGCATTCCTCCTTCCGCACTGAGAAGCACCTATCCTAGCTTTTCTGATGCTCACTTCCTTGTTTTTATCTTTTCCACTTATGTGTGCATCTCTAAATTAAAAAAATTGTTTCTTTTTTTTCTTCATTTTGTAATTTGTATGATTTGGGCATAATTTTTTTTAATGAAGAATACAGACACTTTCTAAACTAATTGGAAATAAATATAATCAATGCTACCATAGTAAAAAACCAGTATAACCAGTAATACAATTATAAAGTTATAAAAAATGTACTTTCCAATAGTTATAAAAATATAGCCTTTCCTTTAGAGAATAGTATGTGCTTATCAGCCAACTAAACTTCACATGTTCTTTTTGACTGGATTTAGTTAAAATAACAGAATATCCCAAGGGTGATCCTGCCTCCCTAACAATGTCACTAGGAAGCGTGTCCTGTGCAGTCCCTCCCCACCCATGAAAAGCCCTGTCTACTAGTGCTGTGTGAGGAGTAAATGACTCAGTCCATGTACAGCACTTAAGACAGGGCCTGGCACATAAAAAGTCCTGTTATTAACTGCTGCTTCATCAGAACAGTGATTGGTATCTAATAATTCAATGCCTTATTTGAAACAATTTTGCCCTCAACAAAATTTAGTCCTCATTTAGTGCCTTATTTGAAACACTAATAATTTTAGCAGTCACACAGTACCATATAAAAATAACTCAAAGATTATTAATGATAATGAAGGCAACTAAATATTTTTAAAAGCCTGCAGTACTTTATGATTAGAGAAAGGTACTGTATTAAAATATAATTAATAAACAATAATTCACTAACTTGTTGTTGTTCAATTGCTAAGCCGTGCCCAGTGCTTTGCGATCCCATGGACTGCAGGCTCCTCTGTTCTCCACTATCTCTCAGAGTTTGCTCAAATTCATGTCCATTGAGTTGGTGATGCTATACAACCATGTCATTCTCTGCTGCCTCCTCCTCCTTTTGCCTTCTATCTTTCCCAAGCATCACGGTCTTTTCCAATGAGTCAGCTCTTTGCATTAGGTGGCCAAAGTATTGGAGCTTCAGCAACAGACTTTTCAATGAATATTCAGGGTTGATTTCCTTAGGATTGACTGATTTGATCTCCTTGCTGGTCAAGGAACTCTCAAGAGTCTTCTCCAACACTACTATTCAAAAGCATCAGTCTTTGAAGCTCAGCTTTCTTTATGATTCAACATTCACACCCGTACATGACTACTGAAAAAACCATAGCTTTGACTATATGGACTTTGTCAGCAAAGGGATGTCTTTGCTTTTTATTATGCTATTTAGGTTTATCATAGCTTTCCTTCCAAGGAGCAAATGTCTTTTAATTTCATGGCTGCAGTCACCATCTGCAGTGATTTTGGAGCCCAAGAAAATAAAATCCGTCACTGCTTCTACTTTTTCCCAATCTATTTGCCATGAAGTGATGGGACTGGATTTCATGATCTTAGATTTTTGAATGTTGAGTTTCAAGCCAGTTTTTTCACTCTCCTCTTTAGAGGCTCTTTAGTCCCTCTTCACTTTCTGCCATTAGAGTAGTATCATGTGCATATCTGAGGCTGTTGATATTTCCCTTGGCAATCTTGATTCCAGCTTGTGAGTCATCCAGCTTAGCATTTCACATGATGTACTCTGCCTATAAGTTAAATAAGCAGTGTGACAATATACAGTCTTGATGTACTCCTTTCCCAATTTTGAACCAGTCCATTGTTCCATATTAAGTTCTAACCGTTGCTTCTTGACCTGCATACAGGTTCCTTAGGAGACATATAAAGTGGTCTGGTACTTGCATCTCTTTAAGAATTTCCCACAGTTTGTTGTGATCCACACAGTCAAAGGCTTTAGCATAATCAATGAAGCAGAAGTAGATGTTTCTCTGGAATTCTCTTGCTTTCTCCACGACCCAATGAATATTGGCAATTTGATCTCTGGTCCTTCTGGCTTTTCTCAACCCGGCTTGCACATCTGGAAATTCTTGGTTCACATATTGCCGAAGCCTAGCTTGAAGGATTTTGAGCATAACCTTGCTAGCATGCGAAATGAACACAACTGTATAGTAGTTTGAACATTCTTTGGCATTAATACAGTAATATGAATTATAATATTAAAAAAATAGCATTAAGCAAATGTAATGAAACTAGTGAACTAAAATAAAACTAACATATTTGAGTACACATTCTAAAGAAAACTATACCTTGGATGTACAAGAATTACAGTGTTCACAGTGTTGATTCTCTAGAGAAACATATCGTTGACACAGCGGGCAAAATCTAAGGAGAAAAGAAAGACTCGATGAAATGAGCTGCATATATTTATACCTATTGAGATTCACAAGGTAGATAAAAGTTCACAAGGCATGTTACAAAAACTCGGTATAATTCAAATTAAATTCAATACAACATTTTAGGCCACATTTAACAATAATAAAAGTCCTACATGAGTCAATATGAAAGGCATTTTTGTGTCAGATATATGGAACTTCATTTTCAGTGACTCATGTATTTCAAGGTCCCTCTATGATCCTACCTGTACCCTTCTTCAATAGGAAGGATTATTTTGTTAGGTGGGATATTCGTGAAAATACGCACAGGAGACTGTTTCCGTCCCGTCTTTCCATGTTTATAAAGTGCATGATTATCATAATCTACCTAGAAAGTAAAAAAAAAAAAAATTAAAATAAAAATTCCTCAACTGAGTCAACATTTGTTAAGACTCTTTAACCAATAAGTGAACAAACTGATGCCAAGATACAAATTAAATCAGAGCATTTGACAATAAGTTCTTAAAAGCAAGAATTTATTTATTAGTCAACAGATTCAGAGAGGACTCCATGAGAGTAAAATTTTATTATAAAAAAGTTAAAATTTGTTATGACAAATTCATGTTACCTGGGATTAAGAGAAGAACTCTAATCTTGTATCCAACGCAACAGACTCTGCAAGAAGTGCTATTACATAATTAAGAATTTAGCTTTGGGGGTTAAAAAATTCCACCTTTGATGGTCTGTGCCAGCTTGGTTAGGGTTTTTCAGGCTGCATTCACTGCATGTCAGTTTTCAGCTCCCTGAGGCTCAGTGCCACCTTGGTTTGGCCCTCCACCGTCACTTTCTGACAGAGCCAGGTCGAGGCCAGGCAGTGGCTCTGCCGCTCACTTGTTATATGACTGCAGGCAAGCCTGCATCATTTTCATCTGGAAAAGGAGGTTACTAACACTTACCTTAGAGTTGCTGTGAAAGTTAAATGAGCCAGTGTATGTAAAACACTGAATTCAGGACCTGGCATATGTTGGCGATAGAAGGATGGAGACACAGAGGGAAATCAACTACAGTTCTCCCCACAATGACTACTTCAAGCATTCACCTCTCTCCTTAATATCCCTAACTCAACTTTCCCTTTCTACAGATTATCTGGAAAGTAAACTGAAACCAACAAGCATGATTCCTATCAGCTTCTGGCTCCCGTCTCCTCCTCCAGCCTATCAACCATAAACGTCCTCAGTTTGGTTTTAAAACTGCCGTGAATTCCACCTAGCCACTAAGTCCATCTTTCTTCAGATCATTAACTCTCAAAGTGTGGTGTCTGGATCAGCAATATCAGCATCACCTGGGATCATGTTAGAAATGCAATTTCTTGTCCCACCTAGGACCTAAAAACACAAACTCTGGGGGTGGGGCTTAGCAATCTGTATTTTTAACAAGCCCTTTTCACACACTAAAGTTTGAGAAACACTGCTTTAGATCACCCACAAGAGTATTATGAGATTTTTATAAGATAGATCCCAACTTTCAAGTAATAAATTGCATAGATTCTACATAAGATTACACTTAAGAATTTACAACAGAACTAACTCACAAGCTAGCTATTTAATGAGAGAACTGCAAAAATATAAGGCATAAGGCATCTCAGAAATTCCTGTCAAAGTGTCCAAAACTTTGGCCACCTGATGTGAAGAACTGACTCACTGGAAAAGACCCTTATGGCCTGATGCTGGGAAAGATTGAAGGCAGGAGGAAAAGGGGACGACAGAGGATGAGATGGTTGGATGGCATCACCGACTCAATGGACATGAGTTTGAGCAAGCTCTGGAAGATAGTGAAGGACAGGGAAGCCTGGCGTGCTACAGTCCATGGGGTCGCAGAGTCAGACACGACTGAGCGACTGAACTGACTGAACTGGAGGCACTGAGCACAATGGAAAAAGAGGCCTTTAATGGGAGACTCCTAGGTTCTCCCATGGCCGTAGCACTGCTGGCTAGATGTACAGGGGAACAAATCTAAGAAGACTGATTAACAAGCTTCAGCAGTGGGGGGAAAGAAAAGTACAAGGTGAGGAGACCCAACTAAATGAGAGACAGTGAGGAAAAAAGCCCTAGGGTGTTCTGCATGGTGAGCATACACAGGTCAGCGTAGTGAGTCCACAGTCTAGAGTAAGCATGTAAGAGTAGGTGTGGGCCTACAGCTGGATTGCTCAGGAGTATAACAACTACAGTATCATTAACAAGGAAAGGAGAAGAGGTTAGATCACTTTCAAAGCTCTGCATTCAGTTGCTACATTTTAAGAGAGACATTAATAAAGCCAGTTCATTTCTACTGAAAGTAATGAGGATAAATAGGACTTACAGTTTTACAGACTGGGGGTGTTTATTCAGAAAAGAGAAGACTGGGAGGATCTGATGGCTATTTTATAACTGAAGGAGTGTCATGTGGAATAGAAATTAGACTTCTCCTTCATTGCTTTGGAAAAGAGAAGTAGGACCAATGGTTAGAAGTTAATAGGGAGCATATTTTATCTCCATATGAGAAAATTTTCTAATGATTAGAGCTATTAAATAAATTGAGTTGCCTTGTAAGGCTGTAGGACTTTGCTCACTGAAAGCATTCAAGTGAGGCTAGATGGCTGCTTGTCATGAATTTAGTGGAGAGGATTATTATATTGGGAAGTTAGCCTATGCTAAAGCTATGCTTGTTTCCAACTTTAAAATTCTATGAATATATGTTACCTATTAGAGGCTAAGACACAAAAGCAGACTTTACTTCAATCACCTTAAAACAGTACTTTAAGTAGTTTTCTTTTAAAATGGTTTAAATTCATAATTTTTCCCTAACGCACTTCCTCAATGTACTCAATAAATATATGGCACCTTATTAAATCCAACAAAGATATTCTGAACATTTATGAGTGTCATAAGAAAAAAAATTCTTTCCAAGAGAATCTTATGAAGATTTTCAAATGCTGGAAAAGAGTATCTTAGAAAGACTTTAAGTAAATGGAATACTCCATGCAATAGAATAGATAGCAGATGGAAGAGAGGGGGGAAAAGAACAATTTCTTTATGATTACCCAAGGAGTCAGAGAATGTGTGTGTCAGGAAGGTGGTTGATTACTTGATTTTGCATAACCTAATTGAGATTATTATTATTTTTAAATGTGGGTTTGTTGTGCTAATTAACTATAAACATATGGTATGTAAAATGCATGCTGCTAGGGTAAATTAATGTACCTCTAACATACATCCATATTTCATAGCTTCATCCACACAAATAAACCTCCTATGGAAGTGCTGTAAAGCAAACACAATTTTGCAAATTGCATATCACTAGTGGTAGAGCTGATACACCATTTTCCCATCATTATCCCTGACATTTCACTCACAATGATGATGAGAGGCATTTTCAAATAGAAAATTTCTCCCATGGAACTGATTAATGTGATGAAGTACTGTATAGAAATGAGGGAAAGTACAAAATATCTGCAATTCCTAACTTTTAATTTTATCTATAAGCAAATGTCTTCTGCAACACAAGACTGAAACTAGTTCTATGGAAACCAAGACATTCAAGTCGACAATTACTCTGCACCTACTATGCTTGAAATGTCATGCTGGGAAATAAAGATTAAATAAAAACAGTACATACTTGTATTTTCAGAACTCCCTCAAGTATGTTGTTTAATTTCATTATATTCAAAAGATCCCAAGTGAACTCTTCAGCTCCATCACTCAACTTCTGCCATAGCAATAAGGTTTTTTACATATATATTACATATGTAATATATTCATCAGGCTTAAGTTTAAAAGTAAAACTTATCTGCCATCCTTTTTTTGGTTCAATTATTTTATTTTACAGGTAAGGAAACAGAGACCTGGAAAGATAAAGTGACTTCCCTCAAGATTAAAGAACTTCTAAAAGGTTAAAAACCTTATTCCATGTAACCTCTTATTTTAAATATCATATGTATAGATACATATAGATATATACAGAGACATACACAGACATGTTTGTGTGTTATTCATCACTTCAAATCCATTAAATGTTTTATGTTTACTATATATTGAGTTTTGAGAATTTCTTGTCACCTTATAATTTACAATCATTTCTCAGAAATTCCTGTCAAAGTGTCTTCATTTCTTAACATGAAATCAGCCTCGAAAAACTGTTTTCTAATGGGATGATTTTTTTAAATGATAGCTTTAAAAAAAAACCAGAAAAGCAAAGATCTCTACTTTTAACCATCCAGATAAATGTCCCAGACTAAGTAGAAACAAGAGATCATAGCATGTTCCAGGTGGAAGGGAAGTGAGATGATCCAGCTCAGATATGGTAAATACAGGACCTGAATCTACCACTCTCTGACCCTGACCCTGTGGCAGACATGACTAATCAATCTCACTACTTTCTGCCACTGAGTATGGTATTCTCAACAAATTCTCCAGGAAGTCACTGACAATTCATCAGGCTTACGTCTAAAAGTAAAACTTATCTGCCATCCCTTTTCTGGTTCAATTATTTTATTTTACAGGTAAGGAAACAGAGACCTGGAAAGATAAAGTAACTTCCCTCAAGATTAAATAGCTTCTAAAAGGCAGTGCTAGGACTCAAACTTCTGACTCTAAATCAGAATTTCTTTTCATTACCAAATCCTTCCTTTCTAGGTCTTAGATAACTATTTATTCTGTATTCATCAAGTACTTTATCACTGAAGATTCTACATGATTTATATTTTATGAAGATTTGCAGCATTTCTGCCTTCCTCTAACCTAAAAAGTATTTCTGAAAAAAGAGATTTTGTGTGTGTGTGTGTTTTTTTTTTTTACTGTATTGTGGTTTGGGGGCATATAATTATCTCAGACCAAGTCAGAAAGAAAGCCTAATCAAGGTCTATGGGAAAAGATCTGTGAAGGAGGAGAGGAAACTTGAAAATTTTTCAATTGATGAAGGCAGTTTAATATAAAAGGGAAAAAATTACCACAAAATGAAGCTAAAGTAACAATAGAAAAAAAAGAAAGAATGCAAAAGGTTTGGAAAGGATAATAATAAGTCTAGAGAAAGTCTCAAAACAAAAACAAAAAACAGAAAAACCATCAAAGGTGAAGTACAATAAACGAGGTTTACATTCGCCCCAGGAGATCTGGCAAAATCTTCTCCCAGTGAGCATGTAATGGGGCAGTAGTTCTTATCTTTAGTAGGAATCACAAAAAAATGAAGATTTGTTTTGTTTCATAGTTTTATTCTAATTCTTCTCAAAAGTTGGCTTTCTCTCTAATTGAAAACACTGCTTTCACCCTGTCTGATATACATGATCTAATTAGAACCTTTTCCCCCAGTGCACTGAGTTATATAACTACTTTCAGTAAACTTGGACCTTGGAACTAGTTCTCAAAACTAAAACTCCAACATTTGTAAAAGTTCTTTGGTAGTAACACAGCCTGTCTAAACAAACAATAACTGGTTAATCCACATTAATTGCTGGCATCTGCCTTATCCTGGATCTGCCTTCTTCTGCCTCCTCACCATTTCAAACTCTTGCCCACAGTGAAAAAATGGAAATAAGTTTGAGCAAACTCGAGGAGATAGCAAAGGACACGGAAGCCTGGCACGCTGCAATCTATGGGGCTGCAAAAAGTCAGATATGACCTAGTGACTGAACAACAACAAAATGTGGATGAAAGTTTTCTGAGGAATGATGTGTTTCACAATTTTAATGTCTCAGATGCTGTACAAACGAGACCTGAAGAAAAGTTTTACCCTGACTCTGGGACCATCTGAATGATGACAGTATCAAGATGGTTTCAACAATCCTGATAGCAATGACCTTTATTCTACGTTTGCTGTGGGTCAGGGACAAGGCTAAGCTTTTTAAGATATTATCTCAAGTGATTCTTAAAACCTTATGAGCCAGATATATTGTTACTATGCTCATTTAACAAGATAAGTTTCAGAGAGTTAGATAAAATGTGTAGGCCTAGTTATTAAGTGCCAGAACTAGGATTAAAACCTAGTTCCTTTTCAACTCCAGAGTTCATTCTCTTTTTCATTCAATTACTCACTCAATGTGTATAGGGCACCTACTATGTGCCAAACATTATACTGTATGATTATTCACTGTCAAAGGCAGCAGGTGTACCTGGAAGCCAGAAATGGCTTGCTCAGTTAACATCTCTAGGATATGTCAGCTATCTCTGCATTGCAAGTGTCCATATTACAGTAGAAGCATCCTTCAGATAAGCAACAGAAAACTGGATGCCCTAAAAAGGAAAGTAAACCAGCTTTGAGAAGAATTATGATACAGATTTTGCCTAAAGCAGAGCTCAAGAAATCAAGGTTAAAATGACTTGTGCTACACAGTTTTGGAAAGGAATCTGTTAATGTGGTTCAACAGCCATGAAAATGTCCATTAAACTTGACAATGTAACTTTTGTAACTCTATTTCAGTTTTAGAAATTTATTTTAAGGGAGTTATGTATAATATTAAAACATTCTATGAATAAAAGATGTTTAAAGGTGGAAGCAACCTCTTAAGTCTGAAAAAAGAGAGAATAACAATACCATCTGCTAATGAAATAATAAAGCATAAGATTATATAGCTCCATTTTAAAACATACATTTATATAAGGCACCATGAAGGAAACAGAATTCATATTCATCTGCTATGATTACAAATATGTAAAACTATTTTCTGAGAAGACTAGAAGTGAATACAGTTGACCCCTGAACAACACAAGTTTGAACTGTGTGGGTCTACTTATTCATGGATCTTTTTCAATAGTAAATACTATCAAAACAAATTTGGCTGAATCCACAGATGCGGAACCACAGATATGGAGAAAGTTCAAATACAGAGGGCTAATTATAAGTTATACACTGATTTCCAACTGTACCCCTAACCCCCTGGGTATTCAAGGGTCAACTCTACTTCAACAATATATTTGCTGTTTGGAGTAGAATTACAGGTAGGATCTGTGCCCTCATTTTTAGTAACACTGTTTCTCACATTATTTCTAAATAATTTTCATAATAGTATACATCTTCAGGACGTACAAAGATTAGAGCCAAGTGCTACAGGAATTATACCTATTATCTTGTAATGCTATGCTATGCTATGCTAAGTCACTTCAGTCGTGTCCGACTTTGTGTGACCCCAGAGATGGCAGCCCACCAGCCTCCCCCATCCCTGGGATTCTCCAGGCAAGAATACTGGAGTGGGTTGCCATTTCCTCCTCCAATGCATGAAAGTGAAAAGAGAAAGTGAAGTCGCTCAGTTGTGTCCGACTCCTAGTGATCCCATGGACTGCAGCCCACCAGGCTCCTCCATCCATGGGATTTTCCAGGCAAGTGTACTGGACTGGGGTGCCATTGCCTTCTCTGATTATCTTGTAATAGCATATAATATAATATAATCTGCATATAATATAATGTATATTATATAATAAATTATATAATATAATACAATCACTAGGCTGTACACCTGAAAGTAACACAGTATGGTAAATGGACTATGCTTCAATTAATAAAAGAAAAGAATCAACTGCTGGCTTGGAATGACTAGTGAAGACTTTTACAGTTTGGGGGCTGAAAAACCTTGATCAGAGACTAGTCAACTGCTCAGAAAACTCAAACAGAAAAATGTCATTACAGAAGAAGAAACAGTGCCCACTTGCTGACCACACACTGTGATGGCAACAACAGGGTTAAACTCAGAACTCAAGGAAATGAATCCAGGAGAGTGGACACTAAAGCAGACGAGCTGAACGGCAGGGACGTGACGGAGAAGGTCTGGTCAGTGCCCTGAATCAGCACACTCACACCTCAGCATCTTCACTTCTCTGAAACACTAGTTGTTTCAACACGACTTTGGGCAAACCCCTCCTTGGAGCTCCTGGCATCCTCTGGACAACAAAGTAAAGTGTACAAGGCATTCCACCCACCAGAAAAAGTGATTTACTTCTCTACCACCTCTGAATGGAGAAATCCCATGTTCATAATGATGATCCTGGGGTGCTGCCCACTCTCCTGGTGATGTGAAACATTAGATCATTTAGTTTAAAACCTGGCTGAGTTCAGAATTACCTGGGAAGCTTGGTAAAATATTTTTTCTTACAGCTTTACCCTCTGATTTTGATTTAGTAGGCTTATTTTGGTACCTAAAAATCTATATTTTTAATAGGCACCCTAGAGATTACAGACACCAGGAACCACTGCACTAAGTTACATATGATAGAGTTTTAGTGTCTCATATAGCTTATAGTGTTTGCATTTACTAAAACTGATGGATAGTCCTACCAGAATATTTATTTAAGCAGAATATCTACTTCCCAACCATGCCAGAAAACAGAATATTTACTATACCTGGTAATCCAACATGCAGAAGCTTGGGAAAAACTGACAAATTCGGGATTCAAAAAAATAGGGGAAAATCCAGAATATGGGTAGTTCTTTCTGACTGTTATCTAATGGATCACAAAAAAAAAACAGAAAAGAAAAAACTGATATCAGAGAAAACATAAAGAAGAGAGTTGTTACTGAAAAAAATATGGTATTGGGAGAAACTGTAATCCTTCAATACATTTAAATCATACAAAAGGAGAGACTATTTACTGGAGTACCATTTACAACTTGACTTTTCCCCAAAGTCAATGGAAACATTCTCGTCTATTTAACCACAGCTACACGGGGTATGTATATAAAAGTTAACTTTATATGCATATCACTGTGGTCTAGGTAAAGGCAAAGATATTACCTAAAAAGTGAGAAATAAAAAATGAGTTTCACTATGAAGCACAAAAGTGGTTGTGACACAGTGGAAGGATTCCTAGACCAGAAGGCAGAAGGCCTTAGATTTGAATCCTTATCTCTGCCATAACTCACTATGCCAGCTTTCAGGGTGGATACATCTTTTCTGAATCATGGGAGATTCTTATGAACAATTCCATCAAAATTAATTTTTATGAGAGACAGTGGACATAGCTATTATTTACAGAACACCTCATACAGGCTGAGCACAATGCTAGGAACTTTTTTATATGTTATCTCTTTACCAACACCTGGCGTCAGATATTAATATAGTAATCTCATATCATAGATGGGGAAACCGAAGCTGCAAAATTTAAGCACTTTGTTCAAATTTATGCAGCTAATAAGCAGTAGAAACAAATTCAAGCCCACAGGGTTCTTTACTGCTTCCCCAACAACAATGACTTGTCCACTCTGAAAAGTAGACCTCAGAACCAAAAATAAGTAGGATACTTAGCACTATGAGTCACTTTTCAGATTTCATTTGCATCCTATCCCCAAAGCACACTATTTATATAGCACAATTAATGGAGAGGCTTGATCACTTAATTTCTGACACTCTTATATTTATCAATTTGCAGGCTGGAAACTGAAAAATGATTAAACTGACTAATTAGGCAATTATATAAAACACTTTGAAGTCCTAAGCCACTTTAAGCTGAATATCCCCCAGTCATTAACCCATTTCTAGAGTCAGGTGTCCACGCGTGGCTGCTAGGCTACTTGATGGCCAGCCTTCCCCAACAAATCTGTGCATAGTTCAGAGCTTTGGCCCAGAGGCTAGGTGCCCTTCTGGAGTTGTGGGTAAGGCTTCTGGAAGATGAAATATAAGGTCCATGAGGGCAGAGGTGAGTGTCCATTTACCACTCCATTTCCAGTACCTAAACAGTATCTGGAACATAGTGCCCATTTAGTAAATAGTAAATAAGTGACAAGAGTTCACTGATATTCTGTTAAATGTTCACGGATAATGCCTCCTTATGCCCACCAAAATCAAACAAACATTTTACTTATGAGCCATTTTTCAAACACATAATTAGAATAAAACTAAGTGTATCATGATGAAGTCATCATCAAATAAGCCTATTTTTCAACAAAGAAGAGAACTCAAGGCATGTGTATTTTTTCAGTGCTCTGATTCACTAAGGTTTGCTAATATGTGATAGGAAGTAGATGCATATACATGTTTATTTTGCAGTAAATAATAAATCACACACCTTGGCTGTGACCTTCTTTCCACATAGCAATTAACTTCTTGAATGTAACAGCCAGAGGTTCAACCAAGCCACCAAATGGAGGATCTGTCACCATGATGACTCCTTCACCTTTATCTTCCTGTAAAAATGTCTTGCACACTTCAAGGGCAGCCTGGAACAAACAAAAACTCATTTCTAAATCAGGACTAGAGTCAGGTACTTCGCCCTACTTCAAGGAGAATGCACTGGCTCAGTCTCTCTCTTCATCCTGAACTTCACCCACCCTATCACCCCAGAGTCCCTCAGTGACATCCTGAAGCCTCTCTCATTTGGCCTCGTAAGATTTTATCTTCAGGTTCCTTGATAAGTGGGTTTATAAAATTGCAAATTCAAATACCATCACTATCAGAGGACTACACATTTCAAATAGTTATATTAAAAAACTAAACTTAGTAACCTAAAAGAGAGAAACTCACTATCCATGAAGACTATCTAAAATGCTAAATTCAATTCAACAAACAGAAACTATACGACAAACAACAAACAGGGACTGTACTAAACACTGGAGACACAAAGATGAATAAGACATATTTTTCCTATCTGGTTTGTCCACCACCATAATTTCAATTTAATGAGCCCCAAATCACCAGTTAAACACGCATGTATTTTTGAGTGCCAGGTAAATGGCAGGCATATTTGAAAAATGAAAAGTAAATAAATGCAAGTTCACAAATAACAAAGCTTATCCAGGCCATGAAACTGTGTTACTAACATATTTTCCCAACAAACTAACTAAAGTGTTTTTAGTAATTGCCAACATCCACTGGATCATCAAAAAAGCAAGAGAGTTTCACAAAAACATCTACTTCTGCTTTATTGACTATGCCAAAGCCTTTGACTGTGTGGATCAAAACAAACTGGAAAATTCTTCAAGAGATGGGAATACCAGACCACCTGACCTGCCTCCTGAGAAATCTGCATGCAGATCAGGAAGCAACAGTTAGAACTGGACATGGAACAACAGACTGGTCCCAAATGAGGAAAGGAGTACGTCAAGGCTGTATATTGTCACCCTGCTTATTTAACTTATATGCAGAGTATATCATGAGAAATGCTGGGCTGGATGAAGCACAAGCTGGAATCAAGATTGCCGGGAGAAATATCAATAACCTCAGATATGCAGATGACACCACCCTTATGGTAGAAAGTGAAGGAGAACTAAAGAGCCTCTTGATGAAAGTGAAAGAGGAGAGTGAAAAATTTGGCTTAAAGCTCAACATTCAAAAAACTAAGATCATGGCATCTGGTCCCATCACTTCACGGCAAATAGATGGGCAAACAATGGAAACAGCGACAGACTTCATTTTGGGGGGGGCTCCAAAATCACTGCAGATGGTGACTGCAGCCATGAAATTAAAAGACGCTTACTCCTTGGAAGAAAAGTTATGACCAACCTAGACAGCATTTTAAAAAGCAGAGACATTACTTTGCCAACAAAGGTCCATCTAGTCAAGGCTATGGTTTTTCCAGTAGTCATGTATGGATATAAGAGTTGTACTATAAAGAAAAGCTGAGAGCCAAAGAATTGATGCTTTTGAACTGTGGTGTTGGAGAAGACTCTTGAGAGTCCCTTGGACAACAAGGAGATCAAGCAGTCCACTTTAAAGGAAATCAGTCCTGAATATTCACTGGAAGGACTGATGCTGAAGCTGCCGCTCCAATACTTTGGCCACCTGATGCGGAGAACTGACTCATCTGAAGGGACCCTGATACTGAGAAAGATTGAAGGCAGGAGGAGAAGGGGACGACAGAAGATGAGATGATTGAATGGCATCACTGATGCAATGGACATGAGTTTGAGTAGACTCCAGTGATGGACAGGGAGGCCTGGTGTGCTGCAGTCCATGGAGTTGCAAAGAGTCAGACACGAATGAGTGACTAAACTGAACTGAACCAGTAACTGCAAAGTTAACATTAAAAACTGTCCAGTATATTTATCCCTTTTTTGCTTCTGGAAAGATCAACAAGAGACAGACCTATAATACTAGCTCCAGTCTACTGACTTTGTAGTAGCTTTCAAGTACTCATCTATAAAACCAAATCAACACTTTTAGTATACAAAACAGTAGATTTTAAAGTTTAATGGCATTTAAACTTTAATAAACCTATATGTACTTTTGTTCTACTATTAAATCAACTTAGAAGACCCAATTGAAGAAAGGAAAAATCACAACACCCTAATCTCTTTTCTCTAAGAAAGTATTAACTTCCTCCTGGAAGTCCTACAGCAAAGGATGGTGTCAAGAAGGTTAATCATTTTTCAAGTGCTGCCTGGCATTTCCTTAACCTGCCTACATGATCAAGGACTAAAATTACAGATGATGTTATTGAAAAACCTTCAAATCCCTAAGAGTTTTAAGTAGGAAAAAAAAAGTAAACAAAGCCTGAACACTTAACCAAATTTTTAGAAAACATTAAAGAGTATCTTTCCAGGTAAGAATCAATGGTGAGGTGTACTGTTCTGAGTGGCTGAAGGTCCTAAGGTTGATCACCTTAGGAAACAAGGCGGGAAATAAGATGCTTGCATATGCCACCAAAGCTGACAATAACTTAACTCTTTTCTTCATCTCAGTGGCTGGCATTTATTTTTTCTTTTTAATTTTTTAACTTTACAATATTGTATTGGTTTTGCCATATATCAACATGAATCCGCCACAGGTATACATGTGTTCCCCATCCTGAACCCTCCACCCTCCTCCCTCCCTGTACCATCCCTCTGGGTTGTCCCAGTGTACCAGCCCCAAGCATCCAGTATCGTGCATCGAACCTGGACTGGCGACTTGTGGCTGGCATTTTAAATAGGCACCCTCTGTATACACTTTAACCAACTTAACCATTAAGGTGTATGACATTTTTTATTTTTCGAGAGACTATATTGTTATGAAAAAAATCTTGTACAGTAAACTTCTGCTTTTTAATCCAGTCAACTGTGGAGAGCTGTGCAGTGGCAGAGGCTTAGATCCTCAAAGGTATTTGGTGCCTCAAAGGCTCATATGCCTTCACAGACAGGCACCTGGTAGACACTTAAATACTTTAGTGATTATTACATGGTAATCTCTACTGAAAACCTTGACTCACAGTAGGTAGAAAAGGGGCAGACAATAAAATCATTAAACAATAGTTTTCTACAGATCATTCTCTACAACCGCAGTGCTATTTAGAGGCTGCTCCTAAAACACAGAGAAAGGAGAGCCTGAGTTGGATGACTGTTTTCTTTTAGGAAAGAAAACATGGAGCTCAGTCTTTACAGCTTATTCCAACGGTTATTCTAGAAACTTGCAATGTAATTCTATAAACTCTCAATAAAACTTACACAGAATTTCCTAGAGAAATGCTAATTATGTGTTACTTTCTTGAAATATACAAAATTGCTGGCCAACTGTTAGATATTTAAATATAATTTTACTCGTCTTTATGGTTCAAAATAAAAAGCAAAGTCATGGTCTAGTATTAAGAACAAATGAATACCTGACCACTACCATCAAGCAGTAACAGAAGCTCAGTTACTCCCTCATCTGTGTCACTAACACTGACAGCACCCCCGAGCTCAAGGCCCCACAATTCCAAGAGGCCACCCTGGACACTTGCATGTCAATGTTCTGCCAGCCCCACTAACTCAACATTTCCAAATGTCACTTACAAACTTCCCACTCTGCATTTTGAAGAGTGAAAGATGAACCCAGGTCATGGCCCCATGGTATCTTTGATCTCTTCCCCAACACAGGTATCACCAAGTCATCTTTTTTTTCCAAATGAGGTATAATTGCCATGTGTACACATAGTAATTACATCAAGTCTGCTGGCTTCCATCAGTGAAATGTCTTCAGAATCCACTTCTTTCCTCTCCTTTTCTTACTGTCACTGTCTGAGGTGAAAAGCCCCTCTTCATCTACTGTCAAGTGATTTTTCAATTTCTTGTTCTCCTTAAAGCTCATCTAATCAGTCCTCAAATTCTGCTGATTATCAACCACATAAGCCCTTCAGGAAACAGTGAAATACATCTAATTGTAACTGCTATTTACTTCAATACTTGGTTTTCATAGCTTTCACTGCTGAAGAATGTGTATCCCAATGCTAAATTGATTCTGATGGAAGGAGTACTTCATTGGCTATACCTACTAAATCAGGAGACTCACTTTCAATCCCAACCAACAATTTAGAATCTACTTTCATTTCCTAAATGCATAGGTCTTTTGGTCTTCTTGATTTTCAGTCTGTCAGTTAATATCTTAAAGCACAATATATACTTAAGCATAGTTCACCATTTAAAAAATATAAATATATATGCATATATGTATGGACATGGGCTTCTCTTATTGCTCAGCTAATAAAGAATACACCTGCAATGGCAGGAGATGTCCAGTTCAATCCTGGGTTGGGAAGATCCCCTAGAGAAGGGATAGGCTACCCACTCCAGACAGTATTCTTGGGCTTCCCTGGTGGCTCAGACAGTAAAGAATCTGCCTACAATGTGGGAGACCTGGGTTTGATCCCTGGATTGGGAAGATCCTCTGCAGAAGGGCATGACAAGCCATTCCAGTATTCTTGCCTGGAGAACCCCCATGGACTGAGGAGCCTGGAGAGCTGCAGTCCATGGGGTCACAAAGAGTGGGACACGACTGAGCAACTAAGCACAGCACAGCACAGCACATGTGTGGATATGCTTCAGGTAGTCTTGATAATTTCAAATATTTTAGGCCAGCCTTCTGTCAGGTATGATTACTTGTTGGTTACAGATTTTATTTTGTAATGGGACTAACAAAGAGTTCAAAACAAGATTAGAAATATCAGTTCTTGCTATGTTGTTTATTCACAAGGACATTATTAACATCATACTGAAAGAAGGTTTTTTTTTTTAAGCCACTCTCCTTTTTTTAAGGCTAATTTTTAAGAGCAGTTTTAAGTTTACAGTGAAACTGAGAGGAAGGTTCAAAGATATCCTACATACCCCCTGCTCCTACCCCTTCCCTATTCCAATATCCCCCACCAGAGTGGGACATCTGTTAAAAGTGATGAACCTAAACTGACACATCATTATCACCTAGAGTTCATATATTGGGGTTAACTCTTCGTGACACTGTCTATTTTTTAAGGATTAGTTTAATAAAACCATAAATCCCCTTAACTAGGACATGAAATTTATCAGAGAGGAAGACATCAAACAACTAACCACAGAATTATTTAATTACAGTATCGTAAATCTACAAAAGAGAACCTGACCTTGTCTGAGGGTAGGAGAAGCTGGAGAAAGGAACTTGGAACAGGGTTCTGAAGGATGAGGTGAAATTAACAGGACAAAGAGGGAGTGGAAGAAAGAGGGAACAGCATGGCAAAAGCCCCTGTGATGGAAAGGCCAGCCTGAGACGAATGTCATATGCCCTGAATACAAATAGCAAAGCAGGAACAGAAAGAAGACAGGCTGGAGGGCGGAAGGGTCAAATCACACAAAGCTACATGGGTCTTGCTGAGAAAGTAGGTCTTTACCCAAGAAGCAGTGAAATGCATGAAAGGTGAATAACATGATCACCCCTAGATGCTCGATAACACTCAGTGAACCAACAAAAGTAAATATCAATAAATAGAGGAACAGTCACCATTTGCTCTTGAGAGACTGTAGAAAAATAATGAAGGAAATACAAGAAAAGAAGAAAGAGATAATGGTCATAACTCTTACCTTTCCATCAAAGAAGTGATGGTTAAACATATTATAATGGCAAAAACTATCTTCCATATAAAACTGTGAATACCTGTAAAATAATTTATTACTGTAGTTACTTGTCTGGTCACAGACATATAGTAAATAAATGTAAACTAAATTTTAAAATTATGAAATCACACCTTAAATAAAATCAATTTCATCATCCTTCAGGTTTCTGAAATAAAGAATACTTTCCCCAAACCTCAAGAAGCTAACAATAGTGGATGAATAACAAACTTAGATTATGGTCCCAAGTTTTAACAAGTCAGTGGGAAAACTACAGAAAACTCATATACAAAAAACACACATATTCCTATGGACCAGAAGATTATAAATAAATAATTATGCTCCTGATAGATTATTACGCATTTTAAGCTTGAGTTGGTTTGGCAGTTAAAATATGTCTCTAATATTAAAAGCTAATAACTTTAAGGAAAATACTGAATCAACATTTCTGCTCAATAGCTGTTATTTTCTTCTGTGGCTAACAAAAAAGGTATTTAATACAGTTTTTTTTGTCTACTGCACATTAGCTTAATAAAATATGCTTCTTAATACATAAGAAAAAGAATTTATGTGCATTTCATATTTACTGAATTAGTGCCAGGAAAGAGGATATTTATTTACTGATTGAATCATTTTATTCTTCTATCATAGTACTTGAAAATGCAATCACTAATGAATGGGAACACCAGCTTTGGGTATTAACACATTATAATTTCTACTAATTTACTAGGCAAAATTCATATCACATTTATGGCTTAAACTTGCATTTACTTGATTTCTTACAAAACTGAAATTTCTTTCTTCCTTAATTTTATTTGTACTGCCTATCTCTGTTTTCCCCATTTATGTCTATGGGTCTTAATGTCTTTCTTGCTGACTTCTGAGGGTTTTCTTTGTGTAATATAGAAACCTCTTTCATCTCAATAGGATTCTGAACTTTCATAGTTTTGTCAAAAACAATTCACACAGGACCACACCATCCTTCTACAGAACACATAAGCTAGTGGAAAGACTGAAAAAAATCATGGACACATATTTACTTATACAACTTCTTTACCGAATCATGATAGAGGCACTTCTTTGCATCTACTTCTACTGATAGTTATTTAATACCATCTGCATAATCACCAACCATGTTGAGTATTTAATACAATGGACAAGCCTAGTTTATCCTCTTTCTATTACACCGTGACTAAGAGTACAGCTCGAGAGTCAGGGGGCATGGTTTCAAACTCTTAAGTCTCTCAGTTACTAGCTGTATAACTTTAGTAATTTATTTTACCTATCTGAGCCCCAGTTTCTTCATCTGCAAAATGGGAAAATGATTTCTACCCCATAGGACTAGGTAAGAATACATAAGATAATTATGTAAAGTGTTTAATACAATGCCAGCTATATATCTCAGCTATAAATCTCAGCACATACTGAGATTTCAGGTATCATTATTTTAATAAATACCAGCTATAAAGATTTATGTCTCAATGTCTCTAATATTAAGGAATTAGGTTTATGTCCAACCAAAATTTCTCCTCCTGTAATCTAAACCCATTTCCTCTTATTCTATGCAGACAGAAGAATATCTGTTCACTATTCTCAATACAATATCCCTCAATATCATTTAAGATACTGTTAGTACATCTGCTGACATAAATTTAAACTGAAGAAATAAACAGAAGGCTTAAATAATGGAAAATATTTAAACTATACACTGTAACCTAAGGAATACTCCAAAAACTGTGGGACAATGTCAATTACCATTATTTAACAAATGTCTTCCTCTTTAACCAAATCCCAAATAGCTGATAATATATCCATATCAATTATTTAATTTACATATATATTAAGACTAGTACAGCTGTAGATCAACCATCATTGAGGTGTTCTTCCTTGTGTGAGCAAGGGAAAAATACAATCCCTTTTTTTTTTTTTTTTGGGAAGAACCAAAATATCCTTTAATGGGTGAATAAACTGATATCTCTTTACAATAGAGCATCACTTGGCAATAATAAGAAACAAAATAATAAATGAAGCATAACTCAGTAATAAAAATTCAAACAACTTGGATGGATCATAAGGAAATTACAGTGAGTGAAAAAGTCAGTCCCTGGCATACAGGTGGCTGCATGCAGGCCTTCCACAGGCTCTCATGTCTGTTTGGAGAAGGCTACCTTTTTTTTTTTTTTTTAAACTTTATATAATTGTATTAGTTTTGCCAAATATCAAAATGAATCCGCCACAGGTATACATGTGTTCCCCATCCTAGACCCTCCTCCCTCCTCCCTCCCCATACCATCCCTCTGGGTCGTCCCAGTGCACTAACTAGCCCCAAGCATCCAGTATCGTGCATCGAACCTGGACTGGCATCTTGTTTCTTACATGATATTTTACGTGTTTCAATGTCATTCTCCCAAATCTTCCCACCCTCTCCCTCTCCCACAGAGTCCATAAGACTGTTCTATACATCAGTGTCTCTTTTACTGTCTCATAAACAGGGTTATTGTTACCATCTTTCTAAATTCCATATATATGCATTAGTATACTGTATTGATGTTTTTCCTTCTGGCTTACTTCACTCTGTATAATAGGCTCCAGTTTCATCCACCTCATTAGAACTGATTCAAATGTATTCTTTTTAATGGCTGAGTAATACTCCATTGTGTATATGTACCACTGCTTTCTTATCCATTCATCTGCTGATGGACATCTAGGTTGCTTCCATGTCCTGGCTATTATAAACAGTGCTGAGATGAACATTGGGGTACACGTGTCTCTTTCCCTTCTGGTTTCCTCAGTGTGTATGCCCAGCAGTGGGATTGCTGGATCATAAGGCAGTTCTATTTCCAGTTTTTTAAGGAATCTCCACACTGTTCTCCATAGTGGCTGTACTAGTTTGCATTCCCACCAACAGTGGGAATTTTTTTTTTAATTAAATTTATTTATTTTAATTAGAGGCTAATTACTTTACAATATTGTATTGGTTTTGCCATACATCAACATGAATCCGCCACGGGTGTACACATGTTCCCAATCCTGAACCCCCCTCCCACCTCCCTCCCCATACCATCCCTCTGGGTCATCCCAGTGTACAATCCCTTTTTAAATGTATTTCTACCGCCCTCCACTTTTTTCACTGCTTCACAATGCAATAGATATTTTTTTTAATTAAAAAAGAAAATGTTATTTACATAAAATTCAGCACAGCACACTTGTCCAAAATGTTCTCAGTAGCAGTGGGCAGAGCCAGAGAGAGAAAAAAGCCAAGGTTTCAGCTCTAAGCTTCCATCAAACACAAATAAGGGAGCATAATTATTCATATTTTAAATTACGAAAAAGCACTCAACATTACCCTCTTAAAATGAAATTGGCCACAAAGAATTATTCTCTCCATTGAATAAGGCAAACAAAACCAATCAGAAATGCATACACTTGAAAACTGCTCAAAAGGACATCCATTTAATTTGGCCATTCATTCTCTTTAAATGAGAGCCAGTTACCAAGTATGAAACATGTTCTACACACAGGAAATGTAATCAAGAGCTGAATAAAATTAGTTCACGAAATGAACTTAAGAAATTCAGCTTTTTGATATAACTTTATTTGGATGTAGTTTGCCAAACAGAATTTCACATCTTTCATGCTAAAATTGGAGCATACAGAAATCCATCTTAGCAAATGTTAACTTCATATCTTCTTTTTCTTGTTGCTCACTTGCTAAGTCACATCTGATTCTTTGCAACTCCATGGATTGCGGCATGCCGGGCTTCACTGTCCTTCACTATCTCCTGGACTTTGCTCAAACTCATGTCCATCAAGTCAGTGATGCAATCCAACCATTTCATCCACTGTCACCCCTTTCTTCTCCTGCCCTCAGTCTTTCCCAGCATCATGGTCTTTTCCAGTGAGACAGCTGCATCATGGTCTTTTCCAGTGAGACAGCTCTTTGCATCTGGTGGCCAAAGTACTGAAGCTTCAGCTTCAGCATCAGCATCAGTCCTTCCAATGAATATTCAGGATTGACTGGTTGGATCTCCTTGCTGTCCAAGGGACTCTCAAGAGTCTTCTCCAGCACCACAATTCAAGAGTCAGTTCTGTGGCATTCAGTCTTTTTTATGGTCCAACTTTCATACATACATGACTACTGGAAAAACCACAGCTTTGATTATATGTACCTTTATCAGCAAACTGATGTCTCTGCCTTTTAAAGCACTGTCTAGGTTTGTCATAGCTTTTCTTCCAAGGAGAAAGTATCTTTAATTTCATGTAGTCACTGTTTGTGGTGATTTTGGAGGCCAAGAAAATAAAATCTGTCACTGTTTCCACTTTCCCCCCCCATCTATTTGCTGTGAAGTGATGGGACTATATGTTATGATCTTCTTTTTTTGAATGCTGAGTTTTAAGCCAGCTTTTTCACTCTCCCCTTCATCAAGGGGCTCTTTAGTTCCTCTTCGCTTTCTGCCGTTATAGAGTGGTATCAACTGCATATCTAAGGTTGTTGATATTTCTCCTGGCAATCTTGATTCTAGCTTGTGATTCATCCAGTCTGGCATTTCACATGATGTATTCTGCATATAAGTTACATAACCAAGGTGACAGTATACAGCCTTGACATACATCTTTCCCAATTTTGAACCAGCCCATTGTTCTATGTCCGGTTCTAACGGTTGCTTCTTGACCTGCATAGAGATTTCTCAAGAGACAGGTAAAGTGATCTGGTATTTCCATCTCTTTATGAAGTTCATATCTTAGATGTTCAGAAAAGGGCATTTAGGACTTCCCTGGTGGTCCAGTGGTTAAGAATTCACCTGCCAATGCAGGGGACATGGATTCTACCCATGGTCCAGGAAGATTTGACATGCTACAAGGCAACTAGGACTGCGAGCCACAGCATCTCAGCCTGCACTCTAGAACCTGTGCTCTGCAACAAGAAAAGCCACTGCAATAAGATGCCCATTTGCTGCAACTGGAGAAAGCCCATACCCAGAGACCCAATGCAGGCAAAAATAAATGGAAGGAGGGAGGGAAGGAAAGGAAAGAACATGTACAGCATGTATACACAGAGCCCTAGAGTTGAGATGGTTCTCTGCAGCTCTGCAAAGACCTTCTGTAGGGCAACAACAAGCCAAATTCAAAGTGCCAAAGGAACTATCTACTGCCACACTATACTACACAGGAATGTTTCCCTGATTTAATTGTGGTCTCTGTGAAAAATGTGAACCAACCCCACACTCCATCATAATGTAAATACAGGCAACAGGCAGAGTTCATTCTGACTAGTAACATATTTCAGTTAAACCTGCTCTCTCTTAGCACTCAGTGCTGACCTTTTACAGAACTGACTCAAAAATAGAGTAGTTTCAAAGAAGCTAAGCCAGGAGACCATAGTTCAATACCTTCAGCTTTTGTTTGCAACACACAGAGGTTTGCAGACACAGAAAGAAAAAAGCATCTGTGTGTTCCATAGGTTATAAAACAACTTTATCTACATCACCTACTCCCTACTTAGACCAGGGGATTTAACTATAGGCTCAAGAAAGGTGAAACTGCAAGGTATGGCATTTAAGGCAAAAGAGTCAAAGCACAATATAAATCTTTCAAGTTAAAAGTAAACCAGTAATAAGACTTAGAATTTCTTTTTAAGCAATTTTTAAAAATTAATGTGACAATGATTAACTTAAAAAAATAATACTAGTAAATCAGATAAGATGCAAAAAAGAGTTTTGGAGAACAGTGCACACTGATGGGAATATGCTTCACTTACTTCATACTATTGAATGGTATACTTAAAAAACTGGCTAACATGGTAAATGTTATACTATGTATATTTTATTGCAACTTTAAAAAAAAAGCAAGTAAATCAGGGCATGAGCAATGAACAACACAAAATAAAATTTTTTTTAAATTTAATTTACAAAAACAACAGAAAGAATGAAGTGTTTAGGAATAAATTTAAAGAAGAAGTGCAAGTCCTGCACACTGAAAACTATAAAATATTGTTTAAAGAAATTAAAGAAGAGCTAAATAAATGGAAAGATAGCTCATATTCATGAAACAGAACACTTAAGATGGAAAGATGTGGGTTTGACCTCTGGGTCAGGAAGATCCCCTGGGGAAAGACACAGCAACCCACTCCAGTGTTTTTGCCTGGGAAATCCCACGGACAGAGAAGCCCAGTGGACTATATAGTGCATGGGGTCACAAAAGAGTTGGATACGACTTAGTAACATGGACTGCACCTACCAGGCTCCTCCGTCCATGGGATTTTCCAGGCAAGAGGACTGGAGTGGGTTGCCACTGCCTTCTCCAAGTAACTAAACAACAACCCCTCAAATTGATCTACAAATTCAATGTGACTCCTATTAAAAAGCTCAGCTAGCTTTTTACAAAAACTGACTAGGTAATTCTAAAATTCATACAGAAATGTAATAAGCCCACAATAGCCAAAATAATCTCAAAAAAGAATTGAGTTGAAAGATATACACTTCCCAATTTCAAAACTCACTACAAAACAACAATTGAGATTGCACGGGCCTGGCATAAGGACAGACACAGATAAATGGAATAGAATCTAAGGTCTACAGATAAATCCACAGATACATGGTCACGTGACACAGATAAATGGAACAGAATCTAAGGTCTACAGATAAATCCACACATATATGGTCACATGGTTTTCAATAAGGTTCCAAGAGCATTCCATGGGAAAAGAATAATCATTTAAACAATGATGCCAAGGCAACTGGATATCCACATGTAAAGAATGAAACTGGACCCCTACCTCACATCCTACTAAAAAATTAACTCAAAATTAACTAAATGTAAGAACTAAAAATTAAAAACTCTTAGAAGAAAAGAAGTATAAATATTCATGCTTTTAGACTAGTAATAGTTTCTTGGTATGACACCTAAAACACAAGCAACCAAAGAAAAGAGAATAACTTTTGACTATATAAAAGTGAAAAGACAACTCACAGAATGAGAGAAAATATTTATGAATTATATATGAGTCTAGTACCCAGAATACATTAAGTACTCTTTCAATTCAACAATAAGACAAATAATCAATTTTTAAAATTGAGCAAATGACTGAATAGACATTTCTCCAAAAAGATAAACAATTGGTCATAAGTTCATGAAAAGATGCTCAACATCATTACCACAATGAGACACTATTTCAAAAAGACAGACAGTAACAAGTGTTCATGGGCATGTGAAGAAATTGGAACTCTCATATATTGCTGTTGGGAAAGAAAAACTGTGCAGTCACCTTGGAAAACAGTTTGGGAGTCCTTGAGGAAGTTAAACATAGGATTACCATAGGACAATTATGACTGTGACTTTGGTCAAGTTATTTAATTTCTTTGTACCTCAGTTTTCTGTTCTGAGGAAAGGAGAATGTTAATAGTATCTATCCTAGAGGGCTACTGTGGGGACCAAAGAATTTAAAATAGGGTTTGATATGTGACAAGCATTTACTAAATATCAGTTATAGTTAATATTTCATGTTATTATAAGAATTCAAAAGTTAAATTTCTACCTTTAAAATAATACCTTTATAATCATTTAATAATACTTTAGGAAATAAACAAGGTAGTTAAAAAAGAAATTGATATATTCACTCAATGGAATAGTATACGGTCATAAAAGGAAGTACACTTAGATGCTACGACATGGAGGAATCTTGACAACATTATGCTAAGTGAAAAAGGTCAGACACAAAGGGCATATATTGCATGATTCCATTTATATAAAATATCCAGAAGAGACAAATCCGAATGAAAGAAAGAAGACTGACGCTTATCAGGAGGAGTAAGGAGCTTATCAGGAGAAGTAAGGAGTCTCTCTTTAGCGTGATTAAAAATGTTCTGCAATTATGGGTGATAGATTGCAGACACAAAACAGTGAATATACCAAAAATTGCTAAAATACACACTTTAAAATGGTCTATTTTAAATGAGTTATATCTCAGTTTAAAAAAATAAATTGAGTTTATCTTTAAGAAGTCTGTATTATCACTCATGGAATTTCATTTTCCCAAAGATTACTAACATCAAATAGGTATTTGTAAAGAGTGTGCTCGTCTTGTTAATAAGGAATGAGTTGCAGAAAATGTGGGTTATTTCTGAGACACATACAGGCTTACAGTAGATAACCCAAAGCTAACCTGGAAATCTAAAGAAAAATAAATGATGAAAGTTGTACTTTTTATTGTGACTTCTACACTTTAAAATTCTGTCTGCCTTGTTTTTAGGGAGAAAAAGCATACGTAATTTCACAGAGAATCTGAGTAATGCTGGAGAGAACACAACAACTACTGGACTATTGGCCAAATAGGTTCTATCAGATTAAAAAAAAACTTAAAGACTCATTCCTTCAATACACTCAAGAACAAGAAAAATATACTAAGGACATGGTGTCTCACAGACTTACCATGAACTCCTAGAATTCAAACAATTACAGAAAACAGGAAGAGTGCTTCAAGTTTACAGAATCAGAGAGTCCGTGGATGGACACATCTGCCATCCTGTGCTATAAATCAAAAATCTGTATCTTCTCAATTACAACCAGAGGGAAGACTCAAAACGTGGTCCACTGTCTCATCTGTTTGTTCGAACATATCAGGTGCTGTTTAAATTCTGATTCTCTCCCACAAAGCTTATCTGTTTGCTTATTAATTAGCCTCCGCCTCAGAACCTATTTCCTAGTTAGCACTCCCTTCGCTCCAGGCTTCCCCCAGTGAAAGGTAGTATGCACATCCTTCATTAAAAATATTAAAATACACATCTTATCCCATTTAAGACATTATGATAAAACAAAATCCTAGACGAAATTCAGAATTACCCTTGAAAAGTAAGTATATAAGAAGAAATTTCACTCAATAGAAATGTATGTCTAAATTATAAGCCAAAAACAACTAGATACATTCACAGAAAAAATTTAGGAAGCATACTAGCAAAAAGCCTACTGCCTCCCTGTCAGCTGGTAAAGAATCCTCCTGCAATGCAGGAAACCGGGGTTCACTCCCTGGGTTGAGAAGAACCCTTAGAGAAGGGAAAGGCTACCCACTCCAGTATTCTGGCCTGGAGAATTCCACAGACTGTATAGTCCATGGGGTCGCAAAGAGTCGGCCACAACTGAGTGCCTTTCACTTTTACATGTTGAGTTTATCTAACTGAAAAAATACCTTATAAACAATTACTACTTCTATATTAAGTAAAGGATTATAACAGGATTAGTAAAAGGAAAACATTAAAAAAAAACAGAACACAATGAAGGAGAATAAATATTATACTTTGTAAACCTACCGAAAATCAATATCCAATAAAAGGCTTCTAATGTTAGACTTCGTGCCACCTGATTCTTTCAACCTGATCAGCTCATGTAACCTAAAGCAATTAGTGAAAGCAAATTTAGTAAGAAACGACTAATGTCACATGTAACAAACAAAAAACCCATCAGTGGTCTCCTGATATTTCTAACATTTCAATGAAACACTGAAGAAAATTTGGCAGGTATAGGCAGTTTCAATTTTGAAGTATTTTTAAATGCTGGATCTCATCTAAAACAGAAAACTCTAGAATTAATAGTAAATAACTGAAGATTCAAACCAGAATCTTCTACCATACATCAGAAATCTGGAAAGATTTCTCTTGAATGGAATAAAAATTACAAACTCCTTCAGAGAAGGACTACACTGTATACTTAAGGTTGCACGTTGTACCCTCTATACAGCAAATAACTACTCACTACATTTTCTTACAGTTTAGAAAGTGGTGATGGGAGAAGCCTTTAAAACACTGTTATCACATACCTTGGGGTCCCAACACACAGTACTCTTCTGAATCCAAGGTTCGAGAGCAGGTCTACCAAGAACAGACAGCTCCGGTCAGCAAACAAATACTGGGCATTTGTCTTCTTGTTTTCCAGTGGATAGAGGAGTTTACTGGGCCTTTTTAACTGGGTGATAGAAACATCACCCACTACCTGATGTTCATGATGCTTCTCCTCATCATCCGGCAGCAGCAACTGCTGACAGCTCTGACAAAACTTTCTCTGAGACAAGGGCAACTCGATAAACTTCAAGTACCTTCAAGACGCGACAAAACACAAAGCAATACAGTCTCAGTTGGTGACTTTAAAGGCATTTGATTTTTGCCAGTTTTAATATGCAAAAAGTATTACTTCTTAAAGAGTGCTGCGCGTGCAAGCATGCATGCTAAGTCACTTCAGTCGTGTCCAACTCTTTGCAGCCCTATGGACTGTAGCCCACCAGACTCCTCTGTCCATGGGACTCTCCAGGCAAGAATACTGGATTGGGTTGCTGTGCTCTCCTCCAGGGACTCTTCCCGACCCAGGGATCAAACCTGTGTCTCTTATGTCTCCTGCATTAGCAGACTGGTTCTTTAACCACTAGCACCACCTGGGAAGCCCAAAGAGTGCTGTATGAGGAAGTAAAGGTACAAAAAACTGTACAATGTTGGCTAGAATTTATGTCTGGCTGCATACCTAAAGTAGAAAAGGATCAGCGATTTCGTAAGAATTGAGATGCTCCAATTTAGCCACTGGATAAAGATCAATATTCATTTAAAATGTGAATATAATATATTACTCAAACAACTTAATAGTAATGGAGACTACTATCACCTTTAAATTTATTGACAAATCCATGTGTTCCAACTTGGAAGTGTTAACTAGTCTGGCTCAGTAAGACAGTCATTTTAAAATGAAAAATTAAGATCATTCTTCAATTTCTTATGGCATACTTAGCAAGAAAAATTACCTCTTAAAAGAAAAAATGTTCCCACAAAGTTCCTCTATTCTTAGCACTATTGATGGAGGCAGTTCTGAGAAGCTCACGTGCAAAACAGCAAAACATTCTGTCCTGCTGACCTCTGGGGTTCCACAGGCTGGTGTGCAGAAGTGCCCTTCTCGGGGGCTTTTCTGCTGCTCCACAGGGTTTTGGAGCTGGAGTCACAGAGACCAGTAACTCATTAAGCAGCACTTTGGAGGACTCAGAGGAATCCTTCATCTCTCGAGCACTTAAAGTTAAGCAGAGAAATTTGGTTTTGATCCTGTGCCAACAATCTTCTGACAATGAGTTACTGGAACCTGGAGACTAGGAACTGTGTGCAGTACCACAGGCATTTTATGGTGGACAACAGCCCATTTCATGAGATCAAGCCCTGAGCCTTTGGAGTGGGAGCACTGGCTCCAAGACCCTGACTACCAGAGAACTATCAAATAGTGAGAACCCACACAAAAGAAACCACTTGAATACAAGACCCGGCATCATCCAACTACCAGTATCACCCTGTGCAGGAGGCCTCATCTAAACAATAAACAAAACAAAAATACAAACCCAATCATCAGCAGACAGGATTACCACCTCCCTCAGCCTTGCCAATCAGAGGAAAACATACAAACAAACAAAAACTCAGCACAAACCTCACCCTATTCAAAGCTTACACAAACCACTGGATCAACCTTAGGAGGGCAGAAACCAAAAGGAAAAAAGAATTCAACCTTGAAACCTGGGAAAAGGAGACCTCAAATACAGTAAGTTAAAAAAAATAAATAATAATGAAAAGGCAGAGAAATACCACACAAATGAAGGAACAAACTAGAAACACAGAAGTCCAAATAAATGAATAGGAAAGAGGCAAACTACCTGAAAAAGAATTCAGAATAATGATAGTAAAGGTGATCAAAAATCTTGAAAACAAAATGGAGAAAATGCAAGAATCAATTAACGAAGACCAGAAGAATTAAAGAATAAACATACAGAGACAACACAATTACTGAAATTAAAAATACTCGAAGTAATCAATAGCAGAATATCTGAAACATAAGAACAAATCAGTGAGCTGGAAGTGAAAATGGTGGAAATAACTCCTCAAGAGCAGAATAAAGTAAAAAGAATGAAAAGAATTGAGGAGAGTGTCATGGACCTCTGGGACAATATCAAATGCACTAACATTCAAATTATAGGGGTCCCAAAAGCAGAGAAAAAGAAAGGGTATGAGAAAATTTTTAAGAGATTATAGCTGAAAATTTCCCCAACATGGAAAAGGAAATAAGCAAGTTCAAGAGGTACAGAGAGTCCCACACAGGATAAACCCAAGGACAAATACACCGAGACACATACTAATCAAACTAACAAAGACTAATAACAAACTTCAGTTCAGTTCAGTTTGGTCGCTCAGTCGTGTTCAACTCTTTGCAACCCCATGAATTACAACACGCCAGGCCTCCCTGTCTATCACCAACTCCCGGAGCCTACCCAAACCCATGTCCATTGAGTTGGTGATGCCATCCAACCATCTCATCCTCTGTCATCGCCTTCTCCTCCTGCCCTCAATCTTTCCTAGCATCAGGGTCTTTTCCATTGAGTCAGCTCTTTGCATTAGGTGGCCAAAGTATTGGAGTTTCAGCTTCAACATCGATCCTTCCAATGAACACCCAGGACTGATCTCCTTTAGGATGGACTGGTTGGATCTCCTTGTAGTCCAAGGGACTCTCAAGAGTCTTCTCCAACACCGCAGTTCAAAAGCATCAATTCTTCAGTGCTCAGCTTTCTTTATAGTCCAACTCTCACATCCATACAGGACTACTGGAAAAACCATAGCCTTGACTAGATGGACCTTTGTTGACAAAGTAATGTCTCTGCTTTTTAATATGCTGTCTAGGTTGGTCATAACTTTCCTTCCAAGGAGTAAGCATCTTTTAATTTCATGGCTGCAGTCACCATCTGCAGTGATTTTGGAGCCCCAAAAAATAAAGTCAGTCACTGTTTCCCCATCTATTTGCCATGAAGTGATGGCACCAGATGCCATGATCTTCGTTTTCTGCATGCTGAGCTTTAAGCCAACTTTTTTGCTCTCCTTTTTCACTTTCATGAAGAGGCTCTTTAGTTCTTCTTCACTTTCTGCCATAAGGGTGGTGTTATCTGAGTATATGAGGTTATTAGTATTTCTCCCAGCAATTTCTTAGATAAAAGTGCCTTAGGAAGCAAGTTTTGTTATTGGACGATGCTAAAGCTGAAACTCCAGTACTTTGGCCATCTCATGCGAAGAGTTGACTCACTGGAAAAGACTCTGATGCTGGGAGGGATTGGGGGCAGGAGGAAAAGGGTACGACAGAGGATGAGATGGCTGGATGGCATCACCGACTCGATGGACGTGAGTTTGAGTGAACTCCAGGAGTTGGTGATGGACAGGGAGGCCTGGCGTGCTGCGATTCATGGGGTCGCAAAAAGTCAGACATGACTGAGCGACTGAACTGAACTGAAATGACTGAAAAGAAAAAAACAGAGATTAAATTTCTAATTGCAAAAAAAAAAACAACAAAGAATAAAGGCATTAAATATTTTTGGACTTGGAAGAATACGGGTTATACGGTTTTGTAATCTGGGTACTTCATGCAGAAACTGCTGGTCAGTTGGATGTCAAGGAGAAAGGGCAACTTTTCCAGTCAGGAGCAGTTCAGAAAGTTTGAGGACAGATTTCTTCAAGAAGGTGAAGCTGAGAGATTATGCTACATCTAAATGTTTTGAGGGAGTTCGGACAACAGGCAGAGAGTTTGCAGTTGAATCATTTCTGAAGCACATAAATAATTAAACAGACAGTCATTACAAAACAAATAAACTCAAAACTGTTATTAGCTAGTTGGAAAACAAAAGTTGTACAGAAAAGAAGTTATTATGATTAATACATGTTTTAATATAAATGGAATCACACAATAGCCACATGGATATTTTGATGTAAATTATTTTTTAATTAATAAAAGCCTTTTTTATGAAAGAATTAAAACTGCTGGAGGATAAATTTCAGCCAAATGAAACAACAGTAGACTGTCAGTCAGCACTAAATCCATTTGACCACAGACTAATATGAGAAAAAAATATGAGTATCAGAGTATAAAATGGAAACAATAAAAATCCAAATAAAACCAGCAGAAGAAGGGGAAGAGAAAGGGGAAGTTAGCAGAAGTACAGTGATGATTTTCTCATGTTTTAGAGCCAAAGGCCAAATATAATTTAAAACTGAAAAATCAAGTAAAAGTGCTATAAGCAATAATCAAAGGTATGAGGTTAACCCTAAAAAGAAATAATCAACTGAAATCAGATAGTAACTACAGAGAAGGAAAGACAGAAGAAGGAGAAATATATAAAGTCACCATTTCTCATTTTTAGATGAAGGAAGGCAACATAAAAAAAAAATTAAATCTGGTTTAAAAAACCACAAAGGCAACCATGAAAACAAAAATACAGAAGGAACACACATTAAAAAAATAAAAGCAAACACAGACCATAGAGTGAAAGAGAATAAAAAGAAGCAATAAAAATCATACAACAAAACCAGGACCAAGCGTATCTATCGTACCTACCATTCAAACAGGCTAAATAAACCCACCCATTAGAAGAAAGACTGGATCACAAAAGCAAAATCCAATCAGCCTATTTCATCACTTCTAAGATGCATATATTTTCATATTTTAGCATCAAGGATATTGAGACATGATTTAAAACTGCCACCAGCCAGACTGTAGGTGGAGTGTCACTGCCATCATCCTATGACTCAGTCCCGAAACACAAAGTTATTGTACTGCAGTCAAGGACCAAACCAGAGCAACAGAGCTGAGGCATGTAAGTTGCTTCAGTTGTGTCTGACTCTTTGCCACCCTATGGACTGTAGCCCGCTAGGCTCCTCTGTCCATGGGATTCTCCAGGCATTAATACTAGAGTGGGTTGCCATGCCCTTCTCCAGGAGATCTCCTCAACCCAGGGGTCAAACCCACATCTCTTACAACTCCTGCACTGGCAGGCAGGTTCTTTACCACTAGCACCGCCTGAAGAAGCCCTGGGAACCGAAGCACACTTTTGATATCAGAGAAGTAAATACTCATCATTGAATGAATGACAAAAACAATCAAAGGCTTTACAGGAAAAAGGAGAAAGGAAGCTCCCCAAAGACATGATGATATGTCAGCTTCTGCTACTTAAAAACAGTCAAAAAGACTGCCTATCACACACCCATTGAAGCCAACTGAAGGCAGGAGAAAGTGCAAATCACCAGGAAGAGACTAAAGTTCAAAGCCAGGGGCTAGTGTGGCAATTCACTAACTACATGGGACTATCTTAAGGCACTTAGTATAATTATTTTTAAGAAAAGAAAAAGAACAATGTTAAATGAACCTCCACTTACATATTTTGTGTCTGGTCAAAACTATCCTTCAGAAAGTTTTTATTGCTAGTTTAGTAACCTTCTCTTGACAAGATCAACTGAGATCTTAGGCATATTTCTATTCAAAATTACATCATCATTCAAAGACATGGCTTTATGTAACATTCAGACATAAGAGTTTTTTTAAGCTTGGTAGGAAGAAGATGAGACTCTCCAGAGCGAAGGATTACTCAGCGCTCCCTCCTCATTTGTACTTACTACACACACCCGGGGGCAAGAAGAAATTCATTCTGCTGCACGGCTCAGCATGACTCACAAACTGCAGGCTAGCATTCTGAATGTCACTTTTATTGATCTCCATTTGACGTTCCATTTGCCTTTCCAGGAGTAGACAAATTATGTTTATGGCATTTCCCTAATAGCAGACCTTGAAAATCTGAGTTTAAATGAGCTCTGAAAAAAATATAACCAAATGAATTATCAACTAAACAAAACTATTTGGATGCACATAAATTAATGCTGATTTTAGCATTAAAATATATCTTCTCTAAGACTTCAGGGATCATGATAAAGATGCCACCATACTACATAATAGAATACATACCAGGCAGCTAAAAACTGTAAGGAAAGTCAAGTCTCAGGCACAAAATGTAAATCAGTCAGCTGAACACATATGAAATATAAAGCATGGTTCAAAGAGTAACATTAGGAAAATGATTATCAAATCCTATATTGTAGAACTTAGAAGTCTGTGCAGCACTGCCAGTTCCATAATAAAAATCAAGTAGCAAAGGTCAATTTATCTCAATAACTACAATTGTTCTTTTCTAACAACTTCAAAAGTAAATCAATGAAAAGCTAATGCTATGTCACAGTAACAGATAAAAGTGTGCTTTATAGAATAGATATAATGTTTAAATGCATTTTAACACTTTCAAATATAGTTACTTAATAAGATAACACAAATGAGTTGTATAAAATTAAATTAGAAAACAATTATAATCTCAAGTAATAGTATGTCATCCTTAGGTCCATTACACACAAAAATAATTTGCTAGTCTCAAACTGAAGACACACTAAAAGAATATGCAATTAATAGCATAGAACAGGTAATTTAATAAGCTTTGGTTTTAGAAAGGCAACATTTTTAATTTTGAAGAATGACTAATTTCAAACTTTTCACTCTGTAGCAAGCAAATAAGAAAGCGTAAGAGCATCAGCTATAAAGTGATACAGTAAAATCAATGACACTACACTTTAAAAAGTGGAAACTTTTACCAATCCTCCAAAACCTATTTAAATACCATATCCTTAAACTGAAATCAGTTAGTGAAGGCACAAGTAATCTGTAAAGCTTCTGACCTTCCAAAATACCCAGTTTTTTCTAAGAATACTGGCAACACAGTACATTCTTCTTTGAACTGTATTATTTTTAAATATATCTCAACTCCATTATTACTAGCATTTTAAGTTCTTTTTGAGTCCTCACCAAAGAATGAATAAATGACTGGATGGATGGAAGGATAGATAAACGGACAGAGGCCTGGGAAACAAAATCTGAGGTTTTGGATCACAGATGATTTAAGACAAGCTCTCAATAATCAGCACTGGAACAGATGAAATTATGGCCCCCAGGAAATAACCTTTTGAAAAAATTTTAATATTTTCATATTCTAGCCAGTGTTTTTATTTCTAATTATCATGAAATATGCATTTCAAAAATTCTTCAGTATCAAAATCCATACTCTGGCAGTACAAAGATTTGCACAGTGGTTTAGCTCCAGGCTAAAATCTTATTATGTAAGGAAAGAAGATCATCTAAATTTTCTTATGGAGTTTAACTGAATCACCAATATTTTTATGCAATAACATGAAATACATGCTTATTAGCTAAAAGTGACATGGTTGAGTACAAAACTAAGTACACATTATGACCACAAACCCTTTGCACAGGAAAAAGGCCAGAAGTACTAGAAAATGACCAAAGTGATGGCTTCAAAAGGAGAAACCACAATGATGCTTTCCTACTTTCTACTTTCTGCATTTATTCTATCTCGTTACAATAACCTCATAATAATATATCTCTATATAACTTTTATATTCTTAAATCTCCTTAAATTAAATTACTACACATCATATATTAATTACTATCTGGTTTGAGCACTGAAGAATGGATGCTTTTGAACTGTGGTGTTGGAGAAGACTCTTGAGAGTCCCTTGGACTGCAAAGAGATCCAACCAGTCCATCCTAAAGGAGATCAGTCCTGGGTATTCATTGGAAGGAATGATGCTAAAGCTGAAACTCCAATACTTTGGCCACCTCATGTGAAGAGTTGACTCAATGGAAAAGACCCTGATGCTGGGAGGGATTGGGGGCAGGAGGAGAAGGGGACGACAGAGGATGAGATGGTTGGATGGCATCACTGACTTGATGGACATGGGTTTGGGTAAACTCCAGGAGTTAGTGATGGACAGGGAGGCCTGGCGTGCTGTGATTCATGGGGTTGCAAAGAGTCGGACACGACTGAGCAACTTAACTGAACTCAACTGAACTATATGCTTAAAAATACCACTTCAGAATCAGAGAGGCATAAGTTTGAGTCACCACTCAGTCATTCTAGTAGTATGAAGTTGATGAGGTTAACTTAACTTCTCCAAGCCTCAATTTTCATCTAAGTAAACCACCTTGGCAGGATTAAATAGTATCTCATGGAGCAGGAAACAGCAGCCCACTTCAGTATTCTGGCCTGGAGAATCCCATGGACAGAGGAGCCTGGTGGGCTACAGTCCTTGGGGTCGCAAAGAGTTGGATACAACTGAGTGACTTTCACTTCACTTCTCATGGAAAACACCTCACATAATGCCTGGCTCAGTGATACCCAATTTTCATTAATTCTCCTTTCAACGTTTTTCGTTATTGATTTAATTCCCATAAATTAAGTAGATACCAAGTTAATTCCCGTAAATTAAGTAGATATGACTAAGTACTGTAGTTAAGGGGCAATCGAGTTATCTTAAAAAAAGTCACCTCCATCAAAGGACTTTAAAATCTATTAAAAGCTCAGGAAGACATTTTTAACAGATCCCAGTATCCTTTCCACTTAACCTAGACAAGACTTCAGAATCCTTCTCAACACAGCAGCCCAGGTAACCAGAAAGAGCTGTCACGAGAGTGAAAACCTGTTTGTCATCAGCAACCCAGACTAGAGGCTTTGTAAGCATCTCCCAGCACATACAGCACAATGCCTACCACAAAGGAAAGGATGAATTTTCTTCACACAAGTTTACCAACAAATTAAACCTGTGACTCAATTCCAGTTAACCCAATAAAACATTTTAAAAATGTAGATTTTTAAAGACAGATGTTATAGCTTTAAAAAATTTGTTTAGTTCTTTTATTAATACTACTTCAATAAAGAAGGTTACAGTAAATCTTCATGGAACTGGATTTGGCAATGATTCTTAGCTATGATAACAAAAGCACACACAACAACAACAAAAAAAATTGAAAGATGAGACCCTTTGATACACTCCTGTGGTAAAGAATCCCCCTGCCAATGCAAGAGACACAAGGGATTCAGGTTGAATCCCTGGGTTGCGAAGATCCCCTGAAGTGGCAACCCACTCCAATATTCTTGTCCAAGAATCCCATGGACAGAGGAGCCTGGCGAGCTACAGTCCATGGGTCACAAACAGTCAGACTCGACTGAGTGCATGCATGCACACACACACACCTAGAACATATAAAGAACTCCTGCAGCTCAACTACAAAAACAGCAATGACCTTGTTAAAGTAGACAAAGGACATGAATAGACATTTCTCCAAGAAGATATATAAATGGCCAAAATGCATTTGAAAAGATGGTCAACACCATTAATACAGAAGGAAAACAAAAATCAAAAGCATAATGACATACCACTACACAACGGCTAGGATGTCTCTCCTAGCAAAAAATAATAATAGTACACATTAACAAAGACATGCAGAAACTGGAACCCTCCTACATTGCTGCTGCTGCCGCTGCTAAGTCACTTCAGTCGTGTCCGACTATGTGTGACCCCATAGACGGCAGCCCACCCGACTCCTCCGTCCCTGGGATTCTCCAGGCAAGAAAACTGGAGTGGGTTGCCATTTCCTTCTCCAAGACATGAAAGTGAAAAGTGAAAGTGAAGTCGCTCAGTCGTATCTGACTCGTAGCGACCCCATGGACTGCAGCCTACCAGGCTCCCCCCTCCAATGGGATTTTCCAGGCAGGAGTACTGGAGTGAGGTGCCATTGCCTACACTGCTGGGGGGGATGTAAAATGGTGCAGCTACTGTAGAAAACGGGTTGGTAATTTCTCAAAAAACTAAACAGTATTATCATATGATCCAGTAATTCTACTCCTAGAGATATATATAAAGAAATGAAAACAGGGACTCAAACTATTTATACACCAACATGTGTTGACTATTACACACAACGGCCAAAAGGTGGAAACATCTGGGTGTCCACTGATGGATAGACAAGATGTGGTACACATATACAAAGGAATATCATTCAGCCATAAAAAGGATGAAGTTTTGATACATGCTACAACATGGATGAGCCTTGAAAACCCTACTCTAAGTGAAATAAGCCATATACAACAGGACAAATACGGATGATTCCATTATCTTAAGTACCCAGAATGGTCAAATTCATAGAGACAAAAAGTAGATCAGAGGTTATCACAGACTGGAGGAAGGTGCAATGGAGAGTTATTACTTAACAGTGACAGAATTTCTCTTTGGGGTGAGGAACATAGTGGTGTGATGGTTGCACAACACTGTTAATATAATTATCGCCACTTCATTCTGTCGTTTTTGAGATTGCATCCAAGTACTGCATTTTGGACTCTTTTGTTGACCATGATGGCTACTCCATTTCTTCTAAAGGATTCCTGCCCACAGTAGTAGATATAATGGTCATCTGAGTTAAATTCACCCATTCCAGCCCATCTTAGTTCATTGATTCCTAGAATGTCGACATTCACTCTTGCCATCTCTTGTTTGACCACTTCCAATTTGCCTTGATTCATGGACCTAATATTCCAGGTTCCTATGCAATGTTGTTGGAAGAGGGTGTTTGTTATGACCAGTGCATTTTCTTGGCAAAACTCTATTAGTCTTTGCCCTGCTTCATTCCGTATTCCAAGGCCAAATTTGCCTGTTACTCCAGGTGTTTCTTGACTTCCTACTTTTGCATTCCAGTCCCCTATCATGAAAAGGACATCTTTTTTGGATGTTAGTTCTAAAAGGTCTTGTAGGTCTTCATAGAACCGTTCAATTTCAGCTTCTTCAGTGTTACTGGTTGGGGCATAGACTTGGATTACTGTGATATTGAATGGTTTGCCTTGGAAACGAACAGAGATCATTCTGTCGTTTTTGAGATTGCATCCAAGTACTGCATTTCGGACTCTTTTGTTGACCATGACGGCCACTCCATTTCTTCTGAGGGATTCCTGCCCGCAGTAGTAGATATAATGGTCATCTGAATTAAATTCACCCATTCCAGTCCATTTCAGTTTGCTGATTCCTAGAACGTTGACATTCACTCTTGCCATCTCTTCTTTGACCACTTCCAATTTGCCTTGATTCATGGACCTGACATTCCAGGTTCCTATGAAATATTGCTCTTTACAGCATTGGACCTTGCTTCTATCACCAGTCACATCCACAGCTGGATATTGTTTTTGCTTTGGCTCCATCCCTTCATTCTTTCTGGAGTTATTTCTCCACTGATCTCCAGTATCATATTGGGTACCTACTGCCCTGGGGAGTTTCTCTTTCAGTATCCTATCATTTTGCCTTTTCATACTGTTCATGGGGTTCTCAAGGCAAGAATACTGAAGTGGTTTGCCATTCCCTTCTCCAGTGGACCACATTCTGTCAGATCTCTCCACCATGACCTGCCCGTCCTGGGTTGCCCCACAGGCATGGCTTAGTTTCATTGAGTTAGACAAGGCTATGGTCCTAGTCAAAGTGGAGAGGAAAAAAGTTGGCTTAAAGCTCAACATTCAGAAAATGAAGATCATGGCATCCGGTCCCATCACTTCATGGCAAATAGATGGGGAAACAGTGGAAACAGTGTCAGACTTTATTTTTCTGGGCTCCAAAATCACTGCAGATGGTGACTGCAGCCATGAAATTAAAAGATGCTTACTCCTTGGAAGGAAAGTTATGACCAACCTAGATAGCATATTCAAAAGCAGAGACATTTCTTTGCTAACAAAGGTTCGTCTAGTCAAGGCTATGGTTTTTCCAGTGGTCATGTATGGATGTGAGAGTTGGACTGTGAAGAAGGCTGAGCACCAAAGAATTGATGCTTTTGAACTGTGATGTTGGAGAAGACTCTTGAGAGTCCCTTGGGCTGCAAGGAGATCCAACCAGTCCATTCTGAAGGAGATCAGCCCTGGGATTTCTTTGGAAGGAATGATGCTAAAGCTGAAACTCCAGTACTTTGGCCACCTCATGCGAGGAGTTGACTCATTGGAAAAGACTCTGATGCTGGGAGGGATTGAGGGCAGGAGGAGAAGGGGACGACAGAGGATGAGATGGCTGGATGGCATCACTGACTCGATGGACGTGAGTCTGAGTGAACTCCGGGAGTTGTTAATGGACAGGGAGGCCTGGCATGCTGCGATTCATGGGATCGCAAAGAGTCGGACACGACTGAGAGACTGATCTGATTTGATCCAATGTTGCTCTTTATAGTATCGAACCCTGCTTCCATCACCAGTCCCATTCACAACTGGGTGTTGTTTTTGCTTTGGCTCCATCCCTTCTTTCTTTCTGGAGTTATTTCTCCACTGATCTCCAGTAGCATATTGGGCACCTACCAACCTGGGGAGTTCATCTTTCAGTGTCCTATCTTTTTGCCTTTTCACACTGTTCATGGGGTTCTTGAGGCAAGAATACTGAAGTGGTTTGCCATTCCCTTCTCCAGTAGACCACATTCAGACCTCTCCACCATGACCTGGCCATCTTGGGTGGCCCCACACGGCATGGCTCAGTTTCATTGAGTTAGACAAGGCTGTGGTCCATGTGATCAGAAAGGCAATGCCAAAGAATGCTCAAACTACTACACAATTGCACTCATCTCACACACTAGGAAAGTAATGCTCAATATTCTCCAAGCCAGGCTTCGGCAATATGTGAACCGTGAAATCCCAAATGTTCAAGATGGTTTTAGAAAAGGCAGAGGAACCAGAGATCAAATTGCCAACATCCGCTGGATCATCGAAAAATCAAGAGAGTTCCAGAAATACATCTATTTCTGCTTTATTGACTACATCAAAGCCTTTGCCTATGTGGATCACAATAAACTGTGGAAAATTCTGAAACAGATGGGACTATGAGACCACCTGACCTGCCAATTCTGAAGGAGATGGGACTATGAGACCACCTGACCTGCCTCTTGAGAAATCTGTATGCAGGTCAGGAAGCAACAGTTAGAACTGGACATGGAACAACAGACTGGTTCCAAATAGGAAAAGGAGTACATCAAGTCTGTATATTGTCACCCTGCTTATTTAATTTGTATGCAGAGTACATCATGAGAAATGCTGGGCTGGAGAAAGCACAAGCTGGAATCAAGATTGCTGGAAGAAATATCAGTAACCTCAGATATGGAGATGACACCACCCTTATGGCACAAAGTGAAGAAGAAGTAAAGAGCCTCTTGATGAAAGAGGAGAGTGAAAAAGTTGGCTTAAAGCTCAACATTGAGAAAATGAAGATCATGGCATCCGGTCCCATCACTTCATGGGAAATAGATGGGGAAACAGCGGAAACAGTGTCAGACTTTATTTTTCTGGGCTCCAAAATCACTGCAGATGGTGACTGCAGCCATGAAATTAAAAGACGCTGACTCCTTGGAAGAAAAGTTATGACCAACCTAGACAGCATATTAAAAAGCAGAGACATTACTTTGCCAACAAAGGTTCGTCTAGTCAAGGCTATGGTTTTTCCAGTGGTCATGTATGGATGTGAGAGTTGGACTATAAAGAAAGCTGAGCACTGAAGAATTGATGCTTTTGAACTGTGGTGTTGGAGAAGACTCTTGAGAGTCCCCTGGACTGTAAGGAGATCCAACCAGTCTATCCTAAAGGAGATCAGTTCTGGGTGTTCATTGGAAGGAGCAATGCTGAAGCTTAAAGTCCAATACTTTGGCCACCTCATGCAAAGAGTTGACTCATTTGAAAAGACCCTGGTGCTGGGAAAGATTGAGGGCAGGAGGAGAAGGGGACGACAGAGGATGAGATGGTTGGATGGCATCACCAACTCGATAGACATGGGTTTGGGTGGACTCTGGGAGTTGGTGATGGACAGGGAGGCCTGGCGTGCTGTGGTTCACGGGGTCGCAAAGAATCTGACACGACTGAGCAACTGAACTGGCAAATGTTAAACATACATTTTACCACAACAAAAATACACTAATTACTTAAAGTAAACTTGAAGGCACAGTGAAAAAAATCAACAATGGGATAATAAATTAAAAGTGACATCCCATCAGTACCTTTCCACACACTGAGATCGGGATAAAGGAGGCTGACAGCTTCGGTTATGGGCTTCCCGGGCAGCAAGTCTGGCTCCTGACAACTGAAAGAAAGTACAAAACCCACTTAGTAAATCATCAAACTGGCTAATATCCTAGAAAAAGTGGTATCATATTCAAACACCAAGAAGCCAGAAACTCAAGCAGCTCAAAGCGGTAAACAGGCATTCATTTCAGGGGAAAACAAAAGACATTAACCTGGGGAAACTCTAGAGCAGTTTCAAATAGTAAACAACGTATTGAAGCACTGAGAGATTAATTCACACATGGTGATCTTAACAAGTCTACAAAAGAGTGGCACACAGATTGTTTGCCAATAAACCTAACAAAGCTGAAAGTTTTCTAGTCAAAACTTTCAGAAACTTGAATTGGCACTGAGCCAAGAGGATACCAAGCTCATAAATGTATCTCTAAGTGCCTTCCTCAGCCATCCAGTAGCTGAAAAAAGGATCTTTGATGCAAACACTTCCCAAAAAGGGTTTTTCTAAAACATTTCCTGGAATGATCATGACTTGCATTCTTCACAAAGAAATCTATATTTGCAAACTCAATATTAATACCTCAGAAAGTTTTAAAGGAAATTCATTCTTTGAGACAGTAGTTTAAGACATCAATAGAGTAAGTTCAAAGTAAATATAAATTCCAATCTCTGGACCAAAAAACATGGTATCTTCATCTCTTAAGAGGTTTATCTCATACATTCTCAACAAAATGTCACACATGTCAAAAATAAATAAATATATCCAAAAAGGTGATATACCTTTTCATCTTCCCATTGAAAAAAATTACAATCTTTTCTGTCTCTACAAGCTGAGCAGGCATAAAACCTCCGTGTTTCTTCTTTCCCTTGGTTCACCTTTACAAACAGAAGAGTAGGTCCTAGTTCCAAGAGAAAAAACATGTCAAACAGTCAATATCAATCAAATTTCAAATTTCTAGTTTTCACCGACCTTAAATAAAATGTTTTAGTTTTATGGATGAAAGTGAAAGTGAAGTCGTGTTCGACTCTTTGCGACCCCATGGACTGTAGCCTAAAAGGCTCCTTCGTCCATGGGATATTCCAGGCAAGAGTGCTGGAGTGGATTGTCATTTCCTTCTCCAGGGATCTTCCAGACCCAGGAAACGAACCCGGGTCTCCCGCATTGCAGGCAGACGCTTTACCTTCTGAGCTTAAATGCAATACTTTGAGATAGATATAGATATAGATATAGATATAGATATAGATATAGATATAGATATAGATATAGATATTTTTTTTTTTTACCGAAAGTCACAACATTCAGGCACCGACTACTTAGGAAATATATTTTGAAAACCAGTCTCTCCAGAAAGAAAATGCTAGTGCCAGTACAGTTGCAGTCCACATGGTGAACCGTCCAGGTCCTGACACAACAGAGTTCGAACAACTGTTACCTCCGCTCAGTTATTTTTTCAGTGAAACCCTCAGCTTTTAGATTTGGACACACTCTCTCTCCGCGAGTTAGAGAAAACCTGGGTCTGGTTTCTAAGCAAGAATTCATTATTTCGCGCCTCCCTAACTTTTTTTTAACTAAAAATAAAGCAAATCAACAAATGAAATATCCAAGTACTTGGCACTGGGAATTACTCAATAACACACATCCTTTGTGCCTAGCCTCTGCCTCGTCCCTTTAAAAAAGATGTCACCGCGATGGAGCCAAAATCACAACAGGAAGGCTTCTTTGAAGGTTTCTTAAGTAAGTGGAAAAGCTCAACTTCCCGAGGAAGGAGCGTCTTCTAGAACTATACTCAGTGGGAGAGAGAGGCAGATAAAAATTTGGGAGCCCTAAATGCCCCAGGCGCCCTCAGGCTAACCACGCCCCTTGGCGCTCGACAGCCAGGCAGAGCCCAGACGCGGACCCACCGTGAGGGCACAGCGGGGCGGGGGTGGCGGGATCAGAAGAAAGCACCACCTCGACTCCCGAGTATCCCTGGCGACCTGAGCTCCCCTCTGCCTCCAAGGTTCCAAGCCGGTCCCTGGAGGTCGCCATCTTCCCACCGCCGTCCCGAAAGCCTCAGTCCGGACCAAAGAGGCTGAGAAAGAGCGCCGCTTGGACCTGCAGCCACTTTAGAGCGCCCCCACGCGCCTAGGAGGAACTTCGGCCGCTGGAGCGGAGGTCATGCCCCTAAACCCTGTCCCTAGCTAGCTGGAGGCTAAGAGGTCCCTCTCCTGGGAGTGAGTGGGAGACGGGATGGGTTGACAGGCATCTTGTTGGACCCTGTGCAGTAAGCTCACCTATTTTCTGCCTCAGCCTTAATACCTTAGGATCCGTGAGTACCCTCCTTGCGTAAGAATATAGCCAGGAGATGAAATGACTCTTGGGCTTCCCTTGAGGCTCAGCTGGTAAAGAATCGCCTGAAGTGGGGGAGACTTGGGTTCTATCCCTGGATTGCAAAAAACCCCTGGAGAAGGGAAAGGCTACCCACTCCAGTATTCTGGCCTAGAGAATTCCACAGACTGTATAGTCCATGGGGTCGCAGAGAGTCAGACACAACTGAACAACTTTCACTCTTACACTCTTTGAAGGTTATGACCACAGATGACTCTTAGCAGTGCAGCAAAGATTTTGTCTGGTTAAAAATCCAAAAGGCAACATAACTACCACCACCAGCCACGACTGATAAAAATAGCTGAAGGCTCAACTTAGTAAAGATGCCAGTTATACCCATATTTACAGCGTATCTTTGTCAGATGTTTGTAGATTTGGACAATATTATTCTGAAATTCATAAGGATAGGTGAGAAAACTACAATAGCCTAAACAGTTTTGAAAAATAATAAAGTAGGAGAAATTAGTTTACCCAATTTCAAGACTTATTATGTAACTGCAGTAAACACATGAATGGTTGTGATGAAATAGTCAATATCTATAGTATGTAATATATACTATATATACACAGAGCTCCACCCATCAACAGAAAATTGAATTAAAGATTTACTGAGCATGGCCCCACCCATCAGAACAAGACCCAGTTTCCCCCTCAGTCAATCTATCCCATCAGGAAGCTTCCATAAGCCTCTTATCCTTCTCTATCAGAGGGCAGACAGACTGAAAACCACAATCACAGAAAACTAATCAAATTGATCACATTCACCACAGCCTTGTATAACTCAGTGAAACTATGATTCTTGCCATGTAGGGCCAACCAAGATGGACGGATCATGGTAGAGAGTTCTGAAAAAACGTGGTCCACTGGAGAAGGGAAAGGCAAACCACTTCAGTATTCTTGCCTTGAGAACCCCATGAACACTATGAAAAGGCAGAAAGATAGGACACTGAAAGATGAATGCCCCAGGTCAGTAGGTGCCCAATATGCTACTGGAGAAGAGTGGAGAAATAACTCCAGAAAGAATGAAGAGACAGAGGCAAAGCAAAAACAACACCCAGTTGTGGAGGTGACTGGTAATGGAAGTAAGGCCCAATGCTGTAAAGAGCAATATTGCATAGGAACCTGGAATGTTAGGTCCATGAATCAAGGCAAATTGGAAGTGGTCAAACAGGAGATGGCAAGAATGAACATTGATATTTTATAAATCAGTGAACTAAAGTGGGCTGGAATGGGTGAATTTCACTCAGATGACCATTATATCTACTACTGTGGGCAAGAATCCCTTAGAAGAAATGGAGTTGCCATCATAGTCAACAAAAGAGTCTGTAATGCAGTACTTGGATGCAATCTCAAAAATGACAGAAAGATCTCTATTCGTTTCCAAGGCAAACCAATCAATATCACAGTAATCCAAGTCTATGCCCCAACCAGTAATGCTGAAGAAGCTGAAGTTGAACAGTTCTATGAAGACCTACAAAACCTTCTAGAACTAACACCCAAAAAAAGATGTTCATTATAAGGGACTGGAATACAAAAGTAGGAAGTCAAGAATCACCTGGAGTAACAGGCAAATTTGGCCTTGGAGTACAGAATAAAGCAGGGCAAAGGCTAGTAGAGTTTTGCCAAGAAGACGCACTTGTCATAGCAAACACCCTCTTCCAACAACACAAGAGAAGACTCTAAACATGGACATCACCAGATGGTCAACACTGAAATCAGATTGATTATATTCTTTGCAGCCAAAGATGGAGAAGCCCTATCCAGTCAGCAAAAACAAGATGGGGAGCTGACTGTGACTCAGATCATTAACTCCGTATTGCCAAATTCAGACATAAGTTGAAGAGAGTAGGGAAAACCACTAGGCCATTCAGGTATGACCCAAATCAAATCCCTTATGATTATACACGGGAAGTGAGAAATAGATTTAAGGGACTAGATCTGATAGAGAGTGCCTGATGGACTGTGGATGGAGATTCATGACATTGTACAGGAGACAGGGACCAAGACCATCCCTCCAAAAAAAAGAAATGCAAAAAAGCAAAATGGCTGTCTGAGGAGGCCTTACAAATACCTGTGAAAAGACAAGAAGCAAAAAGCAAAGGAGAGAAGGAAAGATATACCCATTTGAATGCAGAGTTCCAAAGAATAGCAAGGGAAGATAAGAAAGCCTTCCTCAGTGATCAGTGCAAAGAAATAGAGGAAAACAATAAAATGCGAAAGACTAGAGATCTCTTGAAGAAAATTCAAGATACCAAGGGAACATTTCATCCAAAGATGGGCTCAATAAAGGACAGGAATGTTATGGACCTAACAGAAGAAGAAGATAATAAGAAGAGGTGGCAAGAATACACAAAAGACCTATACAAAAAAATCTTCATGACCCAGATAATCACGATGGTGTGATCACTCACCTAGAGCCAGACATCCTGGAATGTGAAGTCAAGTGCGCCTTAGAAAACATCACTATGAACAAAGCTAATGGAGGTGATGGAATTCCAATTGAGCTATTTCAAATCCTGAAAGATGATGCTGTGAGTGCTGCACTCAATATGCCAGCAAATTTGGAAAACTCAGCAGTGGTCACAGGATTGGAAAAGGTCAGTTTTCATTCCAATCCCAAAGAAAGGCAATGCCAAAGAATGCTCAAACTACTGCACAATTGCACTCATCTCACACGCTGGTAAAGAAATGCTCAAAATTCTCCAAGCCAGGCATCAACAATACATGAACCGTGAACTTCCAGATGTTCCAGCTGGTTTTAGAAAAGGCAGAGGAACCAGAGATCAAATTGCCAACATCCACTGGATCATCAGAAAAGCAAGAGAGGTCCAGAAATACATCTATTTCTGCTTTCTCCTTTATTGACTATGCCAAAGCCTTTGACTGTGTGGATCACAACAAACTGTGGACAGTTCTTCAAGAGATGGGAATACCTGACCACCTGACCTGCTCTTGAGAAATCTGTATGCAGGTCAGGCAGCAACAGATAGAACTGGACATGGAACAACAGACTGGTTCCAAATAGGAAAAGGAGTACATCAAGGCTATATATTGTCACCCTGCTTATTTATCTTATATGCAGAGTACATCATGAGAAACGCTGGGCTGGAAGAAGCACACGCTGGAATCAAGATTGCTGGGAGAAATATCAATACCCTCAGATATGCAGATGACACCACCCTTATGGTAGAAAGCGAAGAACTAAAGAGCCTCCTGATGAAAGTGAAAGAGGAGAGTGAAAAAGTTGGCTTAAAGCTCAACATTCAGAAAACAAAGATCATGGCATCCAGTCCCTTCACTTCATGGCAAGTAGATGGGGAAACAGTGGAAACAGTGACAGACTTTATTTGGGGGGGTTCCAAAATCACTGCACATAGTGACTGCAGCCATGAAGTTAAAAGATGCTTACTCCTTGGAAGAAAAGTTATGACCAACGTAGACAGCGTATTAAAAAACAGAGACATTACTTTGCCGAAAAATGTCCATCTAGTCAAAGCTATGTTTTTTCCAGTAGTCATGTATGTATGTGAGAGCTGGACTATAAAGAAAGCTACGTGCCAAAGAATTGATGCTTTTGAACTGTGGTGTTGGAGAAGACTCTTAAGAGTCCTTGGACTGCAAGGAGATCCAACCAGTCCATCCTAAAGGAAATCTGTCCTGAATATTCATTGGAAGGACTGATGTTGAAGCTGATACTCCAATACTTTGGCCACCTGATGGGAAGAACTGACTCATTGGAAAAGACCCGGATGCAGGGAAGACTGAAGGCGGGAGGAGAAGGGGACAACAGAGGATGAGATGGTTGGATGGCATCACCGACTCAATGGACATGAGTTTGAGTAAACCCCAGGAGTTTGTGATGGAAAATGAGGCCTGGTGTGCTGCAGTCCATGGGGTCACAGAGAGTCGGACACGACTGAACTAAACTGATAGTATGTAAAAAAAAATGATGCTATTCATACATATTTAGACTCACTCATTTAATACTAATGTATATTAATTTAGAAATACTGCTCTTTTCCTGCACTTTTTATGCAGTAGTTTCACTCAGATCTTCACCTGCACCTGTAGCTTCTGGTCTTTGACATAACAATGCCCCTTTTCAAGTTCTCTAGCATGGATTTCTGGAGCACATTATCTGCACTTCTACATTTCCAGTTAGGAAACTTTCAGGACCTGCTGTTGATGGTACTTTTGGATGTATCTCAAGCCCTAATTATTCATTCACATTAGCAGTAACACCTCTATTTTTAAAGTTTTGGCTTATAGGTACATATCTGTAATCTTTTAAAGGCTTGTTTGCAAAATTTGCAATTGAATTCATGAAATCATATCACTAGAAATAATTACCAATTTTGGGGTGGGAGGTTAATAAATATGTTCTCAAATGCCGGCCTCTGCCTCTTTAAATGTCTTCCAGGCTTGCTTCTACTCTCCTTTGGAGACTACACCTTTGTCTGCACCAGGTCTTGGTTGCAGCACATGGGATCTTAGTTCCCCAGCCAGGGGTTGAACCTGCTCCCTGAGGAGAAGGGGCTGACAGAGGACGAGGTGGTTGACTGACATACAGACTCAATGAACATAAGTTTGAGCAAGCTCCAGGAGGTGGTGAAAGACAGGGAAGCCTAGCATGCTGCAGCCCATGGGGTCACAAAGAGTCGGACATGACTGAGCAACTGAACAACAAAATGTTAAATAGCATATGTTGGTTCTTTGCTAGAGAGGCCATGCATATGAGCATTAATTTAATGTTTCATTTTATTGTTTCATAATATTTTTAGTTTGTACACAAAAATCCTTGAGTAGAGAAAAGCTCGAGTCTTAGCAGGACTCTGAGACAGACCCTTGTCACATTTCCATCTCAGAGCATGATCTTTAATGCTGCTAAGAAACAATCGATTTTGGTACTCCACCCTGAACAGAGGACAAACTGGTGATCTTCCTATGGAGATCAGGAAGTCTTACTCCTTGACTTTCTGGATAAAAGCCCTCAGTCCCCAAATTTACTGCAGAGAACATGGATGAAGCCATGATAAAAAGCCCTAAGTCCCTAAATCTCCTGCATAGAACATGGGTGAAGCATTTGGTAGTGGTTCTCTGACTGTCTTCTCTACTTTCTCTAACAGATTTCCGGTTTTCCTTTGGGAAAACAACCATCCTCAGTTTTGGCCCATTGTAGTTTTGGGGTTTTTTTTGGCTGTGCTAAGTCTTTGAAGTTCAGGTTCTCTGTTGCAGCATGCAGGTTTCTCTAGTTGAAGCGTCTGGGCTTAGTTGCCCCGTAGCATGTGGGAGCCTAGTTCCCCAACCAGGGACCAAACCTGCATCCCCTGCATCGGAAGGCAGATTCTTAACCACTTTTACCAGGGAAGTCCTTAGTCCATTGTAGTTTGAGAGTACAAAGAACCGTATAGACTGGCTTGGGTTTGGGCAGATGACTTGGAGCTTCTGCTGGAATGCCTGCAAAAGAAGCTGTTACAGGTCCATTTTGTCATCTCAGCGATTTCTTGTAGCGGAGGGGTTCAGCTCTCTAATCTTACCTAAGCTAAGTCATTGTCTAGGTGATCTGCATCCACCTTGACAAGAATGACTCAGCTCTTCTCCACGTGTGCCTCTGCCTCCTGCTGTAACCAAGTGGCCAGCTCGGGCACATTTTTCTCGTGAGAATGACAGAAACACAGTAGAGCTAGGAGAAACAGACAAGCTTCTCAAGGCCTAGGCTTCCAGCTGCACTGTCACTTCTACCTCATTCTTTCGGCTCAAGCAGGTCATGTGGTCAAACATTAATAAGTTACAAGGCAAAGGGAATAGGTCACAAAGGGCTGAAGGACTGGAGGCAGCGACACAGTCTACCACAAAAGCACTCTTTGCTGGGGCAACCAAGTACTGGTGGTACTGTTTGCAACCACTCCCGGGTGGTGCTAGTGGCTGGTGCTCCACAAGAGAAGCCGCCACAGTGAAAAACCTAAGCACCATAACTACAGAATAGCCCCCACTCAGCTGCAACTGGAGAAAGCCTGAGCAGCAATGAAGACCTAGCACAAGCAAAAACAAAGAAATAAATAAAATTATTTTATAAAAAAATAAAGCAAGCATGTACACCTGACAGCTACATTATCATGTAACAGTGTGGTCATGCCAAGCACGTACATGTGAAATATATACTGTATTGTAAGTAACTGTCCTTTTAAAACATTTTGTACACTTTATTAAAAATTAGGTGTTTAGTTAGATTGCCTCATCTATGAATTTCATTTGGAGGGAGTCAAGGGGGTTGGAAAAGTATTTTTTATGAAAAGAGGACAAAGGGGAAAGGTTGGGACCATAGAGGTAATCCAACGCATACAGCTTAGCCTGGTGAGGGTGGGTCACTGAACCACACAGAGCCCCCTTTGAATCCTGCTCCACCGTTCACAAATTAATTATGCCACCCACTTCAGGCAAGGTGCTCAGCATCTTGAGTCTTCCTCAGGTTTACTATATGTAATAATACATGTGGCTTCTGAATCGTGGCAAGAATGAAATGAAAGCACATGTGCAACATTCGGATCCTGGCTGGAAACAGATGGCACAATCACGTGGGGTAACTGAAGGAAGTCTTGTAAGGGGACTGTTTACCAGGTTGCCGGCAGAGTTAAGGTGAACTACCCAGGGAAAGTGTGTTCCCATAGGTCTATTAATAGCTGGAAGTTATTTCCACACCAGGTCTACAGGGCCAAGGAAGTTACTGGAAACCCAAAGAGAATAATTATGTGGAAGGAACAGCCCTGCAGAGCGATGGCTTTCAGCAGAGGGCCTCAGCCAGCCATGACAGGCCCACAGGGAATAAGCTGGGGGAATAAATATCCAACCTCACTTTCTTCCTTTGGCTCTCAGATCTTTCATCTTTTCATCCCCTATGGGCAAAAAAAAAAAAAAAAGAAAGATAACAAACAAAAAACACAGAAGTGAGATGTGGAGATGCCTGCTGATGGTGTCCATGAAGGTCAGCCTCCCAGAACATAGAGCAGAGGGGGGAAGGTGGAGAGTAGATACGGAGGAGCAAACAGATGTTTACACAGCACAAAAAACATGCAACATAGTACACGGCTGAGTAAGAAATTTCATAAGTGGCAGCACATTAACTAAATAAGTGAACAAACACACACACATACCCACGTATAGTGTATATATATTATATACATATTACATACACGAGAAACTCAACCTCCCCAAAGTATGAATAGAAACTCCACTAGAATCTAGTTCATCTTGTAGGGAAAGAAAAAGAAAAAAGTCTTTTCCTCTACTCACCTTGTGTTCTCTGGCTGAGGCCCTACAAATTAAACTAAAAAAAAAAAAAAAACCTAGGTTAATAAGATAAAACAAGCAGACATTTATGAACATTTTTTGTCAACCATACACATGGGAACATTAGAAGTGAGTCTTTCACAGAGTTGGTTAGAACCTAGGCTTATATTCAATCTCTTGACAAAAGAACAGTATTATGTTTAGAGACATAAGATATGAGAAGTACTTTGAGCTCCTGTGGATGGCAAATTTCAGGAAGGCAAGGAGATGGTGAAACTAATGGTAAACAAGGATCTAGAATTATCTCTAGTGGTTTATTTCTGTTCTTGATAGAGAAGGGAGGTGTGGGGGGGATCAAGGGAGGGAAGGGGGCATCTTTACAAGTTATCTTTACAGAGTATGTCCCCCTTTTAGGTAAATAAGAGGACAGTGAGCTTTTCTTATATCTGCTGATTCTCAATTGCCTTAAGCTCCAAATCATGCTTAAGCCAAAGTGGCATATTCTGTTACTTTCCATCTATTTATTCAGAGTCAAAGACTTTTTCCTACTGCATTCCTCTATATATCAAATTTCCACATCAGCAATGACAACTTGCCCGCTTTGAACCACAGACTTTTGAACTTTTAAAATAAAAAATAGTAATATTTGCCCTCAAAACATAGGGTGGATGATGTCCCAGTAAATGAGCAGCATTTAGGCTAGAGATTGATGAAATTGTGCGTTTGCAATTCCTCACCTGCAGCATGGCGAGCCAGTGTAGCTGAATGTTAAACTGCTTAAACACTGTGCCAGAGTGGTGGTGACCTTGGTTTAAACCAGTGCCTTGGTTGAAAGGCAGCTCCTGATTACCTGTAAGTGTCACAACTTAAAATAAACACTCGAAGGGTAGAGCAGCTTTCTGGATAGTTCCCAAAGCCCCACTGAAATTAAAGACAGGCTTCTTCACCCAGACAGGCATTTCTGCACAAGCCTCACTGAATCTGGTTAAACCAGTTCCAGCTGCCAGGGGATCAGCCCTAAATGTTTACACAACTTTCTGACTCTTGCAGAAGGCAAAGCTACCTGGTTTTTCTACTGTTTCTGAAAGCTTCAGTAGTTTCAGAAGCCTTAACAGTCAGGTGGGGGTTGTGTATCCAGAGCTGAGGAGCAGCCAGTGTTCCTGGAGTCAAAGGAAAAATAAACACATCTTTTTGCATACAGAGTAGATTAGAGGCTCCTTTTTGATATCATGTACTTTCAATTTTTGGATCTTAAAAAACCCCACAAGGCGACCTGCAGAAGTACCAGCCACCAACTGCCAGGTTAGCATTTCACTGGCTGGAAAGGAGTGTCAGGATTCTGAGCAAATACCTTTTGAAATGCCATTTAATTTCTAGGGAGTCAGGTTTGCATAAAGCTCTCAGGGTTACCCAGTGACCTCAGGTGACTTTTCCTCTCAACCCCAGATCAACCCCAGGTGTCACACGACAGAAAACTTTAAAATAGCCTTTGATTCCCAATCTGTCACCATGCTCCAGGAAACATGATATTCAATCCAGAAATGTATGCAATAATCCAAATCCATAAACACAGATGTGTGCTTTATCATCTGAAACCTAAAATCCAAAAGTGCCATTAATACACACAGACAGCTGCTCGGATAGAAACCAAATCTATAACAGAATTTGTACTGCACTTTTCACAAAATACATATATGTTATGTTTCATCCTCGTTGCAAACTCTGAAGTTAGCATTAGCTCTTGTAATTTACATATGGAGAGAAGTTGTTCTGAGAGGTTGCCCGATCTGCCCAGGGGCACAGAGCTAATGAAAGATGGAGCTGGGACTTAAATACAGGTCTCTCTCAACCTCAGACTCTCAGTCCAAAGAGAACTATGACCTGCCTTTTAATTATTGAAGATAAGCAATATTAGAATATAAGTTTAGTGTATTTCAAAATGACAAAAGTTACATCTGTTGTATTAGTATTAGAACAAAAACTTCAAGCCTAAGGATTTATTTCTCATCAAAAAACTTTTTACATGTGTTCTGAAGCAGTTTTGTTGTTCAGTCACTCAGTTGTGTCCAACTCTTTGTGACCACATGGACTGCAGCAGGCCAGGCTTCCCTGTCCATCATCTTCCAGAGCTTGCTCAAATTCATGTCCATCAAGTCGGTGATGCCATACAACTATCTCATCCTTTGTCATCCCCTTCTCCTCCTGACTTCAATCTTACCCAGCATCACGGTATTTTCTAATAAGTCAGCTCTTTGCATCAGGTGACCAAAATATTGGAGCTTCAGCTTCAGCTGAAGCAGGTCAAAACCTACTGAAAACAAAGTGACGCTGATGAATAATGCACTGGTGGCTCAGAGGATAAAACATCTGCCTGCAATGCAGGAGACCCGGGTTCGATCCCTGAGTTGGGAAGATCCCCTGGAGAAGGAAATGGCAACCCACTCCAGTATTCTTGCCTGGAGAATCCCATGGACAGAGGAGCCTAGCGGGCTACAGTCCACAGGGTCACAGAGTCGGACACGACTGAGCGACTTCACTTTCACTTTCACTTTTGCTTAGATACATTTATTTGTGTTATATACTTTCACAGTTCAATCCATGAGCACACTTAACATTTAGGGATCTTCATATAAGAAGCACTGAGAAAAGCAAAATAGCTCCCAGCAATGGATAAATGCAGCAAAAGTTAAACACGACTTTGTTCCAAGTTATGTATTTTGTTCCTGAGATTTTATGCTTCATTACTACCATTCATGAAAATATTCTTTTGATATCATGAAAGATTAGAACATTTGTTTGATGGAAATCAACTCATCATCATTATCAAAAAAGAGAGCTAAATAAGTAAATCTCATTGATAAAAAAAAAAAAAGATGGGACAAGAATTAAGTTTTCAAATAAATGGGAGTGGAAGGAGATCTAGCCATGCTCCATAGACAAGAATATATTTTGATTTGTGAAAAGAGTTCTTGCTGCCATGGCTCTCTGGCTTTTTTGGGATTTTCTCTCCTACCATGATGAATTTGTTGATAAAAAATAGTTGGAGAAATATACCATGTTCATGGATCAGTAGAATCAATATAGTGAAAATGAGTAGACTACCCAAAGCAATCTATAGATTCAATGCAATCCCTATCAAGTTACCAACAGTATTTTCCACAGAACTAGAACAAATAATTTCACAATTTGTGTGGAAATACAAAAAACCTCAAATAGCCAAAGCAATCTTGAGAAAGAAAAATGGAACTGGAGGAATCAACCTGCTTGACTTCAGACTATACTACAAAGCTACAGTCATCAAGACAGTATGGTACTGGCACAAAGACAGAAATATAGATCAATGGAACAAAGTAGAAAGCCCAAAGATAAATCCATGCACCTATGGTCACCTTGGAGAAGGAAATGGTAACCCACTCCAGTGTTCTTGCCTGGAGAATCCCAGGGACGGTGGAGCCTGGTGGGTTGCCATCTATGGGGTGGCACAGAGTCGGACGCGACTGAAGCGACTTAGCAGCAGCAGCAGCATGGTCACCTTATCTTTGACAAAGGAGGCAAAAAAATATACAATGGAGAAAAGACAATCTCTTTAACAAGTGGTGCTGGGAAAACTGGTCAACCACCTGTAAAAGAATGAAACTAGAGCACTTTCTAACACCATACACAAAAATAAACTCAAAATGGATTAAAGATCTAAATATAAGACCAGAAACTATAGAACTCTTAGAGGAAAACCTAGGCAAAACACTCTCTGATGTAAATCACAGCAAGATCCTCTATGACCCACCTCCCAGAGTAATGGAAATAAAAGCAAAAATAAACAAATGGGACCTAATTAAACTTAAAAGCTTTTGCACAACAAAGGAAACTATAAGCAAGGTGAAAAGACAGCCTTCAGAGTGGGAGAAAATAATAGTAAATGAAGCAACTGACAAAGAAGTAATCTCAAAAATATAAAAGCAACTCCTGCAGCTCAATTCCAGAAAAATAAATGACCCAATCAAAAAATGGGCCAAAGAACTAAACAGACATTTCTCCAAAGAAGACATATAGATGGCTAACAAACACATGAAAAGATGCTCAACATCACTCATTATCAGAGAAATGCAAATCAAAACCACAGTGAGGTACCATCTCATGGTGGTCAGAGTGGCTGCTATCCAAAAGTCTACAAGCAATAAATGCTGGAGAGGGTGTGGAGAAAGGGGAACCCTCTTACACTGTTGGTGGGAATGCAAACTAGTACAGCCACCATGGAGAACAGTGTGGAGATTCCTTTAAAAACTGAAAATAGAACTGCCATACAACCCAGCAATCCCACAGCTGGGCATACATAGTGAGGAAACCAGAATTGAAAGAAACATGTGTACCCCAAGGTTCATTTCAGCACTGTTTACAATAGCTAGGACATGGAAGCAACCTAGATGTCCATCAGTAGATGAATGGATAAGAAAGTTGTAGTACATATACACAATGGAGTATTACTCAGCTATTAAAAAGAACACATTTGAATCAGTTCTAATGAGGTGGATGAAATTAGAGCCTGTTATACAGAATGAAGTAAGTCAAGAAGAAAAACACCAATACAGTATATTAACACATATATACAGAATTTAGAAAAATGGTAACAATAACCCTATATGAGAGACAGCAAAAGAGACACAGATATAAAGAACAGACTTTTGGACTCTGGGAAAAGGCTAGGGTGGGATGATTTGAGATGATAGCATTGAAACATGTATATGACCATATGTGAAATAGATCACCAGTCCAAGTTCGATGCATGAAACAGCACACTCAAAGCTGGTGCACTGGGACAGCCCAGAGGGATGGGATGGGGAGGGAGGTGAGAGGGGGGTTCAGGATGGGGGACATATGTACACCCATGGCCGATTCATGTCAATGTGTGGCAAAAACCACTACAATATTGAAAAGTAATTAGCTTCCAATTAAATTAATTTAAAAATTAAATCTCTCTTATCTAATTCCTGATATAAATGCATTATGAAGTATGCAGGATAACTTGGGAAATATTGCCAAAAATGTTTAACCTGAACCTATTTAAGCTTTCAGATCTCACTTTCAGTTTAGAGGAAATACAGGGGATAGAGAATCAAGTGGAACACTAAGAGGAAATAATTAGACAAATCCAGAATGGGGGATATCCCAAAAATTAAAGTCATGGGGAAAGTTAAGGGACTGTTCTGGATGAAAAGATACAAAAAACAAATGTAATGTATGAAGTTTGATTGGATCTCAATTCAAAGAAACCCAGCTATAAAATATACACTTGGTGAATAATTGAAGATATTTGAATATGGTGTATATAATAAATAGGATTTTTTTTTTTGTTAATTTTTTTTTTTGTTAATTTTCTTAGTAGCAACAACCTTGTGGTAAGTAGAATGACCTTTATCTGCTTCTCTTTCAACATGATCTTTCCACATGATTAGCTTAGGCTTCTTCACAGCATGGTGGACTCTGGGTAGTTGAACTTCTTTACATGGCAGCTGACTTCCAAGGGTAAGTGGAGGCTGCCAGGCTTTTTAAAGTTAAGCCCAAAGCTGGCATTGCTATACTTTTGTTACATTCTGATGATCAAAGCAAGTTGCAAGGCCAGGTCAGATAGAAATGGGGGAGGGGTAGACTCCACTTCCTGATGGATGGAAAAGCAATGCTTGCAAAGAGGGAAGGGAGTGATGACAGCCATCTTTGGAGACTATCTACACCCTTCCATCCAAAAAACGGATTAAATATATCCATTGAATGAAATCCACACTCTCCACAGTACAAATCTAGATGTTGAGTAGATGCTCCTATTATAAATAAGAAAAATGTTGAGTGCTCAAATCAAATCCAGTGAAGCACTTTGTTTACAAAGCATTTCATTCCCCCCACCTTGTATGCATAGAATGCACAATTTAAGAAGCAAAGATAGAAATGTGCACACACAATCAAAGATGAAAACATTATTCCCTAGAAAACACTTTTAGATCTAACACCATTTTCTGGTTTTCTTTCTGCCTTTGAGCAGTATCTGACAAACTCATTGTTCTCTGTCATGTCTGACTCTTTGCTATCCCATTGACTGTGGCCCACCAGGCTCCTCTGTCCTTGGAATTTTCCTGGTAAGAATACTGGAGTGGGTTGCCATTTCTTTCTCCGGTGAATCTTCATGACCACATCTCCTGAGTCTCCTGCAGTGACATGCGGATTCTTCACCAGCTGTGACACCTGGGGAGTCCTAGAAGTACATAAAGAGTGATTCCAAGGGCTGAAACTGCTACTGATTTCTGTCTTCCTCCTGCCTGTTGGAGAATCTGGCACACGTTAATACCCATGAATGTTTGTTGAAATCCATGTGTGACATATCATACAAACTGTTGTCCATGAAGGAATTGGAATTTTAGCAAATGAGAAAGAGTAAAGCAAATCCATGTATGTGCCATGTTTGAGAAACAAGCTGGTCTGGTTCACAACTATGTAGAACAGAACCAGGAGGCCAGCAGTAAGCAAGACATTTATTTCAGTTGTCAAAATACTTATAAATCCAAAGGTCAAAAGAGTCCCACATGTTATGAAGAGGAAAGTTTCTCAATCTTCACTTCAGAAAATATTTACAGATGGGTGTTCCTATTATTTCAGTCTTCCACTGAGGATTATGACTAAGCAGGTGGCTGGAACTGCAGCAGTGGCCAAGGGAGAGGCTGATCATGGCCACTTTCAGAGAGACTAATGCATATGGAGGTGCCTAATAATTTTTGGTTTGGATAGGGCTATCAGTTGAATTGTGTCCCTGCATCAAATTCATATGCTGAAGCTCTAGCCTCCATGTGACTATATTTGGAGGCACAACTTTTCAAGAGTTAATTAAGATTAAATAAGTTGGGGGCATACAGGATGAATTCGGAGATTGGGATTGACACATAAACGCTATTGATACGATGTATAAAATAGACAATGAGAACCTACAGTATAGCACAAGGAACTCTAGTCAGTGCTCTCCGATGGCCTAAACGTGAAGGAAATCCCAAGACGGGATGTATGTACATGTGCAGTTGGTTCACTTTGCTGTACAGTAGAAACTAACACAACACTGTATAGCAACTATACTCCAATAAAAAGTAATTAAACATTAAAAAACAGAACAAAAAATTAAATGAGATAGGCCCTAATTCAATAGAACTGGTGTTCTTAAAATAAGAAGAGACATGAGGGACATAAGTGCAAGAAGAAAAGGCCGTGTGAGGATACAGTGGCAAGGCAGCCACATACAAGGCAGGAGAAAGCCCTCACCAGGAAACAAGCTGGCTGGCACCTTGACCTTGGGCTCCCAGCCCTTCCGAACTCTGAGAACATTTATTTCCATTGTTTAAGCCACTCTGTGGTATTTTTTTCATGTCAGCCTAGAAAATTAAGAAAGGTGGTATACAAAGCATTCACATAAATGTTCCCAAATAAAAACTTATTTTAAAAAATGAAATAATTGAAACATATGGAAAACAGAGAATATTTAAAAGCACACCTAAAATCTGCTGCCCAGATTTTAACATATGTGGACATCTGGTCATACTTGTTTCAGATTAAAATTTTTTTTTTTTATTTTTAATTATTTTTACATTCATATGAAAGAAATCTGTTTATTGATCTTCCTTTGCAATTTAACAAGAAAAAAGTTGAGATAATGTTACAAAACAATTAGGCCCTTGTCTTAGAACTCTGTACAAACATTCCAGCCAGAAGCATCTCCTTTGCAAACAGAGCAAACAACAGATTGTTTTTAAAGAAACAAAATGTTCATACTTAAAATTGGTACCCTTTAGATCTGCTTCCATTTCCTCCTCAGATCAGATCAGATGAGATCAGTCGCTCAGTTGTGTCTGACTCTGCGACCCCATGAATCCCAGCACGCCAGGCCTCCCTGTCCATCACCAACTCCTGGAGTTCACTCAGACTCATGTCCATCGAGTCAGTGATGCCATCCAGCCATCTCATCCTCTGGCATCCCCTTCTCCTCCTGCCCCCAATCCCTCCCAGCATCAGAGTCTTTTCCAATGAGTCAACTCTTCGCATGAAAGTACTGGAGTTTCAGCTGTAGCATCATTCCTTCCAAAGAAATCCCAGGGCTGATCTCCTTCAGAATGGACTGGTTGGATCTCCTTGCAGTCCAAGGGACTCTCAAGAGTCTTCTCCAACACCACAGTTCAAAAGCATCGATTCTTCAGCGCTCAGCCTTCTTCACAGTCCAACTCTCACATCCACACATGACCACAGGAAAAACCATAGCCTTGACTAGACGAACCTTTGTTGGCAAAGTAATGTCTCTGCTTTTGAATATGCTATGTAGGTTGGTCATAACTTTCCTTCCAAGGAGTAAGGGTCTTTTAATTTCATGGCTGCAGTCACCATTCGCAGTGATTTTGGAGCCCAGAAAAATAAAGTCTGACACTGTTTCCACTGTTTCCCCATCTATTTCCCATGAAGTGATGGGACCAGATGCCATGATCTTCGTTTTCTGAATGTTGAGCTTTAAGCCAACTTTTTCACTCTCCACTTTCACTTTCATCAAGAGGCTTTTGAGTTCCTCTTCACTTTCTGCCATAAAGGTGGTGTCATCTGCATATCTGAGGTTATTGAGATTTCTCTTGGCAATCTTGATTCCAGCTTGTGTTTCTTCCTGTCCAGCATTTCTCATGATGTACTCTGCATATAAGTTAAATAAACAGGGTGACAATATACAGCCTTGACAAACTCCATTTCCTATTTAGCCCTGAGGTAACAACTCTTTCTAAGTTGGAGGCCAATTTGTATGTTTCCTGTTGACTTTTTAATATATTATACTAGATGTATGCATATATCAAAAAGCAACCATAAGAAAGTACCATCAATCTGCTTTATATTTACATAAATGTGTAAATACTTTTGCAACTTAACATTTTTTCCTTCAACATTGTTTTGAAGTTTATGTGTGCATTTTGATACATGTGGCTAACATTTAATTATTTTTAGTGCACTGTGGTCTTCTATTGTATGGGTATACCACAATTTACTTATCCATTTTCCTACTAATACTCAGGTTGTTCTCAATTTTTCAGTATTATAAACACTACAGCATTGACCAATCTTGTATATGTTTCCTTGAATGCATATACTACCAGCAAACTTGTATCTTCAATTTTACAAGAGATTGATCTCAAAAATGATTGTACCAAGCTACAGGCTTTTACTTCTCCCAAATCTGATAGGTTTACAGTAGTAATTCAGTTTTTTGTTTCATGAAGAATACTTTACTTACAATGAGTTGTGCGATTTGATGATCTTTGACGAATGTATTCACCTATGAAATCAGGACCACACTAAAGACACAAAGTATTACCATCATCCCTCAAAATTTCCTCAGGCCCCTGTGCAAACCATCCACCCTCCCACCCCATACCCGACCAATCTCAGTCTCCAAGTAATCACTGGACTGTTTTTTTTAGCAATGAACTAGTTTTCATTTTTAAAAAATTTATGTAAATGGAATCAGATGGTATGTTCTGTTTGTGCCTGGCAGATTATTTTGGCTTGTTGTTCAGTCATTCAGTCATATCCAATTCTTTGCGACCTCATGGACTGCAGCACACCAGGCTTCCCTGTTCATCACCATCTCCCAGAGCTTGCTTAAACTGATGTCCATCGAGTCGGTGATGCCATCCAACCATCTCATCCTGTCGTCCCTTTCTCCTCCTGCCTTCAATCGTTCCCAGCATCAGAGTCTTTCTAATGAGTTGGCTCTTTGCATCAGGTGGCCAAAGGATTGGAGTTTCAGCTTCAGCATCAGTCCTTCCAATGAACAGCCAGGACTGATTTCCTTTAGGATGAACTGGTTGGATCTTCTTGCAGTCCAAGGGACTCTCAAGAGTCTTCTCCAACACCACAGTTCAAAAGCATCAATTCTTCAGTGCTCAGTTTTCTTTATGGTCCAACTCACCTTTATACATTACTACTGGAAAAACCAAAGCTTTGACTAGATGGACCTTTGCTGGCAAAGTCATGTCTCTGCTTTTTAATATGAAATATAGGTTGGTCATAGCTTTTTTTCCAAGGAGCAAGCGTCTTTTAATTTCATGGCTACAGTCACCATCTGCAGTGATTTTTGGAGCCCAAGAAAATAAAGTCTCTCACTGTTTCCCTTGTTTCCCCATCTATTTGCCATGAAGTGATGGGACCAGATGCCATGATCTTCGTTTTTTTCAATGTTGAGTTTTAAGCCAGCTTTTCCCCTCTCCTCTATCAAATTCATCAAGAGGCACTTTAGTTCATCTTCGCTGTCATGAGAGTGGTGTCATCTGTATATCCAAGGTTATTGATATTTTACCTGGTAATCTTGATTCCAGCTTGTGCTTCATCCAGCCCAGAATTTCGCATGATGTACTCTGCATATAAATTAAATAAGCATCCTGAACCCTCCTCCCTCCTCCCTCCCCATACCATCCCGCTGGGTCATCCCAGTGCACCAGCCCCAAGCATCCAGTATCATGCATCAAACTTGGACTGGCGACTTGTTTCATATATGATGTTATACATGTTTCAATGCCATTCTCCCAAATCATCCCACCCTCTCCCTCTCCCAAAGTCCAAAGGACTATTCTATACATCAGTGTCTCTTTTGCTGTCTCATAAACAGGGTTATTGTTACCATCTTTCTAAATTCCATATATATGCGTTAGTATACTGTATTGGTGTTTTTCTTTCTGGCTTACTTCACTCTGTATAATAGGCTCCAGTTTCATCCACCTCATTAGAACTGATTCAAATTTATTCTTTTTAATGGCTGAGTAATACTCCATTGTGTATATGTACTATAGCTTTCTTATCCATTCATCTGCTGATGGACATCTAGATTGCTTCCATGTCCTGGCTATTATAAACAGTGCTGCGATGAACATTGGGGTACATGTGTCTCTCAATTCTGGTTTCCTCAGTGTGTATGCCCAGCAGTGGGATTGCTGGGTCGTATGGCAGTTGTTGTGGATTCATTTTGATATATGGCAAAACCAATATTGTAAAGTTTAAAAATAAAATAAAATTTAAAAAATTAAAAAAAATAAAATAAATTAAAAATAAATAAATAAAAGGCAAGATAAAAAAAAATTAAATAAGCAGGGTGACCATATACAGCCTTGGCATACTTTTCCAATTTGGAACGAGTCCATTGTTCCATATCCGGTTCTAACAATTTCTTCTTGACCTGCATACACATTTCTCAGAAGGCAGGTACGGTGGTCTGGTATTTCCATCTCTTTAAGAATTTCCTACAGTTTGTTGTGATCCACATAGTCAAAGGCTTTAGCATAGTCAACAAAGCAGAGAAGATTTTTTCTGGAATTCTCTTTCTTTTTCTATGATCCAGCAGATGATGACAATTTGATCTCTGGTTCCTCTGGCTTTTCTAAATCCAGCTTAAACATCTGGAAGTTCTTGTTTCCTGTACTATTGAAGCCTAGTTTGGAGAATTTTGAGCATTACTTTGCTAGCATGTGGAATGAGTGCAACACTGCAGTAATTCTTTCAGTTAGCATAATGATTTTGAAGTTCATCCATGTTGCTGGGTCTATCAGTTTTTATCTTTTCCTTTTTATTTTATAAATGTATTTTTTGCTTATCCATTCACCTGTTGGCAAATTTAGGTTCTACCTAGCCATTTGCTTTCATTTCTCCTGGGTTAGTAAAAGAAGAGTGCCTGGGTGTTATGATAGGTGTAAGTTTAACTTTATTCATTGTGGGTTTTATTTGTATTTCCCTGGTGATAATGTCAAGCTTCTTTTCATGTACTTACTGGCCATTCATCTTATTTTGTGAAGTGTCTATGTAAAATCTTTTGTTCATCTCTTAAATAAGTTATCTTCTTATTCTTGAGTTGTGCAATCTCTTTATATACTTTGGAATTCTTTATCAGATATATTTGTCAAATATTTTCTCCCTGTTTGTGACTAGAAATTTTAACTTCTGAAGTATCTTTTGAAGAGCAAGATGTTTTAGCTTTGATCAAGACCAATTTATCAATTTTTTCTCTAATTGTTTGTGCCATTTGTGCTCTAAGAAATCTTTATGAAAACAAAGTCAGAAAGATTTTCTCCTGTTTTCTTCTGTAAATTTTAGCTCTCATACTTAGGTCTTTGTATGGGGTTAAGGTGAAAGTTCTGTGAGTGTGTGTGTGTGTTTATGTGTCTAGTTATTGCAGCACCATTTTTTGAAAAGACTACCCTTTTCATTGAAATGCCTTGGCATCTTTGTTGAAAATTAGTTTACTATGTATAACTAATATTTACACTTTTTTTTTCTGGATTCCCTATTCAGTTTCATTGATCCATGTGCCTGCTAAGTTGATTCAGTCATGTCCAGCTCTTTGTGACTTCATGGACTGTAGCCCACCAGGCTCCTCTCTCCATGGGATTCTTCAGGCAAGAATACTGGAGTGGGTTGCCATGCCCTCTTCCAGGGGATCTTCCTGACCCAGGGTCGGAGCCTGTCTCTCTTTAAGTTTCATGCATTGGCAGGGTTCTTTACCTCTAGCACCACCTGGGAAGCCCTTCATGTCTATCTTCATCCCAATTATCACTGTCTTGATTGTGTAGCTTTGTAAGTTCTGAGACCAAGTAGCCTTTAAGTCCTCCACCTCATAGTTCAGCCAAAACATTTCCATACACCTTTTAGAATTAGCTTGTCAAATTAAAAAAAAAGCCCTGATGGCATTTTGACTGTGTATAGACAAACTTGGGAGCATCAACATCTTAATATTATTTATACATAATCATGGCATTGCTCTCCACTTATTTAAATCTAATGTTTCTCATTTTTTTAAAAATAGCTGGTGTAGAGGGCTTGCTTATATGTCTTTGGTTGAACTTATCCCTAGGAACCTGGTATGTTTTGCTGCTACTGGTATCTTTGAAGATTTTCTAACTGATGTTGCTGGGATATAAACGTTCCAAAATTCACTTATCAATTCTAATATAGTTATTGGTAGATTCTTTTAAAATTTCTATGTGCATAATTATGACAACTGTAAATAATGACAATTTTCTTTCCAATCCTAATTCCTTTTAATTCTTCCCTGCCTTTACTGCACTGGTTAAGCTCTCCAGTACGATACTGAATACAGATTGTGAAAGCAGACATCCTTGTCATATTATTGATCTCAGAGAGAAAGTACTTAAGTCAGAATTCTGGCCCCCAAAGATGCCCATGTTCTAGCATCCAGAATTTGTGAATATATTACACGGCCAAGGGGAATTAAAGTTGAAGATGGAACTGAGATGTAAGCAAGCCTTAAGACAGGGAGATTAGATCAGCTGGGTGGGCCCAGTGTAATAACAAGGGTCCTTAAAAGTGCAAGAAGGAAGCAGAAGGGTCAGTGTCAGAATGATACGATGAGAAAAGCATTCAACCCACTGTTGCTGGATTTGGAGATGGAGGAAGAGGGCTACAAGCCAAGGAATATCTAAGGTTCAGAGATACAAGAAAGGACAAGCAGATTCCTTCCTAGAGCCCCCAGAAAGAAACAGCTCTTTGACGCTTGTATCAGCCTTCTCATCTGCACAGCTGTCAGATATGGAAGAGTTTGTGTTGTTTGAAGACACTAATGTTTGTGACTATTTATTACAGCAGCAACAGAAAACAAATACAGGAAACTTCAGGTTTTCCAGCACTAAGTATGTTTGCTGCAGAGTTTCTATGGATATGTTGTCTGTTTGCTCTTGGGTTCCTTCTAGTGTTTTTCTTACACATGGTTTCAACTCTAATGTTTCTTCTGATTTCTGTCAACATTTTATTTCCTACTGCTTACCCATCAAATTTTTCTTTATTTTAATGTAGATAATCAACCTCTTTTTTTTTCCATCTAATTTGAGCTTTTCTGATTTTGATGTTGTATTGTTCTTTCTTGGCTTCTATCATTTCTTGAATTTCTTCAGCATTTTAACAAATATTACTGTTTTCCTCTGCTTTGTAAATGTTTCTAGGATATCTTCATTTTCTGTAGGTATGTTATCCTGTCTTCTTAAAGCATGCCTTACCATGTGGTCATATTTAAAATGGGATGAACTTTGTCATACTTTGCTCCTTTATTTTCAGAAGATTTCAGTGAAGGTGGTGAGGTGGGCCTGGAATTTCCTGGTTTTGTGGTTCTAGGCTTCCCTCTTCTGCAGTTACTACAAATCATTAGATAACATTTTTTTTTAAATAACATTTTTAAATTATTATTTTTATTTTTTATCTTTTTGACAGTGCTTCACAACTTGTGGGATCTTAGTTCCACCTAGGGATTGAGCCCAGGTCCTGGGAATGAAAGCACCAAGTCCTAACCAGTGGACCAGGTAATTTCCAGATGATGTGGGGTGTTTTTTTTTTTTTTTTTTTTTTTTGCTGTTTTTTTATTGTGGTAAAAGCCACATCATATAAAACATACTATTTTAACCATATTTAACTGTACAGTGGCACTAGGTATATTCCCAGATGACATGGCTTTTTAGGTACCTTCTTAGTACCGTCTGAATTGTCTTATCTGGTCCCCTGTTCCAAATGTATCAGGGCCTTTCTCTCCTTTATCCCCAGGGTCCTCTCCTTGTTGATGTCTGTTTTGTTCCTAGTAGTTTCTCTCAGGGTAGGCCTCTGTGCTCTCACCAGGTATTTCTGAGAATGCTCATTACCTCCCTGCAGGCTCCTTTTACAGCTGCCACTTGAATGCTGACAGCCCTCTTCCAATTCTGATTGTGCTTTTGAATGCAACAGTTGATACTGCCTGACAACTGGAGCTCCTCCTTCTGGGGCTGAGGACATGTGGGCAGGTTCTGGGATCTTTAGCTCTTAAGACCATCACAAGACCCGCTCCCTTTCTCTCTGCTCACTCCTCCAACGCTGTTGTTCCCATTTGATCCTACTAGTTTCTTGGGTCCAGAGGGATATTCTTCCACCTAAATTTAGTGAAGATGGTGTCACTGTGACTTTTCTTTTGCTATCTCAGTTGCTCTATGAGGATCTGACATTAAATACTCACTGTGGCTGCCATCTAGCCTTTTGTAATTGGTTTTTAATTTTAAAATGTTTTATATTTTTCTATTTATACTGTAACACCTAGGATAGGACAGACTATGGTAAGTTTTAACAAATAAATGCAAAATCTTAGTGACTCAAGCCCTTATTTCTTGCACATGTCACAGTCCAGTGCAGTTGGCATGCTCTACTGGTAGGTTTCCAAGCAGTGACTCACATGCCCTGGGTACTTCCACTTTGCAAATTCTTTGTTTATAGCCAAAGGAGAAGATGGGAGACTGGTCAGTGGTGACCACTGGTGTGATGCAGTGAGTTTTATTGCCAGATATGGAGGTCACGTAACATCCTTGGCCGGACTCCGTCACATGACTCCAAACTAACCACAAGAAAGGACTGGAAACAAAACCACACCGAGAACCTCTTCCTCAACTCTGTACAGCTGCCCAAGCAATTTCGGGAAAGAAAGTGAACTATAAACAGTACCCATCTCTTTGTATATCTGTAAAACGATTTAAGATGTAATCTAATCAAAGAACTAGTCACCACTGTTTTTAATAAGGTTTTAATTCCATTAGTACAAAACTTAAAAAAAATTTGGGAATCAAGTCATTTTCAAGACTAAAAAAAAACATGCCTCCATGTTTGCTGACAAATTTGGAGAATAAGGCAGCTTACATTTAAATAAAAATAAAAATGCCTCTAATTACAAAGATTCCAGTTAAATGTCTTTTGGAATGATAACATATTAAATTGTACTAACATATAAAGTAAGAAAATGGTGGTTTGGCATCATTCATAAACATAAACATATTCACATTCTAAATATTCAATATACATACTTCAGGAGAAATATAGAAATCAATCCGTTTTATTACCTTTAGTCTATAGGTTTAACATTACAAATATACTCACTGAAAAAAATTAACGATATTTAAAAAAAAACGAAGTTTATGAAAATTTACAAAATACAACCAATGTATTCTGACTTGTAATCTTATCTTAAATATTTCAGCTTTATTTTTCTGACCTGGTCAGATCATTTAAAAATATTTTCACACTATTTAATTTTAGTAGTAGCAACTTACTAAGTTTATGTTATAAAAATTATCTTGCCAGTGGAATCTGTATTATAACAAGAGACTTATGGGTATAAAAAGTAAATCTCATAGCAGAAAAAAAAAATTAATATAGCAATTATCAAAATACTGAAAAAACTGTCTTATGAGGGCAGTATCCAGATCATAAAAACTTATTTCATTAAGAAAACATCTTCAAAAGGCACATTTTAATTACTGGTGTTTATTTAAAGATAGTAGCTTGAGTTTTGAATTTCCAGTCAGTTTTTCATTATCTCAATACGAGGATCATGGAGGGCTGGAGAAGGTAAGAGAACACAGGTTTCCAATGGACATCACCAGGACAGCAGTATTCTTACTCGTCACATCCACAAAGAACAAAAGAAAGATGTAGAGGAAGGGAGGACTTTTGTTCTAATTCAACCTTCAGGAAATACTTTTTACATAAAAATAACTTAGTTTAAAAGAGTACAGGACAGAAAGCTTGAAAAACACAAGGCCAAGACCACAGACTGCCCAGTTTAGTCTGAGTGGTGATGTTACTTGTTTGGAGCCTAAGAAGAGAAAGAAGCTTCTGCTTGCTTCTCTGGGATCAAATCTTCATATGGAGCTCATCTCAATTTAAACTACTCAGTGAGTTAAAAGTACTACAAATTCCCAGCATGTCAGACATATTGGTGTTTAAAATAAAATAAAAATGATATTATGGTTACCTCTGTCATGTTCCCCTTTAATTGGAGCTGATATTCTAGAGTTGACTGTAATTATAACAACAGTAATTCAAGTACTCTACAAAACTACTATTATTTTTAAGAGGTTATGTCCTAGGACCTCAAAATGCCATCCAATATACAGTTTGAGTTATGTTTTACTTTTCACTGAAGATTAATACTAATTGAAGTACTAAATTGAACCAGTACTCGGAAGTACTAACTGATTAAGTACTGATCCCATGCAAGAAACAGAAGGGATTTTTTTAATGCTATTTTGGAATTTCAGAATACTGGGGATCCATCTTCATTTCATATTATTTCCCTCAAGTCTCAATTGAGTGTTTCCATTTTTCTTTTTAAAGGTGGGAGACATCATTAGATTTTTTTTTCCTCACTGTAAACAAAATAATTGACAAAAATATTCTGAAGTATGAAAAAAATGGTCATCAGTTACTTATACAAAATATAATTTTCTGGTCCCTAATAATGGTCACGTTAGGAGTATTTATTCAAGTTCTAAAATAGCAGCTTTTTAAATTAAGGCAACATTGCTTTATTCTTACCTATTTCTTATTAACTACTCTATTATAGCTCATAAGAGCACTTTTATCCTCAAAAGCTTTTTATAATGTAAGAAGAATTAATATGACCATTCTTGTCAATGTTTAAAAAGTATATAAAAAGTTACTGTATTCAAAGTCAACAAACATCTTATTTTTCTGTTTGGAATTCAAGAGTAATTATACTCATTTTAGAATGTGTAAACTATGAAATTACCTTAAACTAACATCAACAACATAAAATACAATTTTTCTACAAAAATATGATATAAGAAATATATCACTTCTTCCCTGAAATAGAAATTTAATATTTGGACAAAAAACTGTAAACTCTGATTACATTCAAAAGATAGCCTTTTAGAAACTTATATTATTTGAGGCTCTGGCAGCTGGAGCTCTTACCAGCAGATTTATGTGACAGTATGTTTTAACCACACAAGGCCAAACAGTTGTTTCTCTCACAGCTGCTACCAGGAGGAAAAAAATGGCTTCCTGCAGTGGACAGTCTGGGTGAATGAATTGCTGAGCTGGATGATCCGACCCTGCCCTCCACCCTGACTGCGCTCCACAACCACACAAGGCATCTGCACCAGCTGGACAGGAGTCTTCTTGTCTCTCAGTGCCTGAGTGAGGTTTAAGATCTGTGGAAGGAAGAAAGTTTTCATCAGCTCAGAAAAGGTAAAGGCCTCAGTTCACTGATATTATTTTAACTATTCATAACTACAGCTTTTATTTCATCCATTTATGCCCAACAGAGACGGTGATGAGGAGTACCTGCTATCAATACAAATATGTGGAGTTATGTATGCTTGTACATACACATCCATATATACAAACAAATGCACAAGATTAGAATTAAAAAATTTTTGCCAACCAACAACTCTGAAATATTCTAGAATGCATCTACATGCAGAAGAATTGAATCAGAAATGGAATAAAGTGAATGGTTCCACATACATACTGGTCAATGGTTCCATTGACACTGGTCCTAAACAGATACTGGTCTAAATAGTCTCATTTTTACTAAATACTTGCCTTACCACTCACTCAACAAATTTATTGCATGTTCACTGGGATTATTAATAGGACCTAGTATGAAGGCATTTCTTTTAAAATTTGACTAATAATGTTTATTAAGTTAAAACTTTTGAATTTTACATTAAATAGCAGTAGGGTCATGATCAATCTCAAGAAGAGCATTCATTTCCTATTCTGCCTGTGCCTATCTGAAACACTGGACCTCAGAAATACTAATTTACTTGAAATATATTTTTGCACATTATTTGAAAAAAAAAAATGGCAGAAATGATGAACAACTACTCCAAGCCCTTCCATGTGGAATCTAAGGCCCTCCAAAATCTGACTCTCTAGCCTGCTTCTCCAACCATTTCACTTACTATTTAAAACTTATGACTCCAACAAAGCCCTGTATAAGCACAACAGTACACCAATAGGCATGCAAACTAATAACCTGTCCTCTTTCCTAGCCCCGGGCCTCATCAGAGCAAGGGCTCCAGGACAGAAGGAACTTGGTTTTACTCACTGCTTTCTCTCAATCACTAGAACAGTTTCTGGCACTGGTTCTGTCAATAAGCAATTGATGAATAAATACAATAGTTATTTAATTATATCCATTTGTTAATGTTGCATAATAAATAGTGCAAAAATAGACTTGTCTTCTTGGTCACAGGTCTGCAGCAGCTACCTTAAATGAAATGCATCTTTTAGAAAGAAAAAATTAATTAGTAAGTCACTGAATGACCATGTTCACACTATAGTTTATTTTTATTTCAAGTCTTTCTTTTGGAATCTAAATACTAGTAGTAGAGTAGAAGAAGCAGAGTCACCTGTAGGTCAGCCTAGCCTTCAGGTTCATACCAGAAGATGCAATTAATACCCTGTGTTTCTAATTAAAGGAGCTGAAAAGGAATGAGAGGATTGAGTTACAACTAGTACTTTTATGTCCCAAGTAGTGCTCGTCCTTGTTGACATGACTATTTCCTGATTGCTCTAGCCAAACATGTTCTCTGAGGAAAATCATCCACAGGGAACAGAACTTGCTATTGAAATATTCAAGCAAGTGGATTTGAGAAGGAGAAAGATACTAATACTCAGGAAAACAGTTATTAAAGTGAGGACGAGAATTAGCAGTAGCAGGAAACTGACTAACCAAATAATACACAACAAAGTAAAAAAAAAAATCTAATATGGAAATATGGGGAAAAAAAGAGTAATGAAATCAACTTTATTTCTAATCATCTGAACTATTTTGGTTCAGAATAAAGGACAGTACTGAGAGTTGTCTCTGCGTCACAATGGAGGAAAAAAGTTGACTACTGTTTCAGAGAGAGCTATTTTCAATGAACAACATCTTTAAAAAGTAACCTACCTGACCCCTCATCACAGACATCTGCTTTTCAAAAGTGGCTTTGTCAAAATTCCTGTCCATCTATCACAAACAGAAAAGGAAACATTATTATAAAAATCAAGCTCTTTGAAAAAAACACTCGAAAACAAATGAACTCAACTTAGCACAGGAGATCATTGCAAAGCATTCCTAACAGAAAAAGTTACACAAAAAGATTATTTTTACTTGAGGCATTTTTGTGTACCTCTAGAATGACAATAAATACTCTTACACTCCAACTTGTTCCAGAAAGTATTTAAAATGACTTTCTAGCCAACAGCTTTAGGCTCTTTTTAAGAGAATTAAATAATAACAGATCACCAAACATTTCTTAAAATTCACAGAGTAATTTTGTAAAAGTTCAACTTTTGAAGAAAACAACTTCCCGAATTATAATGTAGTCGCATTTCAAAGAATACTCAAAGTTTAACTTCACAAATTTATGCTCCTATAAAGAAAAATGCTAACTCCTTTCTGTTATGTCAGGTTCTACTGCAAGCAGTGATATCAGAAGCAGTAAACTGCAAATTAGCTCTATTAGGAAAAACTCTTTTAAGATTTATTTCATTTTCTGAAATAGTTAAAACTAAAAATCTATTTACCTTAAAAAGTTCACAAAGATCTTCACATAAATCTTGCACAAAGTTCATGTCTGAAATATATGGCAGAACCAAGTTTTTTATTTCTTCAGAAAAAGGAACTTTTGCTTGAGGAAGCCAAGCCCAGTGAAATGGATCTAAAAAAAAAAGTATTCTTATCAGTGAGGGGAAATGGTTTATTTAGACTCACATTTATTCTGTATTTTTCTCTATAATTCCTGGGTTAACAAAAAGACAGGAGAAGTTATTGGATCACTTATTCTTTGCCATTTAAGTTATTCAAATTTCTAAGTTTAGATGGTTAATTCAGATGGTTTCCTTGGTGGCTCAGAAGGTAAAGAATCTGCCTGCAATGTGGGAGACCCAGATTTGATCCCTGGGTCAAAAAGACCCCCTGGAGAAGAGAATGGCAACCTACTCCAGTATTCTTGCCTGGAGAATTCCATGGACAGAGGAGTCTGGCAGGCTCCAGTCCATGCAGTCGCAAAAAGCTGGACAGGACTGAGCAACTAACACTTTCACTTTCAGATGGTAAAGCACAGTAAGGTATTTACCTGAGCTGGTTAGGTTTCTGAGTTTTAAACAGGAAAATAGTAAGTTTTGATAATGAGTATATCTCCAACAGCCCTATATCATATCTGAATGTCTGGCTGCTGTGTTTGGAAATTGAGCGGTACCTATAATTTGTTCACAACCCCAGATATCATGGCTGAGGTCTCCCTGCAGTTTCAGCCACAAATGGTCAGGAACTGATGACTCATTGGTATGTGTATATGTGTCTGTGCTTAAAATTTTAAATCACTTGTAGGTCAATAGGTGGGCTTCCCTGATAGCTCAGTTGGTAAAGAATCCGCCTGCAATGCAGGAGACCCCAATTCGATTCCTGGGTTGGGAAGATCTGCTGGAGAAGGGATAGGCTACCCACTCCAGTATTCTTGGGCTTCCCTTGTGGCTCAGCTGGTAAAGAATCTGCCTGCAATGAGGGAGACCTGGGTTTGACCCCTGGGTTGGGAAGATCTCCTGGAAGAGGGAAAGGCTACACCCACTCTAGTATTCTTCTGGCCTGGAGAATTCCATGGACTGTATAGTCCATGGGGTGGCAAAGAGTCGGACACAACTGAGCAACTTTCACTTTCAGGTCATTAGGTAAGCCACTTTGAGAGAGCAAAGATTCATGATTTGGGGCTAACTCTAGTTCTCACCCAAGAAGACCATTAAATATACACAGTGCCAGGACTAGAAAGATTCGTAAAGTAGTGAGATAATCTAGATAAAGGGTGCATATTCAGATTCTTACAAGAAAAGGTAAGGTTTATGACAGTATGATCCTGTACAGAACTACAGTTCATTCAAGGAGAATCTCTAGCTCTTACCACTCAGAAAGCCCCGAGGAAAAAAACTTTGCCTTTAGAGTCATTTCTTCTGAATTCTCCTTTATCTATCTCTTTGAATACTATGGAAAGTACAGTCCATTCCAAAGAAAGCCTTCCCCTGACCAATTATGTAAAAGAAAAGCTCTGATTCTCTGCCTGTCTCTAATTCCAATCCCTGCCCCTCAACTTCTTTTATCACCGTTCACACTCTCCCCTAAGGCCACCAGTCATCTCCTAAGGCTCTTTCCAAAAGTCCGTGTGCAGTCCTCATGCTACTTCGAGAGTCTTTGCAGCAAGCAGCACTGTTCTCTATTGTCTCCCTCTGTGAAATGCTCCCCTATGTGGTTTTTGGTGCTACCACTGTCTCAAACTTTACCTTCTGTCTTTTAAGCCATTTCTCTTTTGCTGGCTTTTTTTCCCGGTTTCAACACCACCATTGCCAGACTCTACACTTCGTCTTTTCTCTCCTTCACTTACTAAACATTCATGAAATGTCTATTGAGTACCTACATATCTCACATTGCCCCAGTGATGGCATTTGTTCACCATGATTTTCCCAGGTGCAACACCACCATGGCTTCCACTTACCAAGGTGACAGTTTAAAAATGACATCCTCAATACCAGTATTTCAACCTAGGGACGAATCCAGATCTCCCGCATTGCAGACAGATTCTTTACTGACTGAGCTACCAGGGAAGCCCAAGAATACTGGAGTGGGAAGCCTATCCCTTCTCCAGGAGATCTTCCTGACCCAGGAATCAAACTGGAGTCTCCTGCATTGCAGGCAGATTCTTTACCAGCTGAGCTACCAGAGGAGCCCCACCAAACATTCATGAAATGTTTATTGAGTATCTATGTATCTCACATTGCCCTAGTGATGGCATTTGTTCACTATGGTTTTCCCAGGTGATAGCAACACCGCCATGGCTTCCACTTACCAAAGTAACAGTTTAAAAAAATTACATCCTCAATACCAATTACTCTTTCAAGTTCTAGATCCTTATTTTTTGGTGTTTGTGTTTGGTAAAATTTTCCAGGTGTATTGCAGGCATCTTAAACTTGACACCATTAAAAGGCAATTTATATATAGATTCCAAACCATTAGAGGTAAAAAAAAAAAAAAGAACAAAGACATCTTAAGTCAGTTCAACCAAAGATAGGAAAGGAAAAAAAGAAAAAAACTGAAATTCATGGTAAATAGGAAAAAAAAAGATGGTAGGAAAAGTTCAAACACATCAGGAGTTTATTGAGACAAATTACAGAGTTAAGTGTAGCTATTAAAAGGATCTCAGATTAGGCAAAAAATCTTCAGCTAGGAGCTATTTCTATGTCATGTACTTAAAACAAAATGATGGAACTTGAAAATAAAAGTATAGAATAATACAGGTAAATACTAGTAAAAAGAAATGAGGCATAGCAATATTACAACAGACAAAATAAGAAATGCGAAAAACACTGTGAGGGATAAAGAGGGATATATTTTACACTAACAAAAAGAACAAGTCACCCCAGCAAGATAAAACACTGGGACTCTGAGTGTGAAATACAAAGCAAAAAGTGCATAGAAATACGAAAAGAAATTGACAAAATCGCAATCACAGTGAACTCTGTCTCTCAAAAATTAGCAGATTAAGCGGTTAAAAAATGGGTCAAGAATATGATTTGACTACCAAGTTTTCATTAGAAGACAGACTTGGTGCTCAACCACATTCTTCTCAAAAATAATCCTTTAAATTGGCCATAGATCAAGTTAGCAAAGAATGACTAACAAATTTCAAATTTGGAAAGCTATCAAATTTATTTTACAAGGCTAACACAAGCCAAGAAATCAAAATCAGACATAGTCACTCAAAAATAAGGAATGAACCATGGCAAGGCTCACAGAATGTGTTACACATCTTTGCATCCCAAGTGCCTAGAACTGAGCCCGAATGACTGTAATAGACCCAGCTTTTCCTCTGCTATTTTGATATGCATAAATTTCATTCCCATCCTATTCTGAAAAAGGGGTTACACAGAGTCGGACACGACTGAAGTGACTTAGCAGCTTAGCAGCAGCAGAGATTCTATAAAAATTTCTAAATACTCACATGCTCTCCACTCATCAGGATGTTTAAAAGGAAAAGCTAGACCGTTATCAATTGCAGCTATTTTAATAAGTGTTTCTTTATCATCAGTCCATTTTGTATCCTAAAAGGGAGAAAATAATTGATAAAACAATTTACATGCATATTTCCAAAAGAAAAATGTATAATAATTATTGAGCTTTAAAGACATTTTATCTGAAGAGTCTATAAAAATAAAGTTACCAAAAAGTACCAATTTACCATTTAAGGGAAGACAGGGTCTTAAGAACCAGTAAAAACTTCATAATCACTACTTTTTAAATTTGCTATTACAAAGTTATACAGTAATAGTTTCATTCTTTTCATCTTTGGGGAAGTAGGCTTGACATTATTAAGACTTCAGAATGTGTAGTTCTGTATAACAGGCTCTAGGTTCATCCACCTCACTGCAACTGACTCAAATCCGTTCCTTTTTATGCCAAGTAATATTCCATTGTATTACACACACCACATCTTCTTTATTGGCTCACCTGTTTATGGACATCTAGGTTGCTTCCATGTCCTGGCTATTGTTAAATAGTGCTGCAATGAACCCTGGGGAACATGTGTCTTTTAGAATTGTGGTTTTTCTCAGGGTATATGCCCAGTAGTGGGACAGCTGGGTTATATGGTAGTTTTGTATAGAGTGAGGTAAGTCAGAAAGAGAAAAACAAATATATTAACGCATATATATGAAATCTAGAAAAATGGTACTGATGAACCCATTTGCAGTGAGGAATGGAGATGCAGATGTAGAGAAAGGACTTATGGACACAGCTGGGTAAGGAAAGGGCGGGATGAACTGAGAAGGTAGCACTGACATGTATACACTATTATGTGTAAAATAGAAAACTAGAGGAAAGTTGCTATATAACACAGGAAGTCCAGCCTGGTGCTCTGTAATGACCTAGAGGTGAGATGCAGGGGAGGGGAGCGAGGCTCAAGAGGGAGAGGATATACATATAATTATGATTGATTTGCGTTGTTGCATTGCAGAAACCAACACAACATTGTAAAGCAACATCCCTCCAATTAAAAATTTTTTTGAAAATAAATGTTATGACCATGTATACCAAAAAATGTTAATTATGTGATGGGACGGAGGTGTTAGCTAACCATACTGTGATGGTCATTTCACAATATATACTTATATCAAATCATCATATTATACACCTTAAAACTGCATGCATGTCAATAATACGTCAATAAAGTTGGGGAGAAAAATAAATAAAATGTGTAGTTCTGGATAATTTACTGTTAGATGTGTTGCTTAAATGGATGTGTGTGTGTTAGTTTCTCAGTTGTGTCTGACTCTGTGACCCCCATGGACTGTAACCTGCCAGGTTCCTTTGTCCATGGGATTCTCCAGACAAGAATACAGGAGTGGGTTGCCATTTCCTTCCCTAGGGGATCTTCCCTACCCAGGGATCAAACCTGGGTCTCCGGCATTGGCAGGCTGATTCCTTCCTGACTGAGCCACCAGGGCGTAAATGTATGGCATTTGCAAAATACTGGTATGTTTAAGATAATGATTTACCTTACTAAAATAAAGTCTTTCCTAGGGTCTCATAGAAATAATTAGTTCAAATACAAAATGTTTCTAAATAAAACTCTCCAACAACCATGGCTAAATGTAATAAGGTCCAGTAGAAGGAACCTCAAGATACTCTTGATTACAGAATGTAGGCCATTTCTAACTTCTTCATTCTCCTGTAATGGAAATGCAAGCCTCAGACGCAAGAAAGTTTTCATGTTGAAGAGTACTTCTTATTATCTAAAAATAGACATTGTCATTATTAAGTGGTCTAGATTTTAAAAAGGTGAAAAAGATAATTTTTAAATTAAAAGTATTAGAGTGAAGGTACAGGTGATACATGCCAGAGTTGTTTCTGTTAGTTTATATCAAATATCTTATCTCAATGAGAATGCACAAAATACTTCAGAGCAAAAGAATAAGGTTTCCAGTAAAATCCAGTTGCTTTAGATATACCAATAAAATATATTTAGAAACTATTATAAGCATGTATATTTTTACACATGTATTTTTAAACCCATTTCTGCTATAACTGTCATTTATTTTTATATTTTTTCTATTTACAACTTCATTGAGGTATAATTTACACACAATAAACTTTACACATTAAAGTGTACAAGTTGATAAGCACTGAAAGATATGAAACCACCCAGATATTTCCCTGTGTCCTTTAGTAGTCTCCTCCCTCCCTCTATCCCACCCCAGGCAAGCATCGTCTGCTTTCTGTCCCTAGGGATTAGTTTACACTTTCTAGATCTTTATATAAAAGGAATCAGACAGTATCTTCCCTTTTGTTTAGCTTCTTTCACTCAGCAGGGTATTGAGATTCATCCACATTATTGCGTGTATCAAGGGTGTTCTTTCTTTATTGCTGAGTACTTTGAATATGTAATTTCAAAATTCTTTGATGAACTATGAAAACTACAAACTTTTTAAAGTGATGTAACAGCTTTAAATAATCAGAGTCAGTGCAGTTCAGTTCAGTCATTCAGTTGTGTCTGACTCTCTGCAATCCCATGGACTGCATGCAGCACGCCAGGCCTCCCTGTCCATCACCAACTCCCGGAGTTTACTCAAACTCGTGTCCACTGAGTTGGTGATGCCATCCAACCATCTCATCCTCTGTCGTCCCCTTCTCCTCCAAACTTCAATCTTTCTCAGCATCAGGGTCTTTTCAAATGAGTCAGCTCTGCAAATCAGGTGGCCAAAGTATTGGAGTTTCAGCTTTAGCATCAGTTCCTCCAAAGAACACCCAGGACTGATCTCCTTTAGGATGGACTGGTTGGATCTCCTTGCAGTCCAAGGGACTCTCAAGAGTCTTCTCCAACACCACAGTTCAAAAGCATCAATTCTTCAGTGCTCAGCTTTCTTTATACTCCAACTCTCACATCCATATATGACTACTGGAAAAACCATAGCTTTGACTAGATGGACCTTTATTGGCAAAGTAATGTCTCTGCTTTTTTTTTTTTTGTAAATATTTTGATATTATTTAATATGTAACCCATATTAATGTCATTCATTTACAATTTCTCTAGCCATCTATGATACAGTTGACCCTCAAGGATAGACTGATGTTTCTCTTTGACTTTATTATGAAAAATGTACAGTATATAATTAACCATATACTCACCACCTAGATATGCTGTTTAGGTTGGTCATAACTTATCTTCCAAGGAGCAAGTGTCTTTTAATTTCATGGCTGCAGTCACTATCTGCAGTGATTTTGGAGCCCCCCAAAATAAAGTCTGACACTGTTTCCCTTGTTTCCCATCTATTTGCCATGAAGTGATGGGACCGGATGCCATGATCTTAGTTTTCTGCATGTTGAGCTTTAAGCCAACTTTTTCACTCTCTTCTTTCACTTTCATCAAGAAGCTCTTTAGTTCTTCTTCATTTTCTGCCATAAAGGTGGTGTCATCTGCATATCTGAGGTTATTGATATTTCTCCCGGCAATCTTGATTCCAGCTTGTGCTTCTTCCAGCCCAGTGTTTCTCATGATACACTCTGCATATAAGTTAAATAAGCAGGGTGACAATATGTAGCCTTGACGTACTCCTTTCCCGATTTGGAACCAGTCTGTTGTTTCATGTCCAGTTCTATCTGTTGCTTCCTGACCTGCGTACAGATTTCTCAAGAGCCAGGTCAGGTGGTCTGGTATTCTCATCTCTTTCAGAATTTTCTACAGTTTGCTGTGATCCACACAGTCAAAGGCTTTGGCATAGTCAATAAAGCAGAAGTAGATGTATTTCTGGAGCTCTCTTGCTTTTTTGATGATTCAGTGGATGTTGGCAATTTGATCGCTGCTTCCTCTGCCTTTTCTAAATCCAGCTTGAACATATGGAAGTTCACAGTTCATGTACTGTTGAGGCCTGGCTTGGGGAATTTTGAGCATTACTTTACTAGCGTGTGAGATGAGTGCAACTGTGTGGTAGTTTGATCATTCTTTGGCATTGCCTTTCTTTGGGACTGGAATGAAAACTGACCTTTTCCAGTAAAAAGAATATCAGTACTGAGCTGATGTTATTCTTCTATATTAATACAACATACAAAATAAAATTGCACAGAGATTTCAAAAACAGAACAAAAAATGCAACATAAGCAGGCAAAGGAAAGAAATAAGATGATAAAAACAGAAAAAGGAGATAAAAACCAAGGATCAAGGTGAAGGAAATGAGGAAGTGATGAAGAATAACTTCAAGGAATTTTTAATAGACACTAATAGTGTGTTTATATATGCATATATATTAAAATTCCCTCACCGTAATTTCATCTTCATGTGTCTGCTTTTCACATCTGATTAACCAGTTATCATTTCCCCTGTCTTTCAAAACAAATGAAAAATCTATTACTTCATTTTTTATAGATATCATAGCTTAATATCAAGCAGAAAAATCTTGTCACCTCTTTGATTTTGAGACCTTCATTTGTTATCTGTAGCATATTAACACATTAAAGGCTTCAATTTAATACATACAAACTAAAAATACTCATAAATGTTAGTTAACATTTATTGTTTACTCTGTGCCAGACATTGTTAAGTGCTTAACATGTATTAACTCATCAAATTCTTACAAAAACTCTGTGAAGTAGGTACAATTACTGTCAAGAACTTTTAAGTCAGCATTATTAGAAAGGATAATTTCTCTTCACCTTAGGGAGAAGAACTATCTACCCCCGTTTCCAAGCAAATTTCTGGATGGGCTCTTACCTAATGTCACAACAAGAGGACTCTAGACACAAATTTTTTAAAAAACTGGAATAGAGTTGATTTATTGAATACAACATTGTGTTAGTTTCAGGTGTACAGCAAAGTGATTCAGGTAAATATACAATTTATCAGATTATTTTCCATTATAGTTATTACAAGATATTGAATATAATTTCCTATGCTATACCATCTCCTTGTTGCTTATTTACGTATAGCAGTTTGTACCTGTTAATCCCATACTCCTAATTTGCCCCTCCTTCCTTCCTTCTCCCCTTGGGTAACTGCAAGTTTCTTTCCTACGGCTGCAAGTCTGTTTCTGTTTTGTGTGCAGATTCATTGGTATTACTTTAGATTCCACATATAATTGACCGTATAATTTTTGTCTTTCTCAGACTGATTTACTTCTCTAACATTTTCTAGGTCCATCCACATTGCTGCAAATGGCAATATTTCATTCTTTTTTGTGATTGAGTACTATATTCCATTGGATGCTACACTAATTTTACCATTAATTTAAGACCGCATGATTTCAAGAGGTGAATGTAAAAAGGTATATAATGTTTTTTCAGAAACTAGTATAAATGAGCAAAAATTCTGAACTAGAGTTTTCAAGCTTCAGAGTACATCAGAATTACCTGGTGGGTGGTACTTTGGTCGCTTCAGCCATGTCCAACTCTCTGTGACCCTATGAACTGTAGCCTGCCAGGCTCCTCTGTCCATAGGATCTTCCAGGCAAGAATACTGGAGTGGGTTGCCATTTCCTTCTCCAGGGGATCTTCCTGACTCAGACTGAACCTGGGTCTCCTGCACTGCGGGCAGATTCTTCACTGACTGAGCTACCAGGGAAGCCCCATAAGACCTGTTAAAACACTAACTGCTGGATCTACATTCAGTAGACTGGGATGGGTTCCCAGAAGATGCATTTGGGCCCACATAACACTGATCCTAAAACAGACCAGGGAACCACATTTGGGAATCACTGCTTCAAGTTATCAACAACGTCACTGCTCCCTGCCAGCACAGAAAAAATTAAGAGTGTGTTGTATTTACAGACTGTACTAACAGTCATCTAATGTCAAAATAAGCATCTAAAACAACTTACACAATCAAGTTTTAATTATTCATATTATGCAGATAACATCTCTAATTTCCAGCAGGCTTTGTACTGCTGCCAAGCAACTCCACCTGAGGGACAGGTACTCACCACTATCACTGGGGCAGGAGTCCGCCCTGAGTCAGAATCTCCAGTATGAGGTTAATTCTGCCTGGGAGAGTCAGCACTACATTTCTGCTTTCCAAGGCAGGCAAAGAAAAAAGACTTTGCCTTTTTCAAAAAGTAGCCTTAAGACTACTGCAGCAAAACTTTACATCTTTGACTTGGATAAACAAGAGTTGAATACAGTTTGAAAGTTAAGAAGATGTGAGTAAACAAATGAGAGAACTTCAATACCTGTATTTCTGATGATGTAATCCAAAACAACTAATCTTTCAAACTGTGACTGAAACTGTTTTCTAATATTCTCAGGCAAAGGGTCAGCTTCAAATTTCCTAAGCCAATATTCAGCCTCCTTGTAACCTTCAACAAATAACTGAAAGGAACCAATCTATAATTTTAAGAATTATAGTTAGAAAAGAAAATACAAGAACAAAGGAATTACTTTTAAAATTTCTCAGCAGTACTGTCATAAAATACTTTATATAAACACAATAAGAAAAACTGAAATTAACACTAATTTACATAAGCCACATTTATCAAGAAAACTATTCTTATACATTAATTTAAAATAATCACATAAAGAATACATAGCAAATAAAGAATGATCAATCCTAGACTTTTAAGGAGCATAGAAGCTATTTTAGGATAATTGAAAAATAAAATACACACATGTACCCAAGGTAATATTCTCAACGAGAATGCTATTTTCTAAAAATATTTATTAAAATGAATTCAATTATGAAGAGCAAACCTGTACCTCTCTTGGCTATTTAATAATAATGTAATTTTATCTTACTGGAAAAATACATTAAAATTCTTTTTTACAAGAGAAAATAACCTTATTTTTTAAAATGAATGAATTATTTGACTATGCAGCTTAAAGATCCTATAATAAATTTTAAATAATTAATCATAACCTCTACAGTGGTTTTTAAAAAAGTCCTTTCCTTGAAGATATGTCATAATTATAAGGTTTAGTATCACTAAAATTACGAGCTGTTAACATTAAACAATTTTTTTAAAGAAGGAAATACAAATTTAAAAGCATAGAACACATAGATAATGGTAACCTAGCTGGCCTCCTTTGCCCATGGGATTCTCCAGGCAAGAATACTGGAGTGGGTTGCCATCTCCTCCTCCAGGGCATCTTCCCTACTGAGGGATCGAACCCAGGCCTCCTGCCTTGCAGGCAGGTTCTTTACTGCCTGAGCCATCAGGGAAGCTGGCTTCATAAATACAAGCAAATCACTACAAAGAAAATCTATCTCAGGAATTCCCTGGCAGTCCAGTGGTTAGGACTACATGCTTTCACCGCTGAGGGGCTGGGGGTTCGATCCCCGGTTGGGGAATTAAAATCCTACAAGCTGGATGGTGATGCCAACAATAAACATCTCTTACCACTTTATGTGACTTGTTGCCGGCATGAAATTTTAATGATTTCCTAAATGTTTTCTCTAAAGCACTCATAATGAGGTGTTAGTAGTCATAAATAGGGAAATTATTTCAGCATATGCAAGGAGTAACAAGCCTTGTCAATGTTTTCAAAATTTCCTGCTTACTTGGAGTACAATAATAAAGACAAGTTAACCATGTAGTTCTTACTCTAATTCTTTTATATAAATAAATGCATAGCAACAACAAGACAAAAAAATTGCAGATTAAATATATTAAAAAAAAAAAAATAAGTCTAGTGCTTTTTTTAGAATGCTCTTCCCATAACCTTCACTACCCTTGCTGAGCTAGTTGCTAATCATCCCTTAGGTTTATTTAAAACCTATGATAAGGAAAAAACAAAATTTAATATGTAGTGAGTAAACCTGGTTACTACCATTTACTATGTGCCAAGGACTATACCAAGTACCTGAAATAAACTTTATCACTTTATTCTCACAACCCTAGTAGTTTCTGTCATCCTCGATTTATAGAAACTGGAGCTTGGAATTTAAGAGACTCGCCCAAGGTCTCAGAGCTAACTGGTGAAGAGGCTTGGAGTACAGTCTGGGTCTAATTCTAGGCCTATACTTTCAGCTGTAACTTTATAAAGCCTTAGGTGCAATCTCCTCTTGGAAATTCTCCAGCTCTCCAAACTGGATTAAATATCCCTCCTCTACTCACTCTAAGCTCTCTGCACTTAATCATCATTAACACCTTTATTATATTGTGTTGAGACTGCTTGTTACTACAAGCCCTTGAAGATGACAAAACCGTTTTTACCAATATATCCACAGCCGACAGCACAGAGCCTACAGAGCTCTGGTGATATGTGATGAAGTTTGTTGAAGTTTGTGTGTGCTTCGCTGTGTCTGACTCTTTGTGACCCCATGGACTGTAGTCTGCCAGGCTCCTCTGTCCATGGGATTCTCCAGGCAAGAATACTGGAGTGGGTTGCCATTTCCTTCTCCAGGGGATCTTCCTGACCCAAGGATTGAACCCGTGTCTCTTGGACTTCCTGCACTGGCAGGCAGATTCTTTACTGTGCCATCTGGGAAGCCCAATATATGATGAATTGCCCGCCCTCCGTTGCGCCCCCACCCTTCCCAAAGCTCATCACAGTAACTTACCTTAGGAGGAAGTCCTATCCGATGAAATTTTCTACCTACTTTTGGCACTTTTTCTAAAGCATACTTTTTGCCTCTAGATTTTGCACGGTCAATTGCACTGTAGTTAAACGTCTCACTGACAAGCCAAACCACCTAGAAATGTACAGTTTAGAGAAATGGCTATTAGAATTTGCATTGTAGTATGTCTATTCACATACACCATGGAACTCACACTAATGCTACAAATGAGTGAAGTTTAATGCTATACTAAATGCCCCTGAGAATCTAAAACAGAAAAGCTAAGAGACTTTGCAAAGTTAGTTAAATGGCACATATGTATTTCTTTCTGAGAGAGGCAGCCTAAAATTGGCCAGTGGAAGAAAGAAGTATGTAGAATTAGGAAGGAAGATTTAGAGAAATTTAAGTAAAAATGTATAAAGGCCAAAGAGACAAAGACAGGAATCTTCTGAGTATGTTAGTTATCTCTATCTTCAACAGAATTTCTAGATCACTGATTTTTTTCAGCTTTCTAAATGCTGGTTCTTTCTCTTCTTTTTGTCAGCATCATCTCAGCTCACGTGAGAAAGAGATATTCCCTTGGATATTCTGTGCGTCTACACTCATTGGAAAAGATCCTGATGCTGGGAAAGATTGAAGGCAGTAGAAGAAGGCGACAACAGAGGATAGATGGTTGGATGGCATCACTGACTCGATGGACATGAGTTTGAGCAAGCTCCAGGAGTCGGTGATGCACAGGGAGGCCTGGCATGCTGGAGTCCATGGGGTCACAAACAGTCAGACACGACTGAGTGACTGAACCAACTGACTGACACCAGAATCAATTTACTAGTCATATGTGACTCTGGATTACCAACCACGATTTTAGATTCTGTATACTATAAGTCACTACAGATGGTGACTGCAGCCATGAAATTAAAAGACGCTTACTCCTTGGAAGGAAAGTTATGACCAACCTAGATAGCATATTCAAAAGCAGAGACATTACTTTGCCAACAAAGGTTTGTCTAGTCAAGGCTATGGTTTTTCCTGTGGTCATGTATGGATGTGAGAGTTGGACTGTGAAGAAGGCTGAGCGCCGAAGAATTGATGCTTTTGAACTGTGGTGTTGGAGAAGACTCTTGAGAGTCTCTTGGACTGCAAGGAGATCCAACCAGTCCATTCTGAAGGAGATCAGCCCTGGGATTTCTTTGGAAGGAATGATGCTAAAGCTGAAACTCCAGTACTTTGGCCACCTCATGCGAAGAGTTGACTCATTGGAAAAGACTCTGATGCTGGGAGGGATTGGGGGCAAGAGGAGAAGGGGACGACAGAGGATGAGATGGCTGGATGGCATCACTGACTTGATGGACGTGAGTCTCAGCGAACTCCGGGAGCTGGCAATGGACAGGGAGGCCTGGCATGCTGCGATTCATGGGGTCGCAAAGAGTCGGACACGACTGAGCGACTGATCTGATCTGATCTGATCTGATACCAGAAGTACATGATAGAAAGAATGTCTCCTTTACCCTTGTTTTTGGTACAATGCCCAGATGAAGCTTTTCATCCACAAGGTAGGCACCAGCTTCGGAAAGGTATCCCTGGTTAGGAAGCAGGCAGCCCCTGCCAAAGCAGCAAGGGCAGCAGACCTTGTGAACGTATTTGGTCCATTTCGGATTCAGGTGACCGTAAGGCTCTTCTGATTTGGGTTTAAACACACCAATAATTTTCTATATAGGAAGAAAGTAAACACTTTGTTAGACTTTTAACATAGGGAGATGATAATCCATAACATACATTCTGGTCTTTTTCTACTCTTCCCACCACAGATTTGGGCATAACCCTTAATAATTAAGAGTTTTAATTCTAGTCACAGTTTTACAAGCATTCTTATTCAACAATCTAAAATCAATAATCTTTTGAGATAGTGGTTTTCAAACTGTGCTCTGAGAAACCCTAGAGAAGGTGAGAGGAGAGGGCTCTGAGACCCCATCCTCTGGTTTCACCCATTTTACATAATGGATGCCCTAGTTAAAAAAGAGTTCTGCTGATTTTATTATTTATTTATTTTTTTGCTGATTTTAAAATGTTTGAAAATCAGTGACCTAGGTCAAACAGTGTTATTATTCAATATCTATTAAATATTCAAATTTTATGCTTATTCATTATCTACTTTCCCAGTAGGTGTGCATTCTAAAAGGGCAGGGACTTTCTCTGTGAGGGCTGTATTACCAGTACTCAGAACAGTACCTGGCATATAGTAGGCATTCAAGCGTTTGTTAAATGAATAAATCCAATGACAAAAAGCCATCTCTAAGATACAAAGGAAATGATAGGCTATAGTGACATCTATGCTGCCAGATTCTCCTACTTTTTTCAATTTTTTTTATGAACCAATTTTGAATAAATTCTCTCCTCTTAAAAAAACTGCTTATGGATGTCTAAAAGTCTTTCCCCACCAAGCATATATATCCTGTTAGAACTGTCTTTATTATTGGTCTGATAAAATATATTCATATTAAATTTAGAAGCTGAATTATCCTTAGATAAGAAATAAAAAATCTTATTATAAGTATATAATTGTTTTATAATGCAGTAAAGTCTCAGTCACTAATAAAGAAGTCAACAAGAACAAATCAAGAAATCAAGCTTGGAATAAAGATTGAGACATTGACACTACCTACATATATATATATATAAAAATCTCAAAAAGACTGTTATAAAAAATTTAACTTCAGTCTTTGAAAAAACATTTGGGTAGAATTATAATCTGTTTCTCCTCCTGAATAAAGAACTGCTGGCTATGCATCATTCAGAAAGCTTTTAGAAATAATACAGATTTTTGAAAAATTCTAAACTGAGTTGAACAAAGTCCATATCAGGTTCTCTTTTCTGCCGAAGGATTATTCTTTGGTTCATTTCATTTTGTCACATTCCAATGCCTTCAAACTTCAAACTGCCCAGGGTCCTTCTCTGGTATAATAATGCTGGAAAAAATATTCTGAGGGTAAAAGAAAACTCTGCTTAGTTACTGCAGAGGATGAGATGGTTAGATAGCACTCGACTCAATGGACATGAATTTGAGCAAACTCCAGGAGATAGTGGAGGAAAGATGAGCCTGGCGTGCTGCAGTCCATGGACTCGCAGAGTCAGACACGACTTAGCAACTAAACAACAACAAGGACTTGTGAATATAAACCCCACAAATCCACAGCTGAATGTTGAGTATTCAATAAATACTTGAAGCCAAGTATTAAAATAATAAAACGGAAATTGTACAAACAGCTCTAGTTTTAAACAAGAGAGTGCTTTAGTTAAAAATAAACTGACCTTTATTTCTGAAAAGAGGGTGCAACCAGATTTATTAGGAAAATATCTTCAGAAACTCACAATGACTTCACATTTAAATTAGTGTTTTCCAAAAGGTCTGTTATATATAGTACGTCTATGAAATTCTCACCCTCTTAGGATCCTTCACAAAGTAACTTCCACTTGAACCTTGAGAGATTCTTTCTGGATAAACTTCAAATTCTATTGCTTGCTCCGCTTTCAATATAACATCGGCAAATTCTGGATCATCCAAAAATGTGTTCATTTCTGAAGAATCAACAATTATTACATTAAGAAAAACATTACTACAGAATGCCAAAAAAGAAGAAAGACCAGCTATGAGAATAGCTGACAACATATGAGCTCACAACATGGACCTGTAATACTAGATTAGGTTACCAGTGTTAAGACATTTAGGCACAGAAAAATGTAGACTTCCCTGGTGGCTCAGACGGGAAAGAATCCACCTGCAATGCGGGAGACCCGGGTTCAGTCCGTGGGATGGGAAGATCCCCTGGAAAAGAGAACGGCTACCCACTCCAGTATTCCGGCCAGGACAGAGGAGCCTAGAGGGCTACAGTCCATAGAGTCACAAAGAGTTGGACACGACTGAGTGACTAAACACTTTTATTTTTTTTTTCCATGGAGTACTTTGATGTCTTTTTTTTTTTTTTTTTTTCTTTTTTAACCCCACTTTAAGTATCAAGTTAAGACACAAGGAAAACAGTATTTCCTATGCTGAAAAAAAATCACACAAATTCCGTGTGTTAACTTTAACTCCTCCCTCCCAGTGATTTTGTTCTTCATCCAACCTCAGCCTGCACTAGCAGTCATTCCTCAGATATATCATCACCAATACCTACAACCGCATCACACTTAGCATTTCAGTCATCTTCTATTTTCCTAGTTCACTGCCTCTGGCTCCCTGAGTACAAAAATTCTTCCATCCCACTAGAACCTTTAAAGCACTGATCTACCAAATACTGTTCAAGGGTCTTCACCTGCTTTGTGTCCCTCCTTGGCTAGCATAAATTATGGTTCATCATCACTAAAATCACTCTCTTCTTCCCACTCCTCATCATAGTTACCTGTAAAATCTCAATCCTGGTTACATCCAACTGTCTACTGACTATGCCTGTGCCTGGACAGCTGAACTTGCCAAACACAACGCCTGGTGTCTCCCCTTTAAAAAAAAAACCCCACAAACCTCAGCTGGACTCTTCATGTTGTCTGGGGAGCATACTACATTCCTGTTAAAGACTGAATGCTTGTGTTCCTCTGAAATACATCGAGGCCTTATTCCCCAGTGTGATCATATATGGAGGGGGACTTAGGGGGAAGTAATTAGGCTTAGATGAGGCCATGAGGGTGGGGATCCCACAATAGAGTTAGGCCATGTGAGGACCCAGGGAGAAGGCTGCCATCTGCAAGCCAAGAAGTGAGCCCTTGCCAAGAACCTGATCATGCTGACACCCTGATTTTGGACTTCCCAACCTCCAGAACTGAGCAATAAAGTCTGTTGTTCAAAAGCCACGTAGGCTAGGGTATTTTATCATAACATCCCAAACTAGGACAACTTCCCTGATACACAGACTCTCCCACTCTTCTGGACAACTATCTCATACACTCTCCTCTCTTCATATTCCCAACAAACTCTTTCATCTCAGCAGATGATCTAGTTTCCTATTTGAAGAAGAAAACAGAAGCAAACAGGAAAAATAATCATCCGCCCTCAGCATCATATTTACCCCTTCACATTCTCTGCCTTCTGCTTATTACTGTACAGAAACGACCCAAAATCTAAGGTTGACTCTTCCACTTTGTATACTAGTCCTATCTCTCTGACTGTGTGCTTAGTTGCTCAGTTGTGCCCGACTTTGTGACCCCATGGACTGTAGCCTGCCAGGCTCCTCTGTCCACGAGGATTCTCTGGGCAAGAATACTGGAGTGGGTTGCCATGCCCTCCTTCAGGGGATCTTTCTGACCCAGGGATTGAACCCAGGTCTCCCACATTGCAGGTGGATTCTTTACCATCTGACCCCTACCAGGGAAGTCCTACCTCAGGACATGTCTTCAGCAGTTTTTCCCGAATCAGTATTTCCCTTGCTATTGGATCATTTCCACAAACACATAAAACTTGACTTGACTTCACTTGACTGCCAAGATGCCATTTCTCCAGGTTGTCCTTCCATTTCATCGGCTCCTCTTTTTCAGTCTCTTGTGGGCTCATTCTCATCTCCCTAGCAGCTTAACTTTGGAAAGCCCAGGTTCAGTTCATGGTCCTCTTCTTCCTCATTAGCACTGATGACTTCCAGATTAATATCTCAAGCCTGGACTTCTGCCCTGAACCCCAGACTACTATACCCAGCTTCTCCACTTGTATGTTTAGCAGACAGCTCAAACTTTACTGCCTCAAACTCAATTCATTTTCTCTCGACTGCCTCACTCCCAGTATTCCCTGTATTACTGGCAATCCCAAATCTTCTAGGTGCTCTTGTGAAAAGCTTTGGAATCATCCATGACCTCACTCTCTCACCCCCCACATCCAATCCATCAGCAGGTTGTGTAGCTCCACCTTAAATGAACATCCAGAATCTAACCAGTTCTTACAATCTCCATTCTTTCCATGTGATTCAAATCACTATCAACTCTAGCCTAGATTGTCACAAGAGTCTCTTATTGGATCTCCTCTCTATACTCAACAGGGAAGCTACAGAATCCTTCTAAAACCCAAGTCAGTTAATTGCCTGGCGGTCTAGTGGTGAGGACCCAGCACTTTCACTCATGGGGCAGCCCAGTGATTCTCCATCTTATTCAAAAGAAAAAAATCTAAGTTCTAATATTGGCCCCCAAGACTCTACCCAATATCTCCTAACCTCCACTTTACTTTTCTGCTTAGCACTTATCACCTAACCTATCATATAACTTAGCTATTTTGTGAGCTCCAAGAAGACAAGTATTTCTTTCACTGCTACATACCCAACTCTTTATAGTTCCTGGAACATAAGAGGCACTCAATAAATATTTGCAGAATTAATAATTAATCATTTAAAATGGTAGATGTTAAATACTCACATTTTTCTTTGAAAGGCATATAAATGTTATTACATGTAAATCTTATGAAAATTCAAACTATAAACTTTCCTTAATTTAAAACTTGCCTTAATTCAGACATAGAACTATTATTTACTAATTTTTAAAAGCTTACGCTGAGAAAAATATCGCAAAAAGGGCCCTTGGGCATATTTAACCTACTTAAAACAATAAATAATCCACGTATTTAGTCATGTTCATAAAATTGATATACTATTTTCAGATCTAGTCCATGAAAATTCTTAAGAATGAAGACGTGGTCTTAGGAGGTGGTCCTAAGATGGTGCAGGAATAGGACAAGGAGACCACTTGCTCCCCCACAAATTCATCAAAAGAACATCTGAACGCTGAGTAAATTCCACAAAACAACTTCTAAATGCCGGCAAAGGACATCAGGCACCCAGAAAAGCAGCCCATTGTCTTCGAAAGGAGATGGAGAAGTCTTGAGGCTACTGTAAGAATAAGACTGAAAACTAGAGGCAGGAGGCTTAAGTCCAAATCCTGAGAACACCTGAGAACTCCTGACTCCAGGGAACATTAATCGATAGGAGCTCATCAAATGCCTCCATACCTATACTGAAACCAAGCACCACCCAAGGGCCAACAAGTTCCAGAGCAAGACATACCACACAAATTCTTCAGCAACACAGGAACATAGCCCTGAGCTTCGATATACAGGCTGCCCAAAGTCACTCCAAACCCACTGACATCTCATAACTCATTACTGGACACTGCATTGCACTCCAGAGAGAAATCCAGCTCCACCCACCAGAACACCAACACAAGCTTCCCTAACCAGGAAACCTTGACAAGCCACCCGCCCAACCCCACCCACTGCAAGGAAACTCCACAATAAAGAGAACTCCACAAACTGCCAGAATACAGAAAGGCCACCCCAAACACAGCAATATAAACAAGATGAAGAGGCAGAGAAATACCCAGCAGGTAAAGGAACAGGATAAATGCCACCAAACCAAACAAAAGAGGAAGAGACAGGGAATCTACCTGATAAAGAATTCCGAATAATGATAGTGAAAATGACCCAAAATCTTGAAAGCAAAATGGAGTTACAGATAAATAGCCTGGAGACAAGGATTGAGAAGATGCAAGAAAGGTTTAACAAGGACCTAGAAGAAATAAAAAAGTCAATATATAATGAATAATGCAATAAATGAGATCAAAAACACTCTGGAGGGAACCAACAGTAGAATAAGGGAGGCAGAAGATAGGATAAGTGAGGTAGAAGATAGAATGGTAGAAATAAAGGAAACAGAGAGGAAAAAAGAAAAAAGAATTAAAAGAAATGAGGACAATCTCAGAGACCTCTGGGACAATGTTAAAGGCCCCAACATTCAAATCATAGGAGTCCCAGAAGAAGAAGACAAAAAGAAAGACCATGAGAAAATACTTGAGGAGATAATAGTTGAAAACTTCCCTAAAATGAGGAAGGAAATAATCACCCAAGTCCAAGAAACCCAGAGAGTCCCAAACAGGATAAACCCAAGGCAAAACACCCCAAGACATATATTAATCAAATTAATGAAGATCAAACACAAAGAACAAATATAAAAAGCAGCAAAGGAAAAACAACAAATAAAACACAAGGGGATTCCCATAAGGATAACAACTGATCTTTCAACAGAAACTCTTCAGGCCAGGAGGGAATGGCAGGACATACTTAAAGTGATGAAAGAAAATAACCTACAGCCCAGATAACTGTACCCAGCAAGGATCTCATTCAAATATGAATGAGAAATCAAAAGCTTTATAGACAAGCAAAAGCTGAGAGAATTCAGCACTACCAAACCAGCTCTCCAACAAATGCTAAAGGATCTTCTCTAGACAGGAAACAAAAAGCGTGTATAAACTTGAACCCAAAACAATAAAGTAAATGGCAACGGGATCATACTTATCAATAATTACCTTAAATGCCAACAAAGGTCCATCTAGTCAAGGCTATGGTTTTTCCAGTGGTCATGTATGGATGTCAGAGTTGGACTGTGAAGAAGGCTGAGCACCAAAGAATTGATGCTTTTGAACTGTGGTGTTGGAGAAGACTCTTGAGAGTCCCTTGGACTACAAGGAGATCCAACCAGTCCATTCTAAAGGAGATCAGCCCTGGGTGTTCTTTGGAAGGAATGATGCTAAAGCTGAAACTCCAGTACTTTGGCCACCTCATGCAAAGAGTTGACTCATTGGAAAAGACCCTGATGCTGGGAGGGGTTGGGGGCAGGAGGAAAAGGGGACAACAGAAGATGAGATGGCTGGATGGCATTACCAACTTGATGGACGTGAGTTTGAGTGAGCTCCGGGAGTTTGTGATGGACAGGGAGGCCTGGCGTGCTGCAATTCATGGGGTCACAGAGAGTCAGACACGACTGAACGACTGAACTGAACTGAACTGAAATAGGTTGAATGCCCAAACCAAAAGACAAAGACTGGCTGAATGGATACAAAAACAAGACCCCTATATATGTTGTCTACAAGAGACCCACCTTGAAACAAGGGACACATACAGACTGAAAGTGAAGGGCTGGAAAAAGATATTCCACGTAAATAGAGACCAAAAGAAAGCAGGAGTAGCAATACTCATATCAGATAAAACAGACTTAAAACAAAGGCTGTGAAAAGAGACAAAGAAGGACACTACATAATGATCAAAGGATCAATCCAAGAAGAAGATATAACAATTATATATGCACCCAACATAGGAGCACCGCAATATGTAAGACAAATGCTAACAAGTATGAAAGGGGAAATTAACAGTAACACAATAATCGTGGAAGACTTTAATACCACACTCACACCTATGGATAGATCAACTAAACAGAAAATTAACAAGGAAACACAAACTTTAAATGATACAATAGACCAGTTAGACCTAATTGATATCTATAGGACATTCACCCCAGAACAATGAATTTCATCTTTTTCTCAAGTGCACGTGGAACCTTCTCCAGGATAGATCACATCCTGGGCCATAAATCTAGCCTTGGTAAATTCAAAAAAATTGAAATCATTCCAAGCATCTTTTCTGACCACAATACAGTAAGATTAGATCTCAATTACAGCAGAAAAACTATTAAAAATTCCAACATATGGAGGCTGAACAACATGCTGCTGAATAACCAACAAATCACATAAGAAATCAAAAAAGAAAGCAAAATATGCATAGAAACGAATGAAAATGAAAACACAACAACCCAAAACCTGTGGGACACTGTAAAAGCAGTGCTAAGGGGAAGGTTCATAGCAATATGGGCATACCTCAAGAAACAAGAGAAAAGTCAAATAAATAACCTAACTCTACATCTAAAGCAACTAGAAAAGGAAGAAATGAAGAACCCCAGGGTTAGAAGGAAAGAAATCTTAAAAATTAGGGCAGAAATAAATGCAAAAGAAACAAAAGAGACCATAGCAAAAATCAATAAAGCCAAAAGCTGGTTCTTTGAGAGGATAAATAAAATTGACAAACCAGTAGCCAGACTCATCAAGAAACAAAGGGAGAAAAGTTAAATCAATAAAATTAGAAATGAAAATGGAGAGATCACAACAGACAACACAGAAATACAAAGGATCATAAGAGACTACTCTCAGCAATTATATGCCAATAAAATGGACAACTTGGAAGAAATGGACAAATTCTTAGAAAAGTACAACTTTCCAAAACTGAACCAGGAAGAAATAGAAAATCTTAACAGACCCATCACATGCACAGAAATTGAAACTGTAATCAGAAATCTTCCAGCAAACAAAAGCCCAAGACCAGAAAGCTTCACAGCTGAATTCTACCAAAAATTTAGAAAAGAGCTAACACCTATCCTACTCAAACTCTTCCAGAAAATTGCAGAGGGAGGTAAACTTCCAGACTCATTCTATGATACCAAAACCTGACAAAGATGCCACAAAAAAAGAAAACTACAGGCCAATATCACTGATGAACATAGATGCAAAAATCCTTAACAAAATTCTAGCAATCAGAATCCAACAACACATTAAAAAGATGATACATCATGAACAAGTGGGCTTTATCCCAGGAATGAAAGGATTCTTCAATATCTTCAAATCAATCAATGTAATTCACCACATTAACAAATTGAAAAATAAAAGCCATATGATTATCTCAATAGATGCAGAGAAAGCCTTTGACAAAATTCAACATCCATTTATGATAAAAACCCTTCAGAAAGCAGAAATAGAAGGAACACACCTCAACATAATTAAAGCTATATATGACAAACCCACAGCAAACATTATCCTCAATGGTGAAAAATTGAAAGCATTTCCCCTAAAGTCAGGAGCAAGACAAGGATGCCCACTTTCACCACTACTATTCAACATAGTTTTGGAAGTCTTGGCCACAGCAATCAGAGCAGAAAAAGAAATAAAAGGAATCCAAATTGGAAAAGAAGAAGTAAAACTCTCACTGTTTGCAGATGACATGATCCTCTACATAGAAAACCCTAAAGACGCCACCAGAAATTTACTAGAGCTAATCAGTGAATATAGTAAAGTTGCAGGATATAAAATCAACACACAGAAATCCCTTGCATTCCTATACAGTAACAATGAAAAAACAGAAAGAGAAATTAAGGAAATAATTCCATTCACCACTGCAACGAAAAGAATAAAATACTTAGGAATGTATCTACCTAAAGAAACTAAAGACCTATATATAGAAAACTATAAAACACTGGTGAAAGAAATCAAAGAGGACACTAATATATGGAGAAATATACTGTGTTCATGGGTCAGAAGAATCAATATAGTGAAAATGAGTAGACTACCCAAAGCAATCTATAGATTCAATGCAATCCCTATCAAGCTACCAATGATATTTTTCACAGAGCTAGAACAAATAATTTCACAATTTGTATGGAAATACAAAAAACGTCAAATAGCCAAAGCATCTTGAGAAAAGAAAATGGAACTGGAGGAATCAACCTGCCTGACTTCAGGCTCTCCTACAAACCCACAGTCATCAAGACAGTATGGTACTGGCACAAAGACAGAAATATAGATCAATGGAACAAAATAGAAATCCCAGAGATAAATCCATGCCCTATGGACACCTTATCTTTGACAAAGGAGGCAAGAATATACAATGGAGAAAAGACAATCTCTTTAACAAGTGGTGCTGGGAAAACCTGTCAATCATTTGTAAAAGAATGAAACTAGAACACTTTCTAACACCATACACAAAAATAAACTCAAAATGGATTAAAGATCTAAATGTAAGGCCAGAAACTATAAAACTCCTAGAGGAGAACATAGGCAAAACACACTCTGACATAAATCACAGCAAGATCCTCTATGACCCACCTCCCAGAATATTGGAAATAAAAGCAAAAATAAACAAATGGGACCTAATTAAACTTAAAAGCTTCTGCACAACAAAGGAAACTATAAGCAAGGTGAAAAGACAGCCTTCAGAATGGGAGAAAATAATAGCAAATGAAGCAACTGACAAAGAATTAATCTCAAAAATAAACAAGCAACTCCTGCAGCTCAATTCCAGAAAAATAAATGACCCAATCAAAAAATGGGCCAAAGAACTAAACAGACATCTCTCCAGAGAAGACATACAGATGGCTAACAAACACATGAGAAGATGCTCAACATCACTCATTATCAGAGAAACACAAATCAAAACCACAATGAGGTACCATTTCATGCCAGTCAGAATGGCTGCTATCCAAAAGTCTACAAGCAATAAATGCTGAAGAGGGTGTGGAGAAAAGGGAACCCTCTTACACTGTTGGTGGGAATGCAAACTAGTACAGCCACTATGGAGAACAGTCTGGCGATTCCTTAAAAATCTGGAAATAGAACTGCCATATGACCCAGCAATCCCACAGCTGGGCATACACAGTGAGGAAACCAGAATTGAAAGAGACACGTGTACCCCAAGGTTCATCGCAGCACTGTTTATAATAGCCAGGACATGGAAGCAACCTAGATGTCCATCAGTATTTGAAGGGATAAGAAAGCTGTGGTACATATACACAATGGATTATTACTCAGCCATTAAAAAGAATACATTTGAATCAGTTCTAATGAGGTGGATGAAACTGGAGCCTATTATACAGAGTAAAGTAAGCCAGTAAGAAAAACATCAATACAGTATACTAATGCATATATATGGAATTTAGAAAGATGGTAACAATAACCCTGTTTATGAGACACAAAAGAGACACAGATGTATAGAAGAGTCTTTTGGACTCTGTGGGAGAGGGAGAGGGTGGGATGATTTGGGAGAATGGCATTGAAACATGTAAATTATCATATGTGAAATAAATCACCAGTCCAGATTCGATGCATGATACAGGATGCTCGGGGCTAGTGCACTGGGATGACCCAGAGGGATGGTATGGGGAGGGAAGTGGGAAGGGGGTTCAGGATGGGGAACACATGTAGACCCATGGTGGATTCATGTCAATGTATGGCAAAACGAATACAATATTGTAATTAGCCTCCAATTAAAATAAATAAATTTATATTAAAAAAAAAGAATGAAGGGAGAAACTTTGTCTTTCTCATTCACTGTGTGTCCTAGCACTTGGAAGAAGGATCAGCATTTAGTGGGTTCTTAATAAACACTTAAATGAATAAAGTATTACTTATATGGCAGAATATGCTAATAATTACTACATTAATCAAATGATACTTCTTCTAGGTCAAGGCTTTTAACAAGAAAGAAGTCGGAAAGTTATTTATCTCAATTTTGCTCCCAGTACTGGTATATTTTCTATAATACACCTCCAGCAGGTGGTCTCTGGGCCAATGTTTAAACACTTCCAAAAAGAGATACTCATTTTTTTGTTGTTGATACTTTTTGTGTTGTTTTTTTTTCTAAATATAAAACTTTTCTTTTTCAGAAACAGGTCTCCTTGTAGCTTCACCCAAGGTACTAGACTTGCCACCTGGAGCAAAACAAAAGTCTACTTACTCCTCTCTTCCCAGGGAGAGGCCTTCACATAGCTGCAGACCATTTCATGCTCCCCTAAGATTCCTCTATTCTCTGCCTCCTTCCACATGGAAGTGTTCTCAGGTTTTTCAGCATCCGAGTTGCCCTCCGACTTCATGCTTCAGTTTTCCAATGTGCCTTTTAAAAATATGGTCTCCAGAATCGAGCAACCCATTGCGGAGAACAGAGACAGCTCTCAGTCTTGACACTATACCAAAATAAGAAGTACTCTAGTATTACAATCGTTGTTTAGGAGTCCTGTCATACTAATTCACGTTGAACTGGCTAAACTCTTGGACCACTTTTGGTCTCTCCCATCCTGTACTAAAGCAGTTCTTTTGGAAACTATGTGCAGACTTTGACATTACTATTACAGGTTTCAGGTTGCTTTATGGGTTAAGCTTTATGAGTTCATCATAGAACCTGCCTTTGTGACTCTCATGGAGCCCAGGATCATACTCCGGACACTTAATAATTCAGCTTCAATCCAAACCTGAACCATTCCTATACAGTCAGCCAGCAGGTTTTCAATCCCTTTCTCTTTAGCTTGTCCCTTCCCTGAGCAATTCTTTTGGATAAACGAAACTCTCCCTACATGAAAACTGGCGTTATTTGAAGATGGTCTGGATATACCATCACAGTCCAGAAAGGCACTTGGAAGACAACTGGTCCTGTCTAATTACTACCGGAAAAGAGAAAAAAGCAACATGATTACATAACAACTTTTCTAAAAATCAAAATAATTATTTTTCAGTAGATTTTTCTGTTTCATAATTCACAATTACATCCTACAACTTTCAGTTACTTAAATGTATATTTAGCCGTGAGTTTAACTTGGAGAATACACTCTTAAGTTATACCACTTCAAGATATATGTGCTATGGATATTTGGTTTGAAGGTTTGCTGTCATTGTTTGGTTTGATTGTTAATAGCTGAGGGGCTTAAATAGCTATATTTTCTTTAAATTTTGTTCAGTTAATATTACTTTTACTCCTTCTAAGGAATAAACTGTGAAACTTTGATTTGTCTCTGTATTAGAAAATATTCAGATTTTCTGAGGAGACTGTCAGTTCTACCTCTGTATACTCCCGTTGGGACTCACAAGCTCCAGTCCTATTCAAATTCCTCACTTTTCACAAGGTGTCCAGCCCACCCTCTGAACTTTCACACATGCTGTTTTGATGTACATGCCAAGTTTCTTTCCTATGGCTAATTTTTATCCATCCTTCAGCTCCATCTGACTACTTGTAATGCTATAACAAAATGATCTTGGTCCCAGGAGGGCAGAAATCTTTGTTCTGTTCTGTGATATACACCAAGTGCTTAAACCTGTGCCTGACACACGGCAGACCTTCAATAATGTAAGTATTTATCAACAAACCCTTAACCACACTTAAGGGCTACAAGTGATCCTTTGGTAAGTAGAAATGAAAATGGATTAAGAGAACCCATTGCATAACCTGTTAACAATTACTTTTATATAGGTATGCATAGCAACTTATCAAGTTCTCATTTTAAATAAGTAAATCAAGATGAACTCTTCCTCACCTAAGGGCTGGGAATATATCTTACCCACTGGCCAGAATATCTTCTAAAATGTAAAGTAGCTGGTTCACAAGTTTGATGATCCAAACTAAACTGGAACCCTCGGGGGTGCCAGTGTTATTCAAGTCTCAAACTGGACGCTATTTCCTCTGTGAAGTCTTCCCTGGCCCCTATACCCAGGGCAGGGCTCCAAGGAACTGTCAGCTTTCCCCATGAAGCACATATATCCTGTTAGAACTGTCTGTTTTAATTGACTGTTTCCTCCATTAAGTTATAAGGTTCCAAGAGGACAGGGCTGGTGACTGGACATCCATTTGGTATCTGGTCACCACTGTTTCCCTAAGGGCTGGATTTCCACTGGCACCCGAAGGCACTGAAACATTTGCTGACTGAATGCTGGATCTCTGCAACAAGTGCATTCTAATTAGTGGTTTGAGGAAAACTCTCCAACACACTGATGCTCACTACTTTTCAAAAGCTCAGTTTTGGAAGATTGTCAAGACCCATGAGATTATCTATTCTTCTAATACCGTCCTCTAAATTAAGCCAGACTATCAGCATCTGGAATCTAGATCCAGCAATACCGATAACATCACCCACTAGAATTACTTCCACTGAAATGAACTTCAGGGAAGTTGTATGAAACACTCTTATGAAAGTCATCACTTTTATTACCAAGGTATTACTCAGCATATAGTCTCTTCTCCAAGAGAATACCTAACAGTTTATCCTTTGCCAGTTTTGTCTTGTTTCAAATAACTAGTCTGTTTTAACTTTATGGGCACAGTGATTGTGTTTCTCTCAGGCTGCCAGGTCAGTAATCTTAAAAATCAAATTCATGCACTGCCTGCATCAAGTGATGTTAATTTTGTGTAGTCTTGTTCTGGCCTCCATCTTATTTCATTACTCTTACTTCCCATTCTCATAATTTTCCCTACTTTTAAATGACTTTATTATGTTCATACATTTATAAGCCACCATGAATCATTAAATGGCTTATAAACACACACTTTCTTTTACTTTGGTAGCTTGTAAATTCTAACACCATTCTCTAATCACTAGGCTCTCCAACAAAAACTGCTAAGTGCTTCTGGTTTATATCAACTGGAACCTTCGATTCACCTCTGTGCTTCTTTAAAATGAGAATTTTTAAAAAGTGCTAATATCATAGGGTTGGTTATAAATTATATGAAACACATGCACTTGCCCTGCACGTATTGTTTTGTGGGTATTAACTATTATTATCTTTACTACTCTCTAACTCATTGATTAAAATGACAACTAGCAAAGGAATACCACTAATTCTTCTACTTTGACACTGCTCCAACAACCTGATGTTTACGCTGGTTCTAGACTTTGCCACACGCCTTGTTCAAGTAAGATAACAGAGCTAGGCCAGTCTTCCACTGGTTAAAGTACATAAAGCTCCTATTTACATACACAGAATAGTTAAGCTTGATAAATGATGCTAATATCAATCTAAAGACAAGAATATCTTGGAACTAGAGAGGTGGCTTCATGGAAATTGGATGGTAAAGAACAAAGGAAATGAATGAATTCAAAAAATAATGACTTATCAGTTAAATTAATCAAACTTTTTAGGAGAATGGTTTGAAATTTTAAAAATAGCTTTTGTAGTTCAAAACTATTTTAAAATCCATTAAAAATAAGACCTTGGTAATAAGTAAATAAAGGTAACAATTATTTTATAACAGTTGGGGATCTATAGCAAAGAACTAGGTTCAGTCTGGCTTTTCCACTTTCTGGACCTTGACTTTGGGTTACAGCTGAAGTTCTATCAACTACTAGTCATCGAAGTTTTCATTCATTTCCCATCATAAGTCATACCCAGGATGACTTAACCCAGCTAACTTGCTGTGCTATTCTAAGAATTAATGAAATATTAAAAAAAAAGTGATAGCTGCTCAGTCGTGTCCAACTCTTTGCAACCCCATGGACTGTAGTCCCCAAGCTCCTCTGTCCATGGAATTCTCCAGGCAAGAATACTGGAGTGGGTAGCCATTCCCTTTTCCAGGGGATCTTCCTGACCCAGGGATCGAAACCAGGTCTCCTGCATTGCAGGCAGATTCTTTACCATCTGAGCCACCAGGGAAGCCTTGAAGATCTCAGAAAAACATCAATTGAGATATAAATGTTATTGCCATTTAAAAAGGTTAAAATTCTCTTTAATAATCCATTTGTATTCCAATATTGTACTCTATCCTCGCTTTTACTTTTTCTAGCTTTAATATCAGGAGAAGGCAATGGCACCCCATTCTTGCCTGGAAAATTCCATGGACAGAGGAGCCTGGTAGGCTGCAGTCCATGAGGTCGCTAAGAGTCGGACATGACTGAGCGACTTCACTTTTACTTTTCACTTTCATGCCTTGGAGAAGGAAATGGCAACCCACTCCAGTGTTCTTGCTTGGAGAATCCCAGGGACAGGGGAGCCTGATAGGCTGCTGCCTATGGGGTCATACAGAGTCGGACATGACTGAAGCGACTTAACAGCAGCAGCAGCTTTAATATCACTTGTTTGCAAAACCTTACCTTCATAAAACAAACACATTTTCAAGGTTTTAGTATCTTTTAAAATCTAGCTACACAGTAACTTTGGGTAGAAAAAGGCAAGTTTGCCACACAAATCTCAGTGACTTCACAGACAGGTTTCTAGGTAATATATAGCATTATGATCAATGTAGCTGGGTGAATGTGGATCCATTTGTGATCTGGTTCCAAATCCATGTTTGATTGTTCTGTTAAATGTTGTACTGTCGATGCATCCAAAAGTTAACATTATAATGGTAGCTAGCTGACCTGTAAGTCAGACCAGTCTGTTAAAGCTTTCTTCATTAAAGTCTGCTTCCCTCGGGCCTCTTTGATTCATTTACTCTACCATTTGACCATAATTACAACTAGAGTAACCTACTCTATCAAGTGCAGAAGCCCCATTAATGTACCAGTAGCAGAATATGTAAAATCTACCTACTCTACAAAAACTTCAGCAACATAATGCAAACTACATTTTCTGTGTCTTTTCTTTAAGCTGTCATGTACAGAGCAATATTCCAGGCAGAATGCAAACATTACCTCATTTAAACCGTCCTTACCACCACCGATCAAGTGTTATCAGGCTCATTTTACAAAACAAGCCTGTCCCAGTGCTACCTAGGACGCTTACAAGTCTATTCTATTTTTTAAATTAGTCTAATTCAACCCATCTATGCCAAAAAGTTCCATTTACCAACAAATACCCATGCCTGCAGCTTCGTGCCTAAATTTTACTACCTTTCAACATTTCAATTACCCTCTCTTTCATCTGAGGCTGTCAGTCTGCTTAATAGTGAAACGGTTTTTCCTTTTTCTGTATAAAAATAAGAAAGTCTCGAGAAAGAAAACTTTGCAAGAGAGAAAGCAGGTACAGAAGTTCAACTGCTTCTGCCCCCTCTGGCTAATGTCACAATAACAATATTTTAAAAGTTTTTGAAACGTGTCCCAGTGGCAACCGGATATTCTTGCTATCTCTTGACTGTCATCCACCTTGCAAATTCACGAACTTTCTTGGTAGTTCAGGGTTCTTAAGCCAAAACTTTAAAGCCAAACTTGAGCAAACAACTTAGGTCATTTTACAGTGTTAAGACTTCCTGTCTGATTCCAAAAGTTTAGGATCACTCTTAGGGGCGGCCCCAAGGATCGGAGTTTAATGACCACCTCGGGTGTCAGGAGAAGCAGCCTATATAGCCCCTGGAGAAGGTGAGAGTAAACGGGGGACCGGGGATGGGGGAGAAAAAGGCGAGGTGACATAGCTGAACCCTCGGCCGGTACTCAGGACGAGATCCCTGGAGAACAGTTTTTCCTACTAGGCAAGGGCTAGCGGGCGACCGAGAAAGAAGCCGGGGGCAGGGACCCGAGGAGGGGCTTGAATGCTGAGCGCGGCGGAGAGGGGCACTCTGGCAGGGCGCGGGAGTAGGGAAGAGCCGGGTCGCACCTGAACCCACGGGGCGGTTCCGGTCCAGATTGGTGGGCGAGCTCCGCTGGCGCCCCAAGCCCGGGGAGGAGGAGAAAGACGCATCCCGGGGCAGAAGCGGCAGTTCCCGGTCGCTGGCCTGGCTAGGGGAGGCCGCACCTTCCTCCCCGGCAGCAGTCTCCAGCCTCACAGCGCCCCCCGGAGCGACCTTCCGCCGCTGGGCCCAGGCGATCCGCGGCAGCAGCGGCTCCCGCTCCTCGTCCTCTTCGTCCTCCTCCAGGCTCCCGCTGCCGGCGGACTCTGGCCTCCCGGGCTCGGAGGCCTCCGCCATGGCTTCCCTCTGTGCCTTCCGCGCTGAGACCGACTCAGAGAGGCGAGGCGTTCGGGTCTGGTCTCGGCATCGCGGGGAACCGGAGCCTCTGGGTCAGACCGAAGAAACCTAGCCAGTGCACTGTCCAGCTCTGTGCCCGCCAGGCGGTTGCCCCGCCCGCCCGCCGGCCGAGCCCCACCTCGCGCCTCCCCCGCGCCTGCGCGGAAGTGCGGGGGCGTTATGCGGGGCCCGGCCGCCACCTGTCTCCCTAAACTGGGGAAGACGCCCGGCGGGGCTGAAGTTACTGCTTGTGGAGCGCGGGGGTGGATGTTAATCTACCTTTGCAGAGGTGCCCCTCTCTAACCCAAATCGGCCTCTCCCTCCCCTGCAGAATTCTCTCATGTTTCCCACAATGTATACCTGTGTATTTCTTTGTATGACTAACATGTTTCCCCCACTAGAAGTCCCGGAGAGCCAGGGCCTCGTCATTTTTTCCAAACATTCCTGATATTGTAGTTTGCATTTTTCTCTTTTTAAACACTGGTTAATCTAGCTAGAAGTTTATATAAATTTTTAGCTTTTTGCAAAAAGCCATTTATGGGTCCATTGATTATCTGTTCTCTAGTTCATTGACTTTTTAATAATTTTCTTCCTTTTTCTTTTTTTAATATATGTACCTTGTTTGGGTTTTGTTCGGTTTCTTAATTTGTAAGTTTACCAGATTTGTAAGTCTACCAAATTTGGGGAAATCTCAGCCATTATTTTTTCAAAAAATTTTCTACTCCACTCTCTTCCCTTTCTGTGATTCTTATTACAGGTACTTTAAGCTCTTCAGTATCGTCTTAAAGATTAGTATAGCTCTGTCCATTTTCTCCAATAGTTTTTATCTCTGTTTTTCAGCTGGAATAATTTCTCTTAATCTGTTTTTAAGTTTGCCAATCCTTCAGCCATTTCTAATTAGCTGTTGGACCCACCCAGTGAATTTTTTATTTCAAAATTTTTACTTTTCAGTTCTAGAATTTCCATTCCCCCCTTCTCTTTTTAGAGTTTCTGTATCTCTGCTGAGTTTTTCTGCTAACTCATTATTATGACCATATACTTTTTCATGTCCTTGTACAGTGTATCAGTTCAGTTCAGTTGCTCAGTCGTCTCCGACTCTTTGCAATCCCATGGACTGAAGCACACCAGGCTTCCCTGTCCATCACCAACTCCTGGAGCTTGTTCAAACTCATGTCCATTGAGTCGGTGATGCCATCCAACCATCTTTCCCTCTGTTGTCCCCTTCTTCTCCCGCCTAATGTATAACTGTTTAAAACTCTTTGCTAGCCATCATGGAGAACGATATAGAGATTCCTTAAGAAACTAAAAATAGAGTTTCAGTATGATCTAGCAATCCCACTCTTGGGCATGTATCCACAGAGGGCATGTATCCACAGAACACTCTAATTCAAAAAGATACATGGACCCTAAAGTTCATAGCAGCACTATTTACAATAGCCAAAACATGAAAGCAACCTAAATGTCCACTGACAGATGAAATGGTTAAAGAAGATACACACACACACACACACACACACACACACAGATATACACACACACACAGAGTGGAGTATTATTCAGCCATAAAAAAGAATGAAATAATGCCATTTACAGCACCACAGATGGACCTAGAATTTATCATCCTAGGTGGAGTAAGTCAGACAGAGAAAGAGAACTATCATATGATATCATTTATATGTGGAATCAAAAAAATAATACAAATAACTTATTTATTAAATAGAAATAGATGACAGAGGATGAGATGGCTGGATGGCATCACTGACTTGATGGACATGAGTCTGAGTGAACTCTGGGAGTTGGTGATGGACAGGGAGGCCTGGCGTACTGCGATTCATGGGGTCGCAAAGAGTCGGACACGACTGAGCAACTGAACTGAACTGAATAAAACCAGATGTGAGAGTTGGACTGTGAAGAAAGCTGAGCACCAAAGAATTGATGCTTTTGAACTGTAGTGTTGGAGAAGACTCTTGAGAGTCCCTTGGACTGCAAGGAGATCCAACCAGTCCATTCTAATGGAGATTGGTCCTGGGTGTTCTTTGGAAGGAATGATGCTAAAGCTGAAACTCTAGTACTTTGGCCACCTCATGGGAAGAGTTGACTCATTGGAAAAGACTCTGATGCTGGGAGGGATTGGGGGCAGGAGGAGAAGGGGACGACAGAGGATGAGATGGCTGGATGGCATCACCGACTCGATGGACGTGAGTTTGAGTGAACTCCGGGAGTTGGTGATGGACAGGGAGGCCTGGCGTGCTGCAATTCATGGGGTCGCAAAGAGTTGGACACGACTGAGTGACTGAACTGAACTGAACAGAAATAGAAAACAAGCTTATGGTTGCCAAAGGGAAAATGTGAGGGAGGGATAAATTGGGAGTTTAACATATACAACTACTAAATAGAAAATAAGTAATAAGGACTTACTGTATAAGACAGGGAGTTACATTCAATACCTTATAAGAATCTATAATGGAAAATAATCTGAAAAGGATATATATATATATATTTATGTATGTAATCACTTTGCTGTGAACCTAAATAACACAACTTTGTAAACCAACTATAATTTTTAAAAAGTCTTTGCTAATTCTTACATCTGAGTCATCTTGGAGTCAGTTTCTATTGACTACCTTCTCTCTAAACTATGAGTCAAACTTTCCTGTTTCTTATATATTTGCTAATTTTTTTATTGTGTACTAGATATTATAGATGTATATATATGCATATTGTAGAGCCTCTAGATGCTGCTATCCTTCCTCTGATAAATGTTGATGTATTCTAGTAGGCAGTTAATTTTTTACCCTATGTACATAGAGTTTAGGAGTCAACCAAGGATTTTGGCTGAGTATGTGTGTCAGCTTTGGAGTTCTTTTCCTCTACTACTCTTTCCTTTTCAGGAATTTCATCTTCAATTTCCAGTTGCTCTGGAAGCCCCAGGCTCCATTCTCTAATTCCTTAAGCCATTAATATTGTAGTTTTCTGAGTTCAGCTGCTTTTCACAATGCAGACTGAGCAATGCCCTCAGATAAAAAAGATGTATGAGCATAAAATCACACTCATTATATTTCAATTCTTTGAACAGTAGCCATCCCTTAAAATTCCACCTGCCTGCTTTGGGTTACTTTTCAGCATCTTCAAATAATTGCTTTTATATTTTATCCAAAGTTTATGACTTTATCTATAAAAGGCTTACTCTGATATAACTTCCTATGGCATATTTTTACAGAAATGTATCTTTTAGTGAGGTGAATGGTGCTGGTGCTATTTATTTTTTTTGGTCTGTAGTTCACGTTAGTGGGCTTTCCTGGTGGCTCAGATGGTAAAGAATCTGCCTACAATTCAGGAGACCCACGTTCAATCCCCGGGTTGCAAAGATCCTCTAGAGGAGGAAATGGCAACCCACTCCAGTATTCTTGCCACCGAGATAATCCCATGGACAAAGGAGCCTGGCAGGCTATAGTCCATGGGGTCACAAAGAGTCAGACACAACTGAAGTGACTGAACTCACATGCACACGTTAGTAGAGGAATACTAGTTACTGCTAGATAAGACAGGATTCAGCATCAATTCTATTTGTAGATATGAACACTGAGAAAATATGTTCAAATAAATAGATGATTATGGTGAATGCTTTGAAATAGCAATGTCACTCAAATTTTTGATCTTTCAAGATATATGCTAAAAGTCATATAGCGCTCTATCATCAAAAATAATTTTTTATTATCTATCATCAGGCAATTCATTTAGGTCCTCTTTTGTTTGAGTTATTCACTTTCTTTCACGCAAAGAGTTGGACACGACTGAGCGACTGAACTGAACTGAATTCACTCTTTTGGTTATTCAATTTCTGGCAAGTATACCAAAAAGGCTTTTAAAAGACTTATCAGTTATTAGTAATTGTTCTGTAACCCTTTCAAGACGCTATTTTTTTAACTGAGTTGAGAAAATAAAAATATTAACATATCTATAGAATTTTGGCAATACAATATTACTTGTTAAAATGCTTTTATCTTATCATGAGTTTTAAGTATATTTTTGCCAAAACTTTAGGACTACAGATTTGGTTCATTCAATGTATGTTAAAAAAAAAAAAGTCTAACTTAAAAGTTAATTGGTAAAGCCAATATCCACTATCAAATCAGTCAGCCAGAGCAAGTATTTTTTCAATTCATGATAGCTCAGTTGGTAAAGAATCTGCCTGCAATGCAGGATACCCTGGTTCGATTCCTGGTTGGGGAAGATCCACTAGAGAAGGGACAGGCTACCCACTCCAGTATTCTTGGTCTTCCCTTGTGGCTCAGCTGGTAAAGAATCCGCCTGCAATGCGGGAGCCCTGGGTTTGATCCCTGGGTTGAGAAGATCCCCTGGGAAGGGAAATGCTACCCACTCTAGTATTCTGCCCTGGAGAATTCCATGGACTGTATAGTCCTTGGGGTTGAAAAGAGTCAGACACGACTGAGTGACTTTCACAACAACAACAAATATGGTAGACCCTGGAGGAGGGCATGGCAACCCACTCCAGTATTCTTGCAGGAGAATCCCATGAACAGAGGAGCCTGGCAGGCTACAGCCCATAGGATTGCAAAGAGTCAAACATGACTGAAGCAACTTAGCACAAGCACACAAACATGGTAAAGTATATCCCTGTTTTATCAGCATCTCAGTTTTAAAATTCTGAGGCTCTGCTGCCTCTAGTATTTCTCACAGATATTTCTTAACTTTGTTCTCACAAAACATTTCCTTAGGAGTCCATTCTTTGATAGTAGTCACGGTTTAGAAGATGCAAGATCTTTATTTATTTTTTAATTTTAATTGGAGGCTAATTACTTTACAATACTGTGGTGGTTTTTGCCATGCATTCACATGAATCAGTACACATGGGTGTACATATGTTCCCCATCCTGACCCTCCCTCCCACTTCCCTCCCCATGCCATCCCTCAGGGTCACCCTAGTGTACTAGCCCTGAGCATCCTGTCTCATGCATTGAATCTGGACTGGCGATCTATTTCACATATGATATTCACATATGATAATATACATGTTTCAATGCTATTCTCTCAAATCATCCCACCCTTGCTTTCTCCCACAGAATCCAAAAGTCTGTTCTTTATATCTGTGTCTCTTTTGCTATCTCACATAGAGGGTCAGCATTACCATCTTTCTAAATTCCATATATATGCGTTAATATACTGTATTGGTGTTTTGAAGATGCAAGATCTTTAAATGAAACTTGGCATCATTCTTGCAATCTAACTGTGCAATACCCATGTATTCAGAACATCCTAACACAGGACTAAATGTACCATGTCCAATGTCACCATCACCTTTAATGCTCCCTTAATAAGAGAAGACATGAAGCACAGTTGCTACTTCATGGGGCATTCATTAATCAAGGCTTTACCAACATCTGTATTTCAAAATCCAATCTTTGTTGTGAGCCTCAGGTTTTTTATACCCCAGCACAAGGAGCCACTGAAAGATTCCGGATACGTTTTTCCAGCACCAACTGGAATTCAGTTCTACCACTAACCACACAGAGTTAGCACAGATCTTATAAGTTAAAGGGTCAGTCCTCCATGAGACCATCCTTACTTCAGATGTCAGCTACCCTTCAGGGGTCCTCAGGCCACCTCCAGTTATAACCAACTGGCTGTATATTTGGGGGGCCCATCACCTCCTTAGGTTCTGTAATTTGCTAGAACAAGTCACAGAACTCAGCAAAGATCTGAAGGTTTCTGCCTTAATGGAAATTATGATGAACTTACAGACAAATAGGCAGTTGCAATACAGTATCCTAAGAGCTTTGTGGAGGAAGTACAGGCTGCTATGAGAGTATATGAGGAAGACCAATCAGGAAAGAGGGCTAAGAAAAAGAATACAGGGGTAGGGAGGAGACTTGGCTGGAGTAAAATCCCACCTGAAATTTCTGATCATGTTTTTCAGCAATCTAGCTGTTGTTTTTTGCTAGTGGTATTGGTTGGGCTCCATCAACAACCCTCCTCTCTCCCAGGTGCCCCAAATGATCTTTATTTTCACCCCTAAGTAGAAAACTATCCTTACTAAGCAAACACAGACTGAAGAAAGTTTCTATTCCTCCATTCCCTTAACAAATAAATTGTATCACGTGCTATTCTAGTGCTGGGGAAAGAAAAGAGAACACACCTCTGTTCTCATGAGGCTTCCTTTCTCATGAGGGAGACAAATAATAAAAAGTAGCCAATAGAAAGTTACAATGTGAAATGATGACAAATGTTATGAAAAAGAATAATGCAGGGTGAAGAGTACAGAAGGACAGTAGTATAAACAAGTGGTGCTACTGCATAAAAGGTGGTTGTAATGGTTTGGTTGGTGATTTTCCCCAAAAGATATTTCCATGTCAAATCCCTGGAACCTGTAAATATTATTTGGAAAAATTTTTTGAAGATGTAACTAAGTTAAGGACTGGGGGATTGTATCATCCCAGATGACACTAAATCTAATGACAAATGTCCTTATAAAAGAAAGGCAGAGGGAAGTTTAAGACAAAAGAGGAAAAGACACACATAGAGGCAAATGTGAAGATGAGACACAGATGTGGCCACAAGCCAAAGAATCCAAGAAATGCCAACAGTAACAAGAAAATAATACAATAGTCAAACACTCAAAGACAGAATGGACTATGATATGATAGCTATTAGGCTATCTGAGATGAGTGCTCCAAATAGTTACTTCTAAATCCTGTCTATATGAAAATTCTGGAGCTTCTTCTGTGTATTTTCTGGCTCTGTTCTAATTTTTGTGTGTTTTTTAATTAAAAAGTTACATTACAATGATTTTAGTGCACTAGAAGGTTTTTACAGCAATAAGGGAAAAAAAACAGACTACTGGTTCTAGGTGAATGTATTAATTAGACTAGGTTGATTTTAAGGTTATGATTCAATTGACATGCTATGTGTAACCCCAGAAAACAGAACACTACTAGCCTTTGAGTAAATCTGATAATAGCTGCTTGATCATCTATATTGGCTTTGTTCAGCTAGCTGCAGTGGACTTTTACTTCATGGGGAATCTATTATTGCCTTGAAGAAACACAAAGATCCTCTAGATGAGCCCTCCAATCTTTGTATTCGGCTCCACTTCAATATTTATATGTATATGTTGTGATTTGAATACAGACATATGAAAGAAAAACATAATCCCAGTTTTCTGTCATTTCCCAAATTTATCTCATACTAATATTGGATCCTGCTTTAAGCAGAATCTGTTCCCAAAAACTTACATGCAGATAAAATGCTTCTGAAACAAATGCTGCTTTAATGCGGTGATAATGAAAGCTACAGTTTATTGAGAGCCAGATGCTGTTCCACGTGCTTTGAGTTAATTAGCATATATACCCTCACAACAACCCATTGTGGCAGGGTTCTTATTATCCCCTTTACACACAGGGAAACTAAGGCATATACAGGTGAAAGTGATTTGTCCCAGGTCACCCAGATGTAAGTGGAAGAGTTAATGGTCTGGCTCCACCCTTTCAGTCATTCCATTCTACAGCCTCTCTTGGCTTAGGAAACCAAAAGAAGTTTCTTTCTAAATCACGGTTCTGATCGTTGTCACTAACTTCTTTTTTTCTTCAGGAGATCTTTTTTTTCTTTTAATGAAGTATAGTTGATTTACAATGTTGTGTTAGTTTCAGATGTATAGCAAAGTGATTCATTTATATTGTTATTGCTGTTTAGTCATTCAGTTGTGTCTGACTCTGTGACCCCCTGGACTGTAGCTCTCCAGGCTCCTGTGTCCATGGGATTTCCCAAGCAAAAATACTGGAGTGGGTTGTCATTTTCTCCTCCAAGGGAACTTCCCGACCCAGGGATTGAACCTGCATCTCCTGCATTGGCAGGCAGATTTTCTACACTAAGCCACCAGGGAAACCCTATTCAGTATACAATACATATATATATATATATATATATTCTTTTTCAGATTCTTTTTCATTATAGGTTATTATAAGATATTGAATATCATTCCTTGTGCTATACAGTAGGTCCTGTTGATAATCTATTTAAATGTAGTGGTGTGTGTATGTTAATCCCAAACTCCTAATTTATCCCTCCTCTCCCTTCCCCCTTTGGTAACCATAAGTTTGTTTTCTGTATCTGTGAGTCTGTTTTTTAAATAAGTTCATTTTCATCATTTTTTTAGATGCCATATATAAGTGATATCATATGATATTTGTCCTCTCTGACTTACTTCACTTAAGATAATAAATTCTAGGTCCATTCATGTTGCTGCAAATGGCATTATTTCATTCTTTTTTGTTGCTGAATACTCCATTATATATATATCTCACATCTCCTTTATCCATTCATTTGTTTAAAGACAGTCACTAGCTTCTAATGCCATCCTCATTGCTCACTTAAAAATGAAAACAGAAGCAAACCTAAAAATTTACCATGGCATGTAATTCCTCCCCAACTGGGCTCTAACCCTTCATATCAACCCCAGCTGCAGCCATCCTGAATGATTTCCTATTTCTAGGACCAGTTATTTCATGTCTCTGTGTCTTTAATCTTCAGTTTAGTCGCTCAGTTGTGTCTGACTCTTTGTGACCCCATGGACTGTAGCACACCGGGCTTCCCTGACCCTGTCTTTAATCTTGCTGACAGGGTATCTCTACCATCTTCTCCACGTAGCCATCATCTACCTCACCTCTAAAACCCCACTTCCCTAAATAGGGATCATCATGTCTCTATCCTATATTCTCCCTAAATCCTTGCTCTGACTTCCTCCAGTGGCACCCCTCCCACTAAAGTTTCATCATTTCTCTATTCAAAGGTGCTGTGAAAGTGCAAGTCCCCTGCAGTAAAGGAGGTGATGTTCTCTCTGTATTTCTCTCTCACTTCCTCCAGTTCCTAGGAAAGTGACTAGAACATAATGTGTGCTTGACAAAGGTTTTATAAATTCATGAACAAATGAACTAATCAGTAAAATTATATTTAAAGGAGTCTGTAAATAAATTCTGTAATGAAAGCCATTAATCCTCAACTTTTCTTTGATAATATTGATATTTGCTTCCCAAATATCACCAAGAAAGCCTGTGTTGAGAGGTCCCCAAGAGCATCCCAGGTTTGATGATTCAGTGGGAGGACTCACAGGACTCAGCGTGTGGTCATATTTATATCTATGACTTATTATAGTGAAAAGATACAAAGCAGAATTAGCAAAGGGAAAAGGCACCTGAGATGAAGTTGAGAGGAAACCAGGCACTCACTTCCAAGAGCCATCTCCCAGTGGACGCACACAGGACACTCTTACCTCCCTAGACTACAAGTTATGACAACAAGTGTGAAATGCTGTCTACCAGCAAAGCTCAGAGACTCAGTGTTGGAGGTTTTTATTGGGGCTGGTCATGCAGGCATCCTCTGCCTAGCATCAATCAAAATTCCAGATCCCTAGAAACAATGCATGTGTTCAGCGTAAACCATAATGTTTGCAAAAACATTTCAGGCACAGTGAGTTACTCTTATCAGGAATGGTGGGAAACCAGGTTGTCAGTGAGAATCCCAGATGTCAGTCAAGGGCCATGCAACAATAACACTTGCCAAATGAGAAAAAGAGCTCTCAAAGGAAAGAATAACACCTCAGCAAGAAAAGAGGAAAAGGGCTGGTTAGCCCCATTCTCCAGAATGAGATGAAGGACAGAAGCCCAGTTCCTCAGAGGCCATCTCAGAAGAGAGTTAAGCAAAGAATTGCCAGATTTTCTTTTTCAAAATCCTGGTTGGGAATGGCAATGGGTTCATGGTGTACAAAACTGTGATAGTGGTTACAAATATAGGCACTTGATGAAAATACACTGGTACTGCCAGTTTGTGCAGTTTAATATAATTTTTATGAAATATTTAAATTTTTTATAACTGTATCAGTTCAGTTCAGTCGCTGAGTCACATCTGACTCTTTGTGACCCAATGAATCGCAGCACACCAGGCCTCCCTGTCCATCACCAACTCCTGGAGTTCACTCAGACTCATGTCCTTCGAGTCAGTGATGCCATCCAGCCATCTCATCCTCTGTCGTCCCCTTCTCCTCCTGCCCCCAATCCCTCCCAGCATCAGAGTCTTTTCCAATGAGTCAACTCTTCGCATGAGGTGGGCAAACTACTGGAGTTTCAGCTTTAGCATCATTCCCTCCAAAGAAATCCCAGGGCTGATCTCCTTGAGAATGGACTGGTTGGATCTCCTTGCAGTCCAAGGGACTCTCAAGAGTCTTCTCCAATACCACAGTTCAAAAGCATCAATTCTTCGGTGCTCAGTTTTCTTCACAGTCCAACTCTCACATCCATACATGACCACTGGAAAAACCATAGCCTTGACTAGACGGACCTTTGTTGGCAAAGTAATGTCTGTGCTTTTCAATATGCTATCTAGGTTGGTCATAACTTTTCTTCCAAGGAGAAACTGTCTTTTAATTTCATGGCTGCAGTCACCATCTGCAGTGATTTTGGAGCCCAGAAAAATAAAGTCTGACACTGTTTCCACTGTTTCCCCATCTATTTCCCATGAAGTGATGGGACCAGATACCACGATCTTCGTCTTCTGAATGTTGAGCTTTAAGCCAACTTTTTCACTTTCCTCTTTCACTTTCATCAAGAGGCTTTTTAGTTCCTCTTTACTTTCTGCCATAAGGATGGTGTCATCTGCATATCTGAGGTTATTGATATTTCTCCCGGCAATCTTGATTCCAGCGTGTGCTTCTTCCAGCCCAGCGTTTCTCATGATGTACTCTGCATAGAAATTAAATAAGCAGGGTGACAATATACAGCCTTGACATACTCCTTTTCCTGTTTGGAACCAGTCTGTTGTTCCATGTCCAGTTCTAACTGTTACCTCCTGACCTGCATATAGGTTTCTCAAGAGGCAGGTCAGGTGGTCTGGTAGTCCCATCTCTTGAAGAATTTTCCACAGTTTATTGTGATCCACACAGTCAAAGGCTTTGGCATAGTCAATAAAGCAGAAATAGATGTTTTTCTGGAACTCTCTTGCTTTTTCCATGATCCAGCGGATGTTGGCAATTTGATCTCTGGTTCCTCTGCCTTTTCTAAAACCAGCTGGAACATCAGGAAGTTCACGGTTCACGTATTGCTGAAGCCTGGCTTGGAGAATTTTGAGCATTACTTTACTAGCGTGTGAGATAAGTGCAATTGTGTGGTAGTTTGAGCATTCTTTGGTATTGCCTTTCTTTGGGATTGGAATGAAAACTGACCTTTCCCAGTCCTGTGGCCACTGCTGAGTTTTCCAAATTTGTTGGCACATTGAGTGCAGCACTTTCACAGCATCATCTTTCAGGATTTGAAATTCAACTGGAATTCCATCACCTCCACTAGCTTTGTTCGTAGTGATACTTTCTAAGGCCCACTTGACTTCACATTCCAGGATGTCTGGCTCTAGATGAGTGATCACACCATAGTGATTATCTTGGTCGTGAAGATCTTTTTGGTACAGTTTTTCTGTGTATTCCTGCCACCTCTTCTTAATATCTTCTGCTTCTGTTAGGTCCATACTATTTCTGTCATTTATTGTGCCCATCTTTGCATGAAATATTCCCTTGGTATCTCTAATTTTCTCAAAGGGATCTCTATCCCATATTGTTTTCCTCTATTTCTTTGCATTGATCACTTTCTTTCCTTTTCTCCTTTGCTTTTCGCTTCTCTTCTTTTCACAGCTATTTGTAAGGCCTCCTCAGACAGCCATTTTGCTTTTTTGCATTTCTTTTCCATGGGGATGGTCTTGATCCCTGTCTCCTGTACAATGTCATGAACCTCTGTCCATAGTTCATCAGGTACTCTATCTATCAGATCTAGTCCCTTAAATCCATTTCTCACTTCCACTGTATAATCATAAGGGATTTGATTTAGGTCATACCTGATTGGTCTAGTGGTTTTCCCTACTTTCTTCAATTTAAGTCTGAATTTGGCAATAAGGAGTTCATGATCTGAGCCACAATCAGCTCCTGGTCTTATTTTTGTGGACTGTATAGAGCTTCTCCATCTTTGCTGTAAAGAATATGATCAATCTGATTTTGGTGTTGACCATCTGGTGATATCCATGTGTAGAGTCTTCTCTTGTGTTGTTGGCAGAGGTATAGAAGTATATAATTCAATTTTTTGTCTTATTTTTATTTCAATAGACAGAAAGCAAAACTAGCCAAGTGCCAATCTAATTGCAGACACTAGATAAATCCAGGGACAAGACAGACTTCAGGAACTGTGGTTTTAACAAGTTTTATATACCTTGTAATTTCCCTGGTATTCTTACTTGTGTGGTTGCCTGTCCACAGTACTTACTGAAAAATCAGTGAAAGCAGAGAAAGGACTGTTAGCTTGTCAGCAAGAAAATGAGGAGCTGGGAAATCGGGTACCACGCTGCTGCTGGGTCTGGGTGAGGGGAGATAAGCAGATGGTGATGTTGTTGAAAGAAAAGGAAAACTGGTCCAATCCTTAAGCCCCTAGGAAAGAGGAAGAACTAGGGCGAGCAAGTGTGGGCCTGCAAGTGGGGCTCAATCTTTGAAACCTGTATTAGTTTCCTAGAACTTCCCTAACAAACCATCAAAAACTGGGTGCTGTGAAACAACAGAATTTATTCTCTCACAGTTCAGGAGGCAAGAAGTTTGAAATCAAGATGTTGGCACAGCCATGCTCTCTCCAAAGGCTCTTGGGGAAAATCATCCTTATTTCTCCCAGCTTCTGGTAGCTCCTGGAAACCCCTGGCCTTGTGGACACATCACTCTAATCTCTGCTCCAATGTCACGTAGCCTGCTCCTCTCTATGTATCTCTGTTTGTTCTCTTCTCTTTTTATAAGGACACCAGTCATTAGATTTAAGGGAGTACCTTAATCCAGTATGACGTGATCTTAACTAATTACATTTGCAATGACTGTATCTCCAAATAAGGTCACATTTTGAGGTTTTGAATGGACGTAGGATTTTTTTCTTTTTATAAAAAGGGGACACTATTCAACCCACACTAAAACCTCATCACAGTAATTTGCACTTGTCATTGTCAGATGAGAGGTCCCCCACCAAAACCTCAGTGTGCCTATTAGTATAGCTTGCCTGGAATCTGTGACTATCAAAAAAGGAAGCCACTGAGAAAACCTAAGAGGACGTCACAAAAAAGATAAGGAAAATTGCTTCCTATGTGTGACCAGACTTAATGTTATTCCATGGATGAAAAGCCCATGATTTCAAAGCTCACAATGAAAGCTCTTGTTGAAGGAAATCTGCTTATGAGACACCATATGGTGAATGTGGTTGCATTAACTCTCTGGGGCATCTTGAATGTGCTCTGATCTTCCTCACAGGGTCCCCTCATCACAGGGTGTGTGACAGGCCCATCTGCAAGGATCCAGGTACATTCAGAGGACAGGATGCACAAGCTTGTAAACATATCCAGACCTGTCTGAGCCACCCACAAAGATGCTCCAGCTATGCTAAAATAACCTCTGGCCACTCCCTTCTGAAGACTGCTTCTCTGAGGGAAACCTTTATTTGCTTAAGGAACCTCTGGCTTTGAGGAAACACTGGAGAGTGGCTGCTCAGTCAATTCTGCTTCCAGAATTAGACTTATGGACACTGACATAGGTTAAAAAACAAGTGAACAAACTAACTTACATGCTGATACTATTTTTAACTTCTATCACCAAGTTGGTACTGTTGGTAAATGAATGAGATGCAAAAGAACCTCAAAAGTACAGTTGCAATCATTCCTGGTCCACAAGACATTTTCAAATGGCATATTAAGCTATTAAGTAACTTCCATAGACTGTGTTCCCTCAAAATTCATCAATCAAATCTAACCCCCAATATAATGGTATTTTGGAGGAGATTAGGTCATAAGAGTTGAACTCCCATGAATGGATTTAGTACCCTGACCCCAAAGAGCATTCTTGTCCACTTCTACCAAGTGAGGACATAGTGAAAAGATGGGCATCTATTAATCAGGAAGCAGACCTTCATCAGAAATTAAATCTGCTGGCGGCACAGTCTTGGACATCCCAGCCTCCAGTCAAGTTCTATTGTTTGTAAGCCACCAGTATATGGTATTTCTTTTATAGCAGCCCAAATAGACTAAGAGACTCATTGTCAACATGGTGTATGGCATGGCAGGGGCAGTGGTTTAAGTCACTCAGTTGTGTCCAACTCTTTGCAATCCCATGGACTGTACCCACCAGGCTCCTCTGTCCATTGGATTTCCCAGCAAGAATACTGCACTGGGTTGCCATTTCCTTCTCCACGGGATTTTCCAGACCTAGGGATAGAACCCGGGTCTTCCACATTACAGGAAGTCTCCTGCATTGCAGGCAGATTCTTTACCTACTGAACCACCTGGGAAGCTGTACGGCATGGAACTTTTCTAATGATTTAATCTATCCATCCTTTTATTCATCCACTCCTCACTCTATTGATTCTACTTCTACTCAAACTGGTTTAAAAGAAATTCATTATCGTGCTTTGGAGGAAGGCCAACAAGAGGGCGTGTTTGGGAACTTGTTCACTCAGGGGCTCATCATTGTCACCAGAGACCCAGGTTCTTTCCATCCTTTAGCTCGTTCATGCTTAGCTTGTTGGCTTCACTTTCAGGCTGCCACTCTCATGAGTGAACGATGATTGCAGCTGTTGTCAGCAGCTTTCATACCAGACATAGCCACAGAAAGGCAAGCAACCCAATACCTTTCTTTCCAGGTCTTCTACCCTAAATCCCTTCTGTAGAGCAGCCAGCGTGATCTTCCCAACTTGCATTTCCAATTATGTTCCTCTTCTGCTTAAAGATTCAGTAGCCTCCCATGATACTTAGAATATAAACCAAAATGTGATCTGGGGTTATAATGCTGTCCAGCTGAATTTGAAGGAAACTTGATCAGGAACTAGGTTCTTCCCTTGCCCCTCAGCAGCAAGAGTTTCTTTTGCTCTTCTCTTGCTATCAGCCACTAACACCTTTCCATCTTTTCATGCCTTCCTGATCTTGTGGCAGCTGTTTGTGAATAACATGTGGTTACTCATGCCTTTTCTTTTGCATGTTTTCAGAGTCTCTTCTTGAACCTAGCAGATTCTTTCTTCGTATTTTCTAGATCTAATTTCTAACCAAGGTACCCTGGTTGGCTTCTTTTCTTACTATCCTTCCTGTTTGGGTAGAGCTTTCCAACTGGTCTAATTGGTTTGTGATGGAGAAGATGAGGAGGCAGGCAGATCACATGGAAAAGAACATTTCAGAGGCTGTGGTGGAGGCCTTCTTTTCCCACAGTGACCGAAAGGCAGGTATCCAAACTGATCCGTCCAATACAGGAGAAAAAGGATGACCAGAGTTTTTGGATAATAGTCCACAGTGTTATCTCCTGGCAAGGCATAGTGGTATTTTAAAGAGGCTCTGTCTCCCTCATTTCTGGCATATGGTGGCTCTAGACTTTCTTTTTCACATTGGGGCTGGGAGTAAAACATACTGGGGACAGTATGAAAAAAAAAATGGGAAAAAAAAGTGTCAAATGGAAAAAAGTAAAATAACCCTAAGATTATAACATTATTTGACTTGGACAATAACAAGTGAATTTAAATGAAGCTAGATCTCAAAGTGATTTCTATGAAAACAGACAGCTAAGTTTTATTTTTCTTCCTTCCTTTTTTTTTTTTTTATAAAGATTTTAATCTAATCTGGTCAAGTAGAAGAAAATAACTCAATGTTCTGAAAATAAATTTCCCAGAGGAGGCCATTAAGGCAGCCCTTTTGTTTCCTGTCATACTCGGAATCCGTTACAAGGACAAACTCTATCTGTTTGGGTACATTAATTTTGCTCAATGGCCTTTCTATAAAATGAGCATCAAATTGATGGGACTGGACCTCAGCAAAGAAGAAGTTCCAATTTTCTCTGGATGGATTGTTCTGGACGTGCAGTGGAAAATTATTATTAATAGCGATTCATGTTTACTATCCAGTGAACACAAAACAAAGACGGAGTTAGAAATGCAGCTGTAACCAACTAAGCACTCAGCAACACAGGACACATTACAGGGAGTGATGACCCCAATCTTCGGCTCCTGGGTGACTAGGCTATTTGGACCACATGTGGTATGTTGGACCATAGAACCTGAGTGTGCTTTGGTTTAAGAACTTCAGGGAACTAAAACAGGTCTTCAACATGATCTTGGTCATTTGAGTTGTGTTTATACCCTGGATGGATCCACGTGTTTATTTCAGTTATTTAGCTGGACACATGGAGATGGGCTGAACACACATTTCCTTCCCTCATGGAGTTGATATTCTATGTGATAAAATCTGGTTCCTAAGGTCTTCCTGATTTGAACTGTTTCTTCAAAGGTCAAACAGAAGCAGAGGCATATGGTGGCTCTAGAGTTTCCTTTTCAGGTTAAGTAGTTAGGGATAAAGCATGCTGAATGAGGGAGTGGAGAAGGAAAACCAAAGAAGTAAAACAACTTCATCTTCTTGGAGCTTAATCAGAATCCAGCTAGACACTGTGATCAGTGGGGTATGGAGAGTTGCTATAATGCTTATTTCTCATACATGTATATGCCTTTGTCATTTGCATTCTGTGTGCTGTGCTCATTCCCAAGTTCATTTCTCTTTGTCTCCTGTGGAAATAAATGAAGACTAACCAAATGAGAACAGGCAAGATGTTTTTATTTAGAGTTTCGTATAGCAAAGGAATAACCCACCATTACTTGCCTTTTGGCAGAGACTGAACCGCAGGCAAAGGAGTGGGAAAGTTTTATAGTAAAACATGGAGAAAGCTTCAGGTATGGGCTGATTGGAGTCTGTTGGGCTTGGAGAAGCCTGGAGGTGGGCTAACTAGAAATACAACGTCCTATATGGTGTAAGGGTGTATATTGGTAAGGGTGTATATCGGGCTGTGTCTGATTGGTCCCAAGTTCAAAGTGAGGACAAATATTAGGGAAGTTCAGTTAATCAAGTCCTGGCCTGATCTGGGGGCAACTGCTTCTGTTCAGTCACTCAGTCATGTCCAACTCTTTGCGACCCCATGAATCGCAGCAAGCCAGGCCTCCTTGTCCATCACCAACTCCTGGAGTCCACCCAAACCCATGGCCATTGTGTCGGTGATGCTTTGCCATCCAACCATCTCATCCTCTGTTGTCCCCTTCTCCTCCTGCCCTCAATCTTTCCCAGCATCAGGGTCTTGTCAAATAAGTCAGCTCTTTGTATCAGGTAGCCAAAGTATTGGAGTTTCGACTTCAGCATCAGTCCTTCCAATGCATATTCAGGACTGATTTCCTTTAGGATGGACTGGTTGGATCTCCTTGCAGTCCAAGGGACTCTCAAGAGTCTTCTCCAACACCACAGTTCAAAAGCATCAATGTAGCTTCCTAGGCCATTTGATAGAGATAGTGGTCTGATTTACACAGAAGATTGGCTTTCCAGTCTGCTTACTATAAATAATATCAATAGATTGGTTTCCCAGGCTGCTTTCTACAGTTTGTGGGTCAGAGCTCTGTTTTTATACATGGTCTGACAATTCTCTGTTTGTATATTCAATCTCTCACTTATTATTTTCCCTAAGTTACTTAACCTATTTTAAGTTTTAAATCTTTTACCTTACACATACCTATTAATATCCATTAATTCTGCAACTTTTATGGTACATTTTCAACAAACTTTTAATTATGAAAATAATGCATGTTCACTGAATGAAAAGTTTTAATGTAGAACTAAACAAAAGGAAAAAGAATTTTATAAATTCCCACCAACCACTGACAGTTTGTGGTATGTTCTTTCTATGCATATTCAGTCATCAATATAATCCCATAGCACTTTGCAACTCTCTTGTAAATGGTAGCTGGTGTGTGTTTCTCCCAGTGAAGATTTGCAGAGATGGGGAGTATTTCTTGATCTTAGCCAAAAGGCTGAGAAGTGATGGGGAGTATTTCTTATCCAACTCTTACTCCCCAAGACTTGAACATGGTTAGCATGTTCAAATAAGTATTCACTGAATATTTTTTATTGAGCCACATGAAGCTGCCTTTCTCTGAAGTCAAAATGATCAAATAATGGTAATTTCATGTTTGTTAAACATAGTGGATGGATCGATGAGTGGATGGATGACTGGATGAATGAATGGACAGATAGATGATGGATGGAGGAATGATAATGGATGGATGAACTGTAAAGCCTTTTACCATTGTCAGTTCCATTACATATAACCAATGATTTGAGCATCAAAATTCCAGATCAATGTGTTGTGACCTCTTAAAGATGATGGGGAAGATTCTGACTTTTGCTTTTAACTTGGTTATTTCTTCCATTTATTTATGATGGTTATTTAGCCAATTACCAAATGGTAGTGTCAATCCTTTTCATCCATATATGCATCCAACTCTTTTATTAGACTGCAATCTCCCTGTCATGAGTAGATGGATCATTTTCATTTTTCAATTATTTGAGCTTCAGTTTAGGACTTTGGTTAATGATTTTGCAAGACATTGATTGGAGAGCTCTTTGTCTTTCCTGATTAAAACCATGTATGATGTCTTCTCTCCAGCTCTCTTTTATTTGTGCCTAGTAATTGTGGATCTAAATATATGACTATGGTGATCTGTCACACACTATATTATGTGAATTTTTCAGGAAGCAAAATCTTTTTTATTTTTTTTTAAATCATTTCAGAAGGTTGTCATTAATCAGACTAAGGATTTTGGAAGTAAGTCTTAAGTAAAATGAATTGTTTTCAATGAAACACTATAATAGCAAATCACTGCTGCCAACTCCTATTCAATATTCATCCTATTATAGTATCTTTGTTTAATATCTGGAGAAGAGTTGCTACATAAATTATCTCTAAGGACTTATCCTTGGGGCTTGGTCTCTAAATGCTATAAAAGTCGGTAGTTTAGTATCATGGGTAAAAATAGAAGGTTAATTCTCTTTCTTCAGGCATGTTATCTTCTCTCTTGGAGTCTTGGTTACCTCCTTTGTAAAATGGTTCTATCTATACATGAATGTTTATGACCTTCCCTTCATACATATGTTAAATCTTAACCACCAAGATGACAGAATTAGGAGGTGGGGCCTTTGGAAGGTGATTAGGTCATGAGGGTAGAGCCCTCACAAATGGGAACAGTGCCCTTACAAATGATACCCCTAAGAGCCCCCTCACCTTGTCTGCCATGTGAGGTTACATCGAGAACACTGCCATCTACGAACCACAAAGGGAGACTTCACCAGTCTCTGAATATATCAGTGCCTTAATCTTAGACCTCCCAGCCTCCAGAACTCTGAGAAATAAATGCGTGTTGTTTATAAGCCAGCCAGTCTATGGCATTTTATTATAGCAGCCTGAAAGGACTAAGACAAATGGGGACAATGTTATCTTGGAGGATATAGTCATTCATTCTTTCATTCAACACACACTTACTCATGTGTCCAGGCCCTGCTCTCAGCAGTGCTATTGGTGTCACAATTTCATGTAAAATATGTTCACATAACACAGGTGACCCTTTGAATTTGTGGGCTTTGAATCCTTAGATTCAACCAACTGTGGATTGAAAATGCTTGGGGGGGAAATCCAGGAAGTTCCCCTAAACATTTGAATTTGCTGCTCAAAGGCAACTATTTATATAGCATTTACATTGTATTAGGCATTATAAGTAATCTAGAGATGATCTAAAGTATTTGGGAGGATATGCTTAGGTTAAAAACAAATATTGCATCATTTTATAAAAAGGACTCGAGCATTCTTGGATTTTGGTATCTGTGTGAGTCTTGGAACCAATCTCCCAAGGATACCAAGAGTCAGCTGTATTTTTACTTTGCTTTCCAGGTCCTGGGGATGCAATGGGAAAGGAGGAACACTCTAGTATCATGTCATTGGCTGGTTTCCCTGGTGGTTCAGTGGTAAAGAATCGGCCTGCCAATGCAGGAGACGCTGGTTTGATCCCTGCATTTGGAAGATCAGCTGGAAAAGGAAATGGCAACCCACTCCAGTATTCTTGCCTGGGATATCCCATGGACAGAGGAGCCTGGCAGGCTACAGTCCATGGGTCACAAAGAGTCTGACATGACTTAGCAACTAAACAGACTAAACAACAACAAATTTCACTGGAAACTTAAAGATAGGAGCCAATTCTTGAAACCAACATGTTGTAGTTGGGAAAGGTACCTGGGTTGAACTCTGCTGTTAATTGATCTTGGGAAATTTCTGAACTCTCTCAATTCCCTCCCAGGTAAAATGTAAACAATGTTTTTTTGCCTCACTTACTTCCCAGAACAGTCTCAGTTACACCTGTTAGTACTTTATATGTATTATCATAATTCAATGAGATTATCAAATAAGATTATTTCCATGATGACCCTTGTAAATTGTAAAGACAGAAATAGTAATTAAAATTCTAACTTAAAAAAATAAAAAACCTCAGGTTGGCTTGAAGAAAGCAAAATTTTTCTAGTGTTTTGGTGAGAGAGTTAATCATTCCCAGAGTGGCTTTAGAACTCTTTCCAGCACTTGTGTGTTGTGTGTTAGTTGCTCAGTTGTGTCTGACTCTTTGTGATCCCATGGACTGGAGCCTGCAAGGCTCCTCTGTCCATGAAATTCTCCAAGAAAGAATACTGGAGTGGGTAGCCATTCCCTTCTCCAGGGGAAACGTCCAGACCCAGGGATAAAACCCTGCATAGCAGGCAGATTCTTTACTACCTGAAACACCAAGAAAGCCATTCTAGCACTTGCATGGAGAATTTATCTACAGTATCTCCCAAAGGCATCACTCTTCTCTCTGCTTATTAGCATTAACTGGGAAACATCTTAAAAGTACCTACACCTGGGCCTCACCCTAAAAAATAGATTTCTTATCTCTGGGGGTGGGCATTAAAAAATTCACTCAGGTGATTCTAATGTGCCTCCTGGGCTGAGAACCACAGCCCCAAGAAATGCTTTTCTAATTTAACACCTGCGGTTTTGCCAGAGAAACTCTAAAGCGTTATAATTGTTCTGAGTGGGCAGTGGTGGTTTGCCCAGCCTCCCTCCCACCTCTGGAAGGTGGCAGCTGCACAGACTTGAGTGCTTGGGCAGCTGGTTAGCGGATCTGCCCTCTGACTTTACAAATGGCATGTACAGCATTTAATATGTTTTACAGTAGTAATGAAAGCACTTCTATAATTGAATTGCTTCACAGATTACAGAGTGCTTTCAAATGCATCATCTCATTGAAATGTTTATCTTTTTTTCTGGTGTAAAGGAACATATGCTCATCATAGAAATCTTAAAAAAGTACAGAAAGGTGAAAGAAGACTTTAACAAAATCTCCCAAATCCCATTATCCAAAGACAACCCATTGTTAATATTTTACAAATTCCCTTCTGGTTGTTTTTAATGAATTAAAATCTCGTCATAAAATGCATCTTCATCATAAAAATAAAATACAGGGTTTGTAAAGCAAAAAATGAAAGTTGCTGTCCTCTCCCTAACCCCTCACCCACCCCAACTCCTACCACCACCTTGCCAAATCATTCTTTAGAGGCAGACGTTGTTAGTGTTCTTTTACATGCAAACACTCTCAGGCTTTTTCCTCTACAGACATAAGTTTAAATTTTTTGGTTTTTCATGGCTGTATTCTTAAAGTAAATGCAATTTCTATTCCGTTTTACCCCATTAAACATTATATCATAAGCTTTCTTGGGCATAATTTTTAATGGCTGCATAATTTTTTATTGAATATATATATTATAATTTGCTTAATTATATGCTGTTGAATAATTAGGTTGTTTCCAGTTTTGTTTTTTTTTTACTACTATAAATTCTACAATGACTATCTTTGTACATAAAGCCTTTTCTGTTCTACTTAGGCAATTTCTATAGGAAAATCTACACTCTAGAAGAGTATTCCTGGGTCACAGTGATAATTTTTTCTATGACTTTGGGAAGTTGGCTATGCAAGTGCCTGCCTATTTTATGGTAACACAGAGAAAGAATCATGAGCTTTGGAATCCGATAAATTTGTATTCAAATCTCAGCTTTGACACTGATTAGCTGTGTGACCTTGGAAAATAACTTAATCTCTCTGAGTCTCATATCTGCAAGATAGCACTGCCCACTTGATAGTGTGATTATGAAGGTTATTTTTTAAGGCACTTAAGGTAATACCTTCCCGAAATGAAGACTGAGTAAAAAATGTTCCATGTATATCCTTTAAAAGAAATAAACTTTTCTGCTCGTTTAAAAAATTGAAGTATAACATATATATAGTAAGGTACACACATTTCAAGTGTGCAGCTTAATTTTTTATGTGTATAAACCAATATGACCATAATTCAGATCAAGATGTAGAACATTTCTTTCACCTCAAGAGATTCTCTCATGTCCCTACTCCTCAATATTTATCTCCCCTTCCCAGAGGTAACCACTGATTTCTATGAATTAGTTGTTTCTGTTTTTGAGCTTTATTTAATGAAAGCAAATAGTATGTACTTGTGTGTATATTGTTTTCCTCAATATTATGTCTGTGAGATTCAACCATGCTATTGTGAATATTAATAGTTTGTTCTTTTATGTTGTATAGCATCCCAAAGCATGAACACTAACATTTATTTGTCTGTTCTGTTGATGAACATTTGAGTTGTTTCCAGTTTGGTGCTACTAGGAACACTTTTTCATATGTCTATTGTAGACACATGGCACTTTTTTATATATACCCAGCAGTGGAGAGGCTTCCCTGATAGCTCAGTTGGTAAAGAATCCACCTGTAAAGCAGGAGACTCCGGTTTGATTCCTGGGTTGGGAAGATACTCTGGAGAAGGGAAACAGCAGTGACTTAGATGTAAAGGGTCTGCTGTAGTGTGGGAGACCCAGGTTTGATCCATGGGTCAGAAAGATCCCCTGGAGAAGGAAATGGCAACCCACTCCAGGACTCTTGGCTGGAACATTCAATGGGTGGAGGAGCCTGGTGGGCTACAGTCCATGGGATCACAAAGACTCGGACACAACTAAGTGACTTCACTTTCTAGCAGTGGAATCACTAGGTCCGAGAGTAGATGAAGACTAAGTTTTGATGCTGCATGCTTAACTGTTCAGTTGTCTCCGATTCTTTGAGACCCTTTGTACTGTAGCCCGCCAGACTCCTCTATGGGATTTTCCAGGCAAGAATAGTGGAGTGGGTTGCCATTTCCTCCTCCAGTGGATCTTCCCAATCCAGGGATCAAACCTGTGTCTCCTGCAACTCCTGCAGTGGAGGTGGATTCTTCAACCGCTGAGCCATAGGGGAAGCCATAGCTTTGGTAGATATTTCTTTTAACTTTTATGGACAAATTTTGAAGAGTTAAAACATTCATTTATTCATTCAATAGATGTTTGTTAAATGCCTAACAGGGCTGCGTGGCGCTGGAGCAGCGAGTGGTGGCTGCGTGGCGCTGGAGCAGCCGAGAGGAGATACCCCAAGGTAAGAGAAATCCCACTAAGATGGTAGGTGCTGAAAGAGGGCATCAGAGGGTAGACAGACTGAAACCACAATCACAGAAAACTAGCCAGTCTAATCACATGGACCACAGCCTTGTCTAACTAAATGAAACTAAGCCATGCTGTATAGGGCCACCCAAGACAGTCACGTCATGGTGGAGAGTTCTGAAAAAATGTGGTCCACTGGAGAAGGGAATGGCTAGCCACTTCAGTATTCTTGCCTTGAGAACCCCATGAACAGTATGAAAAGGCAAAAAGATAGGACAATGAAAGATGAACTCCCCAGGTGGGTAGGTGCCCAATATGCTACTGGAGATCAGTGGAGAAATAACTCCAGAAAGAATGAAGGGATGGAACCAAAGCAAAACAACACCCAGTTGTGGTTGTGACTGGTGATAGAAGCAAGGTCCAATGCTGTAAAGAGCAATATTGCATAGGAACCTGGAATGTTAGGTCCATGAATCAGGGAAAACTGGAAGTGGTCAAACAGGAGACGGCAAGAATGAACACTGACATTCTAGGAATCAGCGAACTAAAATGGACTAGAATGGGTGAATTTAATTCAGATGACCATTATATCTACTGCTGTGGGCAGGAATCCTTTAGAAGAAATGGAGTAGCCATCACAGTTAACAAAAGAGTCCGAAATGCAGTACTTGGATGCAATCTCAAAAATGACAGAATGATATCTGCTCATTTCCAAGGCAAACCATTCAATATACACAGTAATCCAAGTCTATGCCCCAACCAGTAATTCTGAAGAAGCTGAAGTTGAATGGTTCTATGAAGACCTACAAGACCTTTTAGAACACGCAAAAAAGGTGTCCTTTTCATTATAGGGGACTGGAATGCAAAAGTAGGAAGTCAAGAATCACCTGGGATAACAGGCAAATTTGGCCTTGGAGTACAGAATGAAGCAGGGCAAAGGCTAATAGGGTTTTCCCAAGAGAACGCACTGGTCGTGGTAAACACCCTCTTCCAATAACAAAAGAGAAGACTCTACACATGGACATCACCAGATGGCCAACACCAACATCAGATTGATTATATTCTTTGCAGCCAAAGATGGAGAAGTTCTATACAGTCAGCAAAAGCAAGACTAGGAGCTGATTGTAGCTCAGATTATGAACTTCTTATTGCCAAATTCAGACTTAAATCGAAGAAAGTAGGGAAAACCACTAGACCATTCATGTATGACCTACATCAAATCTCTTATACAGTGGAAGTGAGAAACAGATTTAAGGGACTAGATGTGATAGACAGAGTGCCTGATGAACTATGGATGGAGATTTGTGACATTGTACAGGTGTCAGGGATCAAGACCATCCCCAAGAAAAAGAAATGCAAAAAAGCAAAATGGTGGTCTGAGGAGACCTTACAAATAGATGTGAAAAGAAGAGAAGCAAAAAGCAAAGGAGAGAAGGAGAGATACACCCATTTGAATGCAGAGTTCCAAAGAATAGCAAGGAGATATAAAAAAGCCTTCCTCAGTGATCAATGCAAAGAAATAGAGGAAAGTAATAGAATGGGAAAGACTAGAGATCTCTTCAAGAAAATTAGAGATACCAAGTGAACATTTTATGCAAAGATGGACTCAATAAAGGACAGAAATGGTATGGACCTAACAGAAGCAGAAGATATTAAGAAGAGGTGGCAAGAATACACAGAAGAACTGTACAAAAAATAATCTTCACAACCCAGATAATCACAATGGTGTGATCACTCACCTGGAGCCAGACATCCTGGAATGTGAAGTCAAGTGGGCCTAAGGAAGTATCACTACGAACAAAGCTAGTGGAGGTGATAGAATTCCAGTTGAGCTATTTCAAATCCTAAAAGATGATGCTGTGAAAGTGCTGCACTCAATATGCCAGCAAATTTGGAAAACTCAGCAGTGGCCACAGGACTGGGAAAGGTCAGTTTTCATTCCAATCCCAAAGAAAGGCAATGCCAAAGAATGCTCAAACTACCGCACAATTGCACTCATCTCACACGCTAGTAAAGTAATGCTCAAAATTCTCCAAGCCAGGCTTCAGCAATACGTGAACCGTGAACTTCCAGATGTTCAGGCTTGTTTTAGAGAAGGCAGAGGAACCAGATATCAAATTGCCAACATCCACTGGATCATCAAAAAAGCAAGAGAGTTCCAGAAAAACATCTATTTCTGCTTTATTGACTATGCCAAAGCCTTTGACTGTGTGGATCACAATAAACTGTGGAAAATTCTGAAAGAGATGGGAATACCAGACCACCTGATCTGCCTCTTGAGAAACCTGTATGCAGGTCAGGAAGCAACAGTTAGAACTGGACATGGAACAACAGACTGGTTCCAAATCGGGAAAGGAGTATGTCAAGGCTGCATATTGTCACCCTGATTATTTAACTTATATGCAGAATACATCATGAGATATGCTGGGCTGGATGAAGCACAAGCTGGAATTAAGATTGCTGGGGAAAATTCAATAACCTCAGACATGCAGATGACACCATTCTTATGGCAGAAAGTGAAGACGTACTATAGAGCCTCTGGATGAAAGTGAAAAAGGAGAGTGAAAAAGTTGGTTTAAAGCTCAACATTCAGAAATGTTGATCATGGCATCCGGTCCCATCAATTCATGGGAAATAGATGGGGAAACGGTGGAAACAGTGTCAGACTTTATTTTTGGGGGCTCCAAAATCCCTGCAGATGGTGACTTCAGCCATGAAATTAAAAGATGCATACTCCTTGGAAGAAAAGCTATGACCAACCTAGACAGCATATTAAAAAGCAGGGACATTACTTTGCCAACAAAGGTCTGTCTAGTCAAGGATATGGTTTTTCCAGTAGTCATGTATGGATGTAAGAGTTGGACTATAAAGAAAGAAGCATCAAAGAAGAATTAATGCTCTTGAACTGTGGTGTTGAAGACTCTTGAGAGTCCCTTGGACTGCAAGGAGGTCCAACCAGTCCATCCTAAGGGAGATCAGTCCTGAGTGTTCATTGGAAGGACTGATGTTGAAGCTGAAACTCCAATACTTTGCCCACCTGATGCGAAGACCTGACTCATTTGAAAAGGCCCTGATGCTGGGAAAGATTGATGGCAGGAGAAGAAGGGGATGACAGAAGATGAGAGTGTTGGGTGGCATCACCAATTCAATGGAGATGAATTTGGGTAAACTCTGGGAGTTGATGATGGACAGGTAGGCCTGGCGTGCTGCGGTCCATTGGGTCGCAAAGAGTCGGACATGACTGACCAACTTAACTGAACTGAACTGAACTGAAATGCCTAATATGCACCAAGGGCCATTCTAAGTCTGGAGCTACAGGGATTCCAGAGTTAGTTAAATGAGAAGTTCAAAGATGTCATTAAGGATCATTCTACATTTCCACCATCTTTAGAATGTTTTAGAGTATTTAACTTCATCCTCAGGCTTGTGTCCTCATAGTCTTAAGAAGGCTGTGACTACTCCAGAAATCACATTACAGGACCTTATCCAAAAACAAAAAGTAGGGAGTGCCCTGTGTCATACAGCAAATTCCCAGTGGTGATCTATTTTACATCTGGTAATGTATTCGTTCCAATGCTACTCTCTCAAATCAGCCCACCCTCTCCTCCCCCCACTGTGTCCAAATGTCTCTTCTTTATATCTACATCTGTTTTGCTGCCCAGTGCTTTGTTACAACCTAGAGGGAAGGGATGGGGAGGAAGGTTCAAGAGGGAGGAGACATATGTAAACCTACGGCTGATTCTTGTTGACGTATGGCAGAAACCATCAAAATATTGTAATTATCCTCTAATTAAAAATAAAACTAAAAAATAGGGAGAAAGAGGGTTCTTCTTGTGTGTATATATCTTATTTTTTTAATCAGGGACAAAACTTCTGCTAAATCCCCAGCAGACTTTCCTTCAGGCCCTGTTGGCTAGGTTGTATCAAAGCTCAGGCCCTATTAGCAAAGAAGTCTGGGATAAAGTGTATTCAGCATTTTCAACTTCTTTAAGGAGAAGTATGTTCAAACAGCAAAGAAGAAGAAGGAAATATTTATGCACAAGCAATCAACAGCATCTTTTATTTAAACTTGAGTAAATGACTTCCCTTCTTTGAGGCTTTCCCATCAGAAAAATGGGAGCAATGACACCTGATTTAAAGGCTAGGGTTAGCATTCAATGAAATAAAATAACTTATCATGAGAGGGGCACATAATAGGCTCCAAATAAATGGTAATGCCTTTCCTTTATACTATTCTTATGCCCATGCCATTCAATTTTGTAGAGACTTCATCAAGAACTGTTAAAATGAAAAACTAGTTGAGATAGAAGAAACAAAGAACATATATTTCTTGTTGTGATACTTCTATGTAATTTTAAATTATATGGTGAGAGAAATTGTAGCTTATTACTTGAGGATACAAAAGAGAATGTGGAAATCTGAATCAGTTACAAGGAGATGTATTGCAGTTAACCAAATTTTGTTGCTTCTCAAATACTTGAAAAAATATGATCATGTGAAGGATATTGGATACCAAATGGGCTTTATTTTTAACTGTTGTTTTAATAGCTCATGAAAATATGGTGGTGTTTTTTACAGCTGTAATGAATTTTAGCGATATGAGACTTCACTGCAGCTTTCTAGTACTAAATCTTTTAGTGGAGATAAGATACTCAGTCTGTTGGAGTCTCTCCATGCATCCTGGTGGCCAATTCCTCCTTCCGCTGCTATTCATGCTTTTCTAAAAGTTTAGGGCTATACGTTTGGGTAGAAGGGGTGATAATTTCAGCAACTGGTACCTAGGAAATTGGTATCATCCACCATGAGCTTCATTTGCCTTGAAACCATGAAGGACCCTGTAGGGCTCCAGGGTCTAAAAGTGTTTTTGTCCCCCATTTCTTGTGGGCAAGACTCCAGCCTCCATGACTTTCCCTAGGTTCCAAGGAGCAGATTTGAACAGTGGCTAATCAAGAGAGGAGCAGCCATGAATCTACCTGAGGCAAAATTAAAGGGACAAGAGAAACTCATCAGGATCAGGACACCTACCACCTGAGACAAGATTAAGGCAATACAGACCCTCTTCACCAAATCCTCATGTGCCGGGACACACAGTTTTTAAGGGCAGAAGCCTGTTGTGTCTACCTTTGCCTGGCAGAGCAAGAAAGCTATTCTTTTCTTCTTCATAAAAAACTCTGTCTCCAAGATTTGACTTGACACTGGTGCAGAGAAGCTGAGCTTTCAGAATCAGCTTTCCTCGGGTTTATTCTCATTTCTCAAATACAAACCTTCTCCCCTTCTTGTGCTGGGGACATGATGGCTTCTTTGGCACTGGAACTTTAAAAAGAGGAAGAGTATATAGGTGTAATAAGACTCTTGGACTTCAATAGCAGAAACCCAACTTCTTTGCCATAAAAAGGTAATTAATTGGCTCACATAACTGAAAAGTCTAGGCTGTACTGACTTCAGGCATGGCTGGATCCAGGAGCTCAAATGCTGTCAAAGGATTAATTTGCATGTCTTGGGTCTTGCCTGCTTTCCTCATAGTGGCTCCATTCTCAGACAGGCTGATCTCTAGTGTTAACAAGATAACTGTCAATATTTTGTCTTCTCTCAAACCCAAAAGAAAAAAAAGCATATTCTTTCTTCAGTAGTTCCAAGAGGATGAGGGAGAAGGACAGGGCTGTTCCTTACAGGTGGGACAACAGTTTACCTTTGCCATCAGATTGGGCAGTGCCTATGCTAACCCACTCCAGTGTTCTTGCCTGGAGAATCCCAGGGACGGGGGAGCCTGGTGGGCTGCCATCTATGGGGTCGCACAGGGTCGGACATGACTGAAGTGACTTAGCAGCAGCATGCTATACCTGCTGCTCACTACTTTGAAGCAAGAAGTGGCAGAGTCATCTGTTGGGCTTTTAATAGATTTTATTTCATTTTAACCATTTTCATCTTCATTTTTCCTGACTTTTCTTTGCTCCTCCAGTCTCAAGAAGTGAGTGGGTAAGATTTGATCTTGGCTTGGGGGAATGAGTGTGATGTAATTGTAGTAGTGGTGACTGTGAGTTGGAGGAATGGAGCCTGGTTATTCCAGCTCCTATTTTCCACCACAAATCCTTTTGTCTAAGAAGAAAGCAGGAAAAACTTCAGCTGCACTAAGGCAATTACATAAAGTCTCATTCACCATTATGTTTCCAGCACATCTTAGTCTAGTGTCTGAGGTACTTCACAAGTATTCGTCAAGTATTATTTGAATATAGAAAAAAAAATCTTGGAAGAAGCTATAGGATTTTTTCTCCTTTATTCATCACACTGTGAACTTCTTTGGAGTGAAGAATGCTCATCAAATAGTTAACATCTGCCATTTTTTGGGGTTTCAGTTCTGCAGAAGGGCTCAAAGATATTGCTAAATGTATCCTCTGAGGCAGAATCAGGACCCTACCCAAGGCTGCACTAATGATTATTGGCTGCTTCTCCAATGTCTCTGCATCTCCTCCATTCCCTGATCAATAACTGTTCAAATATGCCCTTTGGAACTCATGGAAGGTCACTGAAGCTGGAGTTTATTCCCTACAAACAAGAAATGGGACACAGAAAGGCTTCTGTGCCCAGGAGCCACAGAGGGGCTCCTGTTTCAGTTTGTGCTGAGCTCCTGCTACATTTCAGTATGTGCTTTTGTTTTTTCTTCTGCTAGGGCCCTGACAATGTTCCAGACATTTACAGCTCTGTCAGCCTGGAGTTAGATGAAGATGATATGCCGAAACAGAGTCCCCACCCAAGCTGTGTAGTCTGAGTGAGAAATAAACTTTAATTTATTTTAAATAAAATTCCACTGATTTGGGATTGTTTGTAGGTACAGTGAAACCTAACCCATCTCAACTAACGTAACATGCCACAGGGCCTGGCACATAGTAAACACTCAATAAATATTAGCTACCAAGTTAGTACTATAACATATACACTTCGGTAATACAAGTGCCTATATATACAGATTATCTATAAATCATAACATAATTTACCAATAGTGTCTATCCTTTATATCTTGGGAGCTAAAAAGTCCTATTTCCAAAAAATGTTCCGTAAACAACAAATTCCCCTTAAGTATTATACTTCACACAATGAAGACAACCGGTCTTTGGAACTGCTGAGGATACAGCATTTCCAGCAGAGTAGGTATTTTCCTAAAATCCTAAACCCCCAACCTCCACCCAAGAAAATATCTGGAGCAGTTCTTTAAAACTGTAATAACATACTCCAGTACTCTTGCCTGGAAAATCCCATGGATGGAGGAGCCTGGTAGGCAGCAGTCCATGGGGTCACTAAGAGTCGGACACGACTGAGTGACTTCACTTTCACTTTTCACTTTCATGCACTGGAGAAGGAAATGGCAACCCACTCCAGTGTTCTTGCCTGGAGAATCCCAGGGACGGGGAGCCTGGTGGGCTGCCGTCTATGGGGTCACACAGAGTCGGACACGACTGAAGTGACTTAGCATAGCACACAGAATATAAAACCTACCATCTAACTTGTAAGTGTTTAGTTCAGTAGAGGACAGCATATTCACACTGTTGTGCAACCAACCTCCAGACTCTCTTCATTGTGCAAAACTGAAACTTTATGTTAATTGAACAGTTCCTCATTTCCCCTTCACCCAAGTCCTGGCAACCACTATTCTACTGTTTCTAAGAATTTGACTACTCTAGATACCTCATATTCTTTGTTGTTTAATTGCTAAGTTCTGTCTAACTCTTGAGACCCTATGGACTGTAACCCACCAGGCTCCTCTGTCCATGGGATTTTCCAGGCAAGAATACTGGAGGGAGTTGCCATTTCCTTCTCCAGGGGATCTTCCCGACCCAGGGATCGAATGCATCTTCTGCACTGCAGGCGGATTCTTTACCACTGAGCCACCAGGGAAGCCTGAGATACCTCATATAAATGGAATCAAATACTATTTGTCTTTTTGTGACTGGCTTAATGTGACTTAGCATAATGTCCTAAGGCTCATCCAAGTTGTAGCATGTGTCGGAATTTCCCTCCTTTTTAAGGATGAAAGACTTTCTACCTAATCACATAACATGTTGTTTATACATTTATCTATCAATGGATATCATAATTGCTTCCACCTTTAGACTACTGTGTAGAATAATACTGCTATGAACATGAGTATACAAACGCTTCTTTGAGACTCCGATTTTGATTCTTTTGGATACACACACACATATATATACACACATACACATATATACATCATGAGAAATGCTGGGCTGGATGAATTGCTGGGAGATTGCCAGGAGAAATATCAATAACTTCAGATATGCAGATGACACCACCCTCATGGCAGAAAGCGAAGAAGTACTAAAGAGCCTCTTGATGAAAGTGAAAGTGGAGAGTGAAAAAGTTGGCTTAAAGCTCAACATTCAGAAAACTAAGATCATGGCATCCAGTCCCATCACTTCAGGACAAATAGATGGGGAAACAGTGGCTGACTTTATTTTTTGGTCTCCAAAATCCCTGCAGATGGTGACTGCAGCCATAAAATTAAAAGACACTTGCTCCTTGGAAGAAAAGCTATGACCAACCTAGACAGCATATTAAAAAGCAGATACATTGTCAACAAAGGTCTGTCTAGTCAAGGCTATGGTTTTTCCAGTAGTCATGTATGGATGTGAGAGTTGGACTATACAGAAAGATGAGCACCGAAGAATTGATGCTTTTGAACTGTGGTGTTGGAGAAGATTCTTGAGAGTCCCTTGGAGGAGATTCAACCAGTCCATCCTAAATGAGATCAGTCCTGGGTGTTCATTGGAAGGACTGATGTTGAAGCTGAAACTCCAATACTTTGGCCACCTGTTGCGAAGAGCTGACTCATTTGAAAAGACACTAATGCTGGGAAAGATTGAGGGCAGGAGGAGAAAGGGACGACAGAGGATGAGATGGTTGGATGGCATTACTGACTCAATGGACATGAGTTTGGGTAGACTCTAGGATTTGGTGATGGACAGGAGGCCTGGTGTGCTGTGGTCCATGGGGTCACAAAGAGTCGGACACGACTGAGCGATTGAACTGAACTGATTGCTGTGTAACAAATTACTGCCACAATTAAAACAATAACCATTTAATTCCATCTCGTGATTTTTCTGGTCATGAATCCAGGCAGGCTGAGTTAGGTGATAATATTCCATCATGAGTGTCAACTAGGGTCACCTGATGGTGTTTAGCTTGTGGATGACTGCTCTGAAAGGATTCACTAGCTTCTTTGGTTTCTTGGAAGGGATGACTGGAAGGCAGAATCAGCTGGGACCCTCAACTATGGCAGGCTCTCACACAGGGCCTCTCCAGCATGGTGGTCTCAGGGCAGTCAGACTCACATGGCTTAGGGCTCAAGCCTCCTAGAGAATGCTCCAAGGACAGGAAGTAAATGCTGCCATTCTCTTAATGCCTAAGTCCAGGCACAGAATGAGCTTTTGCCATATTCTATTGATGAAAACTGTTACAGAGCCTATCTAAATGGAGAGGGAGGGGACATAGACCCCATCACTTGATTGGAGATATGTCAAAGAATTCTTAACCATTTTCAGTCTCTCATACTCTTTACATAAGAAAAGACCGGCAAATACTATGATTCAGGTAGAGTTTGAGTTTCATAGTGATCAGGGATAGGAGGATTAAATGACTGTCATAGGTTTAAGCAGAACTAAGATTGAGGTTCCAAAAAGTTAGCTACAGCCAAAATCCCCAAACTGTAAGTGAAAGACTATAGATTAATAAACTAATTAAACATTAAAACTACTGAATAGAAAAAAATAAACAGTATCCAAGGGAAAATAGCTATACGTTTAGTAGATAAAGGGTTACTATCCTTAACATAGAAAATATTTTTTGAATTAATATTAGAAAAATACATTTGGAAATGGAAGGAGTGCAGACTATTCAAAACGATCCTTAAAAAAAAAAAAAAGACTAGTTTGGAGAAACTTATCCTTTCTCATTTCAAAAATTATTACAAAATTGTTTAAATTAAGACTGTCAAAAATAAAGCTACTGGCTAGAGGATAGAATATAGATCAATAAAACAGAATTGAGAATAAACCAATTTATAGTCAATTAATTAAGGTTCCAAGAACAATCCAATGGTAGAAAGGTTAGTTCTAGGGATACTGAATATCCACATACAAAAGAATAAAGTTGGATCCTGCCTCATACCATATACAAAAAATAACTCAAAATGAACCAGAGACCTAAATGTAAGAATTTAAACTACAACACTCATAGAGGCAAATGTTCTTGACCTTAAATTAAGCAATGGTTTCCTAGATATGAAACCTAAAGCACAGCAAGAAATGAAAAAATAGATTAAATAGATTTCTTCAAATTTTACAACTTTGGTGCTTCAAAGGGCACTATTAAGAAGGTGAGAGGACATACAATGGGAGAAAATATTTTCAAGTCATACATCTGATAAGGGATTAGTACTATCCAGATAAGGATCACTTACAACTCAACATTTAAAAGAAAAATTACCTATTAAAAAATGGGCACAGGATTTGAATAGACATTTCTTAAAAGAAGATATACAAAATGGCCAATAAACACATGAGAAGATATTCACAGCATTAGTCACCAAAGAAATGCAAATCAAAACCACAAGGAGATATACTACGTCACATATAGAATAGCTATCAGTCCAGTTCAGTTCAGTCGCTCACTCGTGTCCGATTCTTTGCAACTCCATGAATCGCAGAACACCAGGCCTCCCTGTCCATCACCAACTCCCAGAGTTCACTCAAACTCACGTCCATCGAGTTGGTGATGCCATCCAGCCATCTCATCCTCTGTCATCCCCTTCTCCTCCTGCCCCCAATCCCTCCCAGCATCAGAGTCTTTTCTAATGAGTCAACTCTTCACATGAGGTGGCCAAAGTACTGGAGTTTCAGCTTTAGCATCATTCCTTCCAGTAAAAGACAATAACAAATTTGCTGAGGATATGGAGAAATTGGGATCCTCATACATTGCTGCTGGAATATAAAATGGTGCAGTTGCTTTGGAAAACCATCTGACAGTTACTCTAAAAGCTAAATGTGTGTGTGTGTGTACATGTGCTCAGTTGCATCTGTCTCTTTGCAACCACATGGACTGTAGCCCAACAAGCTCCTTTGTCCATGGGGATTTTCCAGGCAAGAATACTGGAGTGGGTTGCCATGCCCTCCTTAAGGGGATCTTCCCAACCCAGGGATTGAATCCAGGTCTCCTACATGCAGGCAGATTCTTTAATGTCTGAGCCACCAGGGAAGTTTACCAAATGAGACTCAATTTCACTGCAAGGAATATTCAGGTGGCACAGTGGTAAAGAATCCGCAAGCCAATGCAGGAGACTCAAGAGAATTAGGTTCAATCCCTGTGTTGGGAAGATCCTCTGGAGCAGGGAATGGCAACCGGATCCATTATTCTTGCCTAGAAAATTTCATGGACCAAGGAACCTGGCCCATGGGGTTGCAAAGAGTCGGACATCACTGAGCACACATATACCCAAAATAATAGAATTGATATAAACTGCTATAACATTTCTAGAGAACAGATTAGAAATAGTTATCACAACTTTAAAAATACATACCCTCAACCCATACATTCAACCACTAAGAAGATATTCCAAGGAAATATTAATATATTAAGCCAAGAGTGCAAAATGCATATCTTAGATGTTCATTAAAGTATTGTTTAATAAATTTGGAGATAACCAAAAATATCTGTCAGTAGGAAATGAGTTCTAATGTAATTTCTATTAGGCAGTGGAATACCTAGCACTTGTTTCACATGCTATTATGTTGCTGGGCTGATGACTCTCTTAATCTATAATTTTTTCTTTCTTGTGGAAATGGAATGAACAGACCAGGATAAACATCTATATTTCTTATACACTGCCAGAACGTGTTTCCAGAAGATGGACTGTGTATTTTTGAAGCAAAGGAGGAGAGTGTGTGATACTTGTGAATTCCTTTGCAGTAGTTCCTCTTTGTTAGAGGTTGTGCTGAATTGCTTTCTATGTGTCTATTTGGGACCTTTTCATATTGTTCATGGGGTTCTCAAGGCAAGAATGCTGAAATGGTTTTCCATTCCCTTCTCCAGTGGACCACGTTTTGTCAGAACTCTCTACCATGACCCATCTGTCTTGGGTGGCCCTACACAGCATGGAAAAAACAAAGCTAAAAAATGATATATGTTGTGATTTATACTTTTTATATTAAAAAGCACATTAGCTCTTTCATACTCAGTGGACATGGGTTTGGGTGGCCTCCGGGAGTTGTTGATGGACAGGGAGGCCTGGCGTGCTGCGGTTCATGGGGTCGCAAAGAGTCAGACACAACTGAGCGACTGAACTGACTGAAGCTCTTTCATAGACAAAATATTTTGATGCACATATTACCAATGTAGTGATGGTGGCTATGCCCAGGTGGTTTTTTTAGAAGTGATCTTATTTTCTGCTGTGTACTCATTAGTGTTTGATGCCTGCCGCATCCCCATGAGCATATATTACTTTTATGAACAAGAAACACAACTATTTAAAAAAAAATATGCCAAAGTGAGAAAGCCAGGTAGATATTATTGGTCTAATCAGGTGGACTTTGGAGCCTGGCAGGTCCATGCAGACACATGGAAAGTACAGAGAAAAAGGTCAATTGCAGATTTTTGGGCAGAGAGCATTTACTTTCTGACCCATTTATACCCCGCATTAGATGCCAGGGGTCATGTTTCTTCCTGAGTTATGTGGAAGTAAAAGGGATGTCAGAACTAGTCTGCTTAATGGAAGAGTGTGGTAGGCTGAATTCTATGCCCCTAAAATTCCTATATTAAAGCCCGAATCCCTAGCACCTCAGATTGTGACCATATAAGGTCTTTATTTTTTTTACTTTTTATTTTATATTGAAGTATAGCTGATTAACAATGTTGTGATAACCTCAAGTGGACAACAAAGGGATCCAACCATACATATACATGTATCCACTCTGCCCCAAACCCATCTCCCATCCAGGCCGCCACATAATATTGAATAGAGTTCCCTGTGCTAGACAACAGGTCCTTGATGACCATCCATTTTAAACAGCAGTGTGTACCTGTCCATCCCAAACTCCCCAACCAACCTCTCCCCATAACCTTCCCTCACGCCCCAACCATAAGTTTGTTCTCTGTGTCTGTGAGTCAGTTTCTTTTTTGTAAATAAGTTCATTTGTATCATGGACATAGGGTCTTTAAAGAGTGATTACATTAAGATGAGTTCATTAGAACGGGCCCTAATCTAACCTTACTGGGTCCTTATAAGAAAAGGAAATTACACACAGAGAGACACCAGGAAGGCACCAGCACAGAGAAAAGACCAGCTGAGGACGCAGCCAGCAATCAGCCATCTGCAAGCCAAGAGGAAAGCCTCAAGGAAAAATCAACCTGTCGACGCCTTGCTCTTAGACTTCCAGCTTCCAGAGCTGAGAGAAATAAATTACTGTTTAGCCACCCTGTCTGTGGAATTTTGTTATGGCAGCCCTAGCAAACTAAAACAAGGATATTCACAATTTTAAGTTTTTGCATGCTGCAATGTGTAAATATTTCAGCCCAAATATTTTCACAGATGCTGTCTTTTTTTTTTTTTTGCTTTCATTCAGAGTGCCTTTCTTCAACAAATATTTCATAAGAAAAACCTCATCAAATAAGTTGTCTCTACTTATGATTGTGCATAATTACAGGCCTCCTAAATTTCATTTTATTCCAGTACAGAACATAAATTTATCCAATTAAAAATAGGTGCTTCAGCAAATGATTCATTCTGCAAGTTGAGATATCCCAAAATGCAATTACAGAATTTTAATATTAATATTGTATACCATTTGGAGGCTCACTGTTTAATTTGTTCAGTAGTTCCTGTGCTGATGAAAGGACAGATTTCAAGTCTTCATGTTTGCAAACCTTGCTTCTAATAACAGCATTTTGGCATTTCATTTGATAAATATTTTGATTAAACATTTTCATAAGCACACAAAAAGATGTCCAACTCTATTGGCCATCAGAGAAATATCAGTTAAAGTCACAATGAGATACCACTATACACTAGAATGGAGAAAGGGAGAAACAGTGACCCTATAAGTATTGGCAAGGATGTGGTGTAACTGGAACTTTCAGATACTGCTGGTGGGAATACAGTCACTTTGGCAAACAGTATGGCATTACCTTAAAAAGATAAAGAGTCATTACCATACATCTACATTATACAAGTAGGAATTCTACTTCTGGGTATTCACCCAGGAGAAATGAAAATATATGTCTAGACAAAACATGTATATGAATATGAATATGTAGCAGCATTAGTCATAATAGTCCCAAACTGGAAACACTTAACATGTCCATTGCCTTTAAGTGAGTGGATACACCAAGTGTGGTATAGCCATACCATGGAAAACTACTCAGCAATAAAAAGGAAGGAAATGTTAATATAGACAACAATGTGGATACATCTCAAAAAATATTATTCAAAACTGGTTCCCTTACTTGGAGAACATGGAAAGAAAGAGGCAAATCATTGCAGATTTGGTGGTGGCAGTTTTAATAAGCAAAGGGCCTTGCATATAAGGTTTGTCTTGTTTGGTCACAACACTAAGTAGATCTCCCAAACTACCCACCAGAATTTTAAGAGTTTGTGCAGAAGCCTTAATGGGGTTCAGTTATGTATACTGAACTGTATGCTTGTCTGCAGGCATGCTCAGTTGCTTCAGTCATGTCCAGCTCTTTGTGACCCTATGGACTGTAGCCCCCCAAGTTCCTCTGTCCACGGAATTCTCCAGGCAAGAATACTGGAATGGGTTGCCATTTCTTCCTCTAGGGGATCGTTCTGACCCAGGGATCAAACCCACATCTCCTGCGTTGGCAGGCAGATTCTTTACCCACTAAGCCACCTGGGAAGTCTGATACTGTCTAGATGGTCTCAATAACACATGGCTTGCTCAAGGCTGTGTCCTTAGAGTTGCTCCTAGTGCAGGTACAGTGGGGAAAATGCACATTCCAAGGACGGAGGAGCAGGGGGCAAGGAGCCTTGACCGCTTGGGTCCAGCTTGAGGGTCAACTGGGGTCACGTCCTCTCAATGACCTCCTCCAACATGATGTGATTCCAACATTGCTTTGAGGGAGTATGATCTTCATCTTCAAGTTGTTAAAGTGGACTGAGAGAACATGAGTAACCTGCCCAGGGAAAATGGCTAGTAACTGGTGAGGCTGGGATTCAAATTAGGTCTGAGTTCAGAGCTCATATTCCATCTACTACATGCCTTTGATTTCTTAATTGAATCTGACATTAGCGTTTAACATGACTTGGGGGGGCCATTTGGACATATTATGAATAGAATTTAATGATAAATCTCATGTTTAGCTTGTTTTAAATGTTTTTTTCCTCTCCCATCCTCTACCACAATCACAATGCTCTAGCAGTGGTCTGAGAATGTCTCGGGTGTCCTCCACCCCTTGGTCTCCTCCATCTGCATCACCCTCTCACATTCCCCTTTGCTATCCATCAGTGGTTCATACCCTGTAAAGTACAGCCCTCCAGGGGGTATTTGGGAATGTGGCTGTCAAGGAACATTTAAATGCCTGGTACTTAGTGGGCAGGAGTCAGGAGTGCCAAGCACTATGTCATGCATGAAGCATGAATGAGTCATTTAGCCCCAAACTGCCAATAGCACTGCCAAAACTTTGGCTAAATCCCATCTTTAAAGATGTAACTCAAGTCATCTCCACAAGGCTTTCTCTCTCCAACCCAGCCCCAAGTCACCTCTCCTTCTTGAATGACTCCTTGCTACCACTGCTGCTCCTGCATAGTCTTTAGTTTTACATTTTCTAGTTTTCTTCTCTTCTTGATGTAAAAGCCAATGTATTGGAGTGCATTGGAGGTACTCTGCCTTTAGGAAGCCAGTCTGCTATTCAGTTGTATCCACTACTTCAGAAGCACAGTGGTTTGCTTGCTCAGTCAGTCCAAAAATGATTGAAAAAGGCTTCTATACGCAGTGCTATAGGGATTTCTTTAGGGTTTGTAGCTCGGGAGACACCAACAGTGGGCCTTTCTACAGAATGAGTAGACACATGCATGCTACAGTTGCCAGGGAGACTTGGGGGTGGGGGTGGGTTGAGTAGGGGGCCTCAACCATGGCCGAACTTTACATGGGGCTCCAGGCAGCATCAGAGATGGCTCTCCCGAAACCTCCTGGTAGCACATTATTCTGAGCGAGCTGTCACCATGATTCATGTACCAGGCCATTAATCCAGTAAGAAGCTGCTAAATGGGCAGACGAACAAAAACAGGAAGCCCTTCTGAGAGCTGTAAATTATCTCTTACAACAGCTTTATATACTTGAAAGTGAAGGGTATTCTGAGAGCACTGTGGAAAGTACCTGGAACCTCAGCTTCTAACAGAAACCTAGGAAATTGATTCAACTACTAACAAATTGAAGACTTATTTTTATACAAGTGGCTGGGCTGGTACAGAGATGAATAAAAAGACAGTACTTAATCCTTCTGGGGTTCAAAAATGAGAAAGAGAGAGAGGAATTTTAAAAATCTACTTTTCCCTCTTCTTTGACCCCATAGCTAGTCCTAAGAACTAGCCACTTAATACCCTCTCCAGACTTTCTGCTCCTCATCACCACTACTGCAGGCTTTCCAAAAGCCTGGATAGATGGATGCAACAGACTCTCAACATGATTTCCTTGACTACTTCTGCCCATCCACACAGCAGCACATGAACATTTCCAGAGAGCAATTTGATCATGTGAAAGCAGTAAAAGTATTAGTCATTCAGTGGTGACCGACTCTGTGACCCATGGACTGTAGTCTGCCAGGCTCCTCTGTCCATTAAATTCTCCAGGCAAGAATACTGGAGTAACTAGCCACTCCCTTCTCCAGAGGATCTTCCTGACCCAAGGACCAAACCTGGGTCTCCTGCATTGCAGGTGGATCCTTTACCATCTGAGCCACCAGGAAAGCCCAATCTGATCAAATCACTTAGTCATGGATGAAAAACCCTTTAATGGCACTCAAATGTTTTTAAGGATGAAATCTGAACCCCTCACCAAGGCCCTTCACCATCACAGGTCTGTTTGCGTCTTCAGTTTAGTTCAGTTGAGTCGTTCAGTTGTGTCCGACTCTTTGCGACCCCATGAACTGCAGCACACCAGGCCTCCCTGTCCATCACCAACTCCTGGGGTTTACCCAAACTCATGTCCATTGAGTTGGTGATGCAATCCAACCATCTCATCCTCTGTCATCCCCTTCTCCTCCTGCCCTCAATCTTTCCCAGCATCAGGGTCTTTTTAAATGAGTCAGTTCTTTGCATCAGGTGGCTAAAGTATTGGAGTCTCAGCTTCAACATCAGTCTTTCCAATGAACACCCAGGACTGATCTCCTTTAGGATGGACTGATTGGACCTCCTTGCAGTCCAAGGGACTCTCTAGAGTCTTCTTCAACACCACAGTTCAAAAGCATCAATTCTTCAGCACTCAGCTTTCTCTATAGTCCAACTCTCACATCCATACATGACTACTGGGAAAACCACAGCCTTGACTAGATGGACCTTTGTTGACAAAGTAATGTCTCTGTTTTGTAATATGCGTCTTCAGCTTTTCTGTAATATAATTCTCTAATCCACATATACCAACCCAGTTTCCAAGTCTTCATGTTCTCACTCGCTGCTCCCTGATGTTAGGTGCCCCAGCCTGAAATCCATCCAACCACGCTTTCAAAATTCAGCCCAGATTCCATCTCCTCCTCCTCCTTCTGTTCACATAGGTCAGGGATGCCTCTATTTGTGCTCCCATTGCCACTCTGCTCTCTCACTTGTCACATGCACCATAGCTGACTCCTTATTTGTCTCTCCAGGCAACTTTGACTTTTTCAGCTAAACCACAAGAACTATATTTGACTCATCTCTGACTGCTCAGCACCTAGCAGTGAGTCTGGTGTTCACTAGGTGCATAGTAAGTGCTTGCTGAATGGATTTGAATGAGTCCTATATGAGGTCATAATAAGAAAGACTAGAATGGCTTATTCAGAGATGCTGTACTGTGCTTATTTCTTTATGTGGTTCCTGCTTTGTTTCTAATATTGCACTTGGTAAAGCTGTCATGGACAGTTGAATGCCTCATTGTTCCTGAATGATGTATGGGAGGGGTATGATGTTGAAAAAGAGACAAGGTCTGTTATCCTTGGAAATCAAAATACAGGTTTCCAATACAATTCTGTCTCACAAATGATAGGAACATTCATGTTCACAGTGATATATGCATTTGTTGTTGTTATTTAGTTGCTAAATTGTGTCCAACTCTGCAACCCCAAGGACTGCAGCAAGCCAGGCTCCTCTGTCCTCCACTATCTCCCAGACTTTGCTCAAATTCATGTCCATTGAGTTGGTGATGCTATCTAACCATCCCATCCTCTGCTGCTGCCTTCTCCTCCTGCCCTCAATCTTTGCCAGCATCAGGGTCTTTTCCAGTAAGTCAGCTCTTCGCATCAGGTGGCCAAAGTACTGGAGTATTCAGCTTCGGCATCAGTCATAGAAGATCTATAGTTGAGTGAACCAGTGAAGTTGTTCAGTTATGTCCAGCTCTTTGCGATTCCATGGACTGTAGGCTCCTCCATCCTCCTACCAGGCTCCTCCATCCATGGAATTTTCCAGGTAGGAGTACTGGAGTGGGTTGCCATTTCCTTATCCAGGGGATCTTCCTGACCCAGGGATTGAACCCAGGTCTCCTGCTTTGTAGGCAGATGCTTTACCATCTGAGCCACAAACATTTTAGTTAAGCAACTGACTTTGATTTGTCACAGTTTTGTTAAACAATCTGCTTTGATTTTCACTCCTTTTTTTTTTTTTGGACTGTCTGTTAGTTTCCTAGGGATACCATAACAAGCCACCACTAACTTGGTGACTTAAAACAACAAAAATGTATTCTCTCGAAGTTCTGGAGGCCAGAAGTCCAAAATCCACATGTTGGCAAGCTGCCTCCTCTGAAGGCTCTAGGGGAGGATGCTTCCCTGCCTCTTCCACCTCCCTTCCTTGGCATAGGGTGACATCACTCCTGCCTTGGCCTCCATCTGTACATGGCCATCTCTCCTCCCAGTGTCTTCTCCTCTTCTGTCTCTTCCAAAGACACTTGCCATTGACTTTAGGTAATTCCCCAGGTAATCCATGATGATCTCATCTTGTGATACTTAAATTATACCAGCAAAGACCGTTTTTCCAAATAAGGTCACATTCACAGGTTTCAGAAATTTGGGTGTGGACATAACTTGTTGGGGGGAGGTGCATAATTCAATCCACTATAGGCTAATTTAAATACATTTATAAATGCCATCTGGATGGAATTCTAGGAGGCTAAAAGATTATTTTGTAATTATAAATTACAAATAACATTTTGAAATGTTTGAAAGGGGTCTTATTTCCTAAAGTAAGGGGCTGTGACTAGATGAGTGTTCATTATTATTATTAAATGGAGATGCCACCTACTGGTGGCTAAGATCCATAACTGGTAGAGCTTGGAAGTAACAACACAAAATGCAGAGTAATATGTGATAGCACAGATAATACACTTAATTACGTGGTGTCTGTTAGCATTCTTGAAAATGTCAAATGGCTATTCAAATACATTGGATGTGTTGGGATCAGTAAGGACAATCGGCAAGTCTATTTTTCTCTTGGGCTTTGAAGCCCTAAGTTGAATAGGCAGGGTTAGAAGCCTTTCTCCTCTTGGAGCTGATGATATTTCATGCTCATTAAGAAAGAAGCAAGGAGAGGCAGATTCTTTTGGAATCACTGAGTATTAATTCAAAAGTCTACAAGAAAGGGGATAGGAAAAGTAGTGCATAGATATTATTACTATTGTGCCACGAAATCAATCAGTTTATCCAGTCCAGGGGTTGGCAAGCTAGGCTCTTAGGCCAAATCTAGTCCACTGCCTGTTTTTGTAACTAAAATTTTATTGGAACATTCATTATATGTTATTTATGGCTTTTTTTCCCGTCTTCTTCCAGTTTTATTTAGATATAGTTAACATACAGCACTAAATAAGTTTACGGTGTACAACATAATAATTTGACTTTTATACATTATGAAATGATTATCATAGCCAGAACATCCATCATCTCATATAGATACATTAAAGAAATTGAAAAAAATATTTTTCCTCAAGATGAGAATTCTTAGATTTACACTCTTAAAATAAAACTTTCATATATAATATAGAGCAGTTTTAATTACATTTATTATGTTGTACACTATCCAGTGGCTCAGTAGTAAGGAATCTGCCTGCAATGTAGGAGACACGAGGTCAATCCCTGGATCAGGAAGATGCCCTGGAGAAGGAAACGCAACTCACCTCAGTATTCTTGCCTGGGAAATCCCAAGGACAGAGGAGTCTGGTGGGCTACAGTCCATGGCGTTGCAAGTCAGACATGACTTAGCAACTGTTAGCAAGCCCAATTACCACAGGACAGGACAGTGAATCCGAGAGACGTGGTATTGAGGCAATGAATACATGGAAACCTTAAAAATTCATAGCATATATGTGACTATATGCTATTGCCCACCTCATGCAAATTCTAACCATCCTTTTAGATAATGGGAGGGGGAAAGTACACTTAACACACTAATAGCCACATATCATATGTGACTATTATGAAAGTACACTTAACATATTAATAGCCACAGTTCCCAAGTTGTGTTCCCATGCTGTATTAATTTGGGCTTCCTAGGTGGCACTAGGAGGAGGGAAGAGGGTTCAGAATGGGGAACACATGTATACCTGTGGTGGATTCATGTTGATATATGGCAAAACCAATACAATATTGTAAAGTTAAAAAATAACTAGTGGTAAACAACTCGCCTGCCAATGCGAGAGACATAAGAGATGCAGGTTCGATCCCTGAGTTGGGAAGATACCTGGAGGAGGGCATGGCAACTCACTCCGGTACGCTTGCCTAGAGAATCCCATGGACAGAGAAGCCTAGCAAGCTGAAGTCAATAGGGTCGCACAAAGCCCACTCCAGTACTCTTGCCTGGAAAATCCCATGGATGGAGGAGCCTGATAGGCTGCAGTCCATGGGGTCGCTAAGAGTCAGACATGACTGAGCTACTTCACTTTCACTTTTCACTTTCATGCATTGGAGAAGGAAATGGCAACCCACTCCAGTGTTCTTGCCTGGAGAATCCCAGGGACGGGGGAGCCTGATGGGCTGCCGTCTATGGGGTCGCACAGAGTCGGACACGACTGAAGCGACTTAGCAGCAAAGTGACTAAGAAGCAGCAGCAGCACTAGATGTTGTGTTGTTCTGTATGCATTGTTTAATGTAATTTTATTTCATATTCAAGGCGATACTCTGAACTGGCTGTTACTACTGACATTTTATAGATGAGGAAACTGAGGCATAGAGGACCAAGTAACTTGCCCCAGATCACAGAGCTGCTAAGTGACACAGGTGGGAATAAACTGTTCTGTTTGATTACTGAACTAGATTTCTCATTCATAAATTAAATGCAAACTTTTTGTATCTTCTAATTATCTAAATTAGCACAGAAAAGTTTTTTTTTTATTTTTTAACTTCACAATATTGTATCGGTTTTGCCATATATAAACATGAATCCGCCACAGGTATACACGTGTTCCCCATTCTGAACCCTCTTCCCTCCTCCCTCCCTGTACCATCCCTCTGGGTCGTCCCAGTGCACTAGCCCCAAGCATCCAGTATCATGCATCGAACCTGGACTGGTGACTCGTTTCATATATGATATTATACATGTTTCAATGCCATTCTACCAAATCATCCAACCCTCTCTCTCTCTCCCAGAGTCCAAAAGACTGTTCTATACATCAGTGTCTCTTTTGCTGTCTCGTATACAGGGTTATTGTTACCATCTTTCTAAATTCCATATATATGTTAGTATACTGTATTGGTGTTTTTCTTTCTGGCTTACTTCACTCTGTATAATAGGCTCCAGTTTCATCCACCTCATTAGAACTGATTCAAATGTATTCTTTTTAATGGCTGAGTAACACTCCATTGTGTATATGTACCACAGCTTTCTTATCCATTCATCTGCTGATGGACATCTAGGTTGCTTCCATGTCCTGGCTATTATAAACAGTGCTGCAATGAACACTGGTGTACACGTGTCTCTTTCAATTCTGGTTTCCTCGGTGTGTATGCCCAGCAGTGGGATTGCTGGGTCATAAGGCAGTTCAATTACAGTTTTTTAAGGAATCTCCACACTGTTCTCCATAGTGGCTGTACTAGTTTGCATTCCCACCAACAGTGTAAGAGGGTTCCCTTTTCTCCACACCCTGAAAAGTTTTATATACCAAGGATCATAAGAAATATAGTATATAATGACATATATTTGTTGTTGCTTTTTGAAAAATACAAAAGTGTTTTTTAAACCTATTGAAACATTCTAAAATAAACTTTACCTTTAGTTATTTAATATCTAGTATTCAGCTATTTAAACTATATTATATGCAGAGGGGCAGTGAATTCACTTGTGGAGTGCACCCTCTTCTCTTGGTGATAAACATGATTAAAGAGAGAGCTCATTCAAAAGCTACACATGGGATGGAACCTTGGCCAACCGGCTTCATATAATACTGTGGTTCTGTTGGTAAGACTGTCTTGGCAGTGAGGACAACTGTCTTAAGCCTTGTCATCTGGGGACCAACTTCTAAAGTCTCCGTACCTGACTCTCCTCACCTGGTTCCAACCAACCTATTAGTTATTCAGGGCTGGTGTACTGCACAGTATGGTGGGGGTTATACCATTCTCACTGTAGTCCACATGAATGGCAGCCCTAGGGTTCTGCAATACACAGCCTGGGAAGCTATATGTAGGTGGCTCTGAAAAGAATGGACAAGTCTTTCTGATACCTGCAGTTTGGGTGAAATTTATGTCGCTCGTAAAATAAATTGTCATCCAGTTGTCTGCACTGCTGTCTGTGAACCAGAATTAATGTGAGTCCACCTCTCAGACAGGTACATATTCTCTGCTCTCATACCACCAGAGTTTTGGATTTGGAAGACCATGAACCAGTCCCTGGAGTGCTGTAACACTGCTAAAGAACCAGATGCCATATTATGAGGTCTCTAGGCTTCCTTGCCATGACCATGATTAAACTACATGTCCTCCCATTTGTGGAAGATGTTTTGCTGTGCCACTTGGGAGAGGAGGACTAAATCTCCAGCTGTTAAGACGGCATCAGCTAAGAGGGCTCCCTTGTCCCCTTGGGACAGCTTCTGAGGGTCCATCTGGCTTCAGAATTCCTCGTAAGGTTGGCTGAAGCTCCTACCAGGACTGTGTCATAGCTCAACTTCTCCCACTGCCCAGTCCTGCTCTCTTCCTTTGCTCCCACAGGTGCTAATAAACAACCTGTATGCTCATCTCCATCTCAGAGTCTGCTTCCTGGGGAATCTAACCTGTGATACCACTCAAGCCTCAAAATTCGAGACCCCCAACCTTAGGGATTGGGAATTGTCATTATGGAAACAGCAATGGAGAACTCTCCACTTATTCATCCGACAGTTATTTATTGAGCACCTGCTATGAGCCAAGTCCTTCCTAGACATTAAGAACAGAGCAGTGAATAGGAAAAGTGTCTGCTTTCTGGAGAACTTTCTAGTGTGGGAGGCAGACAAAAACAAATAACAATTTAATACATTAGGCAGAGATGTGCACTTGAAGAAAAATAGAGCAGGGTGAAAGGTTGGAGTTTTGGGGTGGAAGGAACTGCCTTAGGATGGTTCAGAGAAGGCCTTTCTGATGTGCTGACATAAAGCAGAGACCCAAAGGAAGTCAGCAGTGCAAAGAATTGGGAGATGAGCACTCTCAGCAGAGTCACCTAAAAAGCAAAGGCCCAAGGTGGGAATGAGTGCTGGGTTTGAGAAACAGCAGGAAGACCAGGATGGCAGAGTGGAGTGAGCAAGGTGACAAGTAGTAAGCTGGAGAGATCAGAGGCCCAGAAGGGTGTCTGAGCACAAGGGGAAGCCTTAAAAGGTTTTAAGCAGAAAAGCAACAGAATATGACTTATGTTTTAAGAAGATCACTCTGACTGTAGTCAGGGGAAGAGTGGAAGCTGGGGACTAGTGAAGAGGCCCTGCAATAATTTAGGAGCGGGATGATGTTGACTTAGACAAGTGTGAGGGTGGTAAGAAGTAGCTGGATCTGGGGGTGTACTTTGAAGGTGGAACTTTAAGACTTGCTGATTGTTATGGACTGAATGGTTCTGTCCCCCTCACAACAAGGTTCATATGTTGAAGCCCTAATCCCCACCACCCAGTGTGATGGTATTAGAAGGTGGTGCCTTTGAGAGGTAATTAGATTTAGATGAGGTTATGAGAGTACAGCCTCCATGATAGGATCAGTATCCTTAAAAGAACTTCCTCTCACCACCCTGTAAGAAAGCCGCAAGAACTGAGCCTCCAGCAAGCCTGGAAGAGGGTTATCACCCTAACCAACCAGGCTGGTACTCCGATCTTTTATTTCCCTCCTCCAGATTGTGAAAAAGAAATTTCTGTTGTTTAAGCCACCCACTCTGTGGTATGCTGTTACTAGAGGGAGAGCTAAGACACTGATGTGTCAGATGAGGGGCTAGGGGTGGGAAGAGAATCAAGGTGGCTCACTGACATCTTGGCCTGAGTACATGGATGAATGGTGGTGTCTTTACTGAAATACACATTCTCCCCATTTGTAGACTTCTAGAATCTTTTGTGCACAAGTCAGAGGGCCCATATGGCGATTTGTATTTGCAGGAAAATCCTTCACTGCATGTCTGAGAAGACGTATGATGAAGAAACTAGAGGAGATAGCCTTTAAATTAAAACAAATATGCACTTATTGTCTTAAAAGAAATATTCCTTGTGGGAAAGAGAGAGTGAGTGAGAGAGGCTGCAGTCAGAGGCATTCTGCTTTTATTATCACCAGGAGAACTGTCATCTCACTTGTAGAACAGAATGTGCTGTGTTAGTCGCTCAGTCGTGTCCGTGTTTTGAATGATTAGGTTTTTTTTTTTAAGTTTTATTTTATTTTTAAACTTTACATAATTGTATTAGTTTTGCCAAATATCAAAATGAATCTGCCACAGGTATACATGTGTTCCCCATCCTGAACCCTCCTCCCTCCTCCCTCCCCATACCATCCCTCTGGGTCGTCCCAGTGCACTAGCCCCAAGCATCCAGTATCGTGCATCGAACCTGGACTGGCATCTCATTTCATACATGATATTTTACATGTTTCAATGCCATTCTCCCAAATCTTCCCACCCTCTCCCTCTCCCACAGAATCCATAAGACTGTTCTATACATCAGTGTCGCTTTTGCTGTCTCGTATACAGGGTTATTGTTACCATTTTTCTAAATTCCATATATATGCATTAGTATACTGTATTGGTGTTTTTCTTTCTGGCTTACTTCACTCTGTATAATAGGCTCCAGTTTCATCCACCTCATTAGGACTGATTCAAATTTATTCTTTTTAATGGCTGAGTAATACTCCATTGTGTATATGTACCACTGCTTTCTTATCCATTCATCTGCTGATGGGCATCTAGGTTGCTTCCATGTCCTGGCTATTATAAACAGTGCTGCGATGAACCTTGGGGTACACGTGTCTCTTTCTCTTCTGGTTTCCTCAGTGTGTATGCCCAGCAGTGGGATTGCCGGATCATAAGGCAGTTCTATTTCCAGTTTTTTAAGGAATCTCCACACTGTTCTCCATAGTGGCTGTACTAGTTTGCATTCTCACCAACAGTGTAAGAGGGTTCCCTTTTCTCCACACCCTCTCCAGCATTTATTACTTGTAGACTTTTGGATCGCAGCCATTCTGACTGGTGTGAAATGGTACCTCATAGTGGTTTTGATTTGCATTTCTCTGATAATGAGTGATGTTGAGCATCTTTTCATGTGTTTGTTAGCCATCTGTATGTCTTCTTTGGAGAAATGTCTATTTAGTTCTTTGGCCCATTTTTTGATTGGGTCGTTTATTTTTCTGGAGTTGAGCTGTAGGAGTTGCTTGTATATTTTTGAGATTAGTTGTTTGTCAGTTGCTTCATTTGCTATTATTTTCTCCCATTCTGAAGGCTGTCTTTTCAACTTGCTAATAGTTTCCTTTGATGTGCAGAAGCTTTTAAGGTTAATTAGGTCCCATTTGTTTATTTTTGCTTTTATTTCCAATATTCTGGGAGGTGGGTCATAGAGGATCCTGCTGTGATGTATGTCGGAGAGTGTTTTGCCTATGTTCTCCTCTAGGAGTTTTATAGTTTCTGGTCTTATGTTGAGATCTTTAATCCATTTTGAGTTTATTTTTGTGTATGGTGTTAGAAAGTGGTCTAGTTTCATTCTTTTACAAGTGGTTGACCAGATTTCCCAGCACCACTTGTTAAAGAGATTGTCTTTAATCCATTGTATATTCTTGCCTCCTTTGTCAAAGATAAGGTGTCCATATGTGCGTGGATTTATCTCTGGGCTTTCTATTTTGTTCCATTGATCTATATTTCTGTCTTTGCGCCAGTACCATACTGTCTTGATGACTGTGGCTTTGTAGTAGAGCCTGAAGTCAGGTAGGTTGATTCCTCCAGTTCCATTCTTCTTTCTCAAGATTGCTTTGGCTATTCGAGGTTTTTTGTATTTCCATACAAATTGTGAAATTATTTGTTCTAGCTCCGTGAAGAATACTGTTGGTAGCTTGATAGGGATTGCATTGAATCTATAAATTGCTTTGGGTAGTCTACTCATTTTCACTATATTGATTCTTACAATCCATGAACATGGTATATTTCTCCATCTATTAGTGTCCTCTTTGATTTCTTTCACCAGTGTTTTATAGTTTTCTATATATAGGTCTTTAGTTTCTTTAGGTAGATATATTCCTAAGTATTTTATTCTTTCCGTTGCAATGGTGAATGGAATTGTTTCCTTAATTTCTCTTTCTGTTTTCTCATTATTAGTGTATAGGAATGCAAGGGATTTCTGTGTGTTGATTTTATATCCTGCAACTTTACTATAGTCATTGATTAGTTCTAGTAATTTTCTGGTGGTGTCTTTAGGGTTTTCTATGTAGAGGATCATGTCATCTGCAAATAGTGAGAGTTTTACTTCTTCTTTTCCAATTTGGATTCCTTTTATTTCTTTTTCTACTCTGATTGCTGTGGCCAAAACTTCCAAAACTATGTTGAATAGTAATGGTGAAAGTGGGCACCCTTGTCTTGTTCCTGACTTTAGAGGAAATGCTTTCAATTTTTCACCACTGAGGAAATGTTTGCTGTGGGTTTGTCATATATAGCTTTTATTATGTTGAGGTATGTTCCTTCTATTCCTGCTTTCTGGACGTGTCCGACTTTTTGTGACCCCAAGGACTGCAGCCCGCCAGGCTCCTCTGTCCATGGGGATTCTCCAGACAAGAACGCTGGAGCGGGTTTCCATCCCCTCCTCCAGGGGATCTTCTCAACCCAGGGATCGAACCCAGGTCTCCCACATTGCAGGTGGATTCTTTACTGACCGAGCCACCAGGGAAGCCCCGAACAGAATTAGGTATGATAAATAAGGTTCGGCTTCCCTGGTGGCTCTTGAGAGTCCCGTGGACTGCAAGGAGATCAAACCAGTCAATCCTAAAGGAAATCAGTCCTGAATATTCATTGGAAGGACTGATGCTGAAGCTGAAACGTCAATACTTGGTCCACCTAATGTGAAGAACTGACTCACTGGAAAAGACCCTGATGCTGGGAAAGATTGAGGGCGAGAGGAGAAGGGGATGACAGAGGATGAGATGGTTGGATGGCATCACTGACTCGATGGACCAGGAGTCTGAGTAAACTCTGCAAGTTGGTGATAAACAGTGAAGCCTGGTGTGCTGCAGTCCATGGGGTCACAAAGAGTCGGACATGACTGAGCAACTGAACGGAACTGAACTGAAATAAGCTTCAAAGCCAGAGTACTGCAAATGCAGTTTGGGGTCTCTGGTCAGTTTTGCTGGCATTTATTGATATAATTATAGTTTTCTTAACTTTATGCAATAAATTTTACTTCAGTGAATGTTTAGGACAGTGTTTGGCAAAAACTGATCTCATAATTTTTATAAATTCAAATGTAACTCAGTGTACCATGGGCAGAGAATTGTCCTTGATGTCTTAACCAACTGCTAACCAGAACTCTGCCTCTGTTTGTATTCACTTTTACTTCGATTGGACATCTCCTAAAATCCCAAGAAGGAAATATTTCTAAGCTATAAAGAACTTGGGAACTTGTTTTTCAAAAGTACATTTCTTTTTTTTTTCTTTTTCTTTTTACCAGTCAAGGAATTTTGAGAAATGTACCACTTGCCTAAGGGCAGATAATTTAAGATCTCTCTTGTGATGGCTTCAAATAAGTCAGTGATTGGAAAGCTGATGCATGAATTTAAGACATTATTATTCTACACTGATGCTTCAGAGGAGGAAACTAGTTAAGGGAATATTTTCCTCCCTAACATTTTATCCCTGCTGAAATAAGTCAAAATACCCAACGTTCTTTGTATTCAGAGGTGACACTGGTACCAGCACAACTGTCAGCTGCTGTCAATCCCAGGCTATTGGAAGCAATGTCATGGTACTTTAACTTGCTTTTCACTTTGCTCAGCATGTCTTTGAAGCATCGCCTCTACTCGTCTCTTCCACAGCTCACTGTTCAGCCAAATTGCACTATTTCAGCAGGAACTCGGCGAAATACTTTAAAGCTAGTGGACCAGCCTCCTTCTTGTTGAGGTTTTAAGTCTGTTTTTCAAAGAGAGATCCTCAGACAGGCACCAGCCACAATGCCTGGGGAGCTTGTTACGTTGCCTATTCCTGTACCTTATCTCTCAAAGGATTGGATTCAAAAACTGGGAATGGGAGAGCAGATAACCAGCATGTTAAGCAAACGCCCCTGGTGACGTCTATGCACTGATGGTTAGGACCTCTGATACAGTCACCAATTATGTTTTGGTTGAGCCTCATGTATTCCTTTACACACTGGGCTGGGACATCAACAGTCTGTAGAAGCCTATTTCCAGAAATACATCTGGACATCTTCACAAAAGGCAGGTCAATTCATATGACTCAAAGCTTTGCAGAAAACCCCCATCCCTTAAATATTTAATGGCTTATATTTTGAAAATGTCCCATGTGCAATCAAGTATATGTCTTTCTAAATGGCTAAATAGATCTGGAACAAAGAAAACAAGCCAAATCCAAAACAGTAACTCTGATATGTTACTGATTTACATATCAGTTACTCTCATTGAATAGTAAGAGTAGAATTATGACCTTTGGTGGGAATGGAAGAATGCCTCACCTTGGCTGATACATAGGCAAGAACTCTTTCAGGTATTCATTAAGAAAATGAAAATAATTACAGTATCTTGGGCTTCCTTCCAGACAGGTATCTTCCTCGCCCTGCTCAGGGCAGTCTGCACTTCTGCTCTGGTGACCCAGATGCAGCTCCCTAGGCTCAGAACTTCCTTTCCATCTGTATTGTTTCTGCAACCACTGAGAACATTTCTGCCCATTTTTTAAAAAAGAACTTTTGATTGTGAAATAATTACAGATTTGTTGGAAATTAAAAAAAAAAGAAGTATAGGGAGCTTTAATATGCCCTGATGAACCCAGCTTCCCCACGGGTAATATCTTGCACAACTGTAGTACAGCATCAAAGCCAGGAAGCTGATACTGGTGGCTGGTATGATCTACGGAGCTTCTTCAAATTTGACCAGTTCTACCCACACTGTGTGTGCTGTGTGTGTGTGTGTGTGTGTAGATCTATGCAAATTTATCATACATGTAGATTAGCATAACTACTTCTGACACTAAGCTACATAACTCTTCCATCACCCAAGGCTCCCTTGTACTACTACTTCACAGCCACAGCCAGCCTCCTCTCCCACCATCTCTGTGTGTGTACGTGCTCAGTCACTCATTGGTGTCAGACTCTTTGCGACCTCATGGACTGTAGCCTGCCAGGCTCTTCTGTCTGTGGAAATGTCCAGGCAAGAATACTGGAGTGGGTTGCCATTTCCTCCTCCAGGGGATCTGTCCGATCCATGGATTGAAAGCACATCTCTTGGGTCTCCTGCATTGGTAGGCAGATTCTTTACCACTGTGCCACCTGGGAAGTCCACTACGTCTCTAACCCTGAGCAATAGCTAATCTGTTCTCCATCTCTATAACTCCATACAATTATTTTTAATAGCATTTTAATAGCCTTGGAGCAACTTCCAACCATGCTGAGCTTCCTGCCTAAACTGTCCAAGTTGTCTCCCAAGGCACCAATGACTGTTTTTGTTCATGCCCTCGTTATAAACTTGCATACATTTTTAGTGGTCTGACTATAAATATAATATTCCTAAAAGCATTATTTTGAATGTATAATTTTGCTGAATGTGTGGTTTTTCAGCAACGTTTATTATGGGAGAGCAGAAATATTCGTATAATGACTCCAACATAATTGAGTTTATTTTTTACCAAAAGAAGAGTTCAAGGAAGATCTTCTGTTCTGTGAGCATTTCTCCTTCAACTGGCAATCAAGTACCTACACTCTTTTCATCTTCTGACTCTGTCACTTTGATGGTTAATTTTATGTGTCAGCTGCACTGGGTCGAGGGTGCCCAGAGGTTTGGTTAAACATTATCTCTGGGTGTATCTGTGAGGGAGTTTCTGGATGAGATATTTGAATCAGTACATTGAGAAAAGCAGATTGTCATCCCTAATGTGGTCAGGCCTTATCGATTCCATTAAAGTCCTAAACAAAATAAAAGGCTGATTACAAAAGAATTCTTTCTCTCTCCCTCTCTCTATATATATCCTATAAGTTCTGTTTCTCTATCAAACCCTGCCTAACATAGCTACCCTTGGGGGCCACGCACAGCAGCAGCTGTACCTCTCTAGAGGATGGGTACACAGAGAATGGGGCAAGCACAGCTACTTCTTTGAGATTTGACTAGAAAAGGCCTGATTGTTTCACTTACACCCCATTGAATGCGTGAACTCAGTCATGTGGCCACACTAAATCACAACAGGGGTTGAGGAAAGTTGTCTAGTTCAAAGGACATCTCTCTACTAACTTCTAAAAATTGAGGTTTCCTTAGGAGCAAACACCAGGAGAAGAAATGGCTTTGGGGCAGGCAAAAATAATGTCTGAAATAAGGATGAATGCAAAGATGATGCTATAAAAATGTTCACCACAGAATTGTTTATAACAGTGAAAATATTTTAACAATCTAAATAACCTGTAATAGGAGATTGGTTAAATACATTATAATGAATTCATAACATTATAAAATACGACATTTAAAATGGTATTTCAGAAGAAAACATGCTTTAGAATGACATGGAAAATGTTATAATGCATTGTTAAAGTATGAAAGGCAGGTAATGAAACATATACAATATATTTCCTCTTTTGTAAAACAACAACAGAAGTAGCAGATATGGGCACAGAAGAGAGACTGGATGAGTATATACAACAATTTTAATAGAAACGGTTATCTTTCTCTGGAAAACTATAGGTGATTTTTATTTTCTTCTCTTTTTTAAAATCTGAATTTTCTAATTTGGGGGGTATATACCAAAAATGTATTACACTTGAAATGGAAATAATAAAAAGTTAGTTAAAATGAAGATCATGAGTATAGATGACCATTACACTGGTGCCCTGGTTTGAATCCTCACTCTATCACTTACTAGTTATATGACCTTAGATGAGTCATTAACCTTTCTAAGTATTGATTTCCTCATCCACAAAATGAGAAGAGTGGTAATAAAAATACTGACCTCATTGTCTTGTTATGAGGCTTAAATAAAATATTGTTCTTATAGTTCAGTACCAGGCCCACAGTAAGTGCTCAAAAAGCTTAACTATTGTTACCATGATCATTATTAATAGTAATAGTACAGTGTCTTAGGGCAACTCAAAGTCATAGGGTTGGAAGGCACATGGAAGTCATTGATGGGTCTTTCCGTTCCTGGGCCAAATATCAATCTTCATAAATAAATTCTTGCTTCCCTCAAATCTACATTGCTTTTCATTCACCTCAGTTTGGTATTATTCTGTTCATAAACTTTCAAACATGTTCTTTGTTATCATTACTATTCAGCCTAAACTCCATCTAATTTTTCAAAATCACAAATTACAATATTATTTCCTTTTAGCAAAAGATTACACCATCAATCAATCATCATTACACATCATTTCTAAAGAATTTGGCTCTTAAGTGACTTCTAAGCAATTAGGATGACAACATTCTTTTTTCTTTCTTTTCTCTGTTGTTATCCAAGTGGTGGTAGGGGCAGAAAATGAAAGTCTCTCAGTCTTGTCCAACTTTTTGCAATCCCCTGGACTATACAGTCCATGGCATTCTCCAAGCCAGAATACTGGAGTGGGTAGCCTTTACGTTCTCCAGGGGATCTTCCCAATCCATGGATCAAACCCAGGTCTCCTGCATTACAGGCGGATTTTTTACCAGCTGAGCCACAAGGGACAGAGAAGGCAATGGCACCCCACTCCAGTACTCTTGCCTGGAAAATCCATGGACAGAGGAGCCTGGCAGACTGCAGTCCATGGGGTCGCTAAGAGTGGGGAATGACTGAGCGACTTCCCTTTCACTTTTCACTTTCATGCATTGGAGAAGGAAACGGCAACCCACTCCAGTGTTTTTGCCTGGAGAATCCCAGGGACGGTGAAGCCTGGTGGGCTGTCGTCTCTGGGGTCGCACAGAGTCAGACACGACTGAAGCGACTTAGCAGCAGCAGCAGAGCCACAAGCGAAGCCCATGACAACATTATACAGAACTTATTTCTCTTACCACCACACACACACATACTGATATCTGTCCCCATTCCCAGAGTTTCTTTTACGCACAAGCAACTCTTCTGGCTCTCTCCAGCACTTCACTAACTCTTCCCCCTCCCCTAGCTAGAACTTCCTTCTCTTTCTCTTTGGGGAGACTGCCCTGGGCCAGCACTCACTACGGTTACTACTACGGCTGCCATTAAGTCACTTCAGTCGTGTCCGACTCTGTGTGACCCCATAGATGGCAGCCCACCAGGCTCCCCCGTCCCTGGGATTCTCCAGGCAAGAACACTGGAGTGGGTTGCCATTTCCTTCTCCAATGCATGAAAGTGAAAAGTCAAAGGGAAGTCGCTCAGTTGTGTCTGACTCTTTGCAATGCTATGGACTGCAGCCTACCGGTCTCCTCCATCTGGTTAATACTGGATACTGCAGGGGAATCCCATTTGTGTTTGTGTGGGGGTTAGTAGCTCGTCTGGTCCAACTCTTTGCGACCCCATGGACTCTCGTAGCCTGCAAGGCTTCTCTGTCCATGGAATCCCCCAGGCAAGAATACTGGAGTGGGTAGCCATTCCCTTCTCCAGTGGATCTTTCCAACCCAGGGACCGAATCCATGTCCTTTGCATTGTAGGTGGATTCTTTATGATCAGAGTCACCAGAGAAGCCCATTTGGCACGTCTTTAACCTAGACTTTATCAGTGATAGAGAAAATATTTTATCTCCCTTCTGCTTTATCCTTTGTCTTATTTCCTAATTAGTACAAAACCTGGATGGGGAAATAAAACACATACATACAGTTTCTTGATAATATCAAAGGATAATGGTGGGTTTTTGTTGTTGTTTTGCAGGGGGGAGGGTTGATGTGTGTGTTTTGTTTTTACTAAAGCTATAGTAGGAAGCAGGCAGGAAGACAGGTATACTAAAGCATCTAGAGAAGTAAAACTATCTGACTAGGAAAGGAAAGACTAGGTTAGTGGTCAATGTGGATTCAGTTTGCATTTTTAGGACACGTTAGTGCTTCTCAAACTTTAATAGTGCAAAAGAATTACCTGGGAATGTTGTTGAAATTAACAATTATTTTGCTTAATCTAATATTTACAATGTGCCTACAATTTTGAAAGCATACATCTATCTGCATAGCATGTCATATTTGCTCACCTGCCCCCACCTCTGAATATCTCTCATTCTCATTATCAGCAGGCTTATGCTGTTTAACAAGCCACGCCAAAATGCATTGGCTTAAAACAACCACCATTAACATGCTAACAGTTCCCTGGCGTCGGCCCCACTGGGTGATTCCCTCGCTGGTGTTGACTGAGCTTGCTCTTGATCTATGGCCAGCTGCAGGGAGCTAGACTGCTGTTCCCCTGGCAGTGCTGACTGTTGACTTGGGCAAAGGAGAGTACTGGACCACGTGTTTCTCATCACCATCCAACTGGCTAAAGCAGGATTATTCACGTGGCAGCAGGGTGGATCAGCCTACACATATCAGCTCTTCTCACGTCTCTACCTCCGGTACTCTTGCCTGGAAAATCCCATGGACAGAGGAGCCCGGTAGGCTGCAGTCCATGGGTCACTAAGAGTCAGACACGACTGAGCGGCTTCACTTTCACTTTTCATTTTCGTGCATTGGAGAAGGAACTGGCAACCCACTCCAATGCTCTTGCCTGGAGAATCCTAGAGACAGGGAGCCTGGTGGGCTGTTGTCTATGGGGTCACAGAGTTGGACACGACTGAAGCGACTTAGCAGCAGCAGCAGCAGCAGCAAGTCTCTACCTGAATCACATTTGCTGCCATCCATCCCACTGGTCAAAAAGAGCTGCATGACCAAGTCCAGTGTCAGTGTGGGATACAATTACGTAAGTTGTGGATGTTGGATGGGGAAGCATTTGTGGTTCCTTTTGCAATCCAACTGCTGAAGTTCGAGTTGGCCTTTAAGGTCCACTTCCCTACCAAAGTCCCATCAGGCTTATTTTTATCTCCATACTATTACTCTTCTACTGCCCTCCTCCTGGAACACTCCTTCTACCTATCACTGGACAGAGACCTGGTCCACTTTCAAAAAGTATGTCCTACTTAAGCTTGTTGTCTAAGTTGGATGGGATCTTGAATTACACAGCACAGCTCATTCAGACATTCAGACTCATTGTTACTTATACACAGGTTGTATATATTAGATCAGATATTTCTAAAGGATTTTGATTATGGCTCGCTCATCTTTGCATTCCTGTGACATTCAGCAAATAATTTAAATTTGAAGTCCATTCATGTCACTGGGAATGGAAAAATTTCATTCTTTTTTATGGCTGAGTTATGAGGTAATATCAAAAGGCTTTTTTAGTTCCTCTTCACTTTCTGCCATAAGGGTGGTATCATCTGGATATCTGAGGTTATTCTTATTTTCTCCCAGCAATCTTGATTCCAGCTTGTGCTTCTTCCAGCCCAGCATTTCTCATGATGTACATTGCATATAAATTAAATAAGTAGGGTGACAATATACAGCCTTGATGTACTCCTTTTCCTATTTGGAACCAGTCTGTTGTTCCATGTCCAGTTCTAACTGTTGCTTCCCGACCTGCATATAAGTTTCTCAAGAGGCAGGTCAGGTGGCCTGGTATTCCATCTCTTGAAGAATTTTCCACAGTTTATTGTATCCACACAGTCAAAGGCTTTGGCATAGTCAATAAAGCAGAAACAGATGTTTTTCTGGAACTCTCTTGCTTTTTCCATGATCCAGCGGATGTTGGCAATTTGATCTCTGGTTCCTCTGCCTTTTCTAAAACCAGCTGGAACATCTGGAAGTTCACGGTTCACATATTGCTGAAGCCTGGCTTGGAGAATTTTGAACATTACTTTACTAGTGTGTGAGATAAGTGCAATTGTGTGGTAGTTTGAGCATTCTTTGGCATTGCCTTTCTTAGGGATTGGAATGAAAACTGACCTTTTCCAGTCCTGTGGCCACTGCTGAGTTTTCCAAATTTGCTGGCATATTGAGTGCAGCACTTTCACAGCATCATCTTTCAGGATTTGAAATAGCTCAACCGGAATTCCATCACCTCCACTAGCTTTGTTCGTAGTGATGCTTTCTAAGGCCCACTTGACTTCACATTCCAGGATGTCTGGCTCTAGGTGAGTGATCACACCATTGTGATTATCTGGGTCATGAAGATCTTTTTTGTACAGTTCTTCTATGTATTCTTGCCACATCTTCTTAATATCTTCTGCTTCTGTTAGATCCATACCATTTCTGTCCTTTATTGAGCTCATCTTTGCATGAAATGTTCCCTTGGTATCTGTAATTTTCTTGAAGGATCTCTAGTCTTCCTCATTCTGTTGTTTTCCTCTATTTCCTTGCATTGATCATGCTGCATAAGATCATGGCATCTGGTCGCATCACTTCATGGGAAATAGATGGGGAAACAGTGGAAACAGTGTCAGACTTTATTTCTGGGGCTCCAAAATCACTGCAGATGGTGATTGCAGCCAGGAAATTAAAAGACGCTTACTCCTTGGAAGGAAAATTATGACCAACCTAGATAGCATATTGAAAAGAAGAGATATTACTTTGCCAACAAAGGTCCATCTAGTCAAGGCTATGGTTTTTCCAGTGGTCATGTATGGATGTGAGAGTTGGACTGTGAAGAAAGCTGAGTGCTGAAGAATTGATGCTTTTGAATTGTGGTGTTGGAGAAGACTCTTGAGAGTCCCTTGGACTGCAAGGAGATGCAACCAGTCCATCCTAAAGGAGATCAGCCCTGGGTGTTCATTGGAAGGACTGATGCTGAAGCTGAAACTCCAATACTTCGACCACCTCATATGAAGAGTTGACACTGGAAAAGACCCTGATGCTGGGAGGGATTGGGGGCAGGAGGAGAAGGGGACGACAGAGGATGAGATGGCTGGATGGCATCACCGACTCGATGCACATGAGTTTGGGTGAACTCCGGGAGTTGGTGATGGACAGGGAGGCCTGGCGTGCTGCGATTCATGGGGTCGCAAAGAGTCAGACACGACTGAGCAACTGAACTGAACTGATGAGGTAATATTCCATTGTGTATATATATGGAGAGAGAGAGAGAGAGAGAGAGAGAGAGAGCACATCTTCTTTATCCATTAATCTGTTGATGGACACTTAAGTTGCTTCCATATCTTGGCAATTGTAAATAATGCTGCTATGAATATTAAGGTGCATGTATCTTTCTATTAGTGTTTCTTTAAAAAAAAAATACACCTAGGAGTGGATTTGCTGGGTTATCCAGTAGTTCTGGCTTCCCTGGTGGCTCAGACAGTAAAGAATCTGCCTGCAATGTGGGAGACCTAGGTTTGATCACTGGGTTGGGAAGATCCCTGAAGAAGAGAATGGCTACCCACTCCAGTATTCTTGCCTGGAGAATTTCATGGACAGAGGAGTCTGGTGGGCTACAGTCCCTGGGGTTGCAAAAAGTCAGACATGATTGAGTGACTCACACACACACACACACACACACACACACACACACACAGTAGTTCTACTTTTAGTTTTTTTTGAGAAACTTCCATAGCATTTTCCCCATAGTGACTGCATCAATTTACATGCCTACCAACAATGCAGGAAGGTTCCCTTCTCTGAACATCCTTGTCATTATTTATTATTTGTGTTCTTTTTGACAATAGCCATCCTGACAATTGTTAGATGGTATGGCATGGTGGCATTGATTTGCCTTTCTCTAATGATTAGTGATGTTGAACATCTTTTCATGCACTTATTGGCCATCTGCATTAAAAGTAGGTATTCTTACTGCTTCCTTTTACACATTCAGTTCAGTTCTGTTCAGTTCAGTTCAGTTCAGTTCAGTCGTTCAGTCATGTCTGACTCTTTGCGACCCCATGAATTTTAGCATGCCAGGCCTCCCTGTCCATCACAAACTCCCGGAGTTCACTCAGACTCACATCCATCAAGTCAGTGATGCCATCCAGCAATCTCATCCTCTGTCGTCCCCTTCTCCTCTTGCCCCCAATCCCTCCCAGCATCAGAGTCTTTTCCAATGAGTCAACTCTTCGCATGAGGTGGCCAAAGTACTGGAGTTTCAGCTTTAGCATCATTCCTTCCAAAGAAATCCCAGGGCTGATCTCCTTCAGAATGGACTGGTTGGATCTCCTTGCAGTCCAAGGGACTCTCAAGAGTCTTCTCTAACACCACAGTTCAAAAGCATCAATTCTTCGGCGCTCAGCCTTCTTCACAGTCCAACTCTCACATCCATACATGACCACTGGAAAAACCATAGCCTTGACTAGAGAGACCTTTGTTGGTAAAGTAATGTCTCTGCTTTTGAATATGCTATCTAGGTTGGTCATAACTTTTCTTCCAGGGAGTAAGCGTCTTTTAATTTCATGGCTTCAGTAACCATCTGCAGTGATTTTGGAGCCCCAAAAAATAGGAAAATAAAAAACAGAGAAGTAAAGTAACTTGATCACAGAGCCAGGAAGCCTAAGATCAGGATTTGAATCCATATCTCTTGAACTCAAGAGCCTAGCCTTTTAATTTGGAGAAGGAAATGGCAACCCACTCCAGTACTCTTGCCTAGAGAATTCTATGGTCAGAGGAGTCTGGTAGGCTACTATCCATGGGGTCGCACAGAGTCGGACATGACTGAAGCGACTTAGCAGCAACTGCAGCAGCCTTTTCAATTAGTTTCCTAATGGAATGAAAATAAATGGTGTTGAATATTCCATATGCAGGTAATTAGGAACTGAACAAAGAGTATATTTGTCCACTTTGGAATGCAAGTCACGCTTTTTAGGGCTTCTCATAGAGATGAGCTCAGAGGTTTGATTCAGATCAGTAGGTTCACAAGATATTCTCACTTCTCTGTACAAAGTTTTCAGACTCTGGAAAACTGAATCATTGATAAAATGATTCCAGCTTCACAAAAAGCTGAAAAAAAGCTAGAATGCTAACTCATTAGTGTCTAGGGAGATAGAGAAGTTACAACCACACCAGCACAGGTGTCAGATGGGTAGCATGGTCTTTTATCAACAGGGAAACCAAGATGAAAAGGTTGCAGAGTGTATTTACTTCCTTCCTTCCTTCTGAAGAAGATTTGAGTCCATTGCAAAGGGAGTGGTTATTTTAAAGCAATACAGTCACTGATGAGGCATGGTGAGTCATTCTTGATGAAAAGGCTAAATCTGCCAAGCTGACAGAAAGACTCATATTGAGTCATTAGTACTCCATCTCTTTTGAGCAGTACTGGGGAAATTCTTCTTTGTCAACAACCACACTTTCAATATTCCATAAGGACATCAGTATTGATTGGGCTCCCCTTTCTTGGTTTGGGATTGTGAAGTCTGCTCTATTCTGATTCTTCTAACTCTGATTACTCCCTCCCCAGCATCACAGTAGCAATTTGGGCAGCTGTCACCAGGAGATGACAATGCCTCAGACTTAGTTACACAGGGATGGGGTAATTGGTCAATCTTCCAGGAGGTATGAATAACTCAGGGAGGATAATGTTACCAGGTAAAGTGAATGATGTTTTAAAAACACTGTTTTTCTTCACATGTGAAAAATGTGACAACTGAGATTGTGAAAGAAATAAATCCAAACACCTAGTGTAGTAGGATTGAGTGCTGGCAGTGGACATGGCTCTAGGTATTTAACTGTGAAGGGACTTAATGTAGGGAATAAGGTGTTTACAAAATCATTGAGGGGTCAAGGGATATGGACTCTAGACTGGGCCTCTGGAAATGCATTCTAGAATACTACAGAACTGACCTACCAGGGGAACTACCACCTCTGTGGCTACTGCTAAGGCTGCTTATGTCAAGAACCCAGAGCTGAGACTGTGTTCCTGGTATCAGGAGGCCATACCACCTCTGGATCCCAGGACAAAAAATTCCATGTCTCTACTGCCTTGTTTGCCAGTGACAATTAACAGTCAGAAAAAAAGCAGGAAATGTCTTCCACCTTCTAAGTCTCATGGAAGTACATCTAATTAGCTAAACTTAATTTGTTTCTATAATGCTAGTTGGGAGTCCAGAGAATGTAGTTTGTAATTGTCCAGTTTTTAGTAAGGGGGCTTCCCTGGTGGCTCAGACAGTAAAGAATCTGCCTGCAATGCAGGAGACTTGGGTTGGGAAGATACAGTGGAGAAATGAATGGCAACCCACTCCAGTATTCTTGCCTGGAGAATTCCATGGACAGAGGAGCCTGGCGTGCTACAGTCCATGAGGTTACAAAGAACTGGACAATGCTGAGCGACGAACACTTTCACTTCTAGTAAGACCAATGAGAAGTAGGCTGAGCGAGACAGTCCACACTCTCCACACTCAGGGTCAAGTGACACACTCACTGCCATGGCCACAAATGGCTGCAACAGCAGAAACCAAGGTCTCCCACTTGCTGAGTGCTCCATCAGTGCAAGTACTGGGCTGAGTTCTTTACACCTGTCATTCCTTCCCTGCACTATTATTAGGATCCTTTCATAGAGGAGAGAGCTGGGGTCTTTCTAGACAGACAGGTAAATTGCACAAGTTTATGCTGGTGCTGACTTCCCTATAGCTCAAATGGTAAAGAATCTGCCTGCAATGCAGGAGAGCAGGGTTCGATTCCTGGGTAGGGAAGATCCTCTGGAGACGGGAACAGCAATCCACTCTAGTTATTCTTTCCTGTAGAATCCAATGGACAGAGAAGCCTGGTGGACTACAGTCCATGGGGTCACAAAGAGTCGGACACAACTGAGTGACTAACACACACATGCTGGAGGAAGAGGAGGAGCCAGCCTCTGAGTTCCATCTGCCTGATTCCAGAGGCTACTTTCTCACTGCTACTTGACCACCAGCCACCCAGTTCTTTATCACTGCTCCCCCACCCACCATCACTCTGAGCCAAGGGCCTCTGAGCGAAGGGCCTCTTCACTCTCTGTTAAATGCAGCAAGCCTCAGGCTCTGGGCCAGTTCACAGACTCCTGAGAAGTCTCCCACAGCTTTCTTCTTGGTCCCTGCTTTTGAAGTTATTGCAATAATCTCAGTTTTCCTGCTTGGAAGAAGCTTTCTCTACCCACCTCTCCTCCTTCTGGAGAAAGAATTGCTTTACTCATCCCAAGGAAGGTCTTCATTTCCCTTCTGCTACATCCACATCTACTTTTATTTCATCTCTCTCCATCTGAAATACAGATGAAGGCAAGACCAGGATCTCTGAATTCTGAGTCTTAGCAAAATGCAATTACTATATTTCTTTTTTCTTGTTCTAATCACAGGAGACTTCTCTGAGAAACCTAGTTACTGATTCTACCACTCCCTTACTTCCTACTTCTGACTCCTCTTTGAAGCTTGACATTGGTGTGAAAGGTATTTTGCTTCAAATTGCTTAAGAGGTCTCATTAATGAGGTTGACGACAGCCATATCCTGCCATGCTTTGTGAGACTTGTCATTTCCCCCTACCCTGAACATTTAGAACACATGTGAAAGGAATGACAAAGTGATATGGTCATTATTTGTTTATTTGCATCTGTCTTTGGAAAATATCTCCTTAATTTGAAATACCCTCATCTCATGAGGTGTCACTGATTTGTCTCTGGCTCTCTCACCTCTCTTCATATCTGGGTTCATTCAGCAACCACCAAATGATAAGCAATCTCTGGGACTCATTCTAATTATTTATTCATTCAAATCTGTGAATGCTTACCTTGTGCCAGACACCACACTAACTGCTAGAAAAGTAGGTGAATAAATAGTCATAGTTTCTGTTTTCCAGGAGGTTTCTTTCTAGACATCACCAATGCAGTTTTAAGTAAATATATAAGGAATCTGCCTGCAATGCAGGAGACATGGGTTGGATCCTAGATGGGGAAAGAGCCCCTGGAGAAGGGAATTGTTACCCACTCCAGTATTCTTGCCTGGAGAATCCCATGGGCAGAGGAGCCTGGCAGGCTATAGTCCATAAGCTTGCAAAAAGTCTGACAGGACTGAAGCGATTTAGCATGCACACATGCATGCCCTCTTCCTACATGAGCCTCCATTTGCATAACAGTCGCCCCTCTAAGAAGTAGGAATGCATCTAAAGTTTACCAACTTGTCCATTTTTAAAATGAGACTTCTAGCACTGTGCTCAAAGTCAGGTACTACTTCAAAAGCTTACATTCAAGTATGTTTGGTCTTCGGTTAATTGACTAGCTCTATTAAGTGCAATAAAGTTCTGCCATTTGGGCTGATTTTTACCTCAGGAAGAGGACTGATTTCCAAAGGAGAGATTAAGTTAGTGATAGTATATCCTGCTTGATAACCTCCAGATTCAGTTTTGAGGTATGAGCCATCAACAAATAATATTAGACCTCAGTTCTCAGTGGCATTCTCTAATACATTTGAGTCATGTACAGAACATCCCCTAACAAAGGCAAGACAATTGTGCTGTTCACCTTCCTCTGGCAGAGTGGCAAAATTCAGTGTTGGAGTGGTGATTAGTTAGTAATGTGAGAGTACAAGAGTAATAATGTCACAGGAGGTTAATCAGCTGGCTGAAAAGTGTTGCATGTTCTCAGCCAGCATTAATGTCTGTCCTATATGAGGAACTATGAGGTCAAATGAGGATCCTAGAGCTAGTTCAGTAAAAACATCAACAATTACTTATTTTTTTAAGCAACAGATACTACTATGGGGGATAAATCTTTCCAATGAGGTCAAAGGTCTAGCAATAGATTTTTGATGGTTCCCATGAAGTTGAATTAAAACCCCAAGGGTTTGTCCAGATTACTTATGCACATATAGACAAAAGGGATTTTTGTATTTAGAAATGCCAGTAAATGAAGCTATTGAAGAACTTTTTTCCTTTTTCAGAGAACCTTTCTGAAAAAGGAAAACACTTTCAATATACTGACTTATCTTTGAGCACTTGAGGTGAGTAAATACAGATAGTTGAACAAAAATGACAGGGTTTAATTTAGTAATAGTAGCATCCCTGTCTACCGGGAATTGATGAGGCTGACCATCCGTATATAAGCAGCAGCCATTTTTCCTGGAGGAAAAGAGATTCTAAGCTTAGACGACCTCAGGAGAGCTGGCAATAGTTGGTTAAAAGAGATGTTTGGTCTCTTTGTGTTTCAAGACCACTCTGAACATAGACCCAACAAATTTTCCACCCTTGGCAGGTGAGTGAATTTGAGTGAACGCCCTCTAGATCAAAGGCAAACTCTCAGAACAAAAATCAAGATGAAAGTTGAATCTCATCCAGTTTCACTGGTGACTCATGACAAAATTTGTCCAAGTGGATGCTGGTCTGGTAAGAACAGCCCTCATTAGATCAATACTCATCAGTCTGTGACACTGGTTGGAACAACAGTTTAGAGGACCTGTGCCTGTGTTCTACCTTATGATTCTTCTTCCTATGACAACACTTTCAAACAGCACAATACAAAATAGAAGTATTAAAGAGAACCAAAAAGCATGGAAAGGAATGGTCTGATTCCAAGGATGTCAAATATATGGGAACTAATAACAAAACCTGGGTAACAAACTTATAATAAATAGTTGAATAACTCAACACAAAAACAGTGGAGCCCAGATTTGGCACTAACTTACCATGTTGACACAGACTTGACAGCCAGAAGCAGGGGGGCATTGGGGTATCTGTGAGAACCTCATCCGGCTGAAGGCTGGGGTCCATGGTGATGGACAGTTCAGATCGTGTCTCAGTGGAGTCTCCAGGAAAACTATGGAAATGAATGAAAACCATCCAAATAACAGAAACTTCAGAACTAGCAAGTTCTAGAAGAACTTGCTAGTGTAAGAGATTTAGTCATCATCACTTGCATTTGGCAGACTCAAAGGCAGGCAGGGGAGTGGAAAAGCTTTATGTTAGAAAAGGGGAAGGGTTCAGGTGTGCTCTGATTGGAGACTGTTGGCAAGGGGAAGCTGTTGAACATTTATCATATAGATGTTCAGTGCTGTGCTTTGAACACAAGTGTCAAACATAACCCTCATCAATAAGGAGCTCACAGTCTAGCTGAGGAAGACAGAAAATTATCAACTGAAATGCAATCTGGCAAGTATCATGGCTGATAAATGGCAGGATGGTTTGGGAATACACAGTAGGAACAGTGGTTGAGTGTGAAAGCTTTAGTCATTCAGTTGTGTCCTTTGGGACCCCATGGACTGTAGTTTACCAGGCTTCTCTGTCTATAGAATTCTCCAGGCAAGAACAGTGGAGTGGGTTGCCATTTCCTTCTCCAGGGGATCTCTCCAACCAAAGGATCAAACCTAGCTCTCCTGCATTGCAGAAAGATTCTTTACTGTCTGAGCCACCAGGTTACCTGTTAAACAATGAGTCCCAGGGGAGTGGGGTGTGGTGGGTGTAGGGGATTGGGAGCGAAGGGTCTGATTTGTAAAGATTACTGATTTCAGTGGATTTCCATGGTGTAAATACTCCCACCCTGGCCAGTTTTAATTTACCAGTAGGATGCCACTAAACAGGTAGTTGGAAAGAGATGTGAAGTAAGGTGCCATTATATCCTGTTTCCACCATACAGTACAGCAGATGTAAATAATCTCAAGATCACAGATAATAGTAAAATGTAGAAAAATAATTGGGAAATTACAAGTTTGAGTGTTTAGCATATTTTGCTTTTAAGACAATTGGCTTAATTGTAAACTTACAATTAAGAGCCACTGTATTTAAAAACCAACTCACAAAATTATTGAACATTTGATAATCACCTCTTGAAAGAGAATATGAACTATTGTAAATGGGCCCCAGCATACCACTAGAAAAGAGTAATTTCAAGAATTATTGTAGGCTCACCTAGAGTGAAGACTGCAAGGAAATCAATGGGAGGGATCCTGCCTTTTCATCTCCATCTCAAGCACCTAGTGCTAGGTTGTTGAAAAGTCAAAAGTAACTCATTAATTCAATATTTAAAAAAAAAAAAATTTGAGCCCCTACTATATTCTGGGCACTTTCCCAGGCATTTGGGGAGTACCACAGCAAATACCAAGGCCCTGCCCTTTAGAGGGTTTACATTCTTTTGGGTGTACGTGTGTGTATGTGTATGTTTGTTATAAACGTCTCATCAGGAGGTGGATGATAAGTGTTATGGCCAAAAATTTTGTGGTGCAAAGGAGAAAAGGAGTGGGGGCATTGCTATTTCAAATGGGGTTTCCAGACAACTGTCAATGTTGAGATCTATGAAGGAAGGGATGAACGGATCTGGAATCTGAGAAACATGGCCTGAGTAAGACTGAAGAGCAGACTCAGATATCTCACCATTCAACAGGACTGGAATACAGCGTAACCTAGGAAATTTTTTCTTCAGGGAAGACACTCACTTGGCCCTGACTCTCCTCAGCCGCTGCTCTCAGGTGCAAAGTCGTTCCTTAATATCTATGGGCAGGGCTAATTTCCTGTACTGGTTGAAGCCTGCCAAACGACCTACACCCTTGCGCAGGCGCAAATGCTTCGTCTTCAGGCACACTATTAGGAGCGGTTCGCGCATGTGCGAGAGCGAGACGGAGGTTTTTGTCCCAAGGCCTTCCCGTACCGTCCAGGAGGTGAGTCGTCTCCTGGTTCCGGGGTGTATTTGTTGTGTGTCAGTTGTTCTCCGGTCTCCGACAGCTGTCGCCACTACGGACATGAACCGCGAGTTCTTCGCGGCGGGCGAGCGGCTGGTGTCGCCGGCTTACGTGCGGCAGGGCTGTGAGGCCCGCCGCTCGCACGAGCACCTCATGCGGCTACTTCTGGAGAAGGTACTGGGCTCTGGGGTCCCTCCCCAACCGCCGCGCCCCCCAGGCTCCGGCTCCGCCCAGCGCCCCTGTTAGTTCCAGGACATGCCCCACCCGCTCGTATTTGCTGTCTGAACCCTGTCCCCAGACCCTGTCGCAGATTGGCATTGCCCTGTACCGGCTTGCACCGCTCAGGTCCTTCTCAGCTTCGCCAGTGCCGCAAAACCCAGCGTTTTTAGGGGATACGAGGTTTTCGGGATTTTGAGACCCCCCCTCCTTTTTTTTTTTTCCCTAACTTCGGGTTGGAGAAGCGAGGGGGAGGGGCCACATGATTTAGTTTTTTGTTTGCGGGTAGGGCAAAGTTCGCCTCTTCCAACTTTCACTACTCCCAGGAAACACGTGATGTTTAAATAAACTTAGGTTTATTAACTGGAAGGACTTACCTGGTGACAAAGAATCCGCCCGCCAATGCGGGAGACGTGGGTTCCATTCCTGGGTCGGGAAGACCTCCTGAGGAAGGAAATGGCAACCCACTCCCAATTTTCTAGCCTGGACAGTCCAGGCTCCATGGACAAAGGAGCCTGGCGGACTACAGTCCGTGGGGTCTCAAAGAGTCAGACAGGACTTAGCGACAAAACAAGGCACTTAAAATCAGTCAATCCTAAAGGAAATCAACCCTGAATATTCACTGAAAGGACTGATGCTGAAACCCCAATGCTTTGGCCACCTGATGCAGGGAGCCGACTCATTGGAAAAGACCGCGAAGCTGGGAACGATTGAAGGCAAAAGGAGAAGGGGGCGACAGAGTATGAGATGGTTAGGTAACACCCCGGGATGGACAGGAATTTGAGCAAAGTCTGGAAGATAGTCGAGGACCGAGGAGCCTGGAGTGCTGCAGTCCTTGGGGTCTCAAAAGAGTCGGACCCGTTAGTGACTGAACAACATGCTAACTCACAGCAAGTGTTGCTAAGGAACTTCACAGTTCTCCTGGTTCTTGCCAGCATCCTGAATTTTAATCTCAGTACGGTTTGGCAACCCCAGTTTTAACACCCTGGTTTGAAAAATCCTAGTGGAAGATAAGGTTTATTTGTCTTCAGTTACTTTTGTTACAGCTTTAAACCTGAGTAAATCTCATTGTATGCATTTATCATCACTTCTTGGACGAGTCTGTAGATAATTGTAATGGATTGTAACAAACATTTTGCCTCCTGAGGGTTTCTTCATAGTGTTGAATTCATGTCTGAATTTTAGAAAGCAAGGAGCATGGCAGAATTTGCATGGAAAAGTTTTGAAGTCCGTTGAAGTAGAGTTCTAGGGAATGATGTTTTTTTTAATATAGTCATAAGCTTTTTTTTCCCTCCTTTTTTAAGGGCAAGTGTCCAGAGGATGGTTGGGATGAAAGTACACTTGAACTCTTTTTACATGAACTTGCAATTATGGACAGCAACAATTTCCTGGGCAATTGTGGTGTGGGAGAAAGGGAAGGAAGAGTGGCATCTGCATTAGTTGCTCGGCGACATTACAGGTATGTTTTTTTTTTAAGTACAAAGCATTTCTTTTTTCTTTGTTAAAAACCATGGTGGCAGTATTAATAATATTAAATTATAAAATGTTCCTTTGTAACCTACTTCTTGTTTAAATGGACATGTGAACTAGCTGCAACAGGGAGACGGAAACAATTTATCTGAATAGGTGTTTTTTAAGACAGTAGGGTAAAAGTTCTAGTATGTGGTGGTTATCCTGTCAGGTCTGGGTTGTTAAAAATACTGGCTGTATGTTGTGTTAACAGTGTTTAACCTAACCTATTTGGTTATAAGAGTTTTAAAAGTGTTAGGGTTGTTTATAATTTTCCATGTTTCTTTTCTAACATTGCAAATTTTTTTAATAGAATGCTATATGGATAGAACTTTCCATCATTCACTCACATCTAAATTGAATCCCATTATATGAGTATCCTGCTTTGTTGCAGTAGGTGTAGGAAAGGTATATTATATTTAATTTCAGGTCAGTAAATCACTTTTTTCTTTTGTATTATTTCAGAAACATTATTCCATCAATTCTGACAATGATTTAGTTGTCAGTGGTTTGAAATATGATTTCTCTGTTCTCCAACTTTTCCTTGAAAAATAGGTAAACTCTTTAAAACTCATGTGTTCCATGATTTTAAATCATGATGAAATTTTCCTCAGGATAGTAGAATTTTATTTCAGCCCAAACTATTGTCAAAGCTAATGATAACGAATGTATGAGCTAGATGAAAAATTCATGGTTAAAAATAAGCTGATAACACGGTTGATAATATATGTTAAAAAAAAAAAAAGCTTTGTACCTGAGGTTGCAGAGGTAATGGAGTATGACACTAGTGTTCTGTGATAATTCCTATGTGCAGAGTTTCTAATCTAGGCAACTATAAATGATAAATAAATCAAATTTAAAATGAATGGTTTGTACACTAATTTTATGCTAAGGAGCATATAATTCTTCTAAACTTAAGGCAATGTTTGAAACATCAGTTCATCTCTGTTGCAACTTAGCTCACTGCTCTGATTAGGGAAATGGAAAGAAAGAAGATAAGTTAGTATTGCATATATTCTGGTTTTCCATTGCTGTATAACAAACCACCTCAAAACATAGTGGCTTAAAGCAGTCACTTATGGTTGTCTCTCACAGTTCTACAGGTTACCTGGACTCCGCAGGTAATTACTGCTTCAGGTCTCTCACGTATACGGTCCAGCTGAGAGTTTAGTCTTCTGAAGGTTCAACTGGGCAGTTTATCCAAGTTCAGTCACTTAGATGGCTGGGAATTGAGATGGCCTCTCCAAGTGGCCTGACTTGGGTTTCCACCAGCATGGCAACTGGATTTGAAGAGAGAAACCCTCTCCTCCTCTCCCCAGCCTCCCCTTGAGCAAACCCTTCAAGAGGCCAGGTAGAAGCTTTAAGACTTGTTATGACCTAGCTCAGAAGTTCCACACCATCATGTCTGCTTGATTCATCCAGACCAAACAAATCACTGAGGCCAGCCCAGATTCAATCTGGGGAATTAGACTCCATCTCTTGGTGTGGCAGTGGCATATGGGCATAGAGAGAAAAGAAATCAATAGTGGCCATCTTTGAAGACTGGCAACCACAGCATAATTGATGAATTTGTTTTAACTAGATATTTCCACATTATTAATAGTCAAATATAGTGTTTATTTGGTTATTTGTATTTGTATACTTATACAGTGGATTACTTAACACTGAACATTTTTGTCCAGTTGTTGGCCCATTTTTTGCTTAGGTTCATTCATGGAATTGGACGATCAGGTGATATTTCTGCTGTGCAACCCAAAGCTGCAGGTTCTAGCCTTTTGAACAAAATTACCAATTCTTTGGTCCTGGACATCATAAAATTGGCTGGTATGTACTGTGTTAATCATAATACTTTTGGCTGACCAGTCACACAAACCTTTGCCTAATTTCTTTTATTAATGCTTCTTTCCAAAAGGAGTATAAATGGCTTTTGAAAAGATGTATATAAAACCTTTAGAATAAGATGGAAAATAAGAGCCATAAGCCTGAAGGATGAATTTAGCAGTGAGCTTCCTGAGCAGGAATACAGAAGAAGTATTAAGTCTATAACTCTTTTATTTGATAGAAGTATATAATTTCTTTAAGAAGGATGCTAGTTTTTCAATGGAATAACTAATTTCTGTTTTTCTTCTTATTTGTAGGTGTCCATACAGTGACCAGCTGCTTTGTAGTTCCAATGGCAACTGGTATGAGTCTAACCCTGTGTTTCTTAACATTGCGACACAGAAGACCAAAGGCAAAGTATATTATATGGCCACGAATAGACCAGAAGTCTTGCTTTAAATCCATGATCACTGCAGGTAAAAAAAGAGAAGCAGCATGTATGTCTTCAATACCACAGAAAATTCAAACATTTTATATAGAGGCAAATAAGTGAAAAAGAAACTAAAGTGAAGTTACTCAGTCGTGTCTGTCTCTGTGACGCCATGGACTCTAGCCTGCCAGGTTCCTCCATCCATGGGATTTTCCAAGCAAGAATACTGGAGTGGGTTGCTGTTTCCTTCTCCAGGGGATCTTCCCGACCCAGGGATTGAACCTGGATCTCCTGCACTGCAGGCAGACTCTTTACCATCTGAGCTACCAAATAAACCTGTTCCTATTCCTTTTTTTTAATTGTGGTAAAACATACATAACAAAATTTATTATTTTAACTGATTTTAAATATATAGTTTCTTGATATTAAGTACATTCATCATGTTTGAACCATCACTGTCATCTCTCTACAGAACTTTTTCATCCTCTTAAACTGAAACTCTACCTATTAAACAATAACTCTCCCCTGCCCTCCACCCCAGGTCTACTTTCTGTCTATGAATTTGTCCTTCATATAGGTAGAATTATAGACTATTTGTCCTTTCGTGACTGGCTTATTTGACTTAGCATAATATCTTTAAGGTTCATCCATGTTATAGCACGTACCAGAATTTCCTTCTTCTTTTAAGACTCCCATTGTGTGTGTGTGTGTGTGTGCGCACGTGCCTGAGTGCATATTGCATGTATATATATATCTCATTTTGTTTATTCATTTACTGGTGGACACTTGGATTGCTTCCGCCTTTTGGCTATGGTGAATAATGCTGCTAAGAACATGGGTATACATATCCTGTTTGAGTCCCTGCTGTGAATTCTGAAAAGTATACACTCAAGAAGTGGAAGTGTTGCATTTTATGCCCCCGTTCTTTAAAATGGGGATATGATTACCTACAATTGTTTTCAGGATTAAATGGGATAACATATGAAATGCGGGCAATAATCCCTGGAGCATACAAGGTGCTTCAGGAATGTTTGTTGTATGTACATGAGTGGAATACCTATAAATAATTACCATGAATCAAAGTACAGGAATACAGACATCACTGAGTATAGATGAGAAGAAACTTTAAATTGGCATTTTAGTATTTGGCTTCCTGATTAGGACAAGTCAAATTTGAGAATTTAAAGTTATTTTTGAATGACCTCAGTCTGTTGTATGAAATGAACAGTATTGGACTGTAATTAAACTGCTTAAATAATTCTAAAGAAACTCAGGTAAAGGGATTCATAATAAGGTCATATAGCAGAAATAGACTTTTAACTGGCATAAATCTGTCAAGTCTGTTAATTTGCAAACTATTAACCAAAAATCTGATAACCAAACTTATGGAAAGATTGATATATTGAAAAACTGGAAACTTTTTCCAAAAGGTGTTATGATTTGGACTACATTATGTTCTTAGGAAGCAAGATGGTTGTATTCATAGAAAAACAACACAAACTTGCATTGTAGTTGTTTAAAAGCAAAAATAGGGTTGAATCTAGAGAATTTGATAATGGAAAATTAGCTATCCTTAGGATGTTATTTATTTAAGTAAAGTTTTGTTTTAGTAGCTGCTTAGATATGAAGTCTAGACTTCTGTGGACCAGCATGTGAATTGATGATTTTATAGTGGCTGAAGTTTTATATTTCTGTAGGTAGAATGCAGACAACTTGTTGTGGATTCTAAAACAGAAATGAAAACTATTTGCACTGAACTCTGCTTTAAATTGCTGTGTGACCTTGGGGAAGCCACTTAATCTTCCTAAACTTTGGCTCCCTTATCTTTGAAATGAGTAAGTTGAGTTAAATGGTTTCTAAATCCCTTATAGCTTTTAAATCCATGAATCTAGCCTACTGCTAGATCTGGTATTTGGGAAGACTTAAGATGTGAGTACATAATAACTTTATGTGCAAAACAATTTTTATATTTAAATTATAGAAGGCTGTTACAAGCTATGAGATGGGTCTCCTAAAATGTGTTTTATTTTTCTTTAGAGGTAAAACATTAAGTGCATGATTGTGATTTGTTCCAGTACTTGAATTGTATTATTTTTGTTCATCTCTGAAATAAAGTGTACTTTAAAATAAAACTTGTGTTGCCAGAGATTGAGTAGATTTACTTTTTGGTGGACTGAAATTGAACAGGGCTCAGTGACCTCTTTTGTCATCAATGACTGTGTTATTACTTTCCTAGGCATCTATTCAACACTTGTTTTCGTTTCTTCCCAGAATTAGTCTTTCTTGTCATATCAAAATATTAAATGGATTTGTGATCCTAACTGTCCTTCACATTGTTTTGACCTGCCTTTGCCTCATGCCAGTATTAAGCCAGGTCTTTATATTAGAGAAGGGTCCATTGACCAAAATAAATATTTAAGAGTTCTGTATAGAATAGGACTGCTTCCTAGAGTCCAGGATCTCCCCTTATTCTAACATTTTGGTTTCTGGTTGACTTGGTTAGGTTTTGAGCCTGTGGTGATAGAGAACATTTTAGAAGGTGACGAGCTGCGCACAGACCTGAAAGCAGTGGAGGCTAAAGTCCAGGAACTTGGGCCTGATCACGTTCTGTGTGTTCATTCTACCACATCCTGTTTTGCTCCAAGGGTGCCTGATAGGTAAATGATTTGTGAACTTTGTCTTTCACTGTTTATCAGTCTTTAAAATGCACTTATACTAATTCTGAGAGATGTCTAAGTAACATTTGGCAGTTAATGCTACTTGAATGGACTGTTGAAGAAACAACATAATGGCTTCAGAAAATAAAAATATGATATAGAAGAAGGAAAAGCAACTAGTACCAAGTGGAGACCCTTTTTATCACCTGAAAAGACTCAGAGCATCTGTTTTCTTGCTCTTCATTATGTTTCTGGCTTTCTAGCATCCTTTTTGTCATTATTTAATAGAAGTTTCTAAGCTAAATTTTGGATTTACATATTTGGTTTTATTGCCATCTCCACTTACTTGATCTTACAGTTTGTTTTCATATATAGAAACTATCAGTATTATAATAACAGATTTTAAACAGAAAATTTTAGGATTATTTATTGTCCACTGATGCATGTTGATGTATGGCAAAACCAATACAATATTGTAAAGTAAGAAATAATAATAATAAAAAGTAAAAAATAAATAAATTGGAAGACTAACCCAGATATACAGTTAAGTATATAATTATCCTTGCATTTAGAGAAAATGCAAATGTTTAAAAATGGCAACTGTTTCCTTTACTAAAGGATGGCCACAAGCTTTTGCTCTGAAAATGTGGTAGGCTTAGGTATAGTAATATATATTTCTAGTTTTGACAGCAACTGTTTGTTTCATTTTAAACATTTTTAATATAAGTACTAATAATTTATAAAAACTACATTGACTTTGGACTATTTTCATAGCATCAAGTTACACTTTGATTTTAGTTCATGAAGTCACGTGATTTGACAATAATGAATACATGTTAGCTCTTTATAGGCAGATTTTAAGACTTTTTTAAGACACTTGCTTCATTCATGAGCTTGAGTGCTGTTTTCAGATTATGTTACATATGCTTGAGTTGTTTATTCATTACTTATCAAATTTTAAATTTGTATTGAAATATTAAATAAACATCTTTATTTCTTCATTGATGTTTTTGCTATCTAGAAAAATTTTAATGTGATGGAAATAAATTACATTTCTAAAAACAGCATATGGATATTTGCATTATTATAGATAATTTGTCCTTGAGGATATTTTTGTGAGGATATTTTTGTTTTTGTTTCATTTTGACTTTTTTTTAAATTGACATATGGTTGATTTGCAGTGTTGTGTTTCTGGTGTACAGAAAAGTGATTCAGTTATACATATACATATAAAAACAATATACATGTTGTTTTTTTATATCTTTTCCATTAGGATTTATTAAAGGATATTGAATATAGCTCCCTGTGCTATACAGTATGACCTTGTGGTTTATCTGTTTTACATGTAGTAGTTTGTATCTGCTGATCCCAAACTTCTTATTTATCCTTCCCCCACCCTCTTTCCCTTTTGGTAATCATAAATTTCTTCTCTGTGTCTGTGAGTTGTTTCTGTTTTGTAAGTTTATTCATTTGTATCATTTTAAATTCTGCATATAAGTGATATCAAATTGTAATTTCCTTTCTCTGACTTGCTTCACTTAGTATGCTAATCTCTAGGTCAGTCTATATTGCTGCAATTGGTGTTATTTTGTTCTTTTTTTATGGCTGAGTAGTATTCCATTGTATATATAGGCCACATCTTTATCCATTCACCTATAGGTAGGCATTCAGGTTGCTTCCATGTTTTGGCTATTGTAGATAGTGCCATTATGAATATAGCTCAGTCACTCAGTCGTGTCTGAATCTTTGTGGCCCCATGGACTGTGTAGTCTGCCAGGCTCCTTTGTCCATGGGATTATCCAAGAAGAATACTGGAGTGGGTGTCATTTCACACTGCAGGGAATCTTCCCACCTCAGACACTGAACCTGTGTCTCATGCGTTGGCAGGGAGATTTTTTTTACCACTAATGCCACCTGGGGAAGCCCTCGTTATGAATATAGGGATGCATGTGTTTGTTTGAATTAAGAGTTTTGTCTGCATGTATGTGCAGAAGTGGGAATGCTGGATCCTATGGCAACTCTATTTTTAGTTTTTTTAAGGAATCGCCATTCTCTTTTTCCATAGTGGCTGCATCAGTTTACATTGCTGCAAACAATGAAGGAGGGTTTCCTTTTCCCCACACCCTCTCCAGCACTTATTATTTGTAGATTTTTTTAATGATGGCCATTCTGAGTGGTGTGAGGTGATACCTCATTGAAGTTTTGATTTGCATCTCTATAATAATTAGTGATGTTGAGCATCTTTTCATGTGCCTGTTGGCCATCTGTATCATTTTGAATAACTTTATTACCTGGTATAGGATAAGTACATTTTGTGTGTATTATCCTTTAGAAAAAATCAGGTTTTTTTTTTCAGTCAGAATTCTCATGTTTATTCTTATGTTAAATGCTACTGTTATTGGTGTTATATAATGAATGTTCCTGATTAGAGTGAACTTTAGGAATATGATGATGCTCAGTTATTAGTAATATGTTTGAATTTCTGATTTTATTAAATTTAAAAATACATTTTTATTTCCTTACATTAAGTTTAATTCCTTTATAGTTTTAATTTGAATGTATATATTATCTTTATTAATTAATTGGACAGTATTATGGAGCAAAATCAAAGAAAATGTTTTTTTAAAGTATCATTTCTTAAATTGATAACTTAAATTGGATTCTGAGTTAGAATACAGTCCAATTCACGTCAAAAATATTTTTTTGTTTCTCCTTGCCCTCTTAATACACATTGTAAATATTAGCAATTTGATCAATTCAGAATATTTAAAACTACTCACAAGTCCTTTTTTTAAAAGTACTTTGTTATTATGATGCTTTATTCTAAAAGAAGTTTGTTCCGTTATTAAGAAATACTTTCATTAAAATACAAACATGTGAAAGTGTCTTTTATAAAAAAAATACTTGTGTGTATTCCGGAAAGTCTATTTTTGTTAAAAACAACATCTGATTAGTTTTCTGCCTTGATTTGTGAGGTTTATGAAAATGAGTGATAAAATGAGTTTTTAATTCATAAAACAAAACTTTAGGGATATAAATTGAAAACTTCTGATGTTGAATAATGTTATTCCTATTTGTAGTTTAAAAACATATTAATGTACATCTACTGTAAAAGGAAAATGTGCTATGGATAAATAGATAGTTAAGCTATTATATATTTATAATACATTCTTATGGGGAAGAATTTTTTTCTTTTAACATGCTTTGCTTTCAAATTTTATATTGTAGAGAGCATTTTTTAATAATTTTATCAAGCCATAAGGTTTTGTTTTAGCTTCATAGCATGAAGACATTTCTGTTAGAGATGACCTCAGTCACAAGTAGTACTTAGTTTTACAAAAGAGCATTATTTATTACACTCCAATTGAAATTTATTACCTTACTTTGCATAAAGTTAGACTCTCAGATTGTCTTAATATGAGAAGTATCAAATGAAAAAGTAAGAGTGAATTTTAAACCAGCAGCTATTTAAAAGATTCTTTAGTATCCAAGTTGTTGGAAAACGTTATTTTGGTACTCAAGTAGTTTAATGTTCTGTATTTTTTAATACATTAAAGTCTGTTTGAAAATGTATTTTTTACTTTATGAGATGCTTCATATGAGACTTCTTAGGATTTCAAGGTATGCTAATTATTTTGCAGATATTAGCTTTGGAGTGATAAGCAACTGAAAGCATTTAAAAATGAGCATATCAACCTTGTAAGAACTGTATAAATAATCTGCTTCTTGCTTTTTATATCGAAAATTTTCAAGTGATTTAAAAGCTACCGTCTATATAGATTTTTCTAAACACTTGTTTTCTTATTTTTATTGGTAACATTAATTTAAAAGCTTTTTCAGGCTTATCCCTAAGTACCTACTATGTATATTAAAGGTGCCAAATTATATGCTGAAATACTGCTGTAAAAATTTCAGTTTGTCATTTTTTCCCCTAGTATACTTTTTTGCTATTTAGTCGCTAAGTCGTTTGTGACCCCATGATTATAGCTCACTAGGCACCTCTGTCCATGGGACTTCCCAGGGAAGAATCCTGGAGTGGGTTGCCATATGGATAACTTAAATTTTAAAACTTTTTTTGTAGTTTATTAAGGCAGAGTATGAATACATCTTTCTATTGAATATGTTTATAGGTTAGAAGAACTGGCTGTGATTTGTGCTAATTATGGCATTCCACATATAGTCAACAATGCTTATGGAGTGCAATCTTCAAAGTGCATGCACCTCATTCAGCAGGTAAGAGCTTCAAAAGATATGTCAAGAAAAAATGTATTTTAACATACTTGGGATTATTACTTTGTTTTTCTTGCAACCTAATATAGAAAGACAGTTAGTTTAGCATCTTCATTTTTGTGGAGCATTAGGAATTTGCATCCAGTAGTTACTAGTGAAAGTCATTATTTGTTGCTAGTGGCATTGGACTATAGCTATGCTCAGAATGGATATAAAAATATTTTGCCACAGAACACAGAGCTGAGCTTCCTATGCTATAGAGCAGGTTCCCAGTAGCTCTCTACTCTACACATGGTAGTTGGTAGTGTGTATTTATCTGTCCTAGTCTCTCAGTTCATCCTACCCAAGGTGGGAGGTGGAAGGGAGGTCCAAGGTGGGGGGCTATATGTAGCCAATTCACTTCATTGTACAGCAGAAACTAATACAACATTGGACATTACCAGATGGTCAATACTGAAATCAGATTGATTATATACTTTGCAGTCAAAGATGGAGAAGTTCTATGTAGTCAGCAAAAACAAGACTGGAAGCTGACTGGAGCTCAGATCATGAACTCCTTATTGCAAAATTCAGACTTAAATTGAAGAAAGTAGGGAAAACCACTAGACCATTCAGGTATGACCTATATCAAATCCCTTAACGATTATACAGAGGAAGTGACAAATACATTCAGGGGATTAAATCTGATAGAATGCCTGAAGAACTATGGACAGAGGTTCGTGACATTGTACAGGAGGCAGTGATCAAGACTATCCCCAAGAAAAGGAGATTCAAGAAGGCAAAATGGTTGAGGAGGCCTTACAAATAGCTGTGAAAGAAGAGAAGGAAAAGGCAAAGGAGAAAAGCAAAGATATACCCATTTGAATGCAGAGTTCCAAAGAATAGCAAGGAGAGATAAGAAAGCCTTCTCCAGTGATCAATGCAAAGACATAGAGGAAAACGAGAATGGGAGAGACTAGAGATCTCTTCAAGAAAATTCGAGATACCAAGGGAAGATTTCATGCAAAGATGGGCTCAATAAAGGACAGAAATGGTATGGACCTAACAGAAGCAGAAGATATTAAGAAGAGGTAGCAAAAATACACAGAAGAACTATACAAAAAAGATCTTCATGACCCATATAATCATGATGGTGTGATCACTCACCTAGAGCCAGAAATCCTGGAATGCAGTCAAATGGGCCTTAGGAAGCATCACTATGAACAAAATTAGTGGAGGTGATAGAATTCCAGTTGAGCTATTTCAGATCCTAAAAGATGATGCTGTGAAAGTGTTGCACTCAATATGCCAGCAAATATGGAAATCTCAGCAGTGGCCACAAGACTGGGAAAGGTCAGTTTTCATTTCAGTCCCAAAGAAAGGCAGTGTCAAAGAATGCTCCAACTACTGCACAAATGTACTCATCTCAACACGCTAGCAAAGTAATGCTCAAAATTCTCCAAGCCAGGCTTCAACAGTATGTGAACAGTGAACTTTCAGATGTTCAAGCCGGTTTTAGGAAAGGCAGAGGAACCAGAGATCAAATTACCAACTTCATTGAAAAAGCATCATTGAAAAAGCAAGGGAGTTCCAGAAAAACATCTATTTCTGCTTTATTAACTATTCCAGAGCCTTTGACTGTGTGGATCACAGCAAACTGTGGAAAATTCTGAAAGAGATGGGAATACCAGACCACCTTACCTGCCTCCTGAGAAATCTGTATGCAGGTCAAGAAGCAATAGTTAGAACTGGACATGGAAGAACAGACTGGTTCCAAATCGGGAAAGGAGTACATCAAGGCTGTATATTGTCACCCTGCTTATTTAACTTATATGCAGAGTATATCATGCAAAATGCTGGACTGGATGAAGCACAAGCTGGAATCAAGATTGCCAGGAGAAATATCAATAACCTCATATAGGCAGATGACACCACACTTATGCAGAAAGTGAAGAAGAACTAAACAGTCTGTTGATGAAAGTGAAAGAGGAGAGTGAAAAAGTTGACTTAAAGCTCAACGTTCAGAAAACTAAGATCATGGCATCTGGTCCCATCACTTCATGGCAAATAGATGGGGAATAGTGGCAGACTTTATTTTGGGGGGCTCCAAAATCACTGCAGATGGTGACTGCAGCCATGAAATTAAAAGACACTTGCTCCTTGGAAGAAAAATTATGACCAACCTAGATAGCATTTTAAAAAGCAGAGACATTACTTTGCCAACAAAGGTCCATCTAGTCAAAGCTGTGGTTTTTTCAGTAGTCATGTATGGATGTGAGAGTTGGACTATAAAGAAAGTTGAGTGCTGAAGAATTGATGCTTTTGAACTACAGTGTTGGAGAAGACTCAAGAGTCCCTTGGACTGGAAGGACATCCAACCAGTCCATCCTAAAGGAGATCAGTCCTGAATATTGATTGGAAGGACTGATGCTGAAGCTGAAACTCCAATACTTTGGCCACCTGATATGAAGAATTGACTCATTTGAGAAGACCCTGATGCTGGGAAAGATTGAAGGCGGGAGGAGAAGAGAATGACAGAGGATGAGATTGTTGGATGGCATCACCAACTCAACGGACATGAGTTTGTGATGGACAGGGAAGCCTGGCGTGCTGTAGTCCATGGGTCACAAAGAGTCGGACATGACTGAGTGACTGAACTGAACTAAACACAACATTGTAAAGCAACTATACCTCAATTTTTTTTTATCTGTTTTTCTTAAAAAGCAAAAACTTCAGTAGCTTATTTTATTTAACTTTCTCAAAATGTTCCATTACCAGTGTTCTCATTTTTCTAATGTACTTGATTATAGTATTCATAAAATGTTGAATATTTATTCTAGCATATAACTGTGGAGTTGGCAAATAGGAAAGGACTGTTTTCTATTAGGGATAGGACTTTGTTCACTGTTATGTCTTCAGTCCTTGGGACAGAACCTGGTACATAATTGGCACTCAATAATTGATTACTCCAAATTGAATTATATTTACTTACAGTGATTATTCATGCTATATTAGTATATAGATAGATATTATTTAGGTATGATACAAGTTTTATGATTTGTGTTCATAATGGTGTAAACAAGTACTCAGTTTTGACACGCATGTAATTTGTGTTACGTGGTTAAGAGTTGCTTACAGATTATCTGCGGTCTCCCACGTGGTGGTGAATGCTTCTTAGATCTGTAGGTCCTATCTTATAAATTTTTTGTTTTCTTTTTTATTCTTTTGAGTGTACTCTGATATAAATATGGTTTATATGATAGTATTAGCTGATTTTCTTAATTTCTTTACTCAAAGGTTGTACCTGTTAAGATGTAATTGACTGCAGGTAACAGAAACCCAACCCAAATTAGCTTAGTCAATAAAGAAATAGATTAGCTTGCATAACAAAAGAGGTCCAGAGGTGGGTGGTATGCCAGGTTTTTTAAAACCTTTGTGGAAAACCGTTTACTGTTTCCTCGATATCCTTTTCCATAACTCCTTAACTTTTTAAGGCTTCATCACAATTTTAGATTAGATTATATCTAATTTGAATAGTGGCAGAGGAACTCTTGAAAAAAACATGATTTCAGTGATTCATTTTTATTCCATCTCCCTTTCCCCCTTTTCCTCTCTCTTCCTCTTTAATTTTTAGCAGCCTCAGTTCTTTTAAAAGTTAAATATACCAGCATTCCTAAAAGTTTAGAAAAATGAGGAAGGAGTAGAAGATCACTCATAAACCTGTTACCCTAACAGTTACCCTTAGTAATTTCTGTATCCCTTTTCTCTCTTTTTTAAAATACGTATGTGGTTATAGCTGTTATGTATACTTAGTATTAACATTTTCAAATTTAGTAAAAATATTTAATTTTTAAATTTAAATATTTGTGTTTCTATACTCTCCACATGCTTATGAAGTTTTCATAATAATCAGTTTAATGGTCCCTTAACATTTATCCAGATGTTACATACTTAACCCAGCAATGTTCATGACATATTTTTGAATACTGGAAAATTTGATGGTGTAATTGAAGAATTTAGGACTCCGAAAGCTTCCCGTGGGGTTATACATCACAAATAGACTACTTTGTCATCACTTCTCTTCATTTGTGAGGTGGTTTTACTAAAATTTTAACCAGAAAATAACATTATAAGATGGTGAATGAATTTTTATGAGGTAGTTGTTGTATTGTTGCAGATACTGTGTTACCTTCTAGAACTGATAGTTCTTTAAAAAAGCGAAGAACCCTACATGAACATTGACCCTTAGAAAAAGAGGTGGTGTCCCTGTTGCTTTCAACCAAACGAATATTTGGGTCTTATTGGTGCTAGTTGTTTCATGACATTCTAAAAAATTAAAATTAACTGTGTTTCAGTAGTTTTTATTCATTGTACGTGCCATTTACTCAGTATACACCATGTGTCAGGCATCCTGCTAGACTTTTAAAGTTTATTAAATTAATCCTAACAGTTTAAGGTATACTTCTTATTGTTTCTGTTCTGCAAATGAAGAAACACACTCAGAGGTATTAAGTGACTTGCCTAAGGAACGAAGCTGCAAAATGGCCCATCTAGTTCTATGTGACTCCAAAGCCCTTATTTTCCTCTAAAAAACAAAGTACCAAAACTGCTAAGCTTTCTTGAGAAGATAGTATTGCAATAATCAAGCAATCAGGAAAGAAAGAGGTATAACTAAAATGTTTCCGAATTCTTTTTTTTTTTTCAAGGGCAGTACCCCAGAATGACTAAATGCTGAGCATACTGTGCATTCTGATATGCATATATGACCAGGAAATTAACTTTGCAAAATGTATAATTCTGATATATATTAAACTGACTAATTTAGGAGACTCATAGAATATGGGTGTGAGGACACATTACTAGATAGGGTTGTAGTAGAGTCACAAAATTACGTAGAATTAATTTAAATTTTAGAGTTAGAATGGATTGTTAAGCTCCCAAAGTGTGGGAAGCAGTGAGTGTTTTTATTGAGAATTTGAGAGAAGTAGGTGTTATACTGCTTATTCATAGACCTGTCAATTCATTCAACACATATTTGCAGGGTTCCCACAGATGTGCCAGGCACCAGGGTAGGTGTTGGGGATGCAGTAGTAATTGTAACAGTCTTCATCCTCATGGAGTGGAAGCAGACAGTGAGCAATAAGGATGACAGGTCTTCATAAATGCTCTAGCGTTTGAGAGGAGGGGTGTCAGATGGAGTGATCCAGGAAGTCCTCTCTGAGAAGTGACATTTGAGCAGAGTCCTGAGTGATATGAAAGAGTGAGTTGGGTGGTACTCTGGAGAGATTCCAGGCAGAAAGTAACGCAGAGGCCAGGGTGTGCTGGGAATGGGTGAAGAAGAGCAAGGAGGCCGGTATAGCTGGGCCAGGGCAACTGAGGGTGGCAGTGAGGGTAAAGAGGTTCTGAGGTGGGGTAAAGGTTTGAGATTTTATTCTTGGTATGATCATCAGGCAATGGAAGGCTTTGGGCAGAATAGCCTGTGACTGACTTTTATAACCATCGTTTTGGCTGTGCTGTGGGAAACGGCCTGCAGGAAGACAAGTATGGAAGGTTGTTGCAACTGCCCACGTGAGATGTGTTGGTGGCCTAGGCCAGGGTGGTAGCTGTTGAGGTGTTAAGGAACAGTTAGATTCAGATGTAATTTGAGAGTCGATCTTATAGGGTATGCTGATGAATCAGATGCAAAAAATGAGGAAATGAGGATTCAGGGCCTCCAAGACTTTTATGAGCTGCTGGAAAGATGAAAATGCTGTAGGATACTATTTAATTCTTTAAACATGAGTTCTTCATCGCACTTACCTAGGTTTTTGCCAGGGTGACTTTCAGTGTGTGCATGTATGCTCAGTTGCTTAGTCGCGTCTGACTCTGAGACCCCATAGACCGTAGCCCACCAGGCTCCTCTCCATGGGGTTCTCCAGGCAAGAACACTGGAGTGGGTTGCCATTTCCTCTCCAGGGGATCTTCCCAATCCGAGGATCAAACCCACATCTCCTGTGACTCCTGCATTGGCAGATGGATTCTTTACCACCGAGTTACCTGGGAAGCCCCAGGTGACTTTCAGTAAGACGCTTTAACTACATTTCTGACCTTGGGCACATCACTTTAATTTCTTTGTGCCTTAATTTTCTTATCTGTAAAATAGCTATTATTGTGACATCTGCCCAGAGGGGTATTGCACAGGTTAAATGAGTTAAGAATGTAGAGTGCTTAGAACAGTGCCTGATGCATAGTAAGTTCTCTGTAAATTCTAGCCTTAATTATTGTATGAACAATCATCTGTTTTATTCACTGCTGCTGTGTCCAGGACCTGGAGCAGTGTATGATAATAGGTGATAGGTGCCCCAATATTTGTCCTCTGAATTAATGAGTAAGTGAATAAACTGATAAATGGCCACTGTTTACTTCATAGGACGTGCTCCTGTGTTTCCTATCCTGTTTAAGCCCTTCTAGCCTTGTAGTGTTTTTCTTTCCTCCTCAGTAATAGCCTCAGACCTTAGTGTGGAGAGCAAGATCTATACACCATTCCTGGCCTGTTTGTTTTCCTGCCACAGAGTTTGCTGCCCTTTGACTGCTTTCTGTGTTTTAGTAGTGAAAGGATTCTAGCAAAGTCTTGTGGACTGATTGCCCTCTTAGTACTCCTGCTCCCAATTTAAGTTCAGATTTCTCTTGGGACATCTTGGGCAGTACTTAAATGTTGATGAAAAGGTAACTCCGTTCCACTTTATTTTTTATGGCTACTACCTTGCATAGTTTTCAGTTATTTGTTCAGTGACTTTGCATGGTTTTCAGTTATTTATTCAGTTAGTCTCATATGCTTCTCTCTGTTTTCCTGTGGTAAGATGAGATTTTCTCTGATCATGGTTTATGAGGAAATTAGAAAGGAGAATGATGGGGAAGGTTACGATTGAAACAATCACAGGATAGCCTCCAGAGTGGTCTGTGCCCTTTTTCTGATTTTGCTGCTTCTCCCTATTGCCAGGATCTGGTCTCTCAGATTAGGCTACCTATCTGCTCCTTCTATTCTCCCTGAGATATGGATGTGGATATAAAGTGGGAAGATGAAGGTCAAATGTGGTTACAATATTAATAGGAATGTAGATTGTGAATACAGATTGAAAATCGGTGGCTATAGATAAAGAAGAAAAACCATCTTAGCTGAAATTTAGATAGTATCTCAGTTTTTAAGAGGAGAAAATTGAAACACATTAGGCAGAAGGTCATGGACTGTGTTGCATGGGACTAGAACTTAGTTTTACATTTCTAGCAAGTATTCCATTTTTCACCAGAATATGAAATTTTCACTTGAAGTTCATTTGCAATGGAATAGGATCATCCAAGATTATGACATTAGGAAACAAAGTTACGTAGAACCATTGCCAACAGTATACTTCCAAAAAATTCCATTAGTTGATGTTAAAAATAGAATCTTTCTTTTCTCTGTTGTTATCCAAGTGGTGGTAGGAGCAGAAAGTGAAAGTCGCGCAGTCGTGTCCGACTCTTTGTAATCCCCTGGACTATACACAGTCCATGGAATTCTCCAGACCAGAATACTGGAGTAGGTAGCCTTTCCCTTCTCCAGGGGATCTTCCCAACCCAGGGATTGAACCCAGGTCTCCCATATTGCAAGTGGGTTCTTTACCAGCTGAGCCACAAGGGAAGCCCAAGAATACTGGAGTGGCTAGTCTATCCCTTCTCCAGGGGATCTTCCTGACCCAAGAATTGAACTGGGGTCTCCTGCATTGCAGACAGATTCTTTGTCAACTGAGCTATGAGGGAAGCCCTCCAGTTATAAGAAGCAGCATTTAAAAACTGTTTAATACTAAAAAATATTTTACTGGTGTTTATACAAAGAAAATATTTGATCTGTGTTTTTATTTCTGTGCATTGTTTTAATGACATTTATTAACAGCAGTTGCTGTCCTTTCTTCTGGAAACTAATAATGTAATATTGCTTGTTATTCTGTTCTAGGGAGCTCGTGTTGGTAGAATAGATGCTTTCGTTCAGAGCTTGGACAAAAATTTTATGGTTCCAGTAGGTGGTGCTATAATTGCTGGCTTTAATGATTCCTTCATTCAGGAAATCAGCAAGATGTATCCAGGTAAATAAATCAGTTGCTCTTCAGAAAAAGTAACTAACAAACAAATATCCATTTGTGTATTAGGCTACTGTAATAAATCTTACTTTACAAAGCTTTTTCTCCCTAATGTAACATATCATCCTTATTTTAGGAAGAGCTTCAGCTTCACCTTCTTTAGATGTCCTTATTACTTTATTATCACTTGGATCAAATGGCTACAAGAAGCTATTAAAAGAAAGAAAGGTAAGCTTTCCCTGTAGGTATAAAATAATATCCTTGACTAAAACAGTACTCCAGAGTATTGGTGTTTCTGTCTATTGGTTTATCAATTTGGGATATAGATACCTAGCACAGTCCTAGGGGATTGACTTTGATTTGGTTTTCAATTAATCATTGTTATCCCATCTATTCAGATATCCTGAGAAATCTTGGAAAAGCAATTTTGTTTTTGTGTTTGCTTTTTTTGAGAAAGTCCTGTATCAGGGATTCTATTAGTTCAGTAAAATTTAATTCATTTATCACTTATAGGTAAATAGAAGCTCTTAAAAGACAGATGGACAAGTTTTTTTCTTTTTAGTTTTGGAAGACTTGTTTAGATGTGACATGTCATTTGCAGGAGGAAAAATACAGGTAGAAGTTGACCAGCTTCTCTTTCTAAGTAATAAATCCATCTTTTGCTGTTACTGGAATGCTGAACTCATTGATTATGTTGATTATGAAAAGTGACATTTGTGCTTGAAAACTGAACTTTATCTTCAACACTAAAAGCTAGCTTAATTCAGGGCAGCTTCAAAATTGTAGTCAGAGACAGTGTTGCTAGGGCAGGTCAGATTAAGATGTTTTATTCATCTCCAATCTGGGAGGGCTAGAGGTTCCTGGTATCATTTTTGTATCTATAACTTTCTAATACTTAGTAGCAGTTACAGTCCCTAAGATTTATCATATTAATTTACATATTTTAAAATATTTTCATGTATATCATCTGATAGATCCTCTCAACAAACAGCCTTATGAATATCTAACAGAAATTTAAAACTTCTGTGCCCTGTTTTCTCCTAGTCCCTTTCTTCCCACTAATTCAACCCATAGGAAAGTAATTGCTTACTTTTTATTGTTAGGACATCTCTTAAGATTTACATGATATAGGAAAAAGATGGTCAACCTCAGTCTTTAGGGAAATACAAATTAAAGTGAGATGTCACTAATATAAAAAACAAAAACTAATATAAAAAACTAATCAGCAACTTTGATAACGCTTTGGCAGTTTCTTGTATACTTACCACAAAAACTAGTGTCCCACTCTTAGCTATTTAGTCAAGAGAAATGAAAAATTGTATGTGTACAAAAACTTATATGTGAATGTTCATGGTGATTTTATTCATAATTGCCAAAAGCTGGAAACAACTCAAATGTCCATCATCTGGGGTATAAACAAACTGATACATACATACTCTGCAATAAAAAGGAACCAACTACTGACATATGCAACAGCATAATAACTCTCAAGTGCATTATGCTAAATGAAATAAGCCAGACTTGAAAGGCTACATATTGTATGTAGCCATCCTTTTTGTAAAAGGCAAAAAGATATCAGGACAGAAAAGAGATCAGTGGATGCTAGAGGCCTGGGTTGGGGAGGGGATTATTAATGGTAGTGAAATGTTTTGTATCTTGATAGTGGAAGTAGTTCCATGACTGTATGTTTGTCAGAATTCACAGAAGTGGACACCTGAAATTTTACTGTGTGTAAATTATGCCTCAATAGCCCTGAAAAGAAATTCTAGATGATTAGACTAAAACTCCAGTTTGATGAACTCCAAGAAATAATCATCTTGTTTTGAGAGAGAAAACCTCAGCAGAATCTTTCAACGCTCCTTCCCCATAGGACAGATGGAGACTGTTGACTGAGGAAAACCATCACCTGTATATGTGAAAGTTGTATCAGACACCGGGGGTCTTAGCTCTCCTGTCCCTAGTTGTTTCACTATGGTAAAGGTACTTGAACTCACAAATTTTTTTCCCTTATTTATGAAAGAAACAATTGACATCTAGGCCATTTCTAATTCTGAAAGATTATAGAATATTTCTTAAAATGAAATAGCTGCTTTCTGGGCCTTGGGTATTATAATCATGGGAATTGGCCTGTAATTTAGTAATCCAGCACAAGTCATACTTTATATGACTTGTAATTTCTATTAAGCATTTTTTAAGTTTGAAATTTTTAAGATGATCTCTTGAATTTCATGGTATCTCATATCCATTTCCACCCCTGTTAAGCCCTCTTGACCCACCCCCTCCCCCAGTCTGAACAGTGACAAGCTCATTTAAAACAGCATGGTCTAACATATGGACCAGTATTTCTATGAAATAGAAATAAATAGTGGAGAACTTTGATTGTAGGATAAGTTTCACTGAGTAAATAATTTACTAAGTATCTGTTGAGCATATATTATGTGTCAAGCCTATAATATTGATATAATAACCAATAAGATAGACAAAAGATACCTGCTCTTGTGGAGCTTACATTTTGTATGAAGGATACCAGCAGTAAACAAATAACATAAAATATAAATTATAAAGTTTGTTTAATACATAAATTATACAGGTGAAAGCACTGTGGAAAAGAAGAACAGAGTAAAATAAGGGGGGTTAGGGTTGATGTGAGGGGGGAGATGGTGAGAACTGATTTTTAAAATACAGTGGTTAGTGCAGGCCTCATAGAGAACATGACTTCTGAGTTGACTTGAAGAAGTTTGAGGGAGTATACTCCATCAAGTGTATGATGGAGAAGAGTATTTCAGGCAAAAAACCAGTACCTGAAATTAGGGCAGAAGACCAGGAACTGACTGTGGCTCAGATCATGAACTCCTTGTTGCCAAATTCAGACTTAAATTGAAGAAAGTAGGGAAAACCACTAGACCATTAAAGTATGACCTAAATCAAATCCCTTACGATTATACAGTGGAAGCAAGAGACAGATTTAAGGGACTAGATCTGATAGAGTGCCTGATGAACTATGGACAGAGGTTTGTAACATTGTACAGGAGACAGTGATCAAGACCATCCCCAAGAAATAGAAATGCAAAAAAGCAAAATGGCTGTCTGAGGAGGCCTTACAAATAGCTGTGAAAAGAAGAGAAGTGAAAGGCAAAGGAAAAAAGCAAAGATATACTCGTTTGAATGCAGAGTTCCAAAGAATAGCAAGGAGAAATAAGAAAGCCTTCCTCAGTGATCAGTGCAAAGAAATGGAGGAAAACAATAAAATGCCAAAGACCAGAGATCTCTTCAAGAAAATTCAAGATACCAAGGGAACATTTCATCCAAAGATGGACTCCATAAAGGACAGAAATGGTATGGACCTAACAGAAGCAGAAGATATTAAGAAGAGGTGGCAAGAATACACAGAAGAACTGTACAAAAAAGATCTTCATGACCCAGATAATCACGATGGTGTGATCACTCACCTAGAGCCAGACATCCTGGAATGTGAAGTCAAGTGGGCCTTAGGAAGCATCACTACGAATAAAGCTAGTGGAGGTGATGGAATTCCAGTTGAGCTATTTCAGTCATAAAAGATGATGCCATGAAAGTGCTGCACTCAGTATGTCAGCAAATTTGGAAAACTCAGAAATGGCTTCAAGAATGGAAAAGGTCCATTTCCATTCCAATCCCGAAGCAAGGCAATGCCAAAGAATGCTCAAACTACCGCACAGTTGTGCTTATCTCACATGCTAGTAAAGTAATGCTCAAAATTCTCCAAGCCAGGTTTCAACAGTATGAGAACTGTGAACTTCCAGATGTTCAAGCTGGTTTTAGAAAAGGCAGAGGAACCAGAGACCAAATTGCCAACATCTGCTGGACCATGGAAAAAGCAAGAGAGTTCCAGAAAAACATCTATTTCTGCTTTATTGACTATGCCAGAGCCTTTGACTGTGTGGATCACAATAAACTGTGGAAAATTCTGAAAGAGATGGGAATACCAGACCACCTGACCTGCCTCCAGAGAAATCTCTATGCAGGTCAGGAAGCAACAGTTAGAACTGAACATGGAAGAACAGACTGGTTCCAAATAGGAAAAGTATGTCAAGTATGTCAAGGCTGTATATGTATGTCAAGGCTGTATATTGTCACCCTGCTTTTTTAACTTATATGCAGAGTACATCATGAGAAACGCTGGGCTGGATGAAGCACAAGCTGGAGTCAAGATTGCCAGGAGAAATATCAATAACCTCATATATGCAGATAACAGCACCCTTATGGCAGAAAGTGAAGAGGAACTAAAAAGCCTCTTGATGAAAGTGAAAGTGGAGAGTGAAAAAGTTGGCTTAAAGCTCAACATTCAGAAAACGAAGATCATGGCATCTGGTCCCATCACTTCATGGGAAATAGATGGGGAAACAGTGTCAGGCTTTATTTTTCTGGATTCCAAAACCACAGCAGATGGTGACTGCAGCCATGAAATTAAAAGACGCTTACTCCTTGGAAGAAAAGTTATGACCAACCTAGAAAGCATATTGAAAAGCAGAGACATTACTTTGCCAGCAAAGGTCCGTCTAGTCAAGGCTATGGTTTTTCCAGTGGTCATGTATGGATGTGAGAGTTGGACTGTGAAGAAAGCTGAATGCCGAAGAATTGATGCTTTTGAACTGTGGTGTTGGAGAAGACTCTTGAGAGTCCCTTGGACTGCAAGGAGATGCAACCAGTCCATTCTGAAGGAGATCAGCCCTGGGATTTCTTTGGAAGGAATGATGCTAAAGCTGAAACTCCAGTACTTTGGCCACCTCATGCGAAGAGTTGACTCAGGGAAAAGACTCTGATGCTGGGAGGGATTGGGGGCAGGAGGAGAAGGGGACGACAGAGGATGAGATGGCTGGATGGCATCACTGACTCGATGGACGTGAGTCTGGGTGAACCTCAGGAGTTGGTGATGGACAGGGAGGCCTGGCATGCTGCGATTCATGGGGTCGCAAAGAGTCGGACACGACTGAGCGACTGAACTGAACTGAACTGAAAATCACTGCAGATGGTGACTGCAGCCATGAAATTAAAAGACGCTTGCTCCTTGAAAGAAAAGTTATGACCAACCTAGATAGCATTTTAAAAAGCAGAGATATTACTTTGCCAACAAAGGTCCGTCTAGTCAAAGCTATGATTTTTCCAGTAGTCATGTATGGATGTGAGAGTTGGACCATAAAGAGGGCTGAGAGTCAAAGAATTGATGCTTTTGAACTGTGGCATTGAAGAAGACTCTTGAGAGTCCCTTGAACTGCAAGGAAATCCAACCAGTCCATCCTAAAGGAGATCAGTCCTGAATAGTCATTGGAAGGACTGATGTTGAAGCTGAAACTCCCATACTTTGGCCACCTGATGTGAAGAACTGACTCATTTGAAAAGACTCTGATGCTAGGAAAGATTGAAGGCAGAAGGAAAAGGGGATGACAGAGGATGAGATGGTTGGATGGCATCACCGACTCAATGGACATGAGTTTGAGTAAACTCTGGAAGTTGGTGATGGACAGGGAGACCTGGCATACTGCAGTCCATGAGGTCACAAAGAGTTGGACACGACTGAGTGACTGAACTGAACAGTGCATTTGAGAAGCAGAGAAGAGTGCAGTGTGGTTAGGGCAAAGAGATTAAGGAGAGTTGTGAGAGTTGAGGTCAGGATGGTAATGGGGGCGGTGCTGGTCATGTAGGCCTTTCTAGGCCATGTAAGGTCTTTGCCTTGTATTCTGAGTAAAATAGCTGTTAGAGGATCTTCAATAGAGAAATACTGCTTATTCTTTTATAACTCTCATCAGACTTGTAATTATTTATTTGGTATGTAAATTTCCCCTGCAGTGTAAGTGCAGGGTCTTAACCACTGGACCACCAGGGAAGTCCCTAGTCACTGTATTTTTAACAAACTTCCCTGATAAATCTGATGCACACCCAAGCTTAAAACCCATTATTTTGGGGTACACAAATCATTTGTATCTATAATGGAAGCTTGGAACAGAAACCTGCAATGTCATAGTGTTGTAGTGTTTATGAAAGTGAAAAGTGAAAGGACATTTGGGAACACGTAAGTCCACTCTTCAGTCTTGTTTTACATGGAATAAGTATCTTGACATCTCTTATGACTTAGATGTTCTTATAGAGACATTTCTCTATAGGGATATAGTTGAAAACTTGTGAAAAAGGAATGACTTAAAATGGTGATTACCTGTTGTGTGTAGCATTTACTGTACTTGAATAGGGCTTCCTCCCTAGCAGATACTCTTCTTCCAAAAGGACTTTTCTTACCCCTAAGGATTTTGAAATTGTTGATTTTAGGGATGTTCTGTCATTTTTTTGCAGTCTAGGAATTTCTTTTATGCCATGCTTCTTACTTTTGACATTTAGAGTTTGACTTTAAAATTTTAAGTTACTATTAGATGATGCCAAAGTCCCAAGCACGTGTACGTTTTGCTCAGCATGAATGAAAGTCCACCTGCTTTGAGACTGACTTGCAGGAATGTGTAATTCAGCTGGTAAATGGATCCAGTAGGCAGCCCAGCTCTGATTTCACTGGGACTTTGTCCTTTATTAAACACTGGCTAAATATTTTGTGGGGAAATTTTATTTTTTAGTGTTATGAATTGGATGAGTCCACTTTAGGTGTCAAGAGATCACTCACTTTGTAGCATCCAGAACTTTATTTTTCTTTATGTAGATAGTGTAGAGTGGAAGGAACAGGGACAGGAAAAGAAAAGGATTATAGCTTCGGTATATTAGCATGTGTCTGTATGAGTCCTGCTAGCTAATGTTAATTATTTTAGTCTGAAAACTGTTAGGCTAAGAGAAAAGTAGGTGGGTGGGAAACTAATATTTTTATGAACGTCTGCTGTATGTCTAGGACTCTGCGAGGTTCGTTGTATTCATTATTTCATGCAGCGCATGTAGTACTCAGAGCAAATTTATGAGGTAAATATCATGCCCATTTTACAGATGAAATTGAGGTTAGGAGAAGTTACGCACTTACCCAGAATCCCACGTAAGTGCCAGAACTGCTGTTGAAACCCGAGTCTGTGTGATACTGAAGCCTCTGCACTTTCTGTCTTCCCACTCTTCCCACTTGCTTCCAGTCACCCATCAACTGTTGTGGAAGTGTTTGCCTGCTCTGTGCTAGGCATCTGAGCCATAAAAATGGTACTCTCATGACCCCTTTTCTTATTAATAGAGGTGTGTAAAATCCCAAAGGCTCTAATGTATTCATTGATTTTATTTAAAATTCTGTGTATTGAATTTACTTAGAACAGAGACTATCTATAGTAGTAATCTTCAGAGTATAAAAATGCTCATTTGAGAACTCTATCATTGTAAGAGAATAAAAGTTTGCTTTTTAACAACTTCATTCAATAGGAAAGTCTTTTTCTTGAAAAACGTGGATGTCCTCCATAAACCATAATTGCATATATGTAGCATAAATATTGTTTTTTTATTGGATTTGTTGCAGAACTAAAACCCTCTTTTGTTTAAATGGACTTGCTTTTGAACTGTGAAAATTTAATCGTGATAGTTTATTGGTTCAGCTCTGGAGAAGCTGAGGCATAGCTATTTTGCTCTAGCCAGAGCTATTTTTATACCATCACTGAGAGCTCCTTTTTTTATATTATTGGTGTTATTGCGTACTAAAAAAGGAGTGTTAAAAGAAAACTTAGGATTTTTTTTAATTCTGTGCCCTTATTCACCACAATGATATTTTTAGAGGTTATTTCATCTAGCTATATCTCTTCCAAAAAGGCTTTATCTTTTTCACAGTAAAAGCAGACAAGAACTCAGCTTGAAGCCATTCCTTCTCAGGCCTTCTTTTTTGAAGAGTGAAAGGATCTAAGAGAGTGGAACTGTGTGTGTGAATTGAACCTGTTCGCCCTTAGCCCCTTCCTGATCAACATGTCTGCTTCATTGAGGGGAGAAGTGACCAGGAAGTTTAACTGAAGAGGCCTTTAAGAACAGGGATGAAAATTGCAGAAACTATTTCTTTGAGTTGCTCTATGCAAAAGAATAATCAGTCTTAGATGTTCATCTCTGCTTCAGGTTTGGTTCCAGAGAAGACCATTATTCTGCTTAGCTTTACTTTTTATAAGAGTGCTCTGCTGAACCGGACAGGCAGGTAATCATTCATTGTTGCAAATATCTGCTGATTTGGGAAAGAGAATATCTGCAGAAAAGGAATGACAAAATGGCTGCTTCAGTGACTGGAATTTGTTTGCTGAAACTTGGAGAGCGTTAGACATATAACTCAAACAAACTTTGTAGCCCTAAAGGTAGAGTAGTTGAATCCCAACGAAAGTGTCAGATTTTAGGCCTGGATATGAAGCATCAGTAGAGAAGTTTGAAAGCTTTAGCCTGTGCGGCATGGAGTGTGTCTGAACCTGTGGCCTGGCCATTGTCATGGATAGCAGCATCCCACGTTTAGTATGTGTGTCTTCACTTAGAACATCTGTGTGAGTGGATGTGTACCTCCAGTCCATTGTCTGTCCATCCTTACACATTATTATCATTGAAATACCAGACTACTTGTTATGTTTCCTTTTTGATTTATTACCCACCTTATGAGGCATATTGTAATCATATGTGAAGTTCTCTTTCATCGTGTAACATGAAATAGTTATTTCGAAAGACGTGGTTACCTAAGACCCTTTTCTTTAAAATTTAGTGAATTATGTACATCTTGGATTATGGGAACAGATAAGCTAGATGTTGGGCTTCACAACTGCAAATCAATTTGCAAAAGGCTATATGAAAGATAATGCTTAATGTAATTCAACTTCTCTTCCATTAACATCTTGAGTTATGGTGTAAAGTTCTATATTTTTATTCTAGAAATGTAGCTGACATTAGCATTCAGGTGTACAGTTCAGCTTATCTCTGGTGAAGAATCTTTTAAAATTAAGTTAAATACAGCACAAAAGACATAGAAAATCAATAATATTTCATTTCTTTTAAGTAAGATCTTTCTATATACATTTGTTTGGAGTGCTTATAAATTTCTCCCTTCACAGGAGTATTTTATAATAAATGTCAGTTATAGATTTAACTGTAGGAAAAAAATAGTGCAGGTTTTGAAATACCTTTAATATATCAGGTAAAAAACTGCTTAGCTAAGTATTAGTGTAGGAAATAGTGGTACAGTCTCTTAAATGATATTTTTAAAGTGTAGTGATATTAATGGGAGAGCATTTAGGACCTTAATATGTGAAATACTGTAGGACTCAGTACATTGTGCTTTAAGATATTTTAAGCTGCTTTATTTATTGGATTACTTGTCATAACCCTTTATACAGAGTAGAGATACTAAAAACATTTGCAGATGGATGTGAACTTGACTCACAAATATATTCTTTTTGTTTAATTACTCCCATACTAGTAATATGTGATTTAGTTACTTTAGCATTACATTTATAGTCTGAAGATTTTTATTCTAATATTAGCTACCATTCCAATGGTATTAGCAAGTGATTGATAGAACTGGTTAGAATTAATTTGTTAAGGTATTAGAAATTGAACACTGGAAAAATCTGTTTTTTAATAGCCATGTATGCATTAGTGAATTTAAAAGCATCCTCTAAGGGTGTTATTAAGGAACCATTTCCTTTCTTTTTTTTTTTTAAAGAAATAGCTAAGTACAAATTAAGGAGAAATTACTCTTTTCAGGTTCTTTTTATTCTACAAGTGTGATCACATTGGTGATAACTGTGGCAGTCATACTAGAGAGAATAATATTTTAAATTTGGCCCTCACAATTGAAATAAGTTTTTTGTTGTTAGTGTTAGGGGGGAGAATGTGGGAGTCTGTAAAAGGCATTTCCTGGCTCTCAGATTTGTTTCTGCTTATGCAGAGAAGGCAATGGCACCCCACTCCAGTACTCTTGCCTGGAAAATCCCATGGATGGAGGAGCCTGGTAGGCTGTAGTCCATGGGGTCGCTAAGAGTCGGATACGACTGAGCGACTTCACTTTGACTTTTCACTTTCATGCATTGGAGAAGGAAATGGCAACCCACTCCAGTGTTCTTGCCTGGAGAATCCCAGGGACGGGGGAGCCTGATGGGCTGCCGTCTGTCGGGTCGCACAGAGTCGGACACGACTGAAGTGACTTAGCAGCAGCATGGGAAGTTAATGAATTTGACAGTAAGAGAGAATTAGATTCCCATTAAGACTTTAATGTATAATATGAAGAATCAGCAGTTAACATCTAAATTAAAATATATGACTTTTTTTTCCTTTTTTAAACAGCACTGAACATTTTTAAAATTTTATTTTTAATGTTTTTGGCCTGTAGGATCTTAGTTCCCCAGCCAGGGATTGAACCCAGACCATTGGCAGTGAAAGCACCAAGTCCTGACCACTGGACCTCTAGGGGAATTCCCAACACTGAGCATTATGATAGTGACCTAGTTACTTTATAGTAAAGGGAAATACATAAATGAAACCCAGGAATTTTGCTCTTCATTAACACTGGCATGGTACCTAAAAGATATTAAATTATTCCAGTTATAGGAAAAACTCTTGATTTTAAAATTTCATTTGATTTTCTTATAATTTCACCTAGTGAACATCAAAATATTAGTTTAAGACGGAAGGGCCAGGAAATCTTTATATGTCTAAGAAAAGATGCCCACTCTTTTTTCTGTTACTGCAAATGGTGATAACATATGTCTCCTAAAGTATTTCTGTACACTTTTTTTTTTAATGACAGAAGAGAAAAATTTATTAAATATAACAGTATGTTTACTTATAACTTCATTTGGTATGACAAATGTGGATGTTAACTTTTTTAATATAAAAAGAATCAGTATATTTTAGTGATCTAAGATTTCATAATTCTGGCATGCTGAGAATTGATCTTAAAAGATCCTAAAAATTTAAGAATGAGTATTAAAGTTTTTTTAGGTCAGAATATAAAATATACTGTGTTGACAAGGATAAAAATGCTTGTGGTCTTAAGGAGACTCATTCATAATTCATAAACCTGGTAGGAATTTTCCTCTTCTTTTAATCCTTACCTAACAAAAGACAGAGTTAGTCATCTACTATGTGCTTTAGACATGAAAAAGCTACTCTGGGTCCCAGTGTGGGCTCAGACTCGCCAATCCTTACCTTAGAGAAAACTGAAGCCGCTTATGTGGTCTTTGAAGTTCAAGTATGATTTCCTCCTGTCTTCACTTAGGTACTCTGTTGGCCCTTGGCTCTTTGGTACATCATTAGAATTTATATGTCTTGACTATGGCTGGAGGAGGTCATTGCAAATGGGTTTGTTCAGCTGCAGACTTACTGGGTCAGATATTCATTTCAACACTTTTTAAAGTCCTTACTAGGAGAAGAAAAAACAATTTTAGGTCAAATAGTTGCCAACTTAATATTTGTTTGTAACTTCATTAAATTCTCAAATGTGCCTGTGCACATGAAATTTTGTACTTGTAAAATAATATGTATTTTTACTTTTTACTACCAGATATACTTTTCAGAGTAGGATCAACAGTACAGTTTTTAGTTGTTAGCTGCTATATTTTTTTTTAATTGAGTTAAAAGGAAATTGTTAATTTTAAGTTTATAATATTAAAGGAAATTAATTTTTAAACTGTCTCTTCCCAATTCACTTACATACTAAAATCTTGGCCTATTTTTCTTGATGTTGGGAAAACAGTGGTGAAGAAGGTAAGGAGTCCCAGCTTTCAAGTTTTTCCATTCTAGTGGGTAGTCATAGGCAATATTTATTTGAGCACATAAAAGAGATAACTTCAGACTGTGTAAGTATAGTGAAGGAACCAAAATAGACAGTGGTGTTGGAGGGAGATTAGGAGCTGGAGGTAGGCAGGGTCTACAGTTACTTTAATAGAGAAGAGATAAGGTCTCCTTAGATTGTGACAAAAGGGACCACTCATGGCATGATCTGGGAGAAGAGCCTTCCCAGTCCTGGAGGAGCAGGCACAAAGGTTAGACGTGTCCAGGGATCAGAAAAGGAGGCTGATGTGGCTGGCACGTAGTAAGTGGAGGGAATGGTTGTTGCTGAGTTGGGCATGTTGGCTCGACTGGATCATGCAGGGCCTTATAGATGAAGAGTTGTTTTTTTTTGTTTGTTTTTGTTTTTAATACTTACAGGAGGAAGTTGGGAGGAACATGATCAGATTTATGTTTTTGAAAGACCACTCTGGCCTCGGTCTGAAGGACAGATTGTAGAAAGGCGGGAAAGAAGGCAGAGAAGTCATTTAGAATCTATTGCTGTGGTCCAGGGGAGAGGTTGATGGCTGCTTAGACTAGAGTGGTAGCCCTGGAGATTCTGAAAAGAGGATGGATTTCTGATAGATATGTGATAGCACCTGAGCAGGAAATGTTCTGGTTCTTTACCTTTAAATCCTGTGGTTTCAGATCATTCTGGCAGCTCTGAATCTTACTATATTGTGGCAAAGGAAAGAATTGTCCCTAGGGCACATGGATGAGTTAATTTACAGCATAGACTATACACCAGTCAGATTTGTTTTACTCAATCCGGCAAGTTGCAGTGAGTGTTTATTTGATTTTCTGTAAATGTAACATTTTGTTGTTGCAGGAAATGTTTTCCTATTTGTCCAACCAACTAAAGAAGCTGTCAGAAGCCTACAATGAAAGACTGTTGCATACACCTCACAATCCCATATCTTTAGGTAATTTTTTTTTCTTTTTTAAAACATTAGTACTTCTGAACCATTTCCAGTGGGAAGCTGGTATTTCTCAAAAGAGTATGAGTTCTTCCTTGTTACAGTGATGTTTCTAATTTCATTACAGTACTGATTTGTAAATTTTAAAAATTTAGTTAGCCTTTTTAAATGCTTTAATGTATTTCAAAGGTAAAACCTATGTGTTGAAAGAATTCAAATCTGTATTATGTTACAATGAATATATGGAAAAAATACTTTGACCTCTTGCTTCTTACCAGAATAATTTGGTCAATAATAAGGAATCTATATAACTATTTAAAAATTTCTACCAGTTAAAAAAATACCATAACATTGGATATTAAAGTTACTCTTATAATTTTTAATGCTATTATTGTTAGTTTTCCTTAGTATGCCTATGTTAGAGATATCAGTGTTTATGATAATTTAATATTGTCATTGTAGTACAGGAGCTACTAAACAGGTTAATATGAATGTTGATTTTTATGTATTTAACATTTAAGCTTCATAATTACCTCTTTTAATTTGTGAATATATATAGTATAATATGGCTCATATTTATGTATATCTGAGGAAAGTAAGGAAATTAATAATTTGTAGTTGAAGCCTTTTCCAGGAATGAACTTCCTTGGAAAACCTTTTGGCCACTGATAGATAATAAATCACCTTAGTCAGTCCTCTCTGTTGGTTTAAAATCTAGGTAGATGCTATAGAAGGTGATATGGTGTGATCTGAATTTCAGTTCTGCCATGTAGTAGCCTCTAACTTTCTTTTCCCTGTCTAAAAGTAGAGATAATGATCCCTCACGTACAAAGTTAAGAGTGGTTGAGATTATAACTGTAAAGTATCTAGTATGGTAAGCCATGCTATTCATGTCATTGTTCCATGAATTTAACTGGAATATTCACTCTTTGGAAGGGTTGTATGGAAATTCTTTTCTGAGTATGTTAGCTTGTTTTAAAATATTTTTCTTTGATATGCAAGAAAATCCTTACTATAATTTATTAAGTGCATTAAAGTGAAATGGTGCCATGAGACAATGAATAAAAAGTGCTATCTCCATGGAATAAGCCAGTTGCAAAAGATAAATGCCATATGATTCCACCTGTGTGAGGCACTTAAGAATACTCAAAATCATGATAGAAAGTGTAATGCCGGTTGCTAGGGTCGGGGAGAATGGAGAATTACAGTTTAATAGGTGTAGAGTGTCAGTTTTTAAGAGAAAAAGAGTTATGGAAATGAATGGTGTAATGGTTGTTTAACAGTGTTTGAGTATTTAATACCACTGAAGTATATACTTAAAAATTGGGTAAGATGGTAAATTTTATGCTTTATGTTTGTTAACACAATAAAAAAAAGTAACGTCTTCATGGTTATTTGTTTCTTGAGTGGTTTTGGCTGGTGAACCAAGGCTCACTGGAATACTGTTTTCTCTTTCAGCTATGACACTTAGAACCCTAGATAAACACTGTAGCAGAGCTGTCACTCAGCTTGGCTCCATGCTTTTTACAAGACAGGTTTCTGGAGCCAGGTAAGTATGTTTAAAAGGGAATTGGTTTTATTTTGTGTTATAAAGTTAATGAAGTATGTTTCCTTACCAATAAGTCCCTCAAGTATATGGTGAGCTATACCTGAGGATTCATCATGGAGGAAAATAGTGATGAGGTAGAGAATCTGTGAGGCTGTTATGCATCCACCTGTAGTGTGTGAAATAGTCACAAAGGGATATGAATCTTGTTTAATAGATACACAAAAACAAAGTTCATTACCCTCTGTACAAATTTGTATTTATTTTCCTTTGTTAGATAATCTTCACATTATGGTGTTAGAAATAAGTTAGCTTCATTCTTAAGTTTAAGTGAAAATGTTTTTAAGGAAAAGTCCATTTCCTAAACTGAAAACAGCTATGCAGTTCTTGTCTTGCCTTTGAAAAATGTCTTTTTTGCTTTTATAGCTTAAGATGAATTTCATTTTTCATTTTATATTTGATGAGTCAGAGAAAGATGACTTGAAGTAGCTTGCTCTAAGTACTCTTCTTTACATGCTTCTACTAAAGAATTTCTCTCTGACTACCAGAGGTCAGAGATTTCACGTCAAAGAACAACTTCCTAAAAGGAAAAAATCTTAGATTACTTCCCCATTTTAACTTGATGAGCTCTATCTGTATGCAGCATAGTTTTGACACTTATAAAATGGTTTTCTTGGCCTTGCTTTTTAGTGTTGCCCCTATTTGTCTTTATGTTTAGGTTGATCTTAATTGGCTGCTTTTTAAAAAAAGTACCGTTAGAAATCTGCTTATATCAAGTATGCCAGTGAAATCAAGCTTTAAAAATGCATGTGCCATTGCTGAGTATTGCTAGTTGCTGACCATCAATCCACTGTAAGCAATTATGTGATTTCTTCTGGAGCCTTGCTCTAAAACCTTCCATGTATAATATGATCAGATAGGTATAATTTTAGTCTATTGATTACTTGAGGAGATACATGGCAGTTAATCAAAGTGGTTTGATTTACAAACTTAAATATTCCATTGAAGTGTGTATATGTGAAGTGTCAAATTTCCATATTTGGTACAAAAACAAATAATTTTCTTTCTACTTTTTGGAAGATGTGAAGGTGTTTTTGATTTCTAGAGCTTGTAGCTCTTTAATAGAAGATAAGTTAATGGTAAGCATCAGATAGTACCTTCCTGTGTGAAGTGCATTGTATCGTATAATTTTATTTTAAGGCTGACAGTCTATTTTCATAGGCTACGATCTATAGCTGTTTTTAAACTTTTTAGTAAGTGGGTGTAAGGCTTAGTAACACAGCTTTCTTTTGTTTATGAGTGATACTCTGTTAACATCACCAGATATATTAAATTGGTAAATCTTTTCCCTTTCAGGGTTGTTCCTCTTGGGTCTATGCAGACTGTGAGTGGCTACACTTTCAGAGGCTTTATGTCACATACAAATAATTACCCTTGTGCTTACCTCAATGCTGCGTCAGCCATTGGAATGAAGACACAGGATGTGGACTTGTTCATAAAGAGACTTGACAAGTGTTTAAAGACAGTCAGAAAGGAACAAAATAAAGAGAGTGACATATCTGGAGTTGACAATAATGACAAAACTGAAGATGTGGATATAGAAGAAATGGCTTTAAAACTAGATAATGTATGTCTTGACACATGCCAGGATTCTTCTTGATGACATGTGAAGGGTTTCTTTTTGATAATTTGAAAGAAGTGAGGAGGCTACAGTATAAGCTAACAGTTTAAAGACAAAACGTAAGATTTTTGAATTGAGAATTTCATGGAGAATATTTGGTCAAGGAATAGAATATGGTCTGAGCTAGCCATTGATGATTGTTACATTTGTTGTTTTTAGACTGCTTCAATCATTACCATCCTCAACAGGTCATAATATACAATTAACATTTTTCCAATTGTTAAACATTTGCCAATTAAGCATTATGATTCAGATAATTCTTACTAATATGTTGATAGTAAAATTACACATGACCTCTGATTCTCTTTGAAATGTGTAGACTGTGTTCCTCTGACCATTCTCTGTCATTCACAAATTACTTAGTTTCTGACCACACAGAATTTAGAAAGATCACTAATGCTACTATTTACTAGATGTTTGTCGATGTGTGTAAGTCATGGTATGCCTGTAAAATGGATATTTCCCAGGAAAGCAGAGTCAAGGTGTAAGCTTTAATTTTCACTCAATAGAAATGGATCTCAACTTCAGGATGATTTGCTTATATCTAAGAAACATTTGGGGATCTTTTTGATTGTCAAAACTAGCAGAATACTATTGATATCCAGTTAGTGGAGGCCAGGCATGCTGTTCAACATCCTACAATGGGCAAGACAACTTCCCAAAATAAAGATTTATCTAGCCCCAAATCTCACTAGAGCTGTGGTTGAGAAACACTGCTCTAAATTCTCTCGTAGCTCAGTCAGTAAAGAATCTGCCTGCGATGCAGGAGACCCGGATTCGATTCCTGGATGGGAAAGATCCCTTGGAGAAGGAAATGGCAACCCACTCCAATATTCTTGCTTGGAGAATCCCATGGACAGAGGAGCCTGGCAGGCTATAGTCCATGGGGTTGCAAGAGTTGGACATGACTTAGCGACTAAACCACCACCAAAGTAAGAGAACTCCTAAATAAAGAGAAGTTTTCCATAGCAGCTTTACTTATTCACTAGTAACTTAATATAAAGTAGCTCCGTAAATGTTAATGAATTACACAGTATGCAGATTCTTAACTGATAACTGAGGTTACCTCTTCTGAGTATATAATTATAAACTGTTAATACGACATGTGTGCATTTTTCCATTTGGGAAAGTGAAAACTTTATTTCAGTGTTTTTGCCTCAAGCAGTCTTGGTTAGCTTGTTCAGGTGTTTTGTACAGCCATCATCAAGAGTGGTTAACATGGGGATTCGGAACATATTTTTGCTGGGGAGGTGAAAATGATGGAGTATGATGAACAGGTGTATTCCCTACCCATTGCCCATATGCTTCCTTCCTGAATCTGTAATCCTAGACTTACTGGCTATAACTGTTATTTTTGGTGTTAATTTTAAGACTGATAGCCTAAGGAATTAGTGAAGCTCCTGAATGCACCAAAGTTTCAAAACTGTGTTTCTTAAGACTTGCTCTGTGGAGCATTTATTCCTAAGAGATGCTCAAGGGTATGAAAGGTTCCATGAGCAAGTTGGGAACTTTGCAAACCTGCCTATTGGCATATTAAAGGCTCTAAGAATCCCTTCTATTTGAGTTTGAATATATCCTTGTCTAAAGATGGAACCTGTTTTTTTAATTAAATACTTACTGACGTCCCTTTGAATGTATTTTTGAAAACACTACAGTAGAGAATGCCACTTTTCTTTCTGGATTGTGTTTTTCTTCATTGGTTTGGTACTGTAAACTGTTAAACATGAGCTTAGATTGCTGCCACTCCCACTGGTAAGTTAGAATATTTTATTGCCAACTTTGGAAGTCCACTGTTGAGATAAGTACTTAATTACAACTATCGTAAAGGGTTGCTTTGAAATTTTTTATGTCTGGGGTTCAGATACTTGAAGTGTCTGGGTTCTTTAAATATTTCTTTCAAAGGTAAATCCTGGATTAAAAAGTTGTATAATGTTTTTAACGTGAATTTGGGACTGAATCGAAGAACTGATTAAGATGAAGAGTTGCTATAGACCCTCTCCAGTCTGTGAAAGGAAATGAAGTGATGCTGTGGATGTAGATGCTGGTGATGCAGTATACTGTCCACATAAGCCCAGATCGCTTTATAGAACGAGTGATCTATTTTATGTGATCATCATTTAACTTAAGGAAGGCCAGAGTCCAGAGACCCGCAAATGTTTTCTCATCTGTGGTGTATCAGCAGTTCTGGGCTACAGCTGCTGAATAGATAATAATTCTAATTGAAGATAAATTACACGAACCCACATGTGAATGATAGATATGTTATAACATTTCATTCCTGGTGCATAAAATCAGCTGCAGCTTTTACTATTAGCCCTTTCTTTTCAGAGGTTTTAGAATTCCAACTCTATTCCTGCTGGTTTCAATTTGACCTTGAGGTTGTAGAAGTCAAGAATTTTTGAAGGGATATTATAGGTTCTGCACATTTAGGCTTTCCTTTGTCCCCACTCCAGTGTCCTTTGACTTGCTATCTCTCCTTTCCGTGTACATACAAGTTATTTATTTTAATCTCCTAGTAATGATTGGTAAGCCTCATAATTGGCTTTAGTTATCGTCTCACTGGGGCAAAGGGCCAACCGATGATATCTTTTCCCATCAGTGGCTAAGATGACCTCCTCTATCTTTGTGCTCCAACTGCCCTTATTAAGACTATCAGGTAGAATTTTGGAGTTTGGTTTTTAAAGTCATTGGGCTGTGTGGTAGTCTGCCCAGAAAAGAAAATTGAATAACATGAAATATTCTTTAGGTCACTACACCCAATGTGTTACTTATTATACACAGAGCAGGAAAGGGTATTTTCAATCCAGTTCTCAATTTGGCTCTTAAGTTCTCTGCTGACAAATTCTCCCTCTTTCAGGGAATGATATGTGATACTAGCCTTAGGAACTCTGTGTTCAACTATAAATCTTTTTATTTAGCTTTTTGCAATAGTTGATGAGTTGATCAAATGTGAATTATTGAAAACAGTTATGTTCAGTCAATGGGCACTTGATATACAGAATGATAACTTTAAATTGAGTTTTTTTTCCTGATATTTTGCCCTAGCACATACCTCTATTGTGGTTCTGTTTCTTTAACCACTATAGTAAGTACTGTCATGAGGTCTAAGCTATAGGGCATGCTTTTGGTTTTAGACTAGACAGCCATGGTAGGTCTTAGTAAAATTAAACAGAGATAATTTGTTCAACCAGTGATGTTACTTTAATATTGAATTAGTAGCTCATCCTAAGTTATATTCTTGTCTTCTTTCGTAGAGGAAAAATCCAACAACTGACAGGTATGGCAAACCCTGGTGAATCTCATTCAGGGAAACTTTTATGAATACATACACATTTGGTGCATATAAAACTTGGGTTTTCTTTTCCCACTGTCTGAAATGTACTCATTTCTGCCAAGCCCTTAAATGGTTTTGTGTTTGCATTCATGAGGCCAGTCCCGTTTTTAAACTAAGTTTGTGTACGTAGAAGTTGAATTATTTCAGAGGTTTGATACCCTCTGAATAATTTGATAAAACAACTGAATATGCTGTGAACATCTTTTTTAAGTTCCTGTAAATAGTCTTTTCTTGTCTGTCACATCGTGTTGATTATTGGTCTCTTACGGCCGCTCAGCATACAGGCCTAAGACTTCCCCACTGTGTTCCTTCGTGCCTGCCTTTCTACTTTCATGCTCTTCTTGGTCATTATGGTGTGTACACGTGTAAGACGATGAGTTCAAGGCTAATGACTATATCTTTATAATTTTCCACCTAATATTTTAATAAGTTCAATCTAAGGCCTTAAGCAAAATCTGAAACTATTTATATGGTCTTGTTTTTATCAAGTGATATTGGTGTCAACTTGAACATTTAGAGAACTGTGAAGAAAGACTATGTTTAAATGTATAGTTGTGAGGGATTTTAGCTATTAGAATTGAAGCTGGTGTCAGCCTGCTAACTTATGTGTTTTACTAAAAGAGAAAGATATTTCCAAAAATATTTTTGCTGTAGACTATTTAAAAATAAGACTGAATTGTATAATTTATTATGCAATAAATTTTTAATAAATCATGGCAGTGTGTTACATTATTTTACCTAATCATTGCTACAGATAAAATCTGAAAGTGCAGATAACTAACATTAAATTACTTGCACATATTTTCATTTAATCATCAGTATTAACTTGCCCAGAAATCAGCAAGGAAAGTCATACTTTGTAATGAGACTCATGAGTCATGGGGATGGAGGCTAGATTATTTTTTTTTAAAAAGGGGAAGGAGAAGAGAATCTTCCAGCACCCATTTTGCAAAGCTCTGTTGACTGTAGACGGTTGGAGGCTTAAAAGTATTTAAAAAGAAACATGTTAATTAAATATAAAATGGTCGTACTTCCTTCTTCAGCAGACTTTGTTTTTAAATTGTACTGTTTGATTTTTGCAGGTTCTCATTTGATTTTTAATTAAATCTTTGCACTGGTACTTATTAACCCATGTGAATTCACATTTAACCTCTCTGAATCTCAGTCTCATCGTATGTTAAGTGGGTACAATCCTTTAGGATTGAGGATTTAAGTGAGATACAAAGTGATTAACTCAATACTTGAAACATAGCACTTGCTGTTAATAACTACTATGATGGTCTGCATAAAGCTATAATGTACCAATTTTTACTAGATTTAAATTAAATTTTAAAAATTAAATGAAAATCTATTTCTTAGCTTATTAGGTAGATTTTTTTTTTCAGCCACACCATGTGGCTTACAGGATCTTAGTTCCCTAATCAGAGGAACCTTGGCCATGGCGGTGAAAACACCAAGTCCTAAACATAGGAACCCACCAGGGAATTCCCAGTAGAATTATTTCTGAGAGAGAATCATCAATAAAATTTTGTTCATTTCCAGTGGAAATTACAAAGTATTAGTTGATTTTTGATGACGATCTTTTTTCTTTTTCCAGAATTTTTCTATTTAGATTTTTGTGAATTTCTGTTTTGTGTTTATATCTGAGAGTTTTTTTTAAAGAAACATTTAAATATGCATTAATAATTTTGTGTACCTGAAATTCTAGATCACAACCCAACAAAAATGTACAGAGAAAGTTCAATTACTGTGATGCCCACATCCATTGTATTATCTGACCAAAGTTTTTGGTATAGTCAGCAGACCTACCGGCACAGTGGTTTGCTATATTTAGCCCTATTCTTATATAACTTTATAGTAGAATGATCAAATATGGGTCTCAAGCAGACCTCTTTCTTGAACTCCACACCTTTGAATTCTCCTCTTTCCCTTTTTTTCCCACATCCTACATCTAATTCATCAAGAAACTTTGTTGAATCTACCTTAAAAAGTTATCTAGGATCAAACTGCTTCTTACCTCCTCCTCTTTTATCCACTAGGTCTCACCTATCAGTGTTTTTTATCTGAATTATTTCGGTACTTCCCTCCCACCCCTAGAAGTCTCCCTGTTTTCTCACCATGCCCCATTACAATCTTATTCTCAATACAACAGCCAGAGTGATCCTTTTAAGGCGTGTAGTCACTTGCCTGCTCAAACTCTTGTAGTGACTCCTTGTATCACTCAGTGTAAGTCATAGTCCTTGTTGTGCCCCCAAAGGCCCAACAGCATCTGGCCATCCTACTCCCACCCCCTTTATCTCTCTGACTTCCTTTGTCTCTCTTTTTTTTCTACTCTTCACCCTTGCCCCTTCCAGCCAAACTGGCTATCTTGCTATTCTTCAAACACTAGGCACACTTTGCCTCAGAGCCTTGGTTCCAGCTACTTCCTCTGCCTGGAAACAGCTCAACCCAGAGGCTTGGCTAACTCACCTCTTTCATGTTTTTAATCAAACTTTCCCTTCCTGATGAGGTCTACCTAGACTACTTCTCTTAATACTGGTGGCTATCTCCCCCACTTTAACATTGCTTAAAATTTTTCTTAAAGTTGAAAGTGGAGCCTCAGTTTTTTTGTGCTTAAAAGTGGGCTTCTTGTTAAAATGCACATTTGAATTCAGTAGATCTGGGGTGAGGCTGGCATTTCTAGCAAACCGACAGGCAATAACAGATACTGGCCTGTGATACTGGCCCAGGGACCACACTGAAGAGCAAAGATACAACGTATTATGTAATTTAACTATTACATTCAATTGTTTATCTTTATCCCTCTGGCTAGAACATAAGCTACTTCAGGGCAGGATCTTTGTCCCCTCACATATACCCAAGTACCTAAATGGCACCTGGCACATGAGACATGTATTTGTTGTATGAATGATTCAGTAGGCATTATTAATTATATTTTAACTGTGTATGAAATCTTATCATGTCTGATTGAGTCTATTCAGTGGTTTTCTATTGCTTCTAGGACAGAGCTCCAAAAATCCTATTTGGTTATGGCAGATCCAAAGAGGTCCTGCTCCAGTCTCCCCATCAAGAAAAGACTTTGTTACCTGGCTACAGCAATGTGCTTTGCTGACAACCTCCCTGATATTCACTCCTTTTTATTTTTCCTGGCCTCTCCTTGAGGCATGTGCTATCTTAGTTCCCTGACCAGGGATTGAACCCATGCCCTCTGCATTGTTTGCTCCTTCAACGTTAGCTCAAACTTCAGTTGTTAGCTCTTTAGTAATTTAAAGTACTAATTACTGTTTTAAACATGGGGCAAGACAGTGGTTTAGCATACCTCTGACAAGTGGTCCATACACTGTGAGAAGAGTAAATCATCCCCTGAACCTTTAGGAAGAGTTCTGTTGTGACCAAAGTACTATAGTGACCAAGGTACTATGGTGACCATGACATAATTGAGAGACCAGACTTCTACGTGTCTGAGTGACATTGCACAAGTTACTTTTGACTCGTCTGTAAAATTGGGGTAATGATATCTAAGAAAGTTGAAATAAAGATCAAATGTAATCATGCGTGTGAAGTACCTAGCAAGGAGTCTGACAAACAGCAAGTGCATTGATAGTAGCTATTATTACATGGCAGTTAACAACAACAGAGAGATTTCAACAAAGTAGCACCAGAGACAATCTGTTAAAATGTAGCTGTGTTAGACATAGAAAGCACACCTAACAGTTATCAAAGGGGAAAGGGATGGAGATAAATTAGGAGTTTGGGATTAACATAAATACACTACTATAGGAACAAACAGGACCTACTGTATGGCACAGGAAACTATACTCAATATTTTGAGTATAGGAAAAATAATCTTTAAAAAATATATATATACACACATATCTGAATCACTGAAACTAACACAACATTGTAAATCAACTATACTTCAATTTTTAAAAATGCAGCCAGGTTTAGAGGCCTGATCTTGATTAAATCCTATTAGATCAGATGAAAAAATGAACAGTAAGATGAACTGTATTCAAAGCTCTTGTTCGAGTGGCCATTTTCCTCATGGCCCCCTCCTTCCCTCCTCTCTCCTTTGCTCTCACCTTATTTGCTACTGTTGTATTTATTTATTTGTCTTAAGTCTTTTTTTGAATCCTGTTAAAATGTATTAATAGCTACATCAGGAAATAGATAACTGCTATTTACCCTTAGCAGCAACATCTTAGTTTGGATAAGTTTATCAGATGTTTCCCTGAGAGTGGTTTATTAAAAAACATTTTTATTATGGAAATTTTCAAACATATTGGAGAGAACCATATAATGAGGGCCACCTTTGACACTTACCAAGCCCTATTTTGTTTTACCTGCACCACCCTCTTACTTTAAAGCAAATATGCATTTTAACGTGTAGCTCACATTTCAATATGAATCTCCTACCTGAAGAATCTCCTTTCTCTTAGGAGGAGAAGGGGGCAACAGAGGATGAGATGGTTGGATGGTATCATTGACTCAATGGACATGAGTTTAAGCAAACTCCAGGAGTTAGTGAAGGACAGGGAAGCCTAGTGTGCTGCAGTCCATGGGGTTAGTAAAGAGTCGGACAAGACTGAGTAACTGAACAACAACTAAAGGACTCATTTTTTAAAAAGTCACAATACTGTTATCAACCCCAATTATCTTGATATCATCAAATATGCTATCATTGTTCACTTCTCTAATTAATTTCCTTTTTTACATTTGAGTCATGATCCAAATAAGATCCCCTAAGGGTAGATTTTAGTGGAAAAGGGAGAAGAGGTGAGAAACAGATGGCTTGAGTAACCAGAGAAAATTGGACAAGTGCAGAGAAAAGAGATTCACAAGGCTTGAGATGGTATTTTCTAACAACTTTCCCATGGATTAGTAATACTGGATTTATGAAGGATGTTCATATTCCAAATGGGCTCCTAAATATCTTCCAGGATGCTGGAGAAATTCACATTTCACCTGTTCCAAGTTTTCACTGGTTATCATAAGAAATGGACTTCAGTCCATAGTCATGTATAACAATCCAATTTCAATGCCAACTTCCTTAACATAAGGCTGTGAATTAGAACCTCAAATTAGATTAGGTCTATAAGGCAATGGGGGTAATTGTTTCAGATACATAGCTGCTGCTGCTGCTGCTGCTGCTAAGTCATTTCAGTCGTGTCCGACTCTGTGCGACCCCATAGACGGCAGCCCACGAGGCTCCCCCGTCCCTGGGATTCTCCAGGCAAGAACACTGGAGTGGGTTGCCATTTCCTTCTCCAATGCATGAAAGTGAAAAGTGAAAGTAAAGTTGCTCAGTCGTATCCGACTCTTAGCTACCCCATGGACCGCAGCCCACCGGAGTCCTCCGTCCATGGGATTTTCCAGGCAAGAGTACTGGAGTGGGGTGCCATTGCCTTCTCCGTCAGATACATAGAGGGAACCCTTATTCTAGATAAATGCATTGAAGGCTAATTGAACCATTGTTTGGGGTTCCAGCCAGCCAGGTTTAATGAGCAGTGGAAGGATGCCATCTCAAAACCCCTCCGGGATAAATCAGAAGAGCTGAGTATGATGCTCAGTGGGAAGAATGCCTGATGGATCTCACGGACCACTTCAGAGAGACGGAAACTTTTAGAAAGCACTTGGAGCTTTTGACCAGATAGAAAGCTGAGAGAGTGATTTTCCACACTCTCGCCTCCAAAAGATTTGCTCACAGGCAGTAAATTGGTCTTATACACCATAAAGGCAGAAAGTACTTTCAATTAGAAAGCTGCCAAAAATCCAAAAACCCAACAGAACAAAACAAAACAAAAGCAAAACCTCTCCTTGGAGAAGTTAACCTGGAAATAAAACACCCCCTTTAAGTCTTTCCCCAGTAAGAAAACAGGTTCTGAGCAGGACTGACTGCCCAAAGTCACACAGCTAATTAGGGTCAGGACTGAGGCAGGAGCCCCCAGCTATGACAGGGCATGGACAGGTCTGAAGAAGATAAAAAAAAACCCTTTATAAGATAAAGAGTTGATCCAGAAAACATTTTGACAGCTTTTGGGTAAACTTCCTTTAGTCCCCCTGTAAAATGCATCAGTTTCTTTTTGTGCCTTCAATTCCCCATGCCCACTCTCACCATATTCACTTTATACCCTATTTGCCATCACCTGGTGACTCAAACCTTCTGGGCTGAGAGTGGAGGCAGATGGGAGATAGAAGCCTTTTTGTTTTGCACAGTGACCCCTGCTAACTTTTCTTGAAAGCCAGTAAAAATACTCATTAGTTTTAATCTACTAATTATAAGCAAATGGGCCTTTTAACATTAGGAAATTCAGTATTTTTGTTTGCATTTATGATCATTGTCTATTTTCCATTTATTCCCATCTATTTGCAATAAATGCATTTTGGGGCCAACTTGGTTTATGCTGTTTCCCAGGAAAAAAAAAAAAGAAAAAAAGCAAACCCACAACCAACCAAACTGCTTATATAGCCGTCCCCATGGAGCCCAGTGCTTCCTAGGCATGAAATTGACTGACACACACAAAGGCAGCAGGTGCGGGGCCACATGCCACTTGCCACTTTTTTTTTAGTGTGTGTTTATAATCAGTAAATGGCTGCGGATGTTTAAATGGTTGCCTGATACTGATAGAGTGCGGATGCCATTATAACTTGAACTTGTGTTGCCACGCAGATGGTGGAAATAAACATCCAATTCCGCACACAGTTTTGTTTGCCTCTTACTTTTAAAAGATCGACTGAGCATCATGCATCCACAGTGCCAGCAGGGACTCTTGGATGGGTAGGGGTATAGGTGAGCAGGGCTGCTGTCAGATTCCAGATCAGCTTTTGTGTTGAGAGCCCCCAGGACAACAGATTCCTGGTGAGTGGGGGTTCATTGCAGCAGTGGGCCCCGCCCTGGAATTATCAGGCTCCAAATATCCCTTCCCATTCAAGACATGCCTCACACCCTTGCCCTTCTCTATCACAAAGCAATTCCATACCTCTGGAACTCTCACTGTACCTTCCTTTCCTCCTTTCTCTCTCTTAGACACCTTGAAAAGTGGGTGTTCAGTACAGTGGTGATGGCACCAGCTTCAATTTCACCCTCCTGGCATTCTCTGCTGGTCCTTCAAATTGCCTCTTTCCTGGGGGTCATCAGTCTACTTACTGCATATTCCTTTCTCTGCATGTTGGAGAACCTTAGTAAATGTCCGTTGGTCCAATGATCAAATAACTTGTTCACACTATAGAAATAACCAAGAAGGTTTAATGGTGGTCTATTCCAGAAATAAATATTTAAACAAATGTTGAGCTTGGAATAAAGATAGAAATGAATCTCTGAGATCTTTTGCAAATCAGTGAGCAGAAAGAATTGGGTGTATGTGGAGAGTAGGGAAGATTTTGGAGTGCCTTGAGATTCCCTGGGGGGATAACCCACTCCTTGGGTAGTGGCTGAATCTGGGAAGACCAGGTAGCCCAGTTTTCTGGGGCAAAAGCACTGGCCCCAGATAGAAATGCTTGATGGATGATTCTTCTCTGCAGGGCCAAAGGAACTGCCTGACAAGCGAGGGCCACAGGGTTTATGCCAAAGGCCATTTCTAGCAGGTTTGGTCTGTTTCATTAATAACTCATGCAAAAGCCAAGCAGAACTCCCCCTTCCCCGAAACTGGCTTATTTTCCTCATACCAACCTCCTTTCTCTGAGTCAAATAATGCAGTAATCCTCCCCTTTTCTATAGAGTGCTTTCCAGATTACAAAATACTTTCACATACATGATCTTGTTTTTATCTTCTGTCAGTCCTGGGAGCAGGATCAGGCGTGATGATGATGTGTATTTTGCAGTTAAGCTCCATAGAGGTTTGGTGATTTAGATGACTTGTCTGCCCTCCTTCCGAGGGGTAGGAGGGTCTAGAAACCTAGGCATTCAGGGCTCTGACGCCCGCCTTGCAGTTTTCTTGGAAACTTAGAACAAGGGTTAAGATCCTGTGCTTTAGAGCAGGGATAGGCAAACTTGTCCTGAAAAGGGCCAGGTAGTAAATATTTTAGGCTTTGGAAGCCATACGGCCTCCATTGCAACAACTCAAAAACTGCGGCAGACAATATGTAAATGAATGGGCATGGCTGGGTTCCATTAACACTTTATTTATGGACACTGAAATTTGAATTTCATATCATTTTGAGTTGTGAAATATTCGTCTTCTTTTGACTTTGTTTTTCAATCACTTAAAAGTGTAAAATCTATTCTTAGCTCACAGCCACACAAAAATAGGAGGCTGGTTGTGTTTTCGCTCATGGGCCATGGTGCACTGACCTTCTTTTAGAGCTGGTTCTGGCATTTATTAAGCATACAATTTGGGGCGGATTACCTAAATAAGACTGCTGCTGCTGCTGCTGCTAAGTCACTTCAGTTGTGTCCGACTCTGTGCGACCCCATACATGGCCTCCCACGAGGCTCCCCCGTCCCTGGGATTCTCCAGGCAAGAACACTGGAGTGGGTTGCCATTTCCTTCTCCAATGCATGAAAATGAAAAGTGAAAGTGAAGTCGCTCGGTCGTGTCCGACTCTTAGTGACCCCAGGGACCGCAGCCCACCAGGCTCCTCCGTCCATGGGATTTTCCAGGCAAGAGTACTGGAGTGGGGTGCCATTGCCTTCTCCACTAAATAAGCCTAAGTGCCCTCAATGACAGGATTGGAAAAGTCATAGTGTTTTCTACCTGCAGAGACTGGAGGATAAAATGCAATAATTGTAAAGTGTTTAGCAAATCTCTTACATAGGTAGCCCTCAATGGATGGGAGGGTGTCATGATTCGATGACGCTAAATTCTAGGGAATCATTTGTCCTCCTGAAATACACCGATAAGAGATTCTGCTGTCTCTCAAACAACTTCAGCCTTTTCTGCACCTGGTCCTAGTGAAAAATTGTGAATTGAAGGGAAATCCAGATATACCTTGAGAAGGCAATGGCAACCCACTCCATTACTCTTGTCTGGAAAAATCCCATGGACAGAGGAGCCTGGTAGGCTGCAGTCCATGGGGTCGCTAGGAGCCGGACATGGCTGAGTGACTTTACTTTCACTTTTCACTTTCATGCATTGGAGAAGTTAATGGCAACGCACTCCAGTGATCTTGCCTGGAGAATCCCAGGGACAGGGGAGCCTCGTGGGCTGCCGTCTACGGGGTCGCACAGAGTCGGACACTACTGAAGTGACTTAGCAGCAGCAGCCAGATATACCCACAGGACAGAAGTACTTTTTTTAAGCCAAAGGTAAGCCTAAGACAAATATAGATAGTGTTTACATGTCTGAAAAGCGGAGACATTACCCTGTTGACAAAGGTCTGTACAGTCAAGGCTATGGCCTTCCCAGCAGTCACATATGGTTGTAAGAGCTGGACTTTAAAGAAGGCAGAACGCCAAATAATTGATGCCTTCGAACCGTGGTGCTGGAGAAGACTCCTGAAAGTCCCTTGGACAGCAAGGAGATCAAGCCAGTCTATCTTAAGGGAGATCAACCCTGAATATTCACTGGAAAGAGTGATACTGAAGCGGAAGCTCCAGTATTTTGGTCCTCTGATGCTAACAGCCAACTCATTGGAAAAGTCTCCGACGCTGGGAAAGACTAAGGGCAGAAGGAGAAGAGGGCGTCAGGATGAGATGGCTGTATGGCATCACTGATGCAATGGACATGAACTTGGGCAAACTTTGGGAGATGGTGAGGGACAGAGAAGCCTGGTGTCCATGGGGTTGCAAAGAGTCGGACATGATTGGGCAACTGAAGAACAACAACAAAGCCTTTAAAAAATAATAAGTTGTAGTTGTAGTGATAAAAAATAATAAAGCCCCAAATGAAATGAACAGGCTGCATGTTTGGCCTGCTGACAAAATCAGGATAAGGATCTTCTGCCCGTAGGCCTCAGTTTTTTCATCTGTAAAATGGGAATAATAACAACGATCTCTATCTCATAGGATGCAGGAGAAGATGAAATAGGATGATAGGTGTCAAAGGTATAGCATCATGCTTAGACAAGGATCAACAATCTTCCTGAGCAGGTGGTTTCCCTGTTCTGTCCCTCACAGGTGCCCCACCTCAAGCTTGGATTCTGAAGGGATCGGTGTTGATGCTGATGGTGGCAGTGGGGGAGGGGAGGGAAGTGTCTATTAGCCAAATATGCCCCTTTTATTCTTGAGCACTAAAGAGACTGAGATCTTCAGAAACCCTTTGCTCCAGGCACCCTGAGTATTCAGCCTCAGGCCAGAGGTCATGGTCTGTGGGGCTCCAGCATCACCACGGGAGGCTGGGAGTATGATGGGCAGGAGACATCTGCAAGCACAGAAAGCAGCTAAGGAGCTGAATCCAGGAAAAAGCCCCAAGTCTGTCCACTCAGCATGTGCCAACCTGGCCTAGATTTGCTCAAATCTGGCTCCCTGCTCTCCTTGTTCAGAAGTAGAAGCTTGTGACTTGGCATCTGCTTCCAGAATCCTCCATAGACCAACCTTCTCAGATTACTGCTGCTCCCTTGAGGCAGGCAGGATGGATAAGAAGGTCAGAACAGGCCTCTTGGTACCCCAGAGACTGAATCGGGTGTCTGCCCTTTGGGGCCTGAAGTTCCCTGTTCATCAGCGGGAATCCCTGCGCTACCCAGAGGACTGCTGACACTCACACTGACCATGTTCAAGGTGACCCTACGTATCCTGTGGTGATGAATGGTGAGAACCATTAGAATGAAGCAGATGAAGCCCCAGCAGTTGCAAACAAGGATGGTCAGCCCTGTCTTTGGCTGACCCATCCAATAGCCTCGTTGTTCGCTGGTCAGCCCTTTGAGGCCCAGGAGCTGCTCTGCAGTGATGGGGGTATGGGAAGGCTCGGGGTGCCAGAGACTGAAGAAGGGCCACCTCTGCCTGGCCCATCCCTCACTCCTGAACCAGTCTCCTACCTCCTGACTCCCACTCAATCAGACAGTGGTCACAGTCTTGTATAGGCAGAGCTGGCACAAATTACAGCTCAACTGGCCTTTCAGTTCAGTGGGACTCCCCAGGGCACAGTCAGAAAGGGCAGAGGTCCCCATCTGACTGAGATTTACTGAACCTGCTAATTTCTTCTTAATATTTCTATTTCTCTTCTAGAACCCTGACTTTAACTAGATATAATGGCATCCTCCCAATGGATTAAATTTCCCAGGCCACCTTGGAGTTAGGTGTAACCACCCAGAAAGGTTAGGCCAATGAGATGTAAGCTGAGTTACTCTGTGGGGTTGCTGAAAAGTTTCCTTAAAAAAGAAGTAATACACATGTCTATACTTTCTTATTCCTAATACAGAATTTAGATGTGATGGCTGGAGCTTAAGCAACCAACTTGGACCATGAAGTAGGCTCATTAAGCCTAGTGGAGAATCTAGGTAGCAGGAATTTGAGCCTCTGATGATGAGAGCACCATAAAGCTTTCCCTAGGCTCCACACCTGCAGACAATTTTCATCAAAGGTAGAAAAATTGCTATCTTTTAAAACTGCTATTATTTTGAGTTCATTTGTTAACACACAGTCAAACCCAGTCTAAGCTGATACAAGACTCTGCTGTATGCTACACCTTCAGGTAGTGGTGATAGCAGTGAGCACGGTACATGTGGCGCCCTCCTTGTATACGCACAATGTAGTGGAGAGAGAACCGCAAGTGAGGAAACACACAATAAATCCAGGAAATAATCAGTGATATTAAATAAAGAGTTATACTGAGTGAGACAAGGTTCTGAAACTGTCATGTGTATTAGCCAGTTTCATTTTCATGTCGATTCTATGAGGTAGGGGCTATTAATATTCCCACTGTACAGTGGCCTGTGTGAGGACACATGGCCAGGGAGTGGGAAGGGGCACATGAATCCTAGCATTTAGCCTCCAGAAACCACACCTGATAGGCTAGAGAGAGACCGGGATTCAGCTGGCATTGGGCCATCTGACTCCTGTCCAGTAGTCTTGTACATCAAATGCTGTGAGTCTCAGCATGGTGGTTCTGGAGCGTGAGACCTCTTAAGCTACCAGGAGGAAACTGCATGACCTTTCTGATCTGAGTTATGCCACCTCTTTTCTATTGCATCTTACTGGTTACAGATGAGTTACAAATACTGGAGCCCAGATATAGAAGAAGGGGACACAGATCTCTACTTTTATATGTAGGAGTGTCAGAATCTGTGGACATGTTTAAAACCATCACACATATCAATAAGGCATGCACTCAGTAATGGCCACTCTGACTGGGGAGGGCCCTGGGAAGAAAGTAGAGCACAGATGTGATGACTGGAGCTCAAGCAATCATCTTGGACCATGAAGATTCCACCGAGAGACACCAGGCAACAAGAGCATAGCACAGACAATAGGGACCGTGGCTGGGATCTGAGAAGTTGAGGAGGGAGGAGGCCTTTGTGCTGCCCTGGGAATCAGTTTCAGTGTTCAGTGCTGACAAAGTTCCAACCCTCTCCTGAGAATTCCAGGAGCTGCCAACCATTGCACCAGCAGATCTGGGAAGAACTGAGTGGCTATAACCAAGAACAGAGTGTCTATGCCAGATGAGGGTCAGCCCTGGAGGTCTTGCCAGTCCCCAGATAAGCAAGACCATTTATAGATGAGCTGGTGGGAATGTCAATGGACTCTCTTGAACACTGACATCTTGGAAGAGGTGGTTTAGGGCTTCCCTGGTGGCTCAGAGGTTAAAGCATCTGCCTCCAATGTGGGAGACCAGGGTTCGATCCCTGGGTTGGGAAGATCCCCTGGAGAAGGAAATGGTAACCCACTACAGTACTCTTGCCTGGAGAATCCCATGGACGGAGAAGCCTGGTAGGGTACAGTCCATGGGGTTGCAAAGAGTCGGACACGACTGAGTGATTTCACTTTCACTTTCACTTTATTTTTACAGGAATCAGCATCCAATTCAGGAGAACCTACAAACAGAGGTTCCTGGAGGGTCCCCAAAGCTGTGGCATTGCTGAGGTTTGGGGAGTATGAACCAGTGCAACAGAAACTTGAGGCTAAAATCTTCCAAATTCTCCCACTTTATCACCCCCACCTCCCTCAGACCACCTGGAAGACAATAGGTCACTGGCCCCAAGACCATCACTGAAAGGTTCAAGGAATAGCAAAACATAGAAATGAATATATATCACATGTATCATATATGTCATATATTATATGAACATATTGGCTTTTCTGGTGGCTCAGATGGTAAAGAGTGTGTCTGCAATTCAGGAGAGGCAAGAAACACAGGTTTGATCCCTGGGTCAGGAAGATCCCCTGGAGAAGGGAATTGCTACCCACTCCAGTATTCTTGCCTGGAGAATTCTGTGGACAGAGGAGCCTGGTGGGTTACAGTCCATGGGACTGCGAAGAGTGGGACACAATTGAGCAGCTAAACCACTATCACCACAGAGGTGGATACTGAAATTCAGAAAAACGTCACAAAGCAAGTGGCAAGGACAAGTCAGAAAGCCAGACCTGCCTGGTTTGGAGTCTTATTTTCTTCCTCCACCTTATCCTAACCTTCACATCTCGATGAGATGGAGGGAAAATTAGGCTGGGACATGCTTTGAGATCCTCAAGTGACAGCAGATAAATCTCTGCAGCTGCCGTGAGTCATTTGAGAGTCAGCTCGGCCAGGTTCAAGGACACATCCTACAGGAGGGAGCCTTCTCAGTGCTCAGCAGGTACTGGGCATTGCCCTGGAGGCCCAGTGGGTGTTCCACCCAGACACCGCCCAGACCAGCTGCAACTTGGGGCAGCTGGGCTCTGGGGATCGAAGGAAATGCCTATAGAATTATTCCCAGAAAAAGGAGAACAACAAAAAATGTGGTTTATTAATGGGGAAAAGGTGGGGAGGAGTCTGAAACTAAAGAAAGGATTTGGGTTTTCATGAAAAGACTTCTATCCCCTGCCTCTCATTCTCCAACTGGCTTTGACTGAAAACAAAATATCATATTTTCATATGTTGAAGAAATAGTTTATCCCCAACAACATCTTCCCAGGTGGCACTAATGGTAAAGAAACCACTTGCCAACACAGGAGACGCAAGAGATGCAGGACATAAGAGATGTGGGTTTGATCCCTGGGTCGGAAAGATCCCTGGAGAAGGAAATGGCAATCCACTCCAGTATTCTTGCTTGGAGAATTCCATGGGCAGGGGAGCCTGGTGGGCTACAGTCCATTGGGCTGCAAAGAGTCAGACTCAACCGAGCAACTAACACACACAACAGCATCTTGCTATTGAAGAAGGAATGAATCTAGTTGGCCAATTACCATCAATATTGCTTTTTTTTTTTTTTTTTTTTTGCCTAATACCAACTGTGAGCCAAGCACTGTGGTAGAAACAAGAGAATCACAGGATCATAAAATCAGAAGCAAGCTAGAGACTTTTTAGCACAAGAGCAAAAGGCATTTTCCTGATAACAGGAGTTGCAGAAGTATTTTAATGAAAGCCCATGCTATATAGCCATCCTCAAAAGGTTTGCAAGCTTCCTTACCCTTTGTGCTAGGGTTTTACTTTTGAAATAAAAGCTGATCTCATGGGAGAGGCCATAAAGGCAAAATTGCAGTTTAGGCATTTTTTTTTTTTAAAGCAAGAAGAATGTTTGGAAAGGAAATCCTGAGTGATGACATTTGGCCAACCCTGGAAAAGAAGCAAACAAGCCCCAGCCTCCCTCTCCACCCCTTCTGCCCCAACCACTCAAAAACCAAATAGCCCCAGACCTGGAGCGCAGGCTTAGGGCTCACGCTGCGGTTTGTGTGTGGTGGGCCCAACTGTACATACTGTTCCCTGCACATCACAGGGACATTTATGCTTGCAAGTGAAGTGGAACAGTCATGGATCATGGCTGTGACAAGCTAGGAGCTAGCATCCCTGAGTTCTTCCGATTGCAACCACTTTTCGTACTTCATAGTCCTATAAAGTTAAAGAAATGAAAGGCCACATTAGAAAAGGAAGGCGCAGTCTCTGTTTCTCATCTTGCTCATCCCTCCCACCCTTCGTGGGGAGCCGTTAGATCAGATGGCTGTTCTATCCTTCACGGGTTGACTGGATCTTGTGACCCACATGGGGATGTTTAGTCAAGCAGAGGGTTGCCCTGAGTTGCTGGAAATTTGGGAGGCTGGGGTCACATGCTTTTGTACAAGTGGCTAAAAGTGCTTTACAGAGACAGGAAGGACATCTCCATGATCTCATGCAATGGTTCTTTGTCCTGGCTGCCCATTAGGAGTGAGTATCAGTGTCACTAGGACCTACTCCAGACCCAGTGATTCAAATCTTTAAGGACTGGCTTGGATTCCTGGAATTTCTTAAAATCTTCTCAGGTGTTTCTGAACCATGAAGGTGCCAAGAACTTGGGGTTCACCACCAGGGAGACCTGGGTTTGAAACTCAATTTTACTGATAGCTTTGGAGGGGGCAGTCTTTGTGGAAGTTTCTGAAACTCTTTGAGACTCTTTTCTCAGCTACAAAATGGGAGAAAATAGTAACAACCTTTTATGGTTGAGAGGGTTAAATAAGACAAAATATGATAGTATTTGACTCATGGTGAGTGCTCAATGGTTGTTTTTCATATTCTTGTCAGGGTTGTTAATCATTACCAGATGCTTGTGGACTCTGGGTGCATGCTCGGCCTCACAGTAGCCTCCTCCATGTTCTGTGGGCTGTTTGAAGGTACGAGGACCTGTCTTCTCCCACTACTGTTACCATAACCACTGTGGCACTTGCATCACTGCTGGCCTTAAGTGGTTTGTAGCTCTTGTCATCACGGACCTCCATATACCTCTTTCCAAATAACCAGCCCTCCTCCTCTCTACAACTGCCTAGTGTGAAGTGGATGATCAGTGGTGTTTGATTTCCAGTTCCCTCTCACATCCAGGCCATGTTGTTTGAGTTGTGCATCAACTGATGGAAGGGAGTTCCATCAATTGATGGAAGTAAGCTGTGGGGAGAGAGACATTCACTCTCCTCTTTTCTTTCTCATGAGCAAATCATACCACCATGAAACAACTGAACTATGTTAGAGAGAGGGAGCATCGTTGGCTAGTATTATCTGGTGGTAGGAAAAAGCCAGTTTTCCAAATTCATGATATGATGTTGCCAAAATACGTTACTGTCTCCACTGAACTATGGACACGAAAAGAACAGGGATTGCCAAGGGTGGTGGTGGGTGGAAAGTGAAAGTGTCAGTCGCTCAGTCGTGTCCAACTCTTTGCGACCCCAGGGACTGTAGCCCGCCAGGTTCCTCTGTCCATGGGATTCTCCAGGCAAGAATACTGGAGTGGGTTGCCATACCCTTCTCCAGGGGACCTTCCCAACCTAGGGACTGAACCCAGGTCTCCTGCATTGCAGGCAAATTCTTTACCATCTGAGCCACTGGGGAAACTGGTGGTCTGTTGAGGGAAGATGAATAAGCAGGGCACTAAGGATTTTCGGGACAATGAACAATACTATCTATGATATTATAATGATGAAGACGTGTCATTATACATTTGTCCAAACCCATAGAATGTACAACATCAAGAGTGAACCCTTAAGTAAACTATGGACTTTGGATGATTATAATGGCAATGTAGGCTTATCCTTGGTAAAAAGTGGACCGTTCTGATAAATGATGTTGCTCATAGGGGAGGCTATATGTACGAGGAGTCAGGGGGTAGGTAGGGAATCTCTTCACCTTCCTCTCAATTTTGTTGTAAACCTAAAATTGCTCTGAAAAAGTTATGTTAAAGAAAAATTGGAAAAAAAAAAAAGGCTTTGCTGAATGAGAATAGTTTCTGAAACCAATGACAAGCCCCCGATGAAAAATCACCCCTATTTATTGCAGGTCCAAATAGCTTGGCTCCGATCAGGGGGCTGGCATGGCCTGTGAAGCACAGCTGTGAGATCAATTTGGGTATGAGTTTATTAGCCATGAGTCAAGCTTGGAAGGGTATCTTTGGGGAAAAGGGGTCTTGGGCAGGGGAAGCAAGCTACTGTGAATAATCCTGACAGCACATGCGTTGCTGGGGAAGATTTAACAGCCTCAGCTGTGCCGTGTCAGTTAGCCAGTTCAACAGAGCCTCGGCAGATAAGAAACAATGACCCAGGGCCAGGGCCAGAGCCAGCCAGCTCCCAGCCCGATGTTGGGCCTGGATTGATTTCACTTGTGGTCTGATGGCAGCTTCAGCTTCTGAGCTGGTAGAGGCCCGGGAAGGTCACAGAGTCCAACAGTTGTCAGACACATGAGGCTTTCCGGGGGATACTGTTTCATGTCAGGACCCAGCAGGAGGGCAGCAGCCATGCAGACCAGTCACTGGTCACCTACCCCATTCTGGCCCCCGTCCCTACCTCCAGGATTTCAGAGCCTCGTGGGGGAAGTGTGATGGAGTG